>NW_021635344.1:0-653177 GCF_004799145.2 Neltuma alba | reverse complement strand
AAAAGCATGTATGGCTTCCTTGCTCTTTTTGCTGTTGTGAAATTCTTGGTCTTTGCCACTCAGGTAATATTCTTCTCTTTGTGAGGAATAGCTTTAATGTAGGGATGGTGATGTATTTTTTCTGTTATATTAAATCTCCCAAGAGCTAATGAATAAGTTTCCAAGTGAGGTTTCCTTCATAACAAACGCTTAGCAATAATTATGTCTAGTGCTTTTATGTAGCATCATCTTTGAATGATACAAATTGAATTGGAATCTAATCTATTAAAATAGCAGTATATTTTCTCTTTATAATCATAAATTAATCTGCATATTATCTTTTCTTCTTTATCATATATAATATTATGCTTGGAAGATAAATCTATAGTGGGATTGAGTTTCTTATCATGTCTTTAGCTAGCAGTCTGACATAGAAAATTTCTACAGTACTAATTTTTTTTCCCCCTATCTTGCTGAGATTTCGTGTGATTGTGGTTAGAATTTATTTGGTAAAATACAAGTGAAAAGTTAGAAGCCAGAAACTTATTTTTCTCAAAATTTAATTACTTATGACTTATTTTCAGGGTCCTGTAAATTATGTTTGTCTGCGTTCTGTTGAACCAAGTTTGAGGCCCTTATCAATGGCTATTTCAACAACGTCGCCATCCATGTCTTTGGAGATGTGCCTTCCTCACCCATTGTTGGAGTCGTCCAGGTCAGTTTTTATTATTTATTTATTATTTACTTACTCATTCGTTTATTTATTTATCAATTATATCATGAGGATTTGAACCTTAATTGCCACCTCTTCGCTTCCTTTTTACTCCCCAGATGACCCCTAATCAAAATAAAAAAGCTTGGATAGAATCTGGACCTTCCATATGCTATCTGAACAGTTAAAATCACTTGTTTCTTGGCTGTTAACAGCAAGAGGTTGTCAAGACCAAAAAGATGGTTGGAAAAAGTTTGGCCAACATCTTAGTTGTCATTTGAAGTACTTCTCCGTCCTAAATATAAGACCCATTTTGTAATGTAATTACACTACAAAACGAGTCTTATATTTAAGATCGGGTAGCAATTAGTGCGGTTCTTGAGGAAGGTTTGGAACAATAGAGTTGCGCCCTGACTCCTAGCTATAGCTTCTAACCTAGTGGTTATTGGTTACATATGGTTCTGGAGATGCTCCCTTCAATCTTTTATTACGAGGACCTCTTCTAAATATCTTTTAGTTTGATATTTCTAAGTAACTAATAACCTCCCAACTAAGTAAACAATATCCTCTGATTAAATGAACTTCGTTTAAAGTTTGAGGTCAAGAAGTATTGTAATGTTAGTGTTTCATACCTTACCTGCTGGGATTACAGGATCATATCAATAACTGGAGAACAACTGCTCTGCTTCTAACTGCTGTATTTTTTCCAGCAGCTGCATTCTGGTTCATCGGTAAGTCACATGTTAACTTACCATGTGTTTTTTTCACCAAAAACTATGCAAAGGAATTGTTGAACATGAAATAACTTTTATGCCATGTTTGATTGTATCATTTCACTGACAAGTACCTATTACTGCATCAAACATCAAAAATCTTGAAGGCCATGATCTTGTTTTACTTTTGCATGCTATACTGTTGAGATCATGATCCATGTTTTGTCCCGGCAGGCATATTCTTACGTAGTGAAGATAAATTTAATGAGGATAGCGAGAATGTAGTATTTGCCGGAGAGCCTTCGAACACGCCATTGCTTCGAGAGAAGCCTAGAGAAACCGAGATAGCAGTAACAGTAGCAGAAGCAGTATCAAAAGCTAAATCCCCAGAAGGTTGATATTATAGAAGAAATATCCAGAGGCACAATTTGTCAAGATGGAGTAGATCAATGCGTTGTAAATAGTAATGAGAGTAATAGTTAGATAATTATATTTGGTTGATGTTTTTGAGAGTTGCTTGATTAGAACCACATTGTAAGTAGTAATATATACGATATAGCTGAAACTGATGAAATGTTATTTTGTTAATATAGTTTTCCCTTGTGTCCTCCAACTCTTCCTTCTTTGCTCCTAACAATTTGATTAACTCTCTTTGTTAATGAATTTGCTGAGCTTATTATTTTTAACAAAGTAATTTTATGCATAACAATGATAACATCTTTTGTGCCTAGAAGAAAAAGAAGATTTTTTTTGTTGCTTTCTTGTTATATCTGTGAATCTAAGTGACTTGACACGAGATTTGTCCAATAATTAAATCTATAACAAAAGATCCGACAAATAGACTAAGACACGCCTCCAAGCTCAAAGAGTATTTATAAAGATATTTATAGATCGCTCACTAACGAGTTTTTTACTTCAAGAGAGAAAGTAATGAAAACTATCATTGGACTGAGCTGAAAAGACTCGATTTCTTCTAAATAAAGTCAGTTTCAAGCTCGATGAATTAAAAGCAAAAAGAATCTCACTTTGAAAGAGGTTATAAGTTGAGTCTGATTTTAATAACAGTATAAACATTTAGTTGATATCATATAACAGCATTTTGCATTCTTTTCCGCAGCAATTTTCTTGGCATTTAACACATTCACCGTTCCTGCATTCAGGAGTGTGACAATCCTCACAGCATTTTTTTTCCTTCAACTACATCAATGTTACCTGAAATATAAAATATCGATACAAGTCAATATTATTTGCAAGTCTTCAATAATTTGACTTATTTCTCAGTAAATAATTTATATGTCACTTGATATATATCATGAGACATTTGATATATACTACCTCCAGTCCTAATTATAAGACTCATTGACTAATTTGGAGAGATTAGAAACTTAGTTAAGTTAGTTATTTGTAATGAATATGTGTTGTTTTTCTTAAAATATCCTTGCTAATCAAATTTGTTATCTAAAACTACCATTATTAAAGGACTACCTTAGAAAAAAATGAATAAGTATAAGAGATAAAGTATACTGGGATCTTATATTTAGAACCAAAATAAAAGTCAAACAAGATCTTATATTAAGGACCGGAGGTAGTATAACACTTGAGAATAATAACTTCTTTTTGTTTGTTTGTTTAGTTATGGTTTAAAAACTTAAGTCTAGTGTTAAACAACATGAAATACTCCTTCTATCCTTAATAGAAGACCTAATTATTTAGATGATTTTAGTTCTAAATATTTCTCATATTTATTAATTTTTTCTAAATTATTCTTATGAATACTCCTTCAACTATAATCAAGTAAAAGAGAGAAGGAGGATGTTAAAGAAAATGATTATAGTGTTTTAGGAAAAACATGTCATATTTCTTAAAATTAACTAACTTACCCAACTTCCTTCATCTAATCAAATAAGTTAAATATGTCTTATATTAAGAATAAGGGAGTATTATAATTTAAAACATGCAGAACAATAAAACGGTCTTTTTCTGGCGTCATATCCATAGTTATCGCATCATAGTTAGAACTTAGAAACTCCAACTCTGTATTAAGGTCACAATTGATATCATGATGAGCTTGAGACGCGTTTTCCTGCACTCGCCTAGCTTTTGGGATTGCCTTGACTATTCTGAAGCATACCTGAGGTCTGATGATAACATGATAACCAGAAAAGGCACAAGATAGAAAGATTTTGTAGAAGCCATTTTGAAAAATTACTGGGCACAATTGGTATATTAATAACGATGTTGCAAAGAGTTATGTGTGGGCTATTTGTACTTTGTTTAGAACTTCTAATTAGTCAGTTTATCACAATTTTTGTTTGCTTGCTTTAGATTTCAGCAAATTTCATGGTTTTCTTATAAGTGTTAACCAGATTTAAAATTAAGAAACTACAATATCTAAATATACATACAATATGAAAGCAACAAAGGCCCCCTATTTAGTATGTTGGGAAGTTTTTTTTTTTTAAAAAAAAAAAATTGAAATGAAAGCAAGAAAGGGAATGAGGAATGTAAGTACTACCTCTAGCCTCTAGGTCTTAGTACTAATACGAGGAGATTAAAGAAATGAAAAGATTATTTAATTATAGTATATATTACATGATTTTTTTTAAAATACTTATGTGTATCATTAAATTAATATCAGTTTATAAGTTAACCAAATTAGTTTATAAAAAAATAAAAATAAATATTAAAATAATTTTGACAGTTTTCTTAATCTCTTTAAGTTAGTTAATTGGATCTTATATTAAGGATTGGGGTTAGTAATTAAGAAAGGAAATTAAATTAGGTTTCAAAGGTGCGTGTGGTGTGTCAAGAAAAATCATTGGTATCCTAAAGATAATTTTTGTTTGGCATGACTATTTTAATGATAAAATGCTGAACTTAAGATTCCAAAAGACACTAATACCCTTCTAGTCATCTCTGTAATCAAATACTACCTCTAATTTTTAACACAAGAATCAGTTAACTAATTTGAGTAAATTTAAAAAATTTATTAAGTTAGTTATTTGTAACAAATAGATATTATCTTACGTAGAATACTTTTGCTAATCATGTGTATTAGGTAGAACTATCATGTGATAGAACATTTAACATGCGCAACTATTACAATGACTACTTTAAAAATATAGATACATATAAGAGATAAAATATATTAGAATCTTATATTTAGAACCAAATTAAATATTAAACTAACTTTTATGTTAAGAACTAGAAGCAGTAGATTTGTTTTTTATTAGTGCCATGAGAAGTAAGATCTACCAATGCAAAAAGGAAAACGACATCCTAACAGTACAATTCTGTAAATTGAACGACATCTCGACTTGCCATTCCCATCTGGCTTATTAATGAAGAATAATAAAATTGTTTCATTTGAATATAATTCAGAAGAAATCGGAAATCATTTACATGTCCCAAGAACACTTCAACAGAATCAATTTTGACAACAAGTAACAAATGTATGTTACCAATCTTGGGAGTTCCATGGATTAGACAATATGGAATTCAATTTCAATTCCAATTTTCCATTGTCATGGCTCCAATTCCTGCGTGCCAAACGGGTGCCCAGATGAACCGCATTTCTTATGGGTAGTAGACAACGTGATTTTCTATTATTTTTTTTATAGAAAATGGAAAATTGGGTTAATGTAATGTTTGGTCATTATAATTTGTCTCCATTTTAATTTGGTCTCTATAATTTTGGTCCTTTTAATTTTAATTATGTGTATTAGAACTATTTTTTGGCAAAAACTATTACAACTAATAGGGATATTTTACGCAAAACATTATAAATTTAGAAGTAAAATTGATTAAAATCTTATATTTAAGATTAAGTTCAACTAATTAACCAGCTCTTATATTAAGTATTAGAAATAGTATAAAATAATGTGGTTAAGTTTACAATGATAATAATACGCATATAGAAAAGTAACAAGGTAATAGGCTTTAAGAAGAAAACATGCAAGCCCTAGGACTCTTAAAGCCAAAAGGATAAATTTAGAAAACATGTTTTCTCTTCAAAATCCATTTTGAATCAGTAATTTTGATCCTCAAATTTAACTCAAGTTTAGACCAGTAATTTTAATTTTCAAAATGAAGTTAAATTTTAAAAATCATTTTAGAAAACTAAAACTAAAACCAAAATAATATCAAATTTTAAAAAATAAACATGATAGTAGCCCTTTTCAAAAATAATGATTTACACAAAGTTCTTAATTTTTTTGTTTTCTAAACTTAATTTAAAAATCACTCTATGGAGATATTATAAGAACGTAAAATAAAAAACAATATCAAACAAGGCACAAAGCCCTGACAGAAATAGAAGAAGAGCTTTGAAACAGAGAATTGCGAGAGGCTTTAAACGCAAAAACCTCTCTCCAAAAATAGGCGTATGCCGCTTTATGCAACGAGCACACGGTATTCTTTAGTAAAAGGCGAAAGAATAGTTCGCTCTGTGCCCATTGCACGGCTCCGTGAAATGGAAGTGTACAGAAGGCGCCTTCATATAGCCTCCTATAGCTGGGTCGTCTTTGTAAATTCCCAACGTGGGACTCGCTATTGCCCGGGAATGCCATCTCAACTTCTTTCAAGTTTGAATTGCCAACAGTTGTCCATTATACGCAAATTGTTGAGAGAATTAATTTAATATATTTCTCCGGTCCTTAATATAGGACCAAATTATTGAGTTGGTTTTAGTCCTAAATATAAAACCCATTTTTCATATTTATCAGTTTTCTCTAAATTACCCTTATAGATACTTCCTCAACCATAATCAAGTAGAAGAGGAAGATAGGGTATTAAAAAAGATGATTATGATATTTTAAGAAAAACGTGTCATATTTCTTATAATTAATTAACTTACCTAAATTCCTTAATGTAATCAAATTAGTTAAATATGTCTTATATTAAGAACAGGAGGAGTATGTAAATATCATAATGATTAATTTGATTAGTGATTTTTAAAATTCACTAACAACTTTACTCAGAAGCCCAAGCATTATTCATTTAGGATGATGTGCTTTTTTCTTATAAGCATAGATAACGAAGCAATTCTGCATTATCAGGTGTTAAATGTAAGTATTTTTCTTAACGAGAATTTAAACTTTATTTTGTTATGTTATGGGAAACTAATTCTTTCTGCTAAATTCAATTCTCATTCGTAAATGAGGTGCTTATTAGTTTTTGTACATCAACACTGGATGGTGGGCTTTTGCATGCATTGCAAGAAATCTTGTATAGCATTGGCAAGTCACTTTATTCACAATTCATAAATAATTCAATATAATATAAATCCAAACAGCGTATCATCCTGGCGCATAACTAAAGTTATTCAATCATGTGAACTTCTTTGTTCAACTATCAACTTTTACACCGAGTTTGGCAAGGCGTTTTAGGAGGAAAAAATAACTCATAAGTATGATAAGTCAGTTTGTAAATTTAAGAGTTGTTTGTCACAGTTTTTGACTAATCTGACTTGTGGATCAAAAACTGATTTTTTAAGCATAATTGTAAAAACATATAAAATTTTCTTATGACTTATAGAAAAATAGTTTTTTGAAATTAAAAAATATTTTTTCCTTTGTGTTTATATTGTTCTTTTACTTCTCTCTATATATTCTTTATGCTTCCCAATCAATTTTTGGTTGTTTGTTTTTAATATTCTCTTAAGTGAAAATAATTTTAAATAACTTTTATAATATTTTAAATTTTTAACATTGTTTTTATTTTATATTTACATAAGTTATGCATCTAATTAATTATGTAATATTATTTGGTTCAAAAATTTTCGCATTACTATGATTTCTTATTTAAATATATTTTATTCATTAAATATAACTTTTTCCTATTATAATAATTTAAAATTATTATATTTTGTAAATTCATATTTTTAATCATTTTTATTATTTAATAAAAATCACATCTATTTTCGTCATTCTACAAACTAAATTTACTTATTTAATCATAACCTAAATAATTTTTTTTATTTTACAAACTGACATTTACAAATGTCAATATAAATATAAATCACATTATCTAATATAACTTTTATCCAAAAGTCAGATTGAAAATAAATTATTTTTTACTGTTAATTCAAACAGACCCTTAAAAAATTTGCATGTGTTTTGCTGACAGACATAACCATGTTGAATTCTTCAAATGAAACAATTTTCTTCTGGATGAACAATTGGATGCCAAGTGATTATAGTCAGGATGTTGTTGACAGAATTGTCAGTTGTCATTCTAAGTACCAATCAACTTATTTTAAATGATTTTGTATTATATGAGATAAATATGTGATAATTTTATTTTGTAAAATACAAAGTGATCACTTTTTTGTTTTGTGCCAACAAAAGTGATTACTCATTAGCTCCATAATATGTTACGTATGATTATTTTAGGGTAATCATGTCACATCTGTTAAAATTAAATAATTTAATTAGTTTCTTTAATCTACCCCAATTTAAGTAACTTTTAAATTAAAAGACCAGAGGAATAATTAATAAAAATGTACAATGTATGATAGAGAAAGATGGATAAGATTATATATATCTAACTAAACAGTGGGACAAAAAAGCACTGATATAAAACAGATAGATTTATCCAGAAAGCCCAACAGAAGAAGAGTTCGTGAAATGATAACATAGGGGACAGAGTTCCAAAGAATGAAGGCAGCACCAGCACCAGCACCAGCACCAGCAGTGACCACTATATCGAATACCAATGCATCAATCTCACACAAGTGAGAGCTCACCTGCAGGAATGGATCTCTTGACAAGTTTGTTCCAGGATTCGTTGGTCTCTGCGATGACCTTTAGAGCGTAAGCCTGTTTTATCACAATCAACGTTCATGATGCGATCGGACAGGATGAGGATATAATCATAATAAAAAATACAATGTCCAAAGAAGATGGTCACAGTACAATACTACCACACATGCCACTCTAAATTATCTTTCTTTGGTTTATTACAGACAGAAACCATATCTTGGTCTCCCAAAAATGGTGATTCTCGTTTTGATGCTATCAAGATTAGTCTAGCAAAGTAAAAAGCTGAAAAATTAAGGCTGCTTAGTTGGTCATAAAGCGAGTTCAGAAGCTTCCTCATCTTAGGGCTTCTTAAGGAAGTGAAAATTCCAAGAAAAGGGGCACTTTGCTATCAGGTAAAATTTGGAAGTAGGAGGTTTACACAAAGATTATGAGGAGTGGGAAAAGATCTTAAAAAGAAAGACCTATCTAGTGATCCTTTCCTCAGCAAGCCTGAGGTAAATTTCCAAGGTCTGTAAATGAATCATAAAAATGGCATCCCAACAACTCCTATGAGCGCTAAATTAAATTCTTAAGCCAAACAGAACCAAATTCCAAAAGAAACCAACACAATCGCTCACCCACTTGAGCATGTTCTTGGACACCATATTACCAAGAAGGTTTCTATAAAGGATTAATATATTTGGCCCCAAAAAAATGGTTTTCTTTTCTATTTATCTTTCCTAATATATTCTCTATTGGTGAGATGAGCTTTAAAAAAGTATCAGGCTTATTCCTTATATCTCCCCGAAAAACCAAGCAAATTGTGTCATCCATATAATTCATACTTTTCAATATATGATTTACAGTGTTTGACCACTTACTAGAGCAAACAAAATTCAATACAAGAGCCTTGAATTATGCCGTTTGTAGGCAACAAGAACCATCAAATTATTTAAGAAGGTAAGCTGATAATCTTTGACTACATTTGGAAAACAGAAAGATAGTATTTAGAGACAGTCAGATACTTGTGTTAAAAGATGAAAGTAACAAAAATACCTTATTTGCTGGCCGGTTGCCGAGGCCAAATTTATTAGCAGGTTTTCCATCAGGTATCTTGTAGTCTCTGAACCAATCCCTAATTGCGGTAAGGGTGCCCTGAAGACAACTCCCGGATTAATCATCAATAAAAATTGCTAATTAAGCCACCAAACCCTTTTCCCTGTCATTGGGGGCATAAAAATTTTGTGTGCTAGCATCAAGTTTATTCTGGAGGTATCTATTGTTCAAGTGATGTCATTTGACTAAAAAGTTATGCAATAATAGTTGACTGGCACAACTAAAACACGCGCGCGTGCAGACACAGAGACACAGACAGACAGCCAGAGAGCATGTCTACAAGAAAACAAAACTAAGTTCAAAATTAGAGTCCGTCATTTGAAAAGCACATTATTAAGCTTGTCTCCCAGCAATAGAGATGGAGCCCTTCCAACGAAGAATACAACAGACTTCAACCTACACACTATGAACTATTTATTCCTTCTTAAAAATCTGCTCAGTTAAAGATCTTAATTGTTTTTTATTTCTAGTCTTTCACAGTGTCTTTTTATTGGCTTTCCTTTTGCCCTACTCCCTCCCTCTGTATGTGTTTTTCCTCTCTCTGATGCCACATTTGCCCTAGTTGTGTTCAGGTATTGAAATGAAAGTTAGCTGTGTAAAATCCGTGCTTCCTTTCGTTAAGCATGAACTTGGAACTGCATTTCCAATTATCCACAGTGAAGGCTTACCAAGTCAGGCTGGGGTGGTGACAGATGAAGCATACTACCAGAACCTAGGTATCAACCAATCAAGCTACATAAATAAATTAGTAAATCATATGTAAAAAGAAAAAAAGAAAAAGAAAAATCAGAGCTCTCCATGTAGAATTCTTTTTTCTAATCTGTCTAGAGGATTTATTCTTTTTCAAGACTTTCTATTCATATTTTTCTACATTCACAAACACACACACAGAGGGACATGATGTAATGAAGAGAGTACTATAACTCCATCAGATAGTAGAGAGAGGAAAGGACATTAAACAATGCTATGCTACAATAGCAAAAACAAAATGGCAGAGAAGACAATCTAGTGAGGTAAGAGAACTTACTGGAAAATGCTTTTCAACATCGTCAACATCATTCACGAGTGAAGCCATTGGATCATCCAATGAAATTGCAACTATTTTCCAATCAAGTTCTCCTTCATCAATCATTGCTAAAGCAGCCAAGGGTTTCACCCTGAGAACCTCTCCTATTTTCCTCCGGCTTTCACCAATCTCAACCACATCAACTACATATTAAGAAGAATTTTAGACACATTTTGATGTACTCCTCGTATGACAATAACGCAGAAAAAATTGGAGGTTGAGTTTATAAGCAATGCAATACCAGGGTCATTATCTCCCAATGCACCTTCAACTTCAGAATTTGCATGAGACGGATCTTCCCATGTTTGTGGAAGCAAGCCATAGTTCCAATTTATGTTATAGCTGGAGATCATGCAAAACATGTTGCAGACCAGATTAGGGAGACACCAAACATTTCAAGCAACAATAAAATATAAGTTTTAAAAGAAAGAAATAATAATCCCAAGGCCTGACGGATAAGAACTCAATGACACTACAAAAATAGGCATAATAACTTGCAGAACATGGCATCTTAGGATTGAATTTCGTATTAAAGATGGGCAATGGGTTGCCAATTTTCCAACAGATTCATGGCCATAAATAGGGGAAAAAATAAGACACGCATAACAAGACATTTACATTACCACTGAGCCCTCGGTAAGTCTAAAAGATAAATTCTCAGTTGGATTAGAACAAGATAATGTTGACATTGAGAGGCCGGATAGTTGCATAGTTAAGCTGTAACTAAATTGACTGATTGAAACAATTCTCTTCAACAAAAGAGATTAGAAGAATTTTCTAAAGAATAACTTCTTTTGGATGCATTTGCACGAAATGAACATAGCTATTTACAGGCCTAGAGCCAAAGAGAATTTACAGCAATCTCCATGAGAGTAAGGATATTTACAATAAACTCTGAAATAAATAAAATAAAAAGGAAATATTAGGAATTCCGCGCTCTTTCATAAACCTTTTGATTTTTATTAATTGGAGCTCAGTTTGTGCATAGAATGTACTCTGTTTCTTTCTTTTCTTTTCTTTTTTAATTCAGCACCATTAATGCTTGGAAAAACAACTAGACGTACAACGATTAGATATCAAGGAAATTTATAATCAGCAAGGCATATTGAACAAATTTAACCCATGAAGATAATGCTTCTTTAAGGGCAATAAAATCTGCACAGAGCAGATTTAATATGCCAAGTCAAAGACAAGCTATACTGCAAAAAGAGAAAGGGTATGAGCAACGAAGCTGTCTCTTACGGATAATATCGGAGCTTTCCTTTTTTCGTATCCTGCTTAATAGGAGTGAATGGCTCGTCCGTAGCAACCTCCATCTTTGCACTAGATTCTTTTGGTATCTCAACAATAAAGTTAAAGATATCAGCACCTAGCTGCAACGGAATATCATGCCAGGGAGAAACCTGCATTGTACAGCATGAATTTCCGTAGGTACATGCAAAACTGTACAAGTGACAAGAACTCTCAAATTTCACGAGAAGCACATAGAGCAGGAAACTCGTACATACGACAGAACTCTGAGTTCTGTACTTTATTCTATAGAAAACTTCTGATCTTTTTTATGCAAAACAATACAATCAATCCAGAAGTTACTGCCAGAAAAATACAAAATATTGTCCTCTGTTTCACTCACTTCACCAGAAACTACGAGAACTGGAAGCCTGGTGGAAAAAATCTACAATTGGAACAATTGTCGATGAGGCAACTAATGTTAGCCCACGAATTGGCCGAGTTATCAACAGCATCTAAAAAAGTAGGTTTATGGGTTTCTCAAAGAGCATTACGGGGTTAAACAAGAAGACACTACTCGGTACACGGAAAAACAATGCTTTCTGATTCCAAATAAAGATGGTGCAAATTTATCAAACGTAAAAGTTACACCCGCCACCCTGATCATTTCAATCCAAATCTAACAGAAAAGTGTTAAGCACGAATCGGTAATCCATTCAACATGTACTCCTCTTCCATTTTCTCTTACTAATCAAACAATCCACGATTAAATACAAAATCACCCGAATTTTCACGGCACAAAATCGCAATTTTACATTAACAATTTTAAAATACAGCGAACATTATATATAAGAAAGACAAAACATTCGAAGCACAACATCCCATTTCACAAAGTCTAAGCCATTAAACCAGTAATTAGATGCCCATTTCAGCCACCACCAAAAACAATGCACAGAATGAATGAATCAAAAGGAGCGGAATTAATCAACCTTCTTCCCGGACTTATCAACGAAGAAGACTCTATAATCTAAGGTTTCAGGCTGGCCTTCCTCCTTGACCTGAACATCGGGATTGTAGATAGCCCGGCAAGTGTAAGACCTCTTGGAAGAAGGACAACGAAGCTTGAGGTTCTTAAGGCAAAGGCTATCAACGAAGGGCTTTTGCCTCCGCAAAAACGGGGATTTGGTAAGCAAGGAGCACGCAGAGTTGCTGGTTATGGTCATCGCTCTAGTGGCCGCCATGATTGCTCACTGATGCTGCTTCAGTGACTCTGGGACTTGAACCTGTGAGGCTGTGACTTTCCCTGTTTTGCTGATAGGCTACCTTTTATTTTCTTTCTTTCTTTTTTAATTATTTATTTATTTTTGAACGCGTAGGCTGTTTTGTTGTACTTTCGCCGTTTTCGCGGCCTAGTACATAGATCAAGCGGAGCATCTGATTTTCTGCTGTAGTACAAGCTTTTCTTTACCCCATTCTGCAATGTTAAATTGTTTTTATTTATCTAATGAAAATAAAAGATATTCCTTCGATCTTTAATATAAAACTCATTTAATTAATTTGATTAGATTAAGAAAATTAGATAAGTTAGTTAATTATAAGAAATATAACACGTTTTTTCTAAAATACTATAATCATATTTCTTAATACCCCACCTTTCTCTTCTACTTGATTATGGTTAAAAGAGTATCTATAGGGATAATTTAGAGATAATTGATAAATATGAGAAATGGGTCTTATATCTAGGACCAAAACCAACTTACCAATTGGTACTTATATTAAGGACCGGAGGAGTATTATTTACCTTAAAGTAAAATATGTTTCAAATCATAAATTCCTTTTAAACCATAATTGTAGGAATTATAACACAACTCGTATAAAAACTTAATAAGCCTATTTCCTGATTTATAAAAATATAAATTAATAGTCCTCCGGTCCTTAATATATGACCTAATTGTTAAGTTAGTTTTGGTATTAAATATAAGACTCATTTCTCATATTTATTAATTTTCTCTAAATTACTCCTATGGATACTCCCTCAACCATAATCAAGTAGAAGAGGAAGAAGAGATATTAAGAAAGATAATTATAGTGTTTTGGAAAAAAAATATGTTATATTTCTTATAATTAACTAACTTACCTAACTTTTTTAATCTAATCAAATTAGTTAAATGGGTTTTATATTAAATATCGGAGAAGTATTACCTCTTCACAGAAGTAGTACAAATATAGAGTAAAATATATTAATCTCCCTTCTATTTAACCTAAATTATAAAAACATCTTTTTTTATTTTGAAAACCTGTATAAACCTCCTTTAAAATTAAAATATATATTGCATTCACTTTCTTTCTAATTTTAAATTCAACTATCATCTACCCAAACATCAGTTAATCGTTAAATCATAATATTCTCCAATTATTTTGACCAATTAACACAAATACTAAATAATTATAACCTTATCTTTATCTGAAATTTAAAAACAATTTTATTTTAATATTTTTTGTTATACTTCTAAATCCATTACCATATTACAAATTTAATTAACCTTCTAAATATAATCTTTTATTTTCAATGAATTTAAATTTTCAATCTCATTTATTCATTAAAACTTACCTGTGATGTAATCTTTTAAATATATATGTTGGCTGAAAATATTTTACAATTGTATATATGTATTTTTAATTAATAAAATTATAAAATGATATAATTTTGAGATTCCCACATTAATGTGTTATAGTTCACAATTTTTAAATATATTTCATAAAACACATCTTTATTAAAAAAAATTACTCAAAATTTCGACCAAACTTAAAATTTCAGGAAATAAAAATATTGCTTATATTTAGAACCAACTCCAATCCTAGAAGCCTAGCTTGTTAGCAAGTATGTCTATAGGGGCAATGAAATGAGGACCTTTGACACTAAACAAATGGTTGGGGATAAATAATTCAAACGGTAAATTTGCATCTGTTAAAAAGTGTATTCTCATACTGAACAGAAGCAGAGGAACTACAACACAAACAGGGCAACCAGAGGGTCACCTTAATTGAAAATACCAGACAGTAGAAGTTAAGGCAAATTACAAAGCAGCAAGAACATTAGCTCTGCTGGATTCCACTTGGCCATGACTGATTCTTTACTGGCTTTAGAATAGCTTCAACCTCTGCTAAAGCTTCTTCATCAATCCCTGAAGCTGCAAGCAGCAACATTCTCCTCCACCTATTTTGTCAGACATGCTAACGTAGATCAGTTTATTACATTGTCAGCTATGCTCCAAATTGCTTTAGAATAGCTTCAACCTCTGCTAAAGCTTCTTCATCAATCCCTGAAGCTGCAAGTTCTGTCGCAGCAGCAACATTCTCCTCCACCTATTTTGTCAGACATGCTAACGTAGATCAGTTTATTACATTGTCAGCTATGCTCCAAATTGTTCACACACAAATCTTGTGAGCGGTACAGTCCCAGTGATTCATTATTTCTCAATCTTATATTGCTGCTAGTATCAGTATGAAAAACAGATATACTACCTCCAATCCTCAATATAAAAGACAGCTAACAAATTTGCAAATATTAAAAAAATAGTTAAACTAGTTATTTGTAATAAATGGGTACTAGCTTTCCTAAAATACTTATTTTAATCACATGCATTGGTATCACCCTTTGATTTAATATGTGCGATCAATGAGGATATTTTTAGGCAAACATTATAAATTTAGAAAACAAAATGAATTAAAATCTTATATTGAGGACTGAAGTAAACCCCTTACTTAACTCCTATATTAAGTTAAGGGCAAGAAGGAGTATTCCATTACGTCATCAACTGAGGATGCAAAGCAGGAATAGCAGAACCATGTGCAAGTGGTCTGAGTAAAAAGAAGACTGCCAAAGAAATATCCTTGCAGCATAAAAACTGCTCCTAAATTTTTCAAATGGACATAACTTAAAAACTAATCAATATCAACGTTGACATAAAATATGAAATTTATAGCAAGTTGTACTATTCACAAATCATAACCAATGTAACATTCTCCTTAGGTTCTGTGCAATACATGAGAAGTCCACCTAATTTGTTAAAAGTTAAAAGATGCCGCCCACAAAAGCCAAGGGGCTTCTATTGTCTGGCAAGTCATTTAGCACCACAAGCTTCCACCAACACGTGGGATTTCAAATATTATTGCCCGGTGCCATAGATTTATTAAATTTGCTCCTACACTTTTAGGTTTTTGATGTTCATCCGTGACTTTTAGAGCAGAATATGGACAGAGTCTACTGATAGAGTGGGGCAAAAGATATGATCACCAACTCATAAGAATCATAAGGGGTACTGCCATAGTAGAAAGTCACATTCACATTTTTTGTAAAAGAAATATGACCAAATTTCTGAGTAGATCCTGGCAAACTTCTTAATGAGCTCCTAATCGTATAGTGGTTGGTGTATAAAGTTATGGTACTAAAACCATAAATACCGTATCAATCAACAGCATCTTTAATGTGAATGAGATGCTAATTGTGTAGTTAGTAATTTGTTGAACATGGAAATGACAAATGTCAATATTTTCACATTTTCTACCGGGGGAAAACTGTCCAATATCCTTAGAGGGAATAATGCAAAGAGACAATCAATTCATTCTCAGATGAATACGACACATGATAGGTTCACATCAAAGGGAGACCCATTACCCATAAAATCAAATAGATACTAGATTTAAGAAAACAGACAGATGATTATAAATGATTTAAATGTGGCAGTCCAGGAAGATGATGAAACAGAACCTGCTTAACAGACTTCATGCCAACTAGCACTGATGTGATTTCTTTATTTAACAAGCTATACTGCATTGCTAACTTTGCAATACTCTTCCCCTTTTCTTTGCAGTAGGCGGCTGCAGCTTGACATGCAGACTGCAAGTATCCAATACATTAAAGCAATTTAATTAAGATTAAATATCATATGTTACATTGATATTAAGAAAAGTAATCCTAAGCATTTCTAACAGCTTCAACTTTTGAGAAGTAATGATCCTTGATATGGTGTTAGAGCTTCTATAATTAAATTATAAAATTTCATTCTTGGTGTTTCCATTTTCCATTTAAGCGCTAGGTGGACTTGTGCTTTATTCAAGCTTCAATTCCAGAGGGCTTTCACTCAATAGGGAAGATTAATTAGAATGTATTATTAAAACCAATCTTGAGCTTCCCCCCGTAACTTCCAACTTTTGGGATGGAACAGGACTTCCCATAACATAGTACCAAAAGAGACATGCTTATTTGGAAGCACTGGCGATGGTTGAAAAACAGGAAGGAAAAAGATGATTTCCAACTCTGGCAAAGGTATGTTGAAGGTCATCTCTATTCTTTCAATAGTTTATTCAGCAAATGAACCCCCCAATAAAAAATAAGAGGTTGACCATTTTGGTCACACCCATTTTTTTTCTTACTCTATACCCTTTTTTCCGGTTCTTAGTGCCCATCATTGTTATGCACAAGCATTTATAAAAAGTTACAAATTGTGATTGGTATAAGCATTTTTATCTAGTCTCTCTCAGTTTTATTTATTCACCGTGGGAGAAAATTTGTGTGGTTATGACTTCCATTCCAAGGGTCTACTATGATCTTTTTTTGGCAACTAATATGATCTTTGTTAAACTTACATAATCTGATTTAATTTATTACATTCTGATAATTGCAAGTTTGTAAGAGAAACAGAGTTGTTTATTTTTGAGAAACTAAGCACACCTTGAGTTCAGGTGAAGCTGGATGCCATTCTGGAGGGCCGCTCTCAGTGAGAAGCCCCATTGCTAGAGGAGAAGCATTGACAATACCAACACCTTTGCTCTTTAGATATGGTATTATGTCCTCCAGGGTTGAATCATTTATACAGTAATGGCAATATGATAATATTACATCCACTGATCTAGGTGGTACACGATCAAGCACGTAAGTATAAATATGCAAAGGAAGCCCAGTAATACCAATGTAACGAGCTTTCCCAGCTTCCTTTATTTTCTGAAGGGCAGGGATTGTTTCCTTAACAATCTGTGTTCAGAAGAAAGCCAACATGTGTTAGAAATTAAGATTAAGAACAAGAACGCACCAAACCCCACATCGATAAGCTCAAAGATTTGCAAATATTTCAAGAAGAAATCACCTGATCCAAAGAACCAAATTCAATATCATGGCAGTATAGTATGTCAACATACTCCAGCTGCAATCTTTCCAAGCTCTCATCAATACTCCTGGTTACTCTGTCTGCACTGAAATCAAAGCCCTCCTCCTTGTATCGTCCGCATTTTGTTGCAACAACATACTCATTTCTTGGAACACCCAGAGCTTTTAGCGCATTGCCTAGAACTTTCTCTGACAATGTCCCTCCATAATAACTTAAGATCAGAAAATAAAAGATTAAACCAGTTAAAATCAACTCCTTAAAAATGAAGACAATAATTATCCCCTCAACCTGATTTATTACTGCAAATGGATTATCTTCCAAACCCAGAAAAGGCCAAGAAAATATTTCACCAAATTTATGTCAGCTAGAACATTGGATAAAGCTTATCAAATAGGATTAGTTTAGTACAAGAAGTAACTAGTAAACCGTCTAAGAAGATAAAGATATAAGGTAAGGAAAAAAATAAGAACTTGAAATCATCCACCACTCCTTAGTCAAATCCACAATTATATAGTCCAAGTTGATATATTAACCATGTCCTAATCCTGTGGGTCAGATAGAATTTTGTTTTCAACAGCAAAGCATAAAAATAATAAAGCAACCTTATGGAGCATCTTATATAAATTCTAAGTTTCTAACCCAGACTTCACATCTTACTGGAAAGCCAATTTGTTGAGAGATGAGATGACTCTGACGAAACTATCAGGCTCTTTGAATTTTACTCCCCGATAGAAACAACAGCCATCCCCAACTCCGAAAAAATGAGCTAAAAGATACCCATTTCCGATTTTCAGTGAAAAATAAACAGGAAAAAAAAAAAACCAAGACGAAACCTTTCTTGGGGAAAAAATTATGTTCCGGGTCTCAACATCAAACGTTTGAACCCAAAAGTTTCAATTAATCTTATCTGGCTTTTTAACAAAATAGTGTCATATTCAAGTTGTGAGCAGATCAAGAATCATGACGTGAGTGCACACTCTTTTAAGTCATTGTTTCCTTAATTTGCTTTTTTGAACTATCTCTTCTCCGATTCACGCATCATACAACAACATCCAAATAAAGCACAACCACGAGTTGAAAACACAAATCAATCACATACGGAGAAGTGTCAAAGAAGTTAACTCCCAGACGAAAGGCTTCACGGACAGCAGCATTGGCCTCTTCGTCAGAAACGGTGCCGAAGACATTGCCCAGAGGTGACGCTCCAAAACCCACGCAGCTGAGCTTAAGCCCGGTGTTCCCGAGCTCCCTAAGCTCCAATTTGGGGGTCGCAGAAGCCATGGTTTCTCCGGTTTAAGAACAGTGTTTTGGAAGCGAGAAAATGAGGAAGAAGAAGGGGGTGAAAAATACTCGCGAAAATCTACATACTCCGTCTTTGAGAGTAAAAAGACAATGATTAAGTGGCAGGGACGGTGCAGAAGATCGAACAAGAAAGGAAGGTGCTCGCTATAGACGATGTTGGGCTCAGCAACCTCGCAATTCAGGTACAGACAAACGTACCCACACAAAAGTTTTAACTTGCTGGCAAAACGGAATGGAGAAACTGACAAATATGGACCCCAAAAAGCATCAAAACTACTGTTTTAAAATTACTTTTACAGTGTATAAAGTAAACATACAGAGAAATTTATCTCGATTTGCTTCTTATCCAAACAACCTCTGGATCCCAATCAACAACTTCTTCTTTTTTTTTTTTTTTGACTCACAATCAACGACTTCGAATATTGGAAAAATTAATTAATTGTCCCATAATTGACAGCTTTTCAAAAATAGGTCAGTGCAATGAATTAATCCCGTAAATATGAGACACAACTAACCATATCATCTATATTATAGAAAATAATTAACAACTTGATATAGTCATCATCAAGATTATAGAAAATAGTTAACAACTTGATATAGTTGAAATATTATATGTAGTTTTAAAATAAGATTAGTTGAATGTTGGATTTTGTCATAAATATAAAACCTTAATCTACTTTATGTTCTAAATTTATAACACAGCTTCTAAAGTATCACTATAATTAAAGGGAATTAGGTAATTATGATTAAAAAAAATATTTTAGAAAAAATAATTAATATTTGTTACAAATAACCATAACTAATTTTTTTGCCAAAAACTAACATAACTGATTGAAAGGTGAAAAGTGAGTTTCAAACTATATTTAAGTTAGACTAAGATTAAACAATTTATAAAATACGAGAGGTAAGCATGTAAAAAGAGTTTTGTATCGGTTTATACATGTGAAATGTGTTTATAAATTATTTTAATCATGATTCCAAACAGGGCCTAAGACTATTTCTAATTTAAGCTCCTTAGTTATTTGCATATTAATCCCTTAAATTTTAACTCCTTCTTCACCTTTCAGTTTATCAAACTTACACTCATATAAATCAGATACTATAATGGATGGAAAATCATAAAGTATTCCTCAGATGAAAAAAGAGATAAAAGCAAAAATATTTCATAATTAAATTCTAAACATGAAGTCAGTGTATAAAAAGGTAAAATGAAGTTACTCTCAATGATGAAGTTAATCACATCCTATCCTTGATTGGGAAATTTAATCACAATTAAAAACCGAAATCAATATCAAAACAAGGAGTAGTATGATCACATAACAACCAAACGTTGCATTATTATGGAGTGTGGCCCTACAGCTAAGGGAAAGTATTTCTTTATTTTTTTGTGCAAGGGAAAGTATATTAATTGGATTCTTCTTCTTTTTTATCTGATTTTTTTTTCTTTTTCCTGAGCTGCCAGGTATTGAATCAACATGCGTATTATTATGAACATTTTTTTTTTAAAACTCAGCCATAGTTGATACTGTTAGAGTCAGTCACCTAGAGAGATTGAAAAATGAGTTAATACATTTCTGAAATAATTGAAATTAATCAGCCAACTAAGGTAATTAACCATAAGCATAGGGACTAATCAAATGCTTTTGAAGTGTCCAGGTATGTTTGAAAAAATGTGGAAACTATAGGGACTAAATAATTAGTTTTTTGTTACATTTTAAAATACTCAGTATCAATATAAATTATAAGGGATAAAAGTGCATTGAACACCACAATCTTTTTTATGATGTATTCAGAAACTTAATCTAGTTTTTTTTTTGTTATTTTTTTAGTTACATCCAATATCATAATTTTTAGAATGTTAAATGTACCATAAAAAAGATCAGAATATTAAATGTATTTGGGGGGGAAAAACAGATCATGGTGTTGGACCTTTGCTCAATTATACAATATTTAATAAATTGTATCATTCATATGTGTCAGGGTTTTGAATATCAGTATATTTTATTTGGAATCACCTCCAGTGCTTATCACTTTGATGAGTACCTTAAACTTATCAGATCTAGACGATCTAGATTTCACTTGGATGATCTAGATTTAATTTCTTTTTTCTTTTTATTTGTTTGAGATAATTATTTTAATAGGTATAGAATAGAACTAAAAATAATCTCTCAACTATCATTTTTTGGAAAAAATAATTTTTCTATTTAAAAATAATTAATTAAAATTTTAAAATCTGAACCATTCAAATTAGATCTCAATGATCAAGATCTGATAATTTTAGGATGCTCATCAATGTGCTGAGTACTAAGGGGGTGTTTAGCAACCCTCAAAAGTGCTTTTAAGAAGCAATTTTCAGTAAAATGAGGTAAACTTCTCTACATATTTACTTCGTAAACTGTAAAAGTACTTTTAAAACCATAATTTGGTTTCTATCCAAACATCCCCAGAACATATTCCTACTTTGAAGTCTTTTTTTTTCCCCCCTTGGGTACAGTCGAAGTCCATTCATTTCAAAATGCAATAAAGCTTTGTCACAATGGGCCAACTAAAATCCTGAGCCCATTAAATTGAGCGGCCCAAGAAATGATTAATATGTATAATTGATATATATTATCATATCACGAGAACAACTCAATCATTTCAAATTAATTTGATAGTTAGCTCAAGTTTTTTATATTCATTATATCAAAATTCTTTATTCTCACATGGCCATATGTCTCTTTTTTTTCATATGAGTTTATAGTTAAATGCTAGTATTTCAAAAATTGAACACGCAATTATATATGATCAGAGAACTTGATATAATAAATATAAGAATTTGATGTAAATATTATCCTAATTTGAATATGTCATTTCCCATAGCAGACTATAGTATTGTTTACATATATATATGGTTAAAGTATACTTTTAGTTTTTTAACTTTACATAAGGTTTCATTTTAGTCCCTTAACTTAAAAAAAAAAAACTTTTAGTCCTCTAATCCTAAAACCGTTAACAAAAATAATGATATTGAGCTTTTAAATATCGATAAAATATTACTAAATACTAACATATTAAGTTTAATTTTTAAAAGAACCATGATTGTTACAAAACATTATCATTTAAGACTAACAATTTTAGGATTAAAAGACTAATAGTATACTTTTTAAAGTTGAGATCAAACTGCAACCTTATATAAAGTTAAAGGACCAAGTATATACTTTAGCTTATATATGTGTGTGTATATATATAAACCATCTCCAGAGATATGTTCCCTCCCATCCTTTTCGTCCGGTGTCTATTATCGTGGAGGCCTTAGTGATCTGAGCTTCATCGCATGCACGTGGCCGTCCTATAGTTTTGATTATGTGCGTGTTCTATATTACTCCCTCTCATCGTATGTTATATAGAGTATCTTTTAGGCTCTGGCAAAACAGGAAGAGGTATCTTTTAGGCGTTATTGGTCTTTTTCACAAAGCATTTGATAATTTTAGGGAATATGTCATGTACCAGTGTTGCTTTTTCAAGGCCTTCATTGATACTATCCTCCTGTTATTGATATAATAGTTTGTTTGATTTTTATATTAATCTTAAATATAAGACCCCAATCCATTTTGTACATTTTTTTTTTTTAAAAAAATAGTCCTTGTAATAATAGTAATTTTAGCTAATACATTTGATTAGTAATGATATTTTAAGAAAAACAATACTTATTTATTACGAATAATTAACTTAATTGGTTTTTTTAAAATCTACTCAAATTAATCAATTAGCTCTTATAGTAAGGACCTAAGGTAGTCGTTCACTCTTCCTCCATATCCTTTTTCTTGTTCTTTCATTCATCTCCATTGGTAAAGCTAAGCTAGTTTTGCGCCCTGAAACGGATTGATTGACTGTGGATCGTTCCAACTTAAACAGTGTTCTCATGTTTGAGTCCTAGGTGCGCAGCTGTGATAATTACTTCATGGTATCAAGGTTCCTTCATTTTGGGGCTGTATTCTTGTGAACCGGGCTAGTACGTTTTTGTTAGTGTCACAGTGGAGAATCCAAAGATTATTAGTATTTTTTTTGAGTGAAAAGGAATTTATTGAAAAATAACAGCAACAAACTTACAGAGGGAACTTTAGAAAAAGCAAAAACTACCAAGAGATTACATAATGAGCTGTTTACGAAACTCAGCAAATCTTATAATTTGATCAGTCAAAGAAAAACCTTCATTAACTAGTCTTGGAGGCTATGGGTCGCTTCATGATTGAAAAGTCTTCCATTGCGGGCATTCCAGAGTTTCCAACAGAGAAGATCAAACATCACGCACCAATTCAGGTTGTTCTTACTCGTGTCCAGATTCTTCTGCAACCATCTTCCGAAGGGTATACTTAGAAAACGCGGAAGGTGATGCGGGGGGATTACAAGGCTCCAGCAGACCTGAGCCCAATGACAGCTCCTTAAGACATGGTCTAAGTCTTCGACTCCGTGGCCGCATGATTCACATTGGGTGCTATGGGTCATGTGTCGTCGGTAACGTTCAGCATTAGTTAGGAGCTTGTTACTTAAAACTAACCAGAGGAAAGATCTTACTCTCTGTATTCCTGGCCATTTCCGTGCTAATTTCCAAATTGGATTTTCTTCATCCCATTCATTCTCCATAACCAATTGGTAGGCTGATTCAAGGCTGAACCCATGTTGAGAGGTTAGCCTCCAGTAGCAGCTGTCTTTTCCTTCCGTTGGGTTCGGGGGGCGCATCTCTGAAATTTGGCGTAGGATATCTTGCGGGAGGTGTTCAGAGTATTCCTGCCAGTTCCATCTTCCATCCGTAGGATCCAAAGATTATTATTATGTATTCCATCTCCCTTCATATATGTTATTATAGACTAGAGTTAGGAATACGGCCAGGCTACCATATCCACCAATCTCTCAGTTTTTTTTTTTAATTTTCAAATTAATAAATAGTGATCCAAAATTTCAAAAGCAATCATAAGTCTAAATCATGTTTAATCACAATCATAATAGTCAATACATATAAAAAAAAAACAATACATTACAAACATATAATCAACATTCAACATCTTCAAGTGATAAATTTACAATCTTTTCATATGATATTTGATACAAAAAAAACTATCTCTTAAAAAATAAATCAGAAATGCATCTTTTTTTTTTTTAAAGTTCATTCACCATGTTTTTCTTAAATTTTTTCCTTAATAATATTGTCTTATACTTCATTGTAGTTATTAATTTTATTTATAAACATAGTATGCTTATATTTTTTGTTTAGATATGTAACATGAAAGTTGAAATGTAGAAGAGGAAATAAAATTTTTAAATATAATAATATATTATTTATGTGAAAAAAATTTAGAAAAAAAAAGTGACAGGTTAAGCAGACCAACTTAGCAACTCACGAGTTATATGGTGTGGGTTGCAATAGGTGCAGGCTAGCAAAACGCCAACCCCAACCACCCTCTTTATGGCAGGTTAGTGGGCTGGCCCATGAGCCCCAACCTATTTTACCAATTCGAATATAGACAATATTTAATATTAAGGTTATTATATCCATTATGTCAGGTTCTGCAATCGCACATATTCATGTGTTCTGTTTTCAAAATATTATCATTTTAATTATAAACTTGCATGAAAAAAAATATAAAACACATGATAATATGTGATTGAAAAATTTGACTTATGACTATAAGGAATATGATTGCCTAAATTACTTGATGGTATCAAGGTTCCTTCATTATGGGGCTATACTCTTGTGAGTCGGGCTAGTCCGTTTTTGTTAGTGTTAGAGTGGAGAATCCAAAGATTATTATTATGTATTTTGTCTCCCTTCATATATATGTTATTATAGAGTAGAGCTAGGAATAGGAGCCAAGTTGCCACAACCCGTGGGTTAGTGCAGATTGGAAAAATACCCACCCCAACCCACCATGCCCACCAATCCGTCAGTTTTTTTTTTTAATTTTTCAAATTAATAAATAGAATCCAAAATTTTAAAAGCAATCATAAGTCTAAATCATGTTTTATCACAATCATAATAGTCAATACATATATAAAACAATACAGTACAAACATATACTTAACATTCAATATCAACTCCTCAAGTGATAAATTTTACGATCTGTTCATATGATATTTGATACAAAAAACTATCTCTTAAAAAATAAATTAGAAATGCATCTATCTTTTTTTTTTTTAAAGTTCATTCACCATGTTTTTCTAAATATTTTTTCCTTAATAATATTGTCTAATACTTCATTTTAGTTGTTAATTTTATTTATCACATAGTATGCTTATAAATTTTTTTAAATATTTTTTGTTTAAATATGTAACATGAAAGTTGAAATATAGATGAGGAAAGAAAATTTTTAAATATAACATATTATTTATGTGAAAAAAATTTAGAAAAAAGGATGGCGGGTTAGGCAGACCAACTTGGTAGCCTGCGAGTTATGTAGGTTAGTGGGCTGCCCATGGGCCCCAACCCATTTTACCGATTATAATATATAGACAATACTTAACATTAAGTTTATTATATCACCAACAGGGGTTGGGTCTAGCAGAAGAGATTGGTCCATCATAACTTGACGAACCAAGGTTTGAATCTTCATTGGAAGAGACACCCACATTTAGTACCCGATAATATCTCGAATATGATTGCCTCCAATAAGAGAATACCTATGCTTTAGCAAAAAAAAGTTTATTATATCCATTATGTCAAGTTATGCAATCACACATATATTCATGTGTTCTATTTTCAAAATATTATCATTTTAATTATAAACTCACATGAAAAAAATATAGGTCACATGATCATGTGTAATTGGAAAATTTGACTTATGACTATAAGGAGCTTGATTACTGAAATATTTTCCCATGGTTATTGCATATTTTCTTTCCAGTACCAATAATTCTCAAGGCATAACAAGTATTGAACTACTACCTCTGGTTTTAATTATAAAAACTACTTGACTAATTTAAGGAGATTGTGAAAATAAGTTAAGTTAGTTATTTATAATAACTAGGTGTGTTTTTTTAAATATCCTTGCTAATCAATTGTATTGGCTAGAGCTACCATTGTTGGAAGGACTGCCTTGAAAAAAAGATGCACAAATATGAGAGACAAACTGGATTAGAGTCTTATATTTAATATCAAAATAAAAGTCCAGTAAGATCTTATATTAAGTTACGGAGGTAGTATAATTGTGTCATAACTGTTGCAAGTATCAATGATGATTAATGCATATGTACACAAGTGAGGAGTAACGAGATTGGGGTGATTTAAATGAATCATATATCTCAATTTACATATCATAAATTTATGTATTCCCTCCTGTAAAAAAAACTACTTGGAAAGCTATATTTGATCACAAATATAATACCTTAATTCATTTTATTTTTATATTTAGCATATTCGTATTATATAGTTCTTTAATTTTATTTTTGAATCATTGAATTATTATCTCTGATAGTAGTGGAAGAGATTATGATCACTTACCTACAAACTTTTGAGCTTAAGTCCGAAGAAAATATTTTTAAAAAACTTAAAATTTGTTTAGCACTTCGACCTATTTCTTAAAGAGCATTCAACGCCCTAAACTATTTAGTGTTGTAATTATGCTCCCAAAATAATAAAAATATATCAATCAATTCGACCCTAAAACTAATAGTCCATTAACGTTTCCGTTAAGAGTGGACAGGTAAGCAATTTTTTTGAAAGTGATATTAATTAGTCCTCTGGTCAAATTTTTCTTAGATGATGTAATGAAAGTGATATTTAACAAACTTATTTTATGTTATCTTCATTGATGTTAATGTGAAAGTAAATCATCAGCGAGTAGAAAACCTAAGGAAGAAATCAATTAAATACATAATACTGATGAATGAACTGTCAATATTATGGTTACATGTGGACTTAAATTCTTTTAGCCATCCTAATTTTCTAGAAGAATTGAATTAAATAGAGATTGAAGTCAAAGTTTAGACCAATTTACCTGTGGTGACTAGTTAAAGTTGGTAAAACCAGAATAACAAATCTCTGTCACCTTTTAGTGACTGAATGATATGTGTGTGTGTGTGTGAGTAATATAAAAGGTTTTAATTGACCAGAAACAAGTAAAAAGTCTTAAATCTAAATTTTTTTTTTTATTTTCATCTGGCTGTATGTTACCTAACGTAAAGACAAGCAAGCATGGATTTTACTTATGACAAGTAACCAATTAATTTTTTTAATTTAAAGACATAAAGAACTTCGAATATAGTTTTCGAGGAAGGGGTCACCTCATTAAATCCCTTTTTCATAACCAAAAAATGAAGTCTTTACTTTCGCACTATGGCAATATGTACTTAGCTTCTTTAGGTATTTATTATAAGATATATTCTAGAAAATATAAATGATTCTTATTATGAATCATTTAATGAGATAGTAATTAAATTTTTCTAGGAAAATTTTTTTAAGGTCATGTGACCTGATTAGGAGTTTGACAAATTTAATGAGCTAAATAAAAATTTAAATTATTTAAGTATCTCCCATTTAAAGTCATTAATTATAAGAGAAAATGTAATGCAAATTTAATTTTTTTTTATTTAGATATGGGCAAAATTGAAAATTTATTTTATCTTCAGATAATATCAATGGACTTACCACATTTTTTAGTTCTGATAAAGTGGTTAGGCGTGTCCCATAGTAGGGACTAGAAGGAATACATACATATAATTTGATCATATATATTGTAGAAATTGTCTTTTTAAGATGACTATAACTCTGTGATTAAATTATTATATACATAATAATTTAG
The DNA here is from genome assembly GCF_004799145.2 of Neltuma alba. NCBI lineage: Eukaryota > Viridiplantae > Streptophyta > Magnoliopsida > Fabales > Fabaceae > Neltuma > Neltuma alba. Next base: position 625,375 of record NW_021635344.1, on the reverse strand, counting down.
ACAATCTAATGTTAGAAAATTATCGCTATCGCATGATCGTGATTTGAGTAATGAATGGATCTGGGGTCCTTTAACTTGTTGTAAATAAAAACCATAATAATAACATAATAAATATTATTTATATATACAATTTTGTGTATTATTGAAAAAAAAATACTCCTCCGGTTCTTAATATAAGACTCATTTAACCAATTTATTAGATTAAGGAAGTTAGGTAAGTTAGTTAATTATAAGAAATGTGATATATTTTTCCTAAAACACCATAATTATCTTTCTTAATACCCCATCCCCCTCTTCTACTTGATTATGGTTGAGGAAGTATCTCTAGGAATAATTTAGAAAAATTGATAAATATGAAAAATAAGTCTTATATTTAGGACCAAAACCAACTCAAGAATTGGGTCCTATATTGAGGACAGGAAGAGTAATATTTTTTCCACTGATATTGGCTGTTACCAAACAATCCTAGGAGTATTGTCTATGCCTAGCTAGAGTGGCAGGATCTACTAGCAGATAATGTTGAGATTAATTAATCACTAATAACTAATTAGAAACTAGCACAAGCCCGTACTGTAATTAATATATATAATGTTTTAAACTTTGAACGTCAGCTATAGACATCGTAAACTACACTACAATACATTTTTACTTAGTGGTATGTCATGAATCCTCCATTAGGAGGACAATCAAAAAGGGTTACGCGTGGAGAGTTGTAATAGGTTGGACGCTAAGTGCTATAATGTGGAGTTATTGGGACGTCAGCTCTTGAGGGAGTATATTGTCATGATGAGTCCCATATTGAAAGAGTACCTTGCAAGATGGGATTTATAAGGTTTTGGGTTCTTCAGCTCCATCAGTTTGCTTTTGGAGTATGATTTTCTCAAGAACTTGATCTTGTTAATAGTCCTTAAATCTGAATTAAAATGGCACTCCAAGCCAAACCGATCATTAATGAGGTTTGTTTTCATTTTGAAAATCACAAATTAGCCAGTTTGGTTCAGATTTTGGTTTTGAACCTCTACATCCTAAACCAAATTAAATCTATTTTTTAAAATAAAAATACTTATAATTGTCTACTTACAAAATCCTCATATTGTTCTGTCAAACAGGGGGAAAAAGTACAAGTCCTCACACCGAACCACAACTTTTTTAATTTTTAACACAATTTTATGCAAGCCCAAATGACCTTCTTATTTAGATAATTTTACCTACATATAGGAACTTGAGTTTTTTTTTTTTTTTATATTGAGAATGAGTAATATTTTATTATAATCTTCAACCCACAGTATAATGAAATTTAACTCCAGCTACTCGTAAATACATATTCCAGAGTTATTACCAATAAAATTAGACATTTTATTTTGTATATAATGGTATTCAAAATTAAAAAAAAAAAAAGCGGCGTCATTTAACATTAAAACTAATTTATTTGAATTCGATGTTGATGATAACAATATGAAAAATATAATTTCGTTAGTGAAGAAGTGTAAAATCTTTTTAGCATACCATAATTTTAAAAGTGCTTTTATGGTATATGATTTAAATATGTGGAGGAGTCTGTCTTGTTTTGCGGAAAAATATTTCTGAAAAGCACTTTTCCATCTTGCCAAACACCTGATTTTACAGGCTTGAAACCAAATTCAGTGATCACATATAAATTAAGTTCACGACGGAGAAATAAAAAGAAAAAGCCAGGGGAAGGAGGAAAAAATATGCTTAGCATAATATAAGTATATATAAATTTATTGAAACATGATCATGAACCAAACCAACTTTATGAGAAAAAACCGATCAAGTTTCATTCCTGCGTAAAACCAATTGATTTGGTTTGGTTCAGTTTCTGTTTTAAAACCATACCAAACCAAACCAAACCTTACCTTTGAACATCCTTAATTTTACCCATCAATTCTAAAAATGATGCAAAATTTCTCAATCCTTAATAATATAAGATCTATAAAACTATTTGAGGATACTAAAAAAAATTAATTAATTTGGTTATTTGTAACAAATGTGTGCTAACCTTCTCAAACTATTATTTTTAATCATATGCATTGAAATCACCCTTTGGCTAGATGGAAGTCCTTTGCAATTAATAAGGATATTTTGAAAAAAAATTATAAATTTGGCTAACAAAGTAAATTAAAATCTTATATGCAGTAGAGGTATTCACGGGACAAGATCGGATTGGGATGACCCCATCTTGTGTCCCGTCCCATCCCAAAGCCATCTCGATTCCAATTGGGCAAGACGGGACTGAGACGTCCCGCATGATTTTTTTTTAAAGTTTTTCATTCAAAAAAATCATATCACTATTTTGATTTTAATTTTTTTTATACCAAAAGTAATTAACCAAAGTCCTATGCCCTTCGAAATATAGTTTTAAGTATCCAAACAACATGTAATTAAGTAATAGTAGTGAATATTTGATTTAGTTGCCAAAATAATCATGCTATTTTTTAGTTTTGATAAGTAGAAATGTATTACTTAAACTTGTTTTTCTTTTTCACGTTTCAAAATTTTTCAAAGTAAATGTTACATGTGGAGGTCATTATCTGATTCCAATTAAGTCTAAACATATGTTGACAAAAATGCATTCTCATATCATATTGATTGAAGCTTGTTGAAATTACATTTTTAAAAACATTTTTCTCTTTTTTTAAACACCAAAATGAAAAACTTATTAAAGATGTCAATTTTATTTACTTTTTAAAACTTAATATTTATTTTTTTTATTGTTAGAATAGATAAACAAAAATAATCTATGACAAAAATTTTAAAATAATATATATATATCCTGGGACGGGACGAGACGGGATGAGGCCGTTGCACATCCTGTCCTGTCCCGGTCCCATCTTGGTATGAACAGCTTATATACAACTAAATATTATTTTCAACTAACTCTTATATTAGAAATCATATAATTACCATATCTCTGCAATTCTCAATTATTCAATACAATAATATTAATTACTGTCAATGTCATATCATAGTTCAAAGTTCGCAGTCAACTTTACAACACAAACTCATCATACCGTTCAAAATCAAAACACATAAAGTCTGTATTTCATATCTCAACATAAGTATCAAAAACTTTGAAAAGATAAATTCACAGACCTTGGGATAGAATAGAAGCTAAGATTGTGATTGATATGATGTTAAATTATAATTATCTCTAATTATTTTGTTATTGGCTATTGTGGCCCTGTATGGTGCCATGAAGCTCAAGTTACAATTGAAGAAGCAATCAAACAGAAGACCTTTGGACTACCCTTGACATTAACAAAAACCTAGCGTAGATTATGTGTGTATTTTAGGGTGGGGCAGGGAGGGAGCATGCGTGGAAAATAGATGACAAGTTCATGGTCAAAATTCAAAACCCTATATAATCTACATATCTAATAAATTTATATAAAATTTTATAATTCACAACCTAGCTGGGTATACATGGTGTTTCTTGCAATATAAGAAATCACACATACCATCTAGTTGCCTTTAAGTCCTATTTATTATAGGGGATGCGCTGGGATATGGGACACCATTTTAGAGATTATTTATTCAATTTAATGTTAATAAGGATTATTTCTTGTCAGAAATTTAATTTGGATATCTCTAAGATGTATATTTTCCTTTATTTTAGAAGAAAATAAGATTTTAGGATCATCTTATCTAATTATTTTCAGATGTAGTTTATTTACTTATGTTATAAGACAATATAATTAAATTAAATTTTATGAATAAAAATATGGCTTTATATGTGCTTTTTGGGTACGGTGACACTCTTATGTTCTTTTTATTTATATAGGAAAAAAAGGAGAATAATCATTTTAATGTGAACAAATAAAGAAAGAATTAATATTTTCATTAAATTTAATATTATATGTATATAATAATATAAAAAATTACATGTATATAGCTTCAAACAAATTTTAAGGAAAGTATGCTTTGCCAAATATTTTGTCTAAATATAGCTTATGGTTTAAATTTAATAACAAGAGAAGGAAGATTTCTCATGATTAAAACGATATTGTTTTATTTCATTTTTCAATTTCACGATCGATGTGAGGAACTCATAGATTATTTATTATGTGTTTGTAAGGGATATTTGAACCATAAATTTGTTCAAAACCCTATTGAGTTTCTGAATCCAATTCACCAACGTTTTTTTTAAAAATCATTCTACATGCACCAATTCAATCATATATAAAACATTGATATGATGGTTAGGATTACATTACTTGCCAAAAGAAAATACAAAGGAAGAGGTCTTCAAGAACCCTTTTTTAAACTATCCAACCTATTCTTGAAGACCAAAATTAAAATTCAATACCTAATCACTAATGAAATAATTCTAACTTAACAATTCAAATCAATTGATATGTCTGAATTTTCTTATGATCTCTATCATATTGTACGACACAATTATATATAAAGTAGTATTCCAGGAAGAGCATATATATACTAGCCTCGACTTTAACTAATTTTCTAATGAAGAGATTTCCAAATTAAAGCTAGTAATTTAATCATAGTGGTCATATTTTACGCTCAAGTTTGAAAAACTTTTCACACCTCCTACCATATATTATTACTTGATATACTGTCGTCTGTTTCGAATGATCTCTCATGTTAAGAGTAGAAACTTTTGGACTAATTAATCAAGAAGATGATGATAAATAGACTAAATTTCGTGTGTTTATCAAAGTAAAAGGACACATGTTTTTTTATTTAACTAATTTTTTTATCAGAAAATGGGATATATGTCCAGTGGGCTCCCTCAATAGCTCCAACGGATATTAATCATTAAAGCATGATCTAAGTGGTAAATTATCTTAATTTGTTTTTCAAAAATCAATTTGTAATCTCTTAACATCATTAAATATTTAAATCACAACCTGATGATCAATATTCCTTAATAAAGAATCAAGGAACTACTCAGGAATATACATGTCCTGAATTTGGATTTTCTCAAGTGAACTCCTTCAATTTAATTAATTAAGACATATTAGGTACTACCTCTGGTTCTTAATGTGAAAAACTGGTTATTTTGGATAAATTAAAAAGGTCAAATAGGTTAATTATAACAAATGTGATATAATTTCTTTAAAATACTTTTCTATATAATATTAAATTATATATTAATTTATAATTAGATAAATTAGTTCAGAAAAAAAAAAGATAAATATGAGAGATAAATTAAATCAAAGTTTTATATTTAGAAGCAAATTCAACTACTTACAAGCATTTTTTGACCAAAAAAAAAAACAACTACTTACAAGCATTTATATTAAGGATAAGAGTTAATATAATATTAACTATTAGATTATAATCGAATAGTGTTGTGGTAAATTAAATTTGTTTATTTTAAAAAACAAATTTGTAATTCATCTTAATACCATCAGATTATAATATGATAGTTAATATAATTGACGGACCCAAATAAGTCGTGACCCTGGAATATACTCAAGTATCTTTTCTTTTCTTTGTTTTTATTAACAACTAATTTGAATTATTTTAAGTTTTAATTCAACGAGACTCTTAAATAATAATTTTCAAATTGGAACAACTTGGCATATATATAATGTCTCTGCCGACAATCTCACCCCACTTAGCTTGTTTTAAGGGAAGTCGAATATATATATATATATATATATATATATATTTCCAAATGGAGGTCGAAGCATGTTTTAAGGAAAATATGTGGGCCAGGCATTACATGATATTTTAAAAAAAAGTTATCACATAATTATTTTTTTGGCCAAATAATTAATTTATAACTTATAATTGGGTATACTTCCTATGAATGTATACTACTTCTTATTGATTGATATCAGTGGACCGTGATTATGTTTTCTCCACTGTTTGGGGAATTATATTTATATAATGTAATTCAAAAAATATTATTCAAAAGAAGATAAAATTTAAAAATCAATGTAGAATCGTCTTAATTAATTGTAATACGCTCCTTTTTTAATTTTTTAACTTGATTTTGTGAGCTATTGTCCCATGCATTTATATTACTATCTTCGCTTTTATTTATAAGACAAAATTTTCTATAGTGAGTGATTTATTTCTATTTATAAAATAATTATAAAATTGAGATACATTTAATATTTTTCTGATATATTGATTTTTTTAATGTATGAAATGACTTGTTGTAAATGACGTTTAATTTTAAATAAGTGGAGAACTGAAAAAAACGAAAGTAAGTTTAAGACATAAATGAGTTAAATCAGCTTAATTGATATATAAAAATATAATGATGTAATTTGATCGTACAAATAGAGAAGGAAAATAAGATAGTAAGATGTGCTTGTCAGGTCTGAAATGAGGTCCCATTTTCCCTTTTTCCCAATTGAATAATTATTATTATTATTAGTTTTCTTAATGAATGTCCACTAGCTATTTTGATTGTTGTTGGTTAAGTCTTATTGCATTATTTTATTAACTAAAAATATTAAACATTTTATCGATAAAATTATTTTTAAAAAAAACAAAGATATGTTCTCCAATCCTTCTGCCGCCATAGTTTTAATTATTTTTTTATGGGAGTTTTAATTAATTTTATTCACTGAGAGTTGACACTGTATCATTAGTATTGTTATATTATTTATACACACACAGATATATATATATATATATATATAACTGATTGATTGATTTGGTGCCTTAATAAAGCGAGGAGACACTACATGAATTTCTCAAATAAGTTTAGTCATTTTAAACCAATTAATATCTTAAAATAAGCTAACAAATCATAATTAAAACATGTTTTCACGACAAACCGGATTTAATTAATCTTTTGAAAAGCGCGTCAATATTATTCATGACAATAGAATTAATATTAAGAAAATATACTGATTAATGACATGATGATGATTTCAATAAAATGAAATTAAAAATTCTCTGATCAATGGCATGATGGTGATTGCGGCAATAAAGGTATTGAAAAACAATTAGTTATTTTAAAGTTAATTCATTATTTAAAATAAAAGATGTACGTTTAATTGAAAATTGAAATCCTGAATTTAATATATTTTGCTTGTGAAGTTGGAATAAGGTATTAAATATTTATAATATTTTCAATGGCTAAAACAAAAAATGATTTGGTAACTTATCAAGAAAGGTAAGATGACGTAAATTGGTCCGGCACATATTACACGAGAAGAACCAGAATAGGCTGGGAGGTTTTTTCTTCTTCCCAACAACCATAAATCTTTAGTTAAAATTTAATTATATAAAATGAAAAAAATTATACAACTAAAATTAGTATAATAAACTTCAGGAAATGTGGAATTAATAAAATATCAATTTTAAAGAGTGATAGGAAAAAATTGGAGCATGGAATGGAGATTCTTTTTCAATATGCAATTGAAATTAGAATGGACATCACGATTACAACGTAAATTCTTCTTACATGTAATGGTATTGATGTGCGGTTTAGACATATAAAAATATCGAGATAACTTAAATAACTCAATGTAGCATCAATCTCAAACCGAATTTTTTTAAAAGTAGATTCGAAGATCACAGTCTCACCCATCTATATATTTGAAAGCACTTGGTGGTAACAATTATTTTAAATACTAAGCTCAAAAAAGATTAGGCCTTACTTACTTGGTTGCATTATTCTGAAATATGTTAGATTGATAGGCAGAAGCTCTAATTAGCATTTTGTAATTTGTATAGCAGGCAATATATGCTACCTATCATGATGGTAAGTTAGTAACTTAGTAGGTTAGAAGAGTTTTGTTATTAATTAATTATTATTCTTTTTTTTAATGAAACATCAAGGTATCCACCGGCAGACCCGGTAACTAATCCCTTCGCTGGCTTGTAGACACCTCAATAAGTGGGACAGCTGGCTTGTTATTAATTAATTATTATTCTTTTGATATTATTTATAAGTTACTTCTAACAGGTTTGACTAAAATCAAGAAAAACTTTAGATATTATTAATTCTGTCTTAAAATTTAATAAATTTCTAACTTTATTATTTTTATACTTTGCAAGTTTCCTTCCAAACAAACACCATCATCTCTCTCTCACTTCGCGCACTCTCTCTTCCCACCACTATTGTTTTCTTTATCTCCTCTTGCATAACAAACAATGGGGATCTAATAGAAGGAAGAAAAAAACTATAAAAACCTTATCTAAAATTTGGTAAAAGTATAAGGACTGTCAGATTAGTTTCTCAAATAACAATCTATATAATAATAAATGAAGGATAAATTAAAAATTTAATAATGTGACTCACAAATAAAAAATATTTTCTCTCTACTTTATAAATAGGATTAGATGAGTACTAGATACATATATACATTACATCAGTAACTCATATCTTGAGTTCATAGAGTGTCACATATGTTAAGTAGAATTGATATTAAAAAAACTTAATTAACCCTATCATATGACAATATGTGACATATAAAGATGATGTGGTGTGAGTATAATGTTATCCTGAATGAATGAATTAGGTGAATTAAGGTTGAAAAAGTTGAAACAAACTGTGATTTAGTTGTGATATGGATATGGATGGTCAAAGCAATATCTGTATGACATTAAAAAATTCATAATATAAACAAATTATAAATAATATGATTTATTCCTTAACACACACACACACTCCCCACAGGCTCAAAGGCCAAGAAAATTCTTAAAAAGATGCGAATCTATCAAAACTTTTTGAAACGTATTGGTTATATGAAAAAAAATCCGTCCCACATTGCGTTTTGTGCGATTTTAGTTGGTTATTATTATACAATATATATCTCAACAAGCTAAGGCATATTATTTGTTTTTTTTATTAATTTATCATTCATTACTGGCTAGGTTAGCATAGCAACGAGGGCTCACTCTTGGCTTACTTATCACGTTAAAAAAATTTAAAAAAGTTGTTTGATGTCAATCAGATTACAATTCTAAAAATATTAAGTCTATGTTTTGTTACTTATATATTCACCAAACCTTATCCATCTCGTAAGTTCACTAGCTACTTCTCACCATGTCAATTTACACTTGTCTTCCACAACGTCAATATCTATAAAATAAGGAAAACTAAACTTAAGTATCACAAAATATTTCTTAATTAGAAAAATTTTGATATGTGTTTTATTTATAATTTATCTTATAAGCATAACTATATTTTTATTATCTATAAAAATTATATTTTTATTATTAATATTTATTTTAATTTATTTTAAAATTTAAAATTCAGTTTTCATATTTTAATTAAAAATAATACTAAGCATATAAGTTTAAGTATCTAAAGTTTTTCTTACATAAAAATATTTTTAAAAAAACCTAACCTTAAATAGTAATATTTTACTTTGGGAACTGCGATCAAAAGCATGAAATAAAAAACTAATAAAATAAGAACAAACTTTTGAGTTTGAATTTGTATGAATGCTGTAAAAAAAATATTCCAGAACAACTTTCAATTAAACATTATAATATTAAAAAATTAATTTAGTACTAGAAGATAGTATTATATAGTTATGTTAAGTAAAAGGATTAAGACGCAAATCTACTTAAGAAGTATTCACCAAAGCACGCCTAGCATTATAATGTTCACTTAGATACAAAAATGAATATAAAAATTCCCCCAAAAATGCTTAAATGTCAATTCCGTTAATTTAAGTAAACATTCTTTAATATTGAGAACGTGAACAGATGTAGGGCCCATAATTAAAAAATACGGAATATGTGCTTAAATAAATGGCTGTGACATTTTTGCATTTTTTAGAATTTTTATGAGCATTTTGACATCTAAAGTACTTATCCAGTACCAAATGGTTTGATTCTACTTATTAAATAATCCTCTAATTATAAATGTAAAACCCATTTTATAGTGCTGGTATAAAAAACCATTTTATAGTCTAAATTAAACACAAAAGGGGTCTTACATTTATGGAAAAATATTATATGTTTGCAACATATAAATCAAATATATATGCGATATCTTCTTCTCCTTCTGTTGTTGTTTAATATTAATTTTTGGTAATAAATCATAAAACTTTGCATTCTTATGGCATCCAAAAATTCATGTCTTTAGACTTAAAAATTTAAAAGAATATCTGTATTTTATTCATAATTTATTGAGTAACTAACTCTTTCTTCGGTTGACTTTTGGGGTATCATCCGCAATCAATCAGGGCTAACCCCTTGCTTGGGTTGGGAGAAAATTAGCCATGACAGAAAACTAAAAAGAAAAACAAGAATTAATGATTTTTTCCTTACTTAGATGGGAGAAAAAATGTGGGAGGAAGCAAAAGTGGGGGACAAAATAAGGCGGATCCCATGTTTCATTTTCTCTTCAAATTTTATCTTCATATATGGAATGATTTGGGAAAGGAAACAAAAAAGATTTTTGTGATTGCCCCTCATCTCTCTCCCTCTCCTTATTTATTTTCTTTTACTATAGTTAAAAAATAATTCAATTTTTATTTTTTATCTTAAAACAATATTTTCATTAAATTATTTGGTTTTACAATATAATAATATGAAAAAATAAATAAACCAAATAACTTGATTTTAAATTATCTGATGATGCTAATGTTAGTATAATTTTCTTATTGCAATATTTAATTTGATTTAATTTTAAATATGCTATATTTTGATAAAGATATTTTAGTCATTTGGATATTTGTTCATTTTCTTTCCTTCCTATTTTCTCTCACCTATCTAAGCAAGAGGAATGACAACACTTATCTCTATTTTCTCCCATCCTTTTTTTTTCCTACTAACTTTCTTCCCATCCAAGTAGAGTATAAGGATAGTATCAACACTGTTAATTTATTCCAAAACAGAAAATTCACTTGCACTAGTTTAATTAAAAAAGATTAGAATATACTATTAGTTCTTTAATATTATACAAGCTTTGACTTTGGCCTTTTAACTTTAAAAAATATATTTTAAGTCTTTTTAACCCTAAAATCATTAATCTTAAATGATATTTTTTATAACAATTGCAGTTATTTTGAAAATTAAACTTGATATATTAACATTTAATTTGATATCTCAATATCATTATTTTTTGTTAATAGTTTTAGTGTTAAAGGAGAAAAATATACTTTTTATAATTAAAGAACTAAAATAAAATATTGTATAAATTAAAGGAATAAACGCATATTTTAACCATTAAAAAAATACATGAAGTATATAAGGTTAAGTATCTAACTTATTTAGGTAAAACTATGGAGATAAATTGACCTTTCATAACAGTATATCCTTATTGAAGTAAAAAAGCATGAAAACAAAAACTAATAAAATAAATCTAACAAAGAATTTGTACGATTTAATAATTAAATCTCAAGTAGTCATTCTATTCATTATAAATTATTAATTAATTAATTACTATAGGTTTGCATAGCAGCAAGTGGTGATTCTACTATTGGTCTAACAAAATCGTACAACCTATATTCCATTGATACGATGAATACTAATATCCATGCTTTGACCTTAATTAACTTCTCCGATGAAGACCAGATCTGCCAGCATCTTTCCTTTCTTTCATTCCTTTATTATACTTGTTCCATTGATTCTACCTATTAAACAACCTATAATTCTTATATCCACAAATCTATTCCTTCTCATTATACACTGCTACCAAAAAAAAACATTTAACGGCAGTTAAAATGAGCTTTTTACGACGGTTTTGAGAGCGACGTCTATGCCATCGACATAAAATGTAGAGGATTTCACGGCGGTTTAAGAACCGCTGTAGTAAATGACTTTTCACGGCAGTTATATAAATAACTACCATGAAAAATGTTTTTTTTTTCCTTTCAAGTCTACGTTTCACCTTGTTGATTAGGGAACGGGAAAACAAAGCCTCAAAGGAAAGGATCTGAAAATCAATTAACCAATAATCTCTTACCAGTTAAAAGCATTTTGATGGAACAAACGTAGATTCTTTCTTGCCGTAATAACACCATTTAGCTTCACCTTCAGCTACCAGATCAAAGCCACTAAGATTTAATAAAGATAAAATCAAATACTCAAGTCTAATAAAATCAAATACTGAGATCTGATTAAAAATCAGATCTCTTCAAACCCAGATTAAACATCATATTTTTAACCAAAGAAAATAATCATATTAAACTACAAAAACTATGAAATTCACAGAAAGAATGGAGGTGAAAAACTCACAAATAAGAATGAAGAGGATGAGGCGATGGCGATGGCGATGGCAACAGCGACAGTGACAACGACGGTGATGGAAGAACGTGGTGGAGGTGATAGAAGCAAAGGATAAACGCCGACAAAGGTAGGAGGAGGGAGAAAATCGTGTGAAGACGGTAATAGGGGACTATGAGCTCTAACTCTGAAAAGTAAAAACTATCACGCAATGGATTTTAAAATTATGATAGACTTTAATTTTTATGGTGGTTATTTAAAAACTGATGTTAAAAGTATTTTTTACGGCGGTGTATTTTTTATGGCGGTAAAACCGCTGTAAAAAAATACTTTTAACGGGGTTTTTTAAATAACTGTCTTTAAAAGTATACTTATAATTACAGAAATGCCACCGTCATAATTTTTTATAATTTTTTTTCTAATAACCTCCGTAAATTGGCGTCATAAAAACTCTTTTTTATAGTAGTGATAGCCTCTTTTTTGTGATCTTCTTTGTTTTTTTTTAAATAATTTTTTAAAGGATACATTCTCATAAAATTAATCAACTTTTTCTTCATATTCCATTCTTCTTCTCATTTTATTTTATTTTATTTTGCAACTATATATACCAAATGAGCTAATAGTAGTGTATCTTCGTGGAATTTGAAATCCAAGTTTTTATACTGTACAGGTTTGAAAATTGACGACCAAGCCGCGTAATGGACGTGGAAAGTCCAAGGTCACAAGAACATTTAAAGATTTATTTACACTGTTGGAATGATTTGATACGAATATATATATTTGTTGGCATTACAACTCATCATACATAGAATCACAAGTCATTGATCTATGACCAATTTATGTTAAAAATGGATCTCGTTATTGCTTTAAGAAATCCAATCGGAAGATAATTGAATTGATAATACCAATTGGTTTTCAAAAGTTAATATTATTGAGCCAGATTTACTCAGATCCAGTCAAGTTCAACCACATGAATGTAAGATACTGCTAGTGGCATTTTTTTCCATGCACAAGACTCGAACTTAGAACTTCTTTTGTAAACCTTATATGTTTGGATAGAGAGAAAAATAAGAAGGGAAAAGAAACTATAAGAGAAAATAGGAGGGGTAAAAACGATAATACCCTATTTGGATAGCAAGAAAAAATAACAAGGGGAGAATAAAGGAAAATATATATAAGGGCCACATTACATATTTTTCAGAGATTTCAAAGGAAAAAACTTGCTTTTCAGTCAATGAAAATTGGTTTAGTTCACAAGGATGCAACTTAAATGACCTATATCTCAAGGAGACATAAGTATAAATGTTACTGTCGATGGAGAATCTTATTAGTGGTCAAATTATAAGTATTTCTATTAATACTATTTGTGTTTTAAGGTATGTTCTAGTTCTAGTGAGTCGTTGAACTCAACTTACCCCGCCAAACTGTTAAATTTGTAATTAAGGAAAAACTTCCTTTCCAATAAAATCATTCCAAATAACAGAGGAAAGAAGCGTGGGTTCATATTTTATTCATATAAGTATTATTGTCATTATGAAATTAATCACTTTTTTCAGTATATTTTTCATGTTTATCCAAAAAAAGAAGAGAAAACATCTTCTCCTTACTTTTTTCCTCATGTATGTCTTCTTCCTCTCTCATTTTCTTTTTTTTGTTTTTTTGGCTTTTATCCTTATCCAAACAAACTATAACTGGGGGCAAAAATGTATCAGGTCACTTGAACCAACCACTCAGTGGTATGGCAAATGATGATTTCAACATTAGATTAATTAAAGTTGGGCATTTTTTTAAACTAGAATTATTGAGATGAGGCACTTACAATAATGACACCAAAAATTATGATTATTTTACGAAAGACGTTGATCATATATTCATACACGTAGTGTTCTCTGGTTTGCCAAGTAATTTCTTTTTTCCCTCTCTCACCGTATCGTTTGGAAAATTATATAAAATTAGTTAGGAGGTAACATGATTGATTGTATTTTATTTTTCTGAATTGGATGTCACGGTTCACACATGGAGACTTGGAGATCGAGTAAATGCGATCAAGATTTAGTAATCAACAAATTAATATATCAAATGACATATATAACAAATCCTATTATTTATAGTATGAACAATATGTCTAACAAAAGTATGAAATTAACATCTATTTTCTTGCAAAAGCTTTTGTCCCTTGACGGACCCAATAATTTCTCTTAGGTATGTAGAACTATGGATTGATTACACACATATATGTATATATATCTCATGTTAGTAGAGTTTCTTTGAATCCATGAGTAGTTAAATCTATTTGGGTAGTACCCTCTTCGGGTTGTACTCTCTTGATCATATATGTAAGAGTTAGATTATGGGGATATGTTTTTTTCAGTTTTAAATTGAAGATTTCGATACATTGTCTCCGAAATTTTTTTTTTTTTTACAAACTAATCACGTATTAAAGAAAAGTTTTATATGAGATAAATTTCATTGCAAATTATTAAGCTCTATTTCCTAGTTATCTATCTCCTATAGTTAGTACTAGAGGAAGTATTAAATACTATCTCAGATCCTTAATATAATAATTAAATAATTCATTTTAAAATATTTTAAAAAATTAGTTAAGTTAGCTTTTATAAATATATATTGATTTTCTTAAAATACGCTTTTTAATAATGCGTATTGAAACTACTTTTAATAAGAATTTCCTTTAATATGTGAAATAGGATGCTTTGTAAAACGACTATAAATTTGAAAAAAAAAAATGAATTGAGAACATAGTCTAACTCCTATATTATATTTTAGACCCGAGGGAAGAGAAAGTAACGTATGAATGAAGGACCGTAGTGAAAATGAGAAATTAGGCAAATAATATAGCCTTTAGCACGTAGATCAGAGGTGGTGGAGGGAGAGGAACCATAAATCTAAAGAATGAGTCTTTTCATTAGCAAAAAACAATCATTAATTTTCTTTAAAAAAAAAAGAAAAATTGAATGACTGGTTGGTGAAGAACTCCACAAAGTCCTCAAAACGACAAAAGGTGGGGTATTAGAAATTTGTCATCTCAAAAGCGACCCTCAATCATATATACGAAATCGCTATACATCTCTAGTGAATCGCTTTCAAAATACATATCTTGGTAGGCATCTTTGCTTCCCTAAGCCCTTTCACATCACCCCCCACATAATTCTCACTGTTCAAAGTTGGAATTCAATTCAGGTATATGACATATAAGAAGGTCTCAGACCAAAACGAGAGGTTGAATTAAGCATCTGCACAGCGCAGCTTCTGAGAGGACGTACGTCGGACAGCTTCGATTTCGTTTAACGAGTAAGCCAATTATCTTCTGTACCTCTCGCAGCATACTTCTAATATCTGGGAATGGTTGAATGTGCATGTGGGTGCTTTTAGTCTTCCACGGGCTTGTGTTTATGTTTGTTTGAAAGGTATATTTTGAGAACCACAGAACGAGCTGATGGCCTGTGTTCTGTTGATTCTTGACTTCTTTCTGCAGGAAATTATTCTCTTTTAATTGCATAAAGGAGTTCGAAGATGGAGATTTCACCCATTAGAGGGTTACCTGATCAAATGGTAAGATTTTTAGCTTCTCTACTTATAATGGATGGTTTGAAACTTGGTGTTTAGTTGGAAAACAAGGCAAAAACTCCAAGAGATAAACTATTGGACGATCCTATATATGTTGCTCACAAATAAATACAAGTAACCGATCAACTCAAATATCTGTTGACAGGACTTTTTCAAGTTTCTAACAAAGAAGAAGTTTCAATTACAAAAGAATTAACAGAGATATGTTATTTTGGTGAAACCATCAATATCGATATAAAATGTGAAAAAGTCTATAAAGTTTTACTATTCATAACACAACAGTTTTTCCTTTTCCTAATGCACAGATCCCCATATCTACTTTTCATGTATTTCGAAGCCGCAGAAGTTCTGGCTCCAGTTTAGACGACTCCGTACAATTAATTAATGTGATTTCTTTTTCCTGTTTGCAGGGAATAACAATGGAGGATCCTAGTTATCTTCATGAATGGCACTTGAACGCTTATGAGGATCCAACCTTACTACCCATAACCACTTCTGCTTTTGGAGAGACCTTATTACAGCAACATTCTTACTGTAATAATATGAACTCAGACCTTAATCCCAAAATCAGTTGCATGCAAAATTCTTCCTTTAATGAAAGACCCACAAAGCAGATCAAAACCAGCAACACTTCATCATGTTGGAGTCCCAATACTCATGAGAGTCCAGATCATCAGACATCATCAGACCAGCTGCAATTTGCTTCTTCGTGTCCAAACCATCTTTCCTTTGTGAACCAGGACTACATAAATCACATGGGATTCATGGGGAAGACCGATAACAATAAGGATGAGACAATATTATTGTCTCCAGAAGTCAATGGCGCCAATAATGTTGCTGATCATGTTTTGATGTCTCAACAATCCTTGGGGAATCCGAACTATGGGTTCAAGACGACAAGCCAATTAGATCAGGCCAGGAAGATTGGGGCCATGATTCCTAATAATAGTAGAGTTTCTCAACCAGTGCAGGACCACATCATTGCTGAGAGGAAACGAAGAGAGAAGCTTAGCCAGAGGTTCATTGCTTTGTCTGCCCTTGTTCCTGGTCTTAAGAAGGTAAAAACATCCCTAATCTGATGATTTTTGAATTTTTTATAACCTGATATATGTTCTGCACCAAAAACTTTCAACAGATCTGCAAAACAAATGAATAAATCAAAGAGATATACTCCTCCAGTTCTTAATTTATGAAATAATTGTGGAGTAACTCTTAGTCCTAAATATAAAACCTATTTTCTTCAAATTACGCTATTGATACTCCCTCAAGTAGAAGAAGGAGGGAGGGAGGATATTAAGAAAGATGATTATGGTGTTTAAGACAAACATTCTATTTTTATTATTATTAACTAATTTAGTTAACTATCTTAATCTAATCAGACTAATTAAATGGGTCTTATATTAAGAATTAAATGAATATGTTATGGATTTTATACAGTGAGCTTTTAGTTTTATTCTATCTAAAATTGCAGTTTTTCATTTGAGTGAGACAATACTTAAATGCAATGAATGGTTGATATATTGAAACATGACAATATTGAAACCTCTCTTAAAAGTTATGGAATCTAAACCGAAGGGATTATTTGTTTTACTTGTTTACTGATAATTAATTTGTATTGTTAAGTTCTGAATTTGTTTAGGTAGGCTACTGTACGCCTACCAATTCAGATTATGGATCCCACCACATGGAAAACTACTAAATTGCTTTGATATGTAACAAAATTGCTTTGAATCTTATATGGCCAACTCTCTTGTGTAAGTGGGTGGTTTATATGCATCTATACAAATAAAATAGAAGGCACCGGCTACCTCGAAATCCAGATCTACTTTTTCGTAAACTAGATTATTTTAAATTTTTTTCTGATTAATCTTTGTTTGACAACTCCAATAAAATGAAGTAAAACTTATATTTGTTTGCAATAAGATGATTCTTTTTATTTATAATTGTTTTTCATTTTTATATCGAATAAGGCCTTAAATTTAAATCTGAACCTTCTCAGTATGATTTGAAGAATAAAGATAATAATACTAATAATAATTATGAAAGGACTAAAATAAAATGCAGACACAAAGACCTCTTCTCAATAACTTTTCAAATGAAATGATCCGTTCCTTGCTGTTTCACGTCAAAACACCTTCCCTCTCAGCCCTATCAGAAACCCTAATAAAAAGGCTGCTTTGTATTAATTCAAAATTTTTCCTTCTTATTTACTGTCAAACAAGCTGGTTATTGAATTTGAATTTATCAAAACAGATGGACAAAGCTTCTGTGCTTGGAGATGCTATAAAGTACATGAAGCAACTGCAAGAGAAAGTGAGGATTCTTGAGGAAGAACAAACAAAGGCAAAAACAGTGGAATCTGTGGTGATTGTGAGGAAATCTCATTTTCTTCCTTCTGAAGCAGCAGAAAATTCTGACTCTTCTTCAGATTCTGGTGGAGCAGGATCGTCTTCCTTCGACGAGACAGTGCTCCCAGAAATCGAAGCAAGGCTCTGTGAAAGAAGCGTTCTCATAAGAATTCACTGTGAGAAAATCAAAGGAGTTCTGGAGAAAGCAATAGGTGTGATAGAAGATCTTCATTTAACAGTCACCAATAGTAGTGCCATGACTTTTGGGAGTTCTGCTCTTGATATCACAATTATTGCTCAGGTAATTGTACATATTTCTTCACCTTTATTAATTAATTAATAGGTGAAAATAATAAAGGAGTCACACAATAAAACGACTATTTGATTTAATTAGACATATTTCCATGTACATTAATTTCAGTTTGCTGTAGATTTTGAAAGTTCATATTTTCTGAATATACCAAATAATGGTTAAAATAGGTGTTTTGTGACTGCTTGGAAAAAAAAGAAAAAGAAAACTTGCCGGCGTTAAACATTACATATAGGTTAAGTCCCCGTGCACTGCAACTGGCTTTTATTTTATATTTACCTAATGAATATGAGACAAGATCCAACTCATTCTCGTATAGTTTGCCTAACTCACATTCTCTAGCAACTTTATGGTTCAAAACTTTTTATTCCCGTCCGTGAGCTTTACTATACCTTCATTATGAAGCTTCATAATATTAACGTCCTCCTCAAGAATATTATATATATATATATATGCATATATATAATGCTCATATGGACAAAATTTACTACCTTCATTGAGATTCGAGCAACGAGGGGGCTGAGAGAGTTAGCTACAAGTAGTAATTATATATCTTGCAATATTACTGTATTCTCTCTATAGTTATTAAAGAGCGAGATTTTTTGTTATACTGTACAGATGGATTCAGAATTTTGCATGACTCTGGAGGATCTTGTGGGAAACCTACGCTCAGCCTTTAAATCTTTCATGTGAAGAAATAACAAGTTCCAAAATAATCAAGCAGCCGAAGGCTTCAGAACTTGAAAAGAAATATACTTCACAGTAAAATGTTTATATATATATATATATATGTATGCTCACACACACGCACAGCAGCTCAAGTTGTCAAGTGTATGTTGCTATATAAGTGTCCTGTTCTGTGTTTATACAACGTACGTAACGCCTGTGATGTCGACCATCTTCTTAGACCATCCACACCAAACGATGTTTATATATGGATCAAGTTTGTTTGTATTAGGGTTTTTTTTCCCAGCAAAAGACTGTGTGTACTGTTTATAACATGGTCACTCGCAAAAGCTGGATTTTTTTTTTAAGGATCTGTTTGGCAGATTTGTGGTTGAGAAGTTGAAACCACCTGCTTTCTGTCCCCTTTTCTGAATAGCTTGATCTGTAGAAAATAAATGAGGTTTTTAGGGTGTCCTGACAAACAGTGCCTTCATCATTTGGTAGCTTTTTCACTTTCAAAGAGCTAAATATGATAATGTAAAAGTTTGTTTCACAGTGTCGGTGATGGATAATGATAAATAATGTTATTTTTTCCCCTTTTCTCTTGCTCTTTCTCTCTCTCTCTCTCTCTTTTTTTTTTTAAATATTAAGGTGCAAATTTGTCTCAGGCACTCAGATGTTTTTTTTAGTATAAATTTACCATAAAAATTTAAAATCGCGACAATTTTTAAAGTGCAAATTTGTCCCGGAAAGTTTTTTTTTTTAATAGAAATTTGCTCCGGAAGTATAAAGGTTGTTCCATTAATACATGTAGGTACAAGAGTTTCATTTAACCTGTCAAAACTTGAAATTGAAACATAAACATTTTGGAACTGATGTTTCAAAGTGCTATCCTCATGACACCCAAAAAAAGAGTCGGTACTGAATAGAGAGAATGAAATAAAATTTGTCTTTATTAATAAATAATCATTAAAAATAATTAATATTTTTTAATATTAGCATAATAGATAATCATACAAAAGTAATATAATAAATATTATACAATGTTTTCTTCTTCTTTTTTTCCTTTTTTCCCCAACAAGACTGAATTTGGTGTTTCCACGGCAAGCTGGTTTCCACTTTCCAACTGATGGCTCGTTTAAGAAAAATAATAAATTATAAATGTCAGGAGGTGAGTTAATTTTCAAATTTTAATTAATGATAAAGAAAATGTCTAGAGTGAAACGTGTGGTTTGAAATAGATAATTTTCATTGATGCAAACGTAAGTCTATTTAATTAGATATATATCATATTAAAAAGAATAACAATCACACGTCTTTGGCCTTTGGGCATCATTTTCACCTTCTATAGATACATGTTATTTGATTTGCATTAGCCAACTCTGGTATTCCAGATTTGCTGGAAAGCAATATAATTAAGAATGTTAATATATAGTCCTCTTGCTTTGATAAAAAGTCGGTTCATAACTCATAAAGTCATGAGCTTGAATCCTACTGCTAATATGAGACCTTATTGGTGGACAATCTATATGCACTTTTGTAAGCACTTTCTGAGCCTAGAAGCATAGCTTGGCCTTTGTGAACCTTTAAGTCCCAACTTACCAAAACTTTCTTTGATAAATATATATACACACATATATATAGTCCTCTTAATTCGTCAAAAGCTAGTTCTAAGCTATATATCTATCTATCTGTATAGATATAGCGCCTTCTTCATTTTTTTTTTAAAGATATGAGGTTTATATATGTAATTTGTCTATACATTATGAATAATATCTCATATTATATATTTATTTACAAGTATAATTGAAAGGACAGGGAATAATATAATAAATTAATAGTCACAAGTGTAATAGTAATGCGTAATTAAGGCAGAACAGCTCATGATTAGTTAGCGATATTTGGAAATGATCCTATCATTTATGTGAGATTATATATCATATGACCCAACGAGTGTCCACGTTCACTATCAATTATTGGATGCACGTAATAGATTTTTTTTTGGAAAAATAAAAAAAAACTATAATATTGTACATCAATTAAATTTTAAAATTATGATTTGTATTTCACCCCAGCTAGATTTTTCTTTTTTCATATCAGATACCTTTAGATCGGACCAACACACCAGTTAATTAGTTTCGATTTCAATCTGATTTCAAAATATTCGTACACGCGCTCACACACACAAGTCCCCAGCTACTTTTTTCACTAACGAAAAAGCCTTATACAAATGAATTAATTCATTTGTATAAGGCTTTTTCGTTAGTGAAAAAAGTAGTTAGGGTTTTTAGGGTTTGTTTGGCAGATGAATAGTTGACGGATTGAAACCCTAATGCTAGCTTTCCGTCTCTTTAATATGTCTGTGTGTGTGGCTTGAATTATTGTAGAAAAGAAACGAAAATCAAATTATATATATATATATATGATTCCGGCCAATAGGATTCCAATATATGTAATACTACCTCCAATCCTAATTATAAGAGCTAGTTGACTAATTTGAGGAGATTGAGGAAATAAGTTAAGTTAGTTATTTGTAATAAATATGTGTTGTTTTTCCTAAGATATCCTTATTAATCAAGTGTATTGACTACAACTACCATTATTAGAAGGACTACTTTAGGAAAAAATACATAAATATGAGAGACAAAGTTGATTAGGGTCTTATATTTAATATCAAAATAAAAATCAAATGAGGTCTTATATTAAGGACCGGAGGTAGTATATATGTTGTATACTCAAAGAATATTACGTATTCCTGATTCTTCTCTAGGGTGGTGGATTATTTATTTATAATTAATTGGATAATACTCCTTCGCTTCTTAATGTAACTAATTTGATTAGATTAAAAAAGTAAGATAAATTAGTTAATTATAAGAAATATAATATGTAAGTTAGTTAATTATAAGAAATATAATATGTTTTTTCTAAAACACTATAATCATATTTCTTACTATCCTCTTCTACTAGATTATGATTGAGGTAGTATCAAAAAGTATAATTTACAAAAAAATTAATAAATATGAGAAATATATCTTATATTTAGGATCAAAATTAATTTAATAATTAGGTTCTATATTAAGGACAGAAGGAATATAACATCTAAGGATTGAAATTTGAACATCTTTGAAAATCTTGGTCAAAAAACATCTTTGAAAATCAATGTTAAGAATAAGCCATTAACAGTTTGCTAATTACCTCAAACCATATATACACAACATATGTCAGGAAAATGCGTGTAGTTTTCTTTTGGTTTTTTTCCTTAACAAAGTGCATATAGTTTAGGTTAAATGAAGTGGTATTATAATTATTTTAAAGAGCCCCAATTATTTATAAAATATATATATATAATGAAAAAGATGGGTGCCCAATGAAAAATAAACAAATACATACACGCATAAAAGAGTGATTATGCAGCCGAAGTAATTTATTACTCATACTCCAGATTAAAAAAATGATTGCTAAGAGATTTATATTTTAATTTACAATTTAACATTAAATTCTATGCAACGATGTTTTCTTCCTTTTAACTGAATAGTGCAATTTATTAATACCAGAAATGATTAGGTGTGGGGGGCGTGTTTTGAGCGAAATTATAGACTAATAATTAAATTTTTAAGAAGATTATTTAATTTATTTCTATTTTTAATTTAATAGGATTTGATCAAGGCAATACAAAAATTATAAGGCCTACACTAAAATCCTTGCAAGTGAATTATTATTGAATAACCATTATACTTAATAACTTATTGCAAGGTAATTCAAATAATTTCCCGTATCATGAAAAATAAACAGACTAACAGGTCAATAAAAAATGTCTTAAGTACCATTAGATGTCACCTCTGTTTTTGTGGAGCTGAAGAGTGTATTTTATTATTGTGGAATAATTTTTGTCTCCATTAGATGTCACCTCTGTCATCTACCATTTTGGCAATACGTGAGACTTGGAGTCATTTAAATTTTTTAGTCCATATACAAATGAAACAATCACGTTCATAATAAACGTTTGAATAATAATCAAGTTGAAAATTAAAAATTTACAAGAGATTTGAGAAATTAAATATTTTTATCATCATTATTTTAAATTATATTAATCTATTGAACCAATATACAAATCACTTCCTGATCTGATGATGCAGGCTGTTACAATGTCGTGCTTCAAAACAATATGACTTATTATTTATCCTTGTATTAAGAAAGACTTTATTGAACACATCAACGTTTATATTTACTTTTTCCCAATATATTGATGTATAAAATGTCTAGCAAGTGATAAATAATAATATAATGTTCTCAGCAGTATAATTTAGTATAACATTCATAACTTATGATTTAACGCTATCTACCTTCACTCCGTCCGGTTCTATTTATAAGATTCAATTTTTTAAATGGTTAAAGTATGATCATTTTTATAAGCTTCATTTGAGAAATGTCTGAATATTTAATGTATTTTTTTATTACCTCTAATTAGTTATATCTCTTTCATCTATTTTATTTTTTCCCCGTTCTCTCTCCCATCCCACAGAAATGAAGATATTTTTTAAGAAAATAAGTTACATTTTTTACATATTTATTATTTTTAATCAATTTTAACCAACTTTTTTTATTTAGTTTAGTTATTTGAAGTTTATAATAAGCAATAGAAGCAATATATCATTTACAACATAATGCAATATAAGAGACAATTTATTACATGTACAACATATGAGGGATCAATAAACGTCTTTCCCTGATGAAAATTTAGTTTAATTTTTCTGTACATAATCACCATCTCTTAATTAATACTACCTCCGGTCCTAATTATAAGAGCCAGTTAATTAGTTTGAAGAGATTAAGAAAGTAAGTTGAGTTACCTATTTATATTTGGATCAGATAATCATTTAATTAAAAGTTTATATAACACTTAATTGATGATAGGTGTCATCTCTATGGAATACATATATGACCCGTGAAAGATACCATGGCCGAAAAAAGACAGACACAAAAACACGACAATGATATGAATGCATTTAGATTCTCTCTAATAATTGCTGATGAAAAAATTAGTCCACTTAGTTAATAATAATAATACAAATCATATAATTATGAAAAGCGTTTACTTAGTAAATCCTACCATCTCAATATGACAACTTTATTAATAATCCTTTGTGTCCTAAAAGTAGGAGTTAGATAATTTATTTATGGAGATTAAAAAAATTACTTGAGCTAGTTATTTGTTAAAAAATATGTGTTGATTTTTATTAAATACCCCTTTAATAATTTGCAATGAAAATTATCCTCATATATAATAGCTTGGCCATACCTCCTTCTTCAATATGTGAATTAAAAGGAATAGTTTGGCAATAAAATATTACAAATTCAGGAGACAAAGTGTATTGAAGTCTTAAATTTATGATAATATAAGAAAAATATTAAATGAAAGAGATAATTGGATCAAAGTTGTATATTTAATGTCAAACCAGATCATCAACGAGGTGATGCATTTAGGACTAGATTAGGAAGTAACTATAATCATCATTATTCTCATTCTATTCTTAATATTAATATAAAACCTACTTAATTAATTTGGAAAGATTAATAAAGTTAAATAAATTGCTTAATTATAATATATGTGATTTGATCTCCCTAAAATATTCTTGTCTAACATTGAATTATTTATTATTTTATAAATTACATAAACTAGTTTGGTAAAAATGATAAATATATGGGTAAAATGGATTAAGATCTTATAGTTAGAATTAAAATTAACTCCCTAACTAGCTTTTGTATTTAGAATTGGATAAGTATTAACGTTGCCTTTATGGATCATCATTACAAGCCTAAAGAGAATACACACACACACACACACACATATATATATATTAATTATAGGTTAGAAGTATTACTTAATCACATGCAGAATAAAAAGCAATGACATACACATGAGTCCAAAAAATGAATCCCATTAATTATATATTAAAGGTGATTCCTTTTCATGCTGACGAAACATTATTATTATTGTAGAAATTAGAAATAGACAAATATTCTGGCAAGGAAAAAAAAAAAGGGAAATAGACACATGTATGGAACATGTATAATTTAATTAAGAAAAGAGTTCTTTGATTAACTAAGCACTTAATTTAATTATCACAGCCAAATCATCAAAAAGTTAGGCGAAGTTCGCATCGGAGGAGGACAAATTAATTAATGTTGTTCATGAAACGAAGTACGGACGAGGAATCTTCGCAGCCTAACGTTTCTGCACATGAGAATCAGATAATTTCTCTACATAAACACTACTCCTCTAGTCCTATTTATAACACAGAAAGAGAAAGTGCTTTCTGATCCTATTTATAAGATACTGAGAAAATTTTTTTGTATGGATGTACAATTTTAACCCTCATTTATTATTGTTTTGACTTTGTTTATATGAGATATAATGTATATTAAATAGGGATAGAGTTGGAAAGTCATTAAATTTTAAATGAGAGTTAATGAAATTTAAAGTTTTCTTTGGTCTATGTGAAATATACTGGAAGTGCCTTATAAATAAGACCAGAGGAGTATTTCTTAATTATAATATAATATGCTTAAATAATCACTTAATTAACAGCTTATATAACACTTAATGATACGTGTTATGTGTCAAACAAGAAGTGAACATATTGTGTGTGTGTGTGTGTATTCATCACTATATATTTGAGTGTTTTGTCTTTTGTATTACTACTTCCAGTTCTTACTATAAGAACTAGTTGACTAATTTGAATAAATTAAGAAAATTAATTACATTAGTTATTTGTAACAAATATATGTTATCTTTTCTAAAATGTCTTTGTTAATCAAGTATATTGATTAGAACAACTATTATTATAATGACTAGCTTAAAAAAATGAGTAAATATGATAGACAAAATGGATTAGAATATTATATTTATGACCAAAATAAAAATCAAACAAACTCTTATATCAAAGATCGGAGGTAGCCATATATGGATAATGCGTGCAGATTCTCGCCAATAAGTGAACATATATACTACCCCCTTTTAAACAATTTTTGGTTGGTTGATTGTATGTATCAGCTTAAGCACAATTCCTAAGTTTAAAGTAGACTAACCATTTGACTCATGTTTTATTTAAAAATCCTCAATATAGGGCCCTAAAAAAAAAAAAAGAAATATCGAATAGCATACTTTATTAAAGGTTAAGTATTCGAATGTAATTATATTTACTTTAAAATGAAAAATTAGAATATCTTGAATATTTGAAAGATTATTAAATAGACTTTGATCGGTATATTCATCATAAGTTATGAGTTTTTATTATATAAAATTCATTTATTTATACTTCAAAATACATGGATATTCATTGTAACATTCCTTCGCATTACTTGCTTCATGTTAGAGCATGTAAATGGGATCCGGTTTAAGATGGGTATCCAAGACTCATCCTCTTTAGACCGTTCAAAATTAATATTTTTAATTAATTATTTTTAAAATAAAATTTATTTTAAAAAAATTAATAATTAAAAAATTATCTTTATTTGAGATTTTTATCCATTAAAATAATTATTTTAAAAAAATAAAATCTAAATTTAAATTTGGACGAGGGGATGAGTTAAAAAATGAGCTTCTAAACTGGTTTCCATGTGAACGTGAGCGATGCTCACGGTTTACAAAAATGACTGTTATTCCAAATGCATTTTGTAAATTGAAGTTGAGGTAAAATTGTTGTACGAGAATGTTGCTCTTTGATCAATGAATGTGTTCCTCTCCGTTATTTGTTCTTGACTTCTTGTTATTTTCTATCGTTGGGAAAAGACGCTGGCTACTTTTCATTACTAACCTAATGATTTCCATGGACCTACCCTCTAAAGAATTCGATGGTGTGCCTACTTAGGCCCATGGGTGAGCACGGCCCAAGCATGGCTAGCCCAAAAGTTTTGGGGGGAGGGGGTTGATCAAGTTCGTTGACTTTGAACGGGCAACTTGAGCCCACATAACAGACATTCCTTCTGGTCCTTGTGGAATTGAAAGTGATCAAAGTGGTTAAAAGTTGGTTTGTCATACCCACAAACCCATGATATCATCTACTAATAGGAGTTAAGTATAACGAAAGAATTTAGTCCTTCACAACATGACAAACTGAAGTTTGGATTCCCACTATGAGAGGTGCCTCACATTTAATGCTAAACAGTGCTTCGAATAGAATCGTCTCCAATCAGAAAACAGTTATCCTTAAAAAAAAATGATATCATCTTTAATTAATAATATGCCCATTTATAATTTAAAAAGATTTGTATATGAAGAACTCGTTGTCCATATCTAAGAAGAAGATAAAGAAGTTCTCCATGACTTGGAGAAAACCAGACCAAAGAGCCATTGTCTTCATGCCATCCTCCATTGTCATTGGCTTTCTTAGAGAGAAAGGGTGATGGGGTAAAATGATCCCAATCCTGTCATATTTCATGGAATATTAATATAAGAGCTACTTAATTAATTTAGATAGATTTAAGAAATTAAATAAATTAACATACGTGACATCATTTCTCTAAAATATCTATGCATAACATTATATTGTATATTAGTTTATAAATAAGTTAAATTAGATTGGGAAAAAAAAATTAACAATATAAGAGATGAAATGACTTAAAATTTTATAATCAATGACCAGAGTTAGTAATTAATAAATTCAGTAACATTTTTTTATCATCAAGCCAACAATAATACAAATGGAGACATAACTAAATGGATTAGTGCATTGCTCTTAAATTTGCTCTACTTAACTGTGATAAATTTTCTGGTTATAATATTAGTATTGAAATGGATTGTGAAGAACTATTAAGAACAATTCATAGCAAATCATTAGATAAAGTGGCATGGCAAAGTTTTTCAATTATTTCGAGATCTTTCAATTGATTGAACTAAAATCAAGGAAATTGTTCAGGAATTGGATAATATGGCTGTTTTGCTTAGTCTCGTTTTGTTGCTGTTTTATTGTAGCTGTTTTTCTTCGGTTGTTCTGCTTTATGTATTAAATATAGGATAATGATAACTAAAACTCATTATCTATATTCATTTTATGGTATAAAATATGGCCTTATATGTTTATTTTTGGAAGATTTATGAGGGGTTAAAATAAAACGTGGATTATTTCTAGAGAAATAGGGAATGAAAGAGCTATTTCTATTCCATATACATAAAATTAATTAGTTAGTTATCTCAACCATGATTACTTGATCATATATTTCTATATTATCATGAGAGGGGGAATGCATCTTTCTTTCACATATAGAAGAATATTATAGGAGCATTTCGTTACTCACAAAAGTATTTTTTAAAAATATTTTTACGTAGACTGAAATAAAACTTTTCTCACATGTTTATTTTTTATACCATAAAATTATTTTTAAAATATGGTTTGGTTTCTATTCAAACACATCCTATATCATATTAATGTACATGCTTTAATATGATTCATTTAATCATAGAAAGAAACAAGAAATTCGTACTTTTGTCAATTTATTTCAAATTTAATAATGATTGAGATTATTTAATTGGGCCAGTAATAGGTATAATCATTTGAAAAAGTATAAAAGTTAATTGATATTACCAATTGCGGGGAAAATACAACAAGGTGTCGTGGTGTAGTTGGTTATCACGTCAGTCTAACACACTGAAGGTCTCCGGTTCGAGTCCGGGCGACGCCATTTGTGTTTGCAATTTTTTAATGATCATTTTAGTTTTCCCGACGCAATCAAAACGTTGTCGTGTTGATGTGGAGCAACTTTTCCCTTTACGCGCCGACGCGCCGTGTTCAAAGCCGCGTAATTCTCACGTTACCGGGCCCCACATAAGGGACCCGAAGAAATTGGCCGTTCGTTCCTTCGTGCTTCCAACGAATCCCACCCAATCACATTCGTTTCCATACAACTTCCTCGATTCTCATTGGCTTGTTGACTCCACGTCATCACTCCTCGAATCTCTACCACACGCCCTGCAATTACCAGGGAGATTCCTCCTTGATCCCAACTCAAATCTTGATTTCCCACAATGGTTAACCGAGTAATAATTCTATCTTCTAATATCCCAAAAAAAAAAAAAAAAAGATATCCAGTTTTATACTCCTCCGGTCCTAATTATAAGACCCAATTGACTTATTTGAGGAGATTAAGGAAGTAAGTTAAGTTGGTTATTTATAATAAATAAGTGTTGTTATTCCTAAAATATCCTTGCTAATTAAGTATATTGGCTAAAACTATCATTATTAGAAGGATTATCTTGGAAAAAATGCATAAATATAAGAGAGAAAATGGATTGGGTCTTATAATTAGGACCAAATAAAAAGTCAAATTGGGTCTTATAATAAGGATCGGAGGAGTATTATCTGTTAAAAAGGACTG
The DNA here is from genome assembly GCF_004799145.2 of Neltuma alba. NCBI lineage: Eukaryota > Viridiplantae > Streptophyta > Magnoliopsida > Fabales > Fabaceae > Neltuma > Neltuma alba. The sequence continues at coordinate 595,960 of NW_021635344.1, read as the reverse complement.
TTTTACGCCAATTAACGAAATGCAGGTGATTCAGTGATTGACTCTATTATTATTTAATTTAAATTTAAAGTTGATTAATTTATCTTTTTTATCTTAATTAAATTAAAATTAAAAATTATTCAAAATATAGCTTGGGCTATAAATGGACCACCCCGCAATATCATGTTGGAGGGTTCGAGGGGCTTCTTTGTGGGATTTCGGGTGTCTTCTTCTTGTTTCAATCTTCTTCCCATTCTGTGTCAATTCTTCTGTGTTTTTGCCACGAGATGGGATTGCTTCGCTTTCGGATCAGTGCATTCGCTTTGCTTTTCTTTTCTTCCTTCTCCTCGGCTTTGCCTTCCACCTCCGATGTCGTCAACCCGCCCTACCCCAAGGCGATTGCTGTATGTCGGCTTTGTTTTGGATTTTCTTCTTCTTCGTATTCTTCTTTTTGCCTCCTTGTGTTTTGTTTCCCGCAATGTGATGGAGAATTATGAAAGAAAAATTCTTCGTTTATGATCTTTTAAGTTTTCGACCGTTGGAGCTTTGGATTTTTTTTTTGGGGGGTTAATCTGGTTTTTCTCTTGAACGGTGCTTTGCAACCGGGGAGAATTATGAAAAGTAACTTTGTTCTTGCGATTTCTTTTTTCTGGGTGTTTTAACTGATTTCTGTAAATCAGCTTATTTGTCGATACGGTTCTGATGATGGAATACGCGGTATTTACAGGATTTAAAAGAGGCGATTGTGAACGGATTGGGGTTTCCGTCGGAGGATTTCAAGATAAGTGGGTTTGATCCGAGGGATGCCCAAGTGGGGCATTCTGTGGCCTATGAATTCGACCTGGAGATTGATCAGAAGGTTATTCCGTTCAAGTTCTTAGAGGACGTGAACCGGTGGGATTACGTTGATCTTCCGATTTTCCGGATTGAGGAACCGGCAAAACCCGGCGAAGAAAAGGCTCTGGTTGAGAAGAGGAGATCGGATAATAAGTTACCAGTTTTGGCTCCGTTCCGATTGGCGGGACCCATGGAACTCTGGCTTCAGGACGCCAAGGATATGAGGATTTCTCTCCCTGTAAGTTTTTTTATTCCATTCTTATAATATTATTCGTCCTACATATGACAGTTGCCATTTTTGGATTAGACACACAGTGTAGCACAACTTGCATGAAATCTGGTGAATTGATATAAAATTTAAGAGATGTTGTAATATCGGTATTGATATATTGATGTATTGATTGATGAGTCCTTTCATGTGAGACCGGATGTAATTTGCATAATAATATACGACTGGAAAGGAATTATAGTCTGTGAACGAATACGTTCTTGCCAGATGCATTGCAACAGACCACATTGCATTTAGGAGTTATGTGTGATCATGTTTCTGTATTTTTGTGCCAGCGTCTTGTGTCTTGTATCCATGTTAGAATCTGTACTTTTCATCTCAAATGTAATTAAATTAGTGGATTTGTACAAGAATTGAGATGACATAGTGGATAATGGCGATAATTTAAACTTTAGTGCTATTTACGTTTGTTATTGATCTTATCTGTCTCACTCAAATATTAAGGATTTAATTTGTTCCCAAACCTGTTGGATTTTTTATACAAGTATATTGGTGTGTTAATACTTAGTGACTCTGTTTTAGGTTGGTACCTTTAAAGCACCAACACTTAAGAACGAAATCAGGTCATGTCAGGATGTGCCATATTTCAAATTCAACTTTAATATTTCAGTTTTTGGTTGTGTTGCGGTCTAGTATCCATGCCAGTAGTGGCTATGATGGCAAAAAAATGATGTATTGTGATGGAACGAAGAGTAATGTAATCTTCGGTCAATCTGCATAATTAGTAGGACATCCCTGTCAATGTGTATGGAATGAGATGGTTACTTCCTCCCTTTTAACTAGAACTCGTATGGTTTTGCAGCATGATGTTGATGCTGGCGTGCTCAAGAAAGTCATACTAGCAGATGGTGCCGTTGTCACTGTCAAAGGCGCAAGATCAGTTAGCCTTCGTAAACCACTTGATCTCCCCCTCCCCTTAAACAAATCACAGAGTGGATTTGCCGTTGGTCTTATGGCCTTGGCAGAGCAGCTCCGCCACACATCTCGCTCCCGCACGCAGGATGACCCTCTTCTCTCACTCCGCATTGTTGGTGCAACATCACTTTCATCCCCTTCCTCATCGACAACCTCTTCACATAACCGGCTCAAGCTCAAGCGCCTCGCGCCAGGTCTGGTGGAACTGTCTTCCCCGTTAAACACTAAGGCCATTGAAGCACTATCCCCAATTGATATCCAAAATGATGCTCCAACTCTGTTGACGCCAACTCAGTTTGCCACAATGTGGCCTATTGCTTCCATCAATGGATCAAACGCTAACTTGTTGGGTTTTGAGGCTCTCTTATCTTCTGTGTTGGGTCCTAAGGCAAACAAGAAAGGCTCCTTCAAGTTGTTGAAGGCAGATGTTTCTGCTCAGACATTCGTGAAGATAGGGTTTCAGGCAGAGAAGAAGCTGAAGGAAGGAGATGGCGATTTGTTTAAGGATTTCCCGGAATGGAGGACTAAGCCAGAGACTGTGAAGATGCATTTTGAGGTGCTAGCAAAGGTTGATGGTGATAAAGTGATACCGGAGAGAGTGATGCCTGTAAACCCGTGATTATTGAAGACACTGTGGCCCCAATTTACTGACTGGAAACGTGAGCATGTCTAAGGTACCAATAATCTACACTCCTTCCAACCCCTTCACCTTGTAAGATGATGAAGGAGTTTGATTTTGTTGGAGTCAACGAACGGAATTGTAAAATATAGGATGTTTTTAATTTTTAACTTGATTATATTCTTTTTCTTTCTTTTGAAAGAACTTGATTATATACGTAAGCATCACGAAACCTGTAAATATGTATTTTGATGAGATGCGATGTTCCAATATACCATCATAAAGAATTAGAATACGCGCAAGAGCTGCACTTCGTTTGACTTGTGACTCTGAGGGTGCGTGGGATTTTTCCTTCATGTGGTGTATGTTGGCACAAAAGCAAAATAGCTCACAGGGTCCCAGAAAATCTGTGAAGTTCCCCCATTGAAAACGAAATTGGATCTTTTGGAATAACGAAGTGACACACATGGAAGTGAGCATATGATCTAATATTTTTCCTTTACAAATGACAGATTGTCTTAAAGAGGATTCACTCAACAGACTCTTGTAGATGAGAAGTAATACCAGTTTCAATTTATTATATAAATAAATAACTATTCATGAACTTTTAAGACCTTACATCTACAGTTGTGCACTTTATTTCGGATGTAAATTGTACGAAATTAATATAGATAGTTCATTGTGTTGAATCCGAAGTTCAGATCGCCTGCTGAACTTACAATATGGTTTTCCAGTATGCTCAAATTTCATACGATTGGTAAAACCGAAAATACACGAGGAGGATCGAGAAAAATCTAATATGAACAGGGGGATTATTATTATTTCACAAGGTCGTTGTCGTTGATACGAAAACCAGCCAACTCCTGACCTCTCATTTAACCTCTGATGAAGTCAATCCCTTTCTGGATGCTTCCTGCCAACTCTTTCTTTGCTTTCTCTAAGCCCATCCTATGAAAGCAATCAAACAAAAGTCAGCCTTCTGCGTTGCTTGGTGGTTCCAACAGAGAAATTAGCAGAAAACTGGATGCTCGAAAGTCATACCTTTCGTACTCATTCAGGGGACCAAGTTGATAAACTTCCTCTGCTCCGGCACGGCCAATACGTACCTTGGTTGCGAAAAAGGGGAGTTCCGTAACCTATTAAAGAGATCATCCATTATTATCAAAACAAGTCCAAAAGCAACGTAGGAAGTGTCCAAGGCAAAGGACTGGAATGTCAGACCTGAGAAGCAACAAAAGCACACTCTACCACTCCGGCTTCTCCTTTCAAGCCTCGAAGACATGCGCCAGCAAACTTGGCAGCGGCATATGCCTGCATGATCAAAAGTGAACTTTCTAGTTCGTTAGTTTGTCCAATAGGAGTAGGTAGGATTCACTGGTGCTAGTTAATAATAGTTTCTGAAATTGCAAATATTTTAAGGAAAGCTGCTGACCATTGATAGAGTAGCAGAACCAGCCCCAGCCTTTGCCTGTAACATGAATGGTTGCCATTAGATTATGAGTTCATGATGAGCAGATCACAACCACAACTTTGTTTTTTTTTTTTTGGGGGGGGGTTGGTGTTTATAATAGTGAGACTGAACCATTGTGAATATCCTTAAGAATAACCTAGGTTGTAGCTAAGAGCATATAGTCAAATCAAGAACAAGCTTGAATTATTAATATCTTAGTCAGTCAGAACGTTCACTTGAGCAAGGATTTTATTTTATCGTCGTCAAGCATCCATTGAGAAGGGTATAACTGGTGCAATTGGGCTCTTACTTGATCTCATCATAGAAGCACTAATACCTGCCAGTAATGCTATCAATTGTTTTTTAATTTAAATATTTGATTGAAATTTCACAACAGCAATATGGCATCAATCAGGTGTCAGAACCTTCTAAAGGGAAGGTATAGGAGCTCAGATGATCATCTTGATGAATCCTTTCGAGGGGTATGGGAGAAGTATATTAGAAGGAAAGAGAGAATAGGACTGGAGATTATCAATATAGCCAGCAAAGCCACAAATTAAGATTAATTAATCAAATTTCAGTCTACTTAAATCAAAACTCTAGATAATCGAACCCTATAACATCACCTCAACAACTTCTGTTCCACCATTTTGGATGCGGTTGGTAAGGTAATCAACTTCCTCAGGACTGAAGCTACTAGGAGGCTTAACCTACAAAAAAACCAAGTTAAGAGGATCAATTGCCCAGTTGTATCATCCAATATCTGCATCAGAGGGACTTTCAAAGGAAAAACCTGTGACAACAGAGGCAATATTGTGACTCCTGCATGACCTCCCACAACAGGAACATCAACCTCTCGAGGATCAAGACCCAGTACCTCTGCCTGCAAGAAAAACGAGAAAGTTTTTACATCAAGAACAAAACGAATGATGAATTAAAGGCTTTTTCCTTTGACGGTCCTAACTTTTGCTTACCACAAAAGTGTTTGCCCTCACAACATCAAGAGTTGTAACACCGAGTAGCCGCTTTGGATCATATGTGCCAGCTTTCTTAAAAACTTCTGCAGCAATCGCGACAGTGGAGTTCACTGGATTGCTAATCAAGTTGACAATAGCATTGGGACAGCACTTGGCAATTCCTTCACAAAGAGTCCTCACAATTCCAGCATTTATTTTAAACAAATCATCCCTTGTCATTCCGGGTTTCCTAGGAACACCAGCTGGTATAATCACCAAATCCATGCCAGTGAGCGCACTCTCAAGCTGTGGTTGGCCCAAGAAGCCACGCACCTAGAAAACTCAAAATGAGTTGCAAATAACTACCCTTAGCTCCTTAAAACAAAGAACAAGTTACAAATACAGACTTTTAAACATGCCCTACCAAGCATTCACTAAAAACATAATAAATAAACATTTTCCCCCGTGCATCAGTAAATTACTAACTTCTTCAAAAGAAATCTCACGTCATAATTTGACTGAAAAATGTGATAGCAAATACACAAGAATTTTGGCCGAGGTTTTCTTGCAAGAATAATCCCGATACATACCCAAAAAAAGAAGAACGACAATGCAAAAAAAGGTTATTTAATTTTAAGATTCAAAATCAATTATTAATCAACAACGAAATACACCGAAAATAGGACACAACACAAAAAAATATGCATTGTGTAAGTGCAATTTGGGATCCAAAGCTATCTCAATTTGGTCAAAGTATACGTGCTTCATAGATCAACTTAATTTGGCCCAAGTATACGCGCTTCATAGATCAACAATTCAGTAATAAGATTGCAAGTAGCAGCCATGTAAGAAATTTACCACAGCTCCAGTGTCCATGTGACTAACATCAGCCGTGACACCAGGGGCGTTTACAACATCGTAAAGATGAAGAACTGAAACTAGTGGGTTCATCTTCATCAGCAAAGCAAGGGGTTGGCCAATTCCCCCAGCAGCACCTAAGATAGCAACTCTGAATCCAGGGGACCCACCTTTCGCTCTGCAATCAACTCTCTTCAGATGAACATCACCTCCTTCCTATCAAATTCAATATGCAAATAGCATATCAAATTCACATGATAACGCAACAATTTTTGACAACTATGTTATAACGAACCATTACGATAGATTTAGATTTAGTTCTAGGCGTTGCTAGATTGAGAATTAAAGCTTCAAATTTTGTCATTTGGTTGTGTGAATTGTCCGAGTTTGAATTTCTTACCAAAATCGAAAATCAATACGAGCTTTGAAGAATAAATACCAGAAGAGGAGACAAGAATTGAAGCGAAAAAAAGGGAAGAAACCTGGAAACTAGGAGGCAGAAGCTGATTCGTGATTGTTGCAATGCGGCGATTGGCCTGTGCATTAGCTTCCATTTCTCTGTTCTTCCAGCGAAAATACAGACAGGGATGGGGAGTTCCGGTGTAGAAGAGCTATATATGAATTGGGCTAAATAATAATATCATGAAACAAGACAAGAATAATCATGTTCGTTTCTTTTCTGTCGATAATCTCGTCTTTGGCCATGCATGAATTTTTTGTGGAATGGGATTTTCTGATCCATTATCCTATCTATCTCATGCCCAAAATGTAAGGCTCTCAGAATTTTATCAGACAACTTCCACAAAACCTATTTTGTTTTGCTGATCAAGACCACCATGTCTGGTAGTGTCTTGGTTTTTTTTTTTTTTTTTGAAAAAAATTAATAAACTCATAAATCACGATGCCCTTTTTCCGGATGCATCCCTCCTGCTGTTTTTTTTTTTTTTCCGTGCCGGGAGATCTATCTCTCCTGTTTATAACTTGATTAAAATACTTTTTAATTTAATTTTAAACAAATTGATGAGTAGATATAATATTTTAAATCTACATTTACAAATATAAAAATTTAACAAGTCAAACTATTCCTGAGGTATAAAAAATATAGTTTTCTTTTTCATTAGAACCCTTTAAAAAATTCACACTAATTTTTTAATAATCCTATTATCTTGATACCTTGTCTCAAAGATTAAGTCAATTATTAATAATAATATAACTTGCTTCAAAGTTTAAATCCCATGCAAAGCATAAGGTCTTATATAGTTATATATAATCCAACTGATATCAAGCATTTTTCTTAAGTCTATTTAAAGCATGGTACCGTGAGTTCAAACTTCTAGTAGAGGATCTAATGAGTGCGTTAATTATGATAAAAAAAAAAATCCATGCAAAGGAAGGAAAAATTATCATGAAAAAAATATAGCAATAGCTATGAGGGGTGATGAATAGGGGATCCTAATAAAAGAATTTAATTACTAAAAAATTCTAATAACAATTAGCAGTATAAATTAATTGTTATTTTTTATACTTGAATTCGTCATTACATTCTCCTCCGTTGACTTCATGATAATTAAATGTCTTCTTTGGAGCTGATTGCAATTCCCCGTGAACATATGGGATCATATATTATCAAAATACGTGTGCGCCCGGAATCATTAGTATCATCAAAGCTACGTACTCGGTACTCCTCCGATTCTTAATATAAAACCTATTTAACTAATTTGATTAGATTAAAAAAAGTTAGGTGAATTAATTAGTTATAAGAAATATGACATATTTTTCCTAAAATACTATAATCTTCTTTAATATCATTTCTCCTCTTCTACTTGATTGATTATGGTGAGGGAATATCCATAAAAGTAATTTAGAAAAAATTAATAAATATGAGAAATAGGTTTTAATTTAGAACCAAAATCAAGTTAATAATTAGGTCCTGTATTAAAGACCGAAGAAGTATCTCCTTCATTCGAAAAAAGCTATCTATCTACCTCCTTTGGGCCCGAAAGTCCAAATGAATAGGAGGGCCCATTTCTATGGTAAATGGGGCGTCTTTTGATGGTTTATGTCTTCATAGTCACAAATCACAACCATAGAAGCGTGACATAGGCTGATTCTTAGGTTTTGGGCCCAACAGTCTTCTTTATTATTCCTCTATTACCTATTTATACCGATTATAAGCAGATGGTGCTAGTTCTTGTGGCAAACAAATATTCAAATTTTTATTAGGAGAGAAGTATTATATTTAGTATCCGATAATTCCTTTGAAAAGAAGTGTGATTTTGTAGGAACAAGAACCAATGAACATAATTTTGTAAGCTGAAAATGCAAAGATATGGATCAACTCACATGTTTGACAATAATATATGAGACTCTTTTTAAGTATTTTATTGTGATCGATGGCCAAACAAAGTATTTTATTGTAATGTTTTGTTTTTTGTTGAAGAACCCGTGTACTTTGTTTACTGTAATAAATGCTTTTACCATAATAGCCTTAATTAATGCTTAGTTAATGATCCAAAGTTAAATTTGCTTAAAAGTCATTACTTAAGAACTTAAGATACTCTAGCTCATTAAATACTCATGTGATTCTATTTGTAAGATACTTTTAATATATTTTATACAGATTAAGAAAAATTTCAAACTATATTAACTCTTCACTAAAATATAATAATTTTTTTAACTTTACCACTATTTAATATATATATCTTTAAAAAAACTATTTACATTATAATAAATAAAAGATAAAATAGTACATTCAGAATAAAATTTTAATTAAGTGACTTATAAATAAGAGCAAGAAAAAACTTCTATTTCTACTTTATAAATAAGACTAGAAGAGTATATACTAAGGATATTTATTGAAGAATAAGGCAAATAATTGACAAGATTATTAATTACCCATAACTAATTTTCTTAATTCTTGTAAATTAGTTAAAAAAAAGATATTACATACGTACGAGAGGAGAAAATGCTTGAATTCTAACATGAAAAGACTAAAATATCCCTGGAATTAATTTTGAAAATTGCTTCTTGTACCTTCCAGTTCTGTTGGCTGTAATTCAAATGGAGTAGTAATTAATATTAATCTTTTGAGAGGACACTTGCTTGTCGGCGCAAAACCTCTCCATTGCAAATCCTCTCTATTTAGCCTCCATTTATATAAAACTCGGCGTTTTATAATTTAAATAGTTTGCAATCATGCCATGAACAAAAACAGTAAAAAAAAAATCAATCAACCATTTAAAAAAAAAAAGGGTCTTCTTCCTCTTCGGATGAAAAACTTTCAAAGACTCACCCCCTTCAAATTCTTTTTCCTGAGGTTCAAACTGAAAGTCCACTAGCTTCTGCAACATCCAGTTTCCAAAACAATGCTGGTCAATCTCCGAAGAAGCTTGTGTTTGTGTAATGAAAGAAATGACGTCACTGCAATGAGAAGCCTCTTCCTTCTTTTTTTTTTTTTTTTCAAATGGTTGATTGTGTTTTTTTTTTTTTTTTGCCTTTATTTAAGATAAAATCAGAACTCCAAAAAACACAGTCACTAGTCACTGTAATAGGTGGGGGTGAATACAAGAAGCTGATTGGTAGAAAGAAAGAAACGACCTTGTTTTGGTTAGTGGAGAGAATTGCTTAATGTAGAGGTTCCACACTACTTGTTAGAAGGGTATTAATTTGTTAACTGCTACTGGCGGAAAAGAATTAGTCTCAAGTCTAATAATAGTAATTTTTTTAAATGTATGTAGTAGTTAATTAGTATCTTAATTAGTTAAATGAGTATGATTCAATAGTCAACATTGGCAGCTGCTTTCTAAACGTGATGACCCATTGGTTATAAAATTTTATATTTTGTTTGTCTCTACTTGTGACCGTCTTCATCTTAATTAATTTTATATATGAGTGACATAAGTTTGAATATATATATATATATATATATATATATATCGTGATTTATAACCCCTGCTCTTTGCAATGTGGCTAATGTATGCCGCTGGCATGAACTACAATAATACTTTATGTTAATTCTTCTTTTTGTTGCTTTGATGGGATATGTTTATTAATATTGTACATGATGCAATCTTTCTTACTAACCCATTAGCAAATTTAAATTTTCTTTATTTTGGACTCCAACATCTTGTAATCAAACCATGATTGGATTGTTCATCATCTTTTGATAATATTCCTCCGGTCCTAAATATAAAATCATTTTTGTAGTATAATTTACACTATAAAAATGGGTTTATTTTGGCAAAATTATATTACCAAAAATTTTCCTTAAAGCTTTTCTGAACGTAAGGTTGCGAGTTCGATTTCTCTGTGTAGAGTATGATGAGTGTGTTCTATTATATTAATTGCAATTATTATTATGTTTCATCCGTTTTTTTATCATTATTTTCTCTATATTTGTTTAATTAACAAACAAGATATTTGATGTACATATGATTAGCTGCATCTTTTTGTTCTTTTTTAACATTAATAATACGCGTCTATATAATTCTTATGGGTCTTGAGGAGTTTAAAAATGAATTACATTACTATTCATAGCTTGTATATATATAATGTATTAAAGTTTTTTATATTATATACAGATTTGTAGATTGTAGTTTTGTTGTTGTGGTTTAATATTTTTTTTAATTGTAAAATGCAACGTTAGTTGGCCGGAAAAAAAATTGGAATCGAACTCGTAATTACAGCATATAACATCAAATAATAAATTTAAAAATATTCGATTTATATTTTATCGCTACCTACGTTTCATTTCACCGTTGAAATCTAAGTTAACTCCGGCACTGGCCTCTAGGCAAGTAGGCAGCATTAATTTGCCCATTTTTCTTGAGTTAAAAGACACACTTACTTTTCAATCCCAAAAATACGAACTAGACAATTAATTTATTAAATTAAAAAAAATTAGTAAAGCCAATTATTCATTAAAAAATTTTTGTGTTTGGCTTCCTTAAAAAATATTAATTTTAATCAGCTGCTTGGAAATTACTCATTTGATAAAAAAAAATTTCCCAATACATGCAATCAATAAATAGAATTTAGAAAAAAAAAAAAATTTAAAAAGTAAAGTGGTTCGAAATCTTATACTCCTCTGGTCCTAAATGTAAGACCCTTATACTAGTGTGTAAAGGTATTACATTTAGGACCGAAGGAGTATTTAAATTAAAACAAACTCCTCAGTATTTAAGATGGGAAGGAACATTTTATTGGACTCCAGTTCGTTATATCCCGTACATCCAGTTCACCAATACATAATTGCCACCTGTATTTTTTATACACGTCAGCGTTAACGACGTTAATCTCCGACACTCTCCGCACCCATCTCTGTTCACAAGTCAAAGAATGGTGTTTTTTTCTTGAAAATTCAGCATATGTAGCAAGAGAAGGCAAGACCCAATGTGGGAATTGTAATATTGAAGAAGCAAGACCTAAAATGAGATTTTAAGGCAGGCAGCAGCTGTGAAAATTGTAAACGAAAATGGAGAGAAGGGATTGAAACGGTGTTAAAGCCGATGTGTAAAAAAATCATACAGATGGCAATTATTTATTGGTGAACTGGATGCACACGGTATAACGAACTGGAGGTAAGTTTTCTCCTATCTTATTTCAGTTTTATAGTACTTTTTAACAACTTAATTTTCTTCAAAAAATAAATATAGCCATAACTTCAGAAATTTATGATTGATAACAACTATAAGTTGATTTTACTAAGGACGAGGTTTGAATCAAACCTCTATACATCTTATAAATAAGAGTAAGAAGAAACTTTTTTCTTTATCTTATAGATAGAATGAAAGGAGTATATACTAAGAATATTTGTTGAAGAGTAAGGCAAATAATTGACAAGATTGTTAATTACCAATAACTAATTTTCTTAATTCTTGTAAATTAGTTGAGGAAAAAAAAAAGGATTTTTACATACATACGATAAGAGAAAATGCTTCAAGTCTAACATGAAAAGACAAAAATATCCCTAGAGTTAATTTTGGAAATTGCTTGGCGTACCTTCCAGTTCCATTGGCTGTAATTCAAATGGAGTAGTAATTAATACTATCTCCAATCTTTAATATAAGAGCTAGTTAACTAATTTGAGTAAATTAAAAAAACTAGTTAAGTTAGTTATTTGTAATAAATAAATCTTGTTTTTCTTAAAATATTTTTACTAATCAAGTGTATCAGCTAAAACTACCATTATTATAAAGACTATCTTTAAAAAACATAGATATATAAGAGACAAAATATATTGAGATCTTATATTTAAGACCAAAATAAAAGTTAAACAAGCTCTTATATCAAGAATCGAAATTAGTAGTAATTTTTTGAGAGGGCATTTATTGGTAGGGCTATTCCTTAACTGCTATCAGCTAAAAAATGATTAGTTTCAAGTCCAATAATAGTAGTTTTTTGAAATTTATGTGGTAATTAATTGGTATCTGAATTAGTTAAATGAGCATGGTTCAATAATCAACATTGGCAACCACTTTCTAAACGCGATGCTCCATTTGTTATAAAATTTTATATTTTGTTTGTCTCTATATGTGATAGTCTTCATGCTAATTATTAATTTTATATGACTGATATAAGTTTGAATATACATCGAAGTCTATAACCCGTGCTCTTTGCATATGCCGCTGGGATAATCTATAATAATGCTTTATGTTAATTCTTCTTTTTGTTGCCTTTTTTTGGGTCAAAACTCCTTTTTGTTGCTTTGATTGGATATGTTTATTAATATTGTACATGATGCAATCTTTCTTACTAACCCATTATCAAATTTAAATTTTTTTATTTTGGACTCCAAGATCTAGTAATCAAGCCATGATTTGGCGTGTTCATCGCTTTGATAATAATATATCATTTTGCCAAACTTATAATACCAAAAATTGTCCCTAAAGTGCGAGTTCGATTTCTCAGTATAGAGAACGAGGGGTGTGTTCCATTATATTAATTACGATTATTATTATGTTTCATCTGCTTTTTTATCATTATTTTCTCTCTATGTGTTCAATTAACAAAAAAGATATTTGATCTAGATATGATTAGCTACATCTTTTTGTTCTTTTTTTAACATTAGTACGGGTCTATATTATTCTTATGGGTCTTGAGGAGTTTAAAAATGAATTCCATTACCATTCACATATAGCTTGTATATAATCTAATTTATTAAATTTTTTATGTTATATATAGATTTATAGATTGTAGTTTTGTTGTTGTGGTCTATTTTTTTTTTAATTGTAAAATGCAACTTCAGTTGCCCGGAAAAAATTTGGAATCAAACTCGTAATTACAATATATAACATGAAACAATAAATTTAAAAATATTCGATCATATTTTATCGCCATCCACGTTTCATTTCACCATTGAAGGAGGTATTTGACAACCTCTAAACCATAGTTTCAGAAGTACTTTTTCGTAAAACGAGACAAATTCTTTCACATATTTACTTTGTAAACCGTAAAGCACTTCTGAAACCGTGATTTGGTTTCTATCCAAACACTCCCGAAGTCTAAGTTAATTCCAGCTCTAGGAATCATTAATTTGCCCATTATTCTTGAGTTAAAAGACATTCTCACTGTTCAATTCTTAATATACGAGCCAAACAATTAATTTATAAAATTAAAAAATTAATAAAGTTAATTATTCATAAAAAAATTGTGTTTGGCTTCCTTGAAAAATACTAATAATTATTCATTTGATAAAAAAACCCTTAATACATGCAATCCATAAATAGAATTTAGGGGAAAATATAAATTTTAAAAGCAAAATGTTTGAGATCACATATTTGAAATTAAAACAAACTCCTTAATAAGTTCTTACATGCATTTAAGATGGGAAGGAGTATTTTATTTCGATTTTATAGTACTTTCTGACAACTTAATTTTTTTTTTTTGAAAAAAATACATATAGCCATCACTTCAGAACACGTACTAAATTTATGATTGATGACAACTATAAGTTGACTTTACTAAGGAAGAGGTTTGAATCAAACCTCTATACATCTAAATCAATGACTAGCATATGTAAAGTACTCCAATGCATAATTAGGTGGGAAACAAAGGGATGAATGGTTGTTTTCCATGGAATTTATTCAAAGAAGGTAGGCATATAGAACATGGTTTTGTCTTCACCATTGGCCAAAATATGACGTGTAGCACACAATATACTACACATGCCCACCAGTGGAGATATCAATCTAATCAATATCATTAGCTGCTTCATGGACTATGTACTTTTCAATATTTTCTATTTTGTTAGGCTCACTTTGTCTTGTCACCCTTGTTAATGAAGACAAATATGTAAAGGTGGATCCGCAACTAAAGTATTTTATCGTTGATCTAATATCCTGACCTATTTTTTTTAGTATATACAGTATCCAAAAATATTGTGGTACAATTTTAACCCAAGAATATAAATTTTTTAGGAGCAATTTTAATCTCGTTATTAATTACTCAAAAATTTCATTAAATGAATGTGCATTAAGTATTACAGAGTAATTTTTAGTATTTTCTAAGGTATTAGATGTATTTAGAAAAATATTTTAGAGTACTAAGTATGCTATAAAAAATTTTAAAATACTGTATGTGCGTTAAAAAATACTTTAAAATGCTAACAAACACTAAGCCTATGTATATAATTGTGTGTATATATTTGCGCGCGCCCACTTATATAGTCCAGCTATTCTTTTATATTTGAATTTTGGGAGTGCTTGATGTATATAATTTTATCTCATTTGGTGATTAACAAAGACAACTTTTTTTTCCAATTTTATAATAAAATATTTAATTTTTCATTTCCTTTATTTAGTTAGAGAGAAAAAATGAGAGTTTATCTTATCTCACAAAATTATTTTTATCCTTATTTTCGTGTAATTAATCTCAAAGAAACTGTTAGATCCACCGGGCTGTTACTATAATAATAATGCCAAATTATTCACAGGTGATATAGGTTTGACTGCTGTAACAAACAAATTAAGTTTGAAAGTTTCTTTTAATCTAATCATTTATTAGAAGACAAAGACATTTTCTCTTATTCTTAGTCTTCTTTCATTGCAAATTTTTCTCTATAGTTGTTATTTATTGGTCTCTTTATTCTCTGTTCTTTTTAACTTTTTTTTTTGGGGGGATCCGGTATAGAGAGAAGCGAGACATTTAACCCTTAGTTATTACTTTTTTGTTCTTAAATATAAGACTCACTTGATAGTATAAGTTACACTATAAAAAGGGGTCTTATATTTAGAATCAGAAGAGTACTTCTCTAGTCAATTATATGGTTTGCATATTCTAATAAAATGTTATTTTATAAGGTCTATTTCAAAATTTTAAAATCTTAAATCATGTTCTCAAAAATATTACTATGTTACATATAATTCTACGACAAATTGAAAGATAATTTTTTGATCAATAATTTGACAACTCACATTAAAAAATTATAAAATATTTAATCATGAAATGATTGTAATTAATTAATTTTTATTTCATTAACCACATAAGAATAATGGTTAATTATGACATTATATTCGCAATGATTTACGTTTGACTGATGTAATAAACAAATTAAGCTTGATCATTACTTTTTATTTAATCATTGTGTGTAGAAGACAAAGACATTTTCTCTTGTTTCCTATGTAGCCTTCTTTTGTTGCAATTTTCTTTACAGCTGTTGGATCATTTATTCCCATTTTTTTTTATCCAATTAGTAAAAATTCAATATATGAATATACACGGAGAGAGACCTAATTATATTTTCTCTAGTCAATTGTATGAGTTGGAGATTCTTATTTTCATGTTTGAGTGGTTAGATATGTGTCAATGAACTCGACAAGTTAGATATACATATCTTTCACTTTAATTATTTTATTTTCAAATTCAAATGATTAGCACACCTCCTCCTCCTGATTCATTTCTGAAAAAGGCATAATACTCTCAACTTTTAATTTATTATTTTTTATTTGAGTTCTATTGGGTATTTAGCTTCGAGTGGTGTTATTTTAGACTATGAATGTAAACTCCAACAGAGAGTGAATGATGTATCTGATTTTTTTTTTTGGTCTTTTCTTTAATTAAGGTGCAAATCTACCCAGAAAATATTTTGCCAGAAGTATACGAAGTATCAAAAACTTTTTTGGAGTGCAAAAATACACATTAGGTTTTTTAAATGGTATAAAAATGTCACAACCATAAAGTCAACTAAAGTTGATCGTTTACCAAATATGTAAATTAAGAAAATAGTACAAAAATACAGAGAAAGTTTTCTAGCTGGTGCAAAAATATCATCGCTACTCAAAACCCATTTTTGCACTATTTTGAAAACTTCGTCTTTATTTTGTTACCATTTTCTTAGTTAAATTGTTTGCTAAAAGGTCAACTTTACATGACTTAATGGTCATAGTATTTTTGTACCATTTTAATAACTTTATGTGTACTTTTATATATAGAAAAGACTTATGAAGTTGGGTGCTTTTGATGAAATATTTTGTGAATAGATTTGCATGTTAACTTTTTGCTTTTATAATTTTGCTTCATGTGTGTGTAAAATTATCCATCAAAAAGCTAGTATAAATATAAATTTCTATGAAATTACTTTAAACATCCAGTCGGAGGTTTAATCTTTGGCAATGTGTATGAAGAAAGTCTTATGACCAATCTAAAACCCCTTTAAAAAATTTATGATGAAAGAGAATTGGTCATTTTTTTTAACCGATGAAGAGAGAATTAGTCATTACTTGCCTATATTAACCAGAAAAAAAAATCTATGAAATTAGAAAACCAAATTCTTGTGTTTCCCCCTCTTATGACGAATACAAAAGATAATATTTCTTCGATTCTAAATATAAGATTCATTTTGTAGTGTAATTTATACTATAGAATGAATTTTATATTTAGAAACGAAGGAGTAATTGATATGAAAAGCGAGAACTAATTGTGTAAAAAATTTTAGAGGCGAGCTCTATTAAGTCATGACAAAAATATTAAGAAATTTAGGTTTGATTCTTAGAAAGAGAAAACTTTTGAATTCTGTAAGTGAATCTAAAAGAATATATGCTCAACGAATTATTCCAATAAACAAGTTTGATTAGGCAGCCGGAAAAACAAAACATGATTTGTTATAAATTAAAAGAATGAGAAACTTTGTTCACATTATGAAAAAAATTACTAAAAAGAATTTAAAACTCCAAAATCACTGTAAATCAAAATGTGAAAAATCCGTATAAGAAAAAAAAATGAAGAATCCTTGCAATACCATTATATTTTTAATTAACAATAAAATTAGGCACATTTCCACTGTCCTGGGTTATTAACGTACGCATACTACCATTGTTCATCATCATCATAATCATATTTTATAGGAGTATTAGTGGAATCATCATTATTATAAGCATTAAATGATGCTCTTACTTAACGGTGAAGTCACGTATGGATGCTCCCATATTCAACATACATAATTATATTTAACATTCATGTTATCACTCTAGCGGCATATTAGGTGCTGATATATATCTATATATAACTTTTTAATTGTTGTTTTTTAAAATTCTCTACACTTAAAGTTTCATGGCCTACAACATAAACTGCTCTTTAGGAGTTTTCTTATAATTAATATATACCCCCATCCGTTATGTATTATATGTTTCCTCGAAATCTTATTATATAACATCTTTTAACAGATATTATTGGTCTTTCTTATAAGGCATTTAATATTTTCAAGGAATAATAAATACATTTCTTGTTGTTTTGATTTGTTAATGAATCTATTTCTTGTTTCTTGTAAAGAATTAATCCGTTTGCTGATACTAATCTAGACCCATATAGTGAGACTGTACAAGTTAATATGATGTTTAAGTTTATTGTAGTTAATAAAGATATTAATATAATATTAAAAATTACTTGAAATTTATAATAAATTTAATATTTTTAATTATTTTTATTAGTACATGTAAATTAATTGAAGATTATTTATCCACTATACTTGAAGCAGAGAGTGAGAGAAGCTGACTCATATTTGAAACTATATGCAATAATTTTTCTTTATTTTTCTCATATTTGGCATATTTGATCTCATATATTGTAACACTATATATGCACATTAATCCAACTGGAGTAAAAATTTCTCTTACCAAAAGAAAGATAAAAAACTACTAGTTAAATTCATTATAATGAAAAATATTTTGAGCAATAAAATACTTTCTCTGTTAATTATTTGTAAAACATGAAGGTTCTAGTATTTATAAAGCAAAATAATTTTTCCATTAATTACAAACAAATTTTAGAAGGTTCTACTCTTCCTATTTATGAATTATTTACTAAATTGAGGAAGTGATTATATTTTTCCAAAAATAGCCAATGAAATAGTGAACTTTCAATTAATTAAGAGAGTATATTATAAGAACAGCATGTAAAGAAGAGTTCGTTGTAAGAAGACGATATAATCTTAAAAGGATTAAGTATTATTTTTTTATTTGCGTAAAATGAATAATTTTACTTTGTAAAAAAAATTAATTGATTTTTTTTATAGAAGGGAAAAATATTAATGAAATGTTTTATCTAGTGAGAGATCGGCTGAGGAACGTTGCTACGTGGCAGATCTCGTGAAAGTGAGATTCTGAATGTCATTTTCTTACTTTTTTTCCCCCTTTAAAAAAATCGAATGTCGTTTTTCGGGTAGTCAATTTGTGCGGCCGAACAAAACGACTTAGTCAAGCTTTTCCATTTTTGAAAGTAAACGACGAGCGCTTTTGTTATGAGTCGGACCGCCATCTCCAGTCTCCACTGCCACTAGTCAATCAAATATAAAGCTGCCAGCCAGCTAAGGCAGGTTGGGTGGGGGCCGGTATATATCATGCGCAGAAACTTGTTTTTTTGCGTGCCTCATAAATAATAGGATTAAAGTTGAGTGTGTAAATTTATCCTAAAAATTTTATTTAGGAGTAATTTTGTTTTGAATTTATTTTGGTTTAATGTTGCTTCGAAGATATTGATAAGGAGCACTGTCCCTCCTTATTGTTATAAATGCTAATAGTGAATGTTAATTTTTAATAGTCAACTTTAGTTTTTTAATTGGACCGGACAATATTTTTATGTTTTGAAATTTTTGAGGTGATATTAAACCTACAAAAACTTCTCAAGCAGCGCTGTTCTTGAGTGAAAACTTTTAAAACAAATTTGTATATTAACCTCAAATAATATTTACTCCCCCATGTATTATAATTTTAAACTGATCTTTAATATAAGAGCTATTTGATTAATTTTAATAGAATAAAAAAATTAAATAAGTTGCTGCTCCCTCTTGTACTTTTTACAAGAATTTGATAATTAAATTATATGGTTTAAAAAACAGTTGACATTACTTAAAAGTAATAAATATGTAAGCAATGAACTCCCCCCAAGTATACCTTTATTTATGAGAGAAAAAGTAAGAGAGAGAAATATAGTAATAATGAGAAAAATATGAAAAAAAAAAGGATAATATGCCAAGTTGTCAATCTTTTAATTAATACAGTGTATAAAATTAATTAATGGCAAGAATGGTAAAAACACATTAAATATTTAGATAACTCTAAGTAGGCTCTTATTAAAAAAATCAAGACAATTCAAATTTCAGGTTTTTATAAAAGAACGGCAAGGAGTAAATTCTAACAAATGTCACGTGATTTTTTAAAAATATCCCTATATAATATTAGATTATATATCGATTTATAAATTAAATAAATTAATTTAAAAAAAATATAAATATGAGAGATAAAACAGATTAAGATTTTTCACTTAAGAGTAAGAGGTATTTTAAAAAAAATTGTAAACAGCAATTAAGACAATTAAATACTTAGAAATCTTATTTTCTTAAAAAAAAAAAAGCATGGGCTTTCAAAAATACTGTCAATTACCATAAGCCTTTAATTTCAACATTCTATTAAACATGAAGTGTATTTTGGGATAAAGATCATGAATGTGTCGTTATTTTTTTTATAAGACATCTTGTTTGTAAAAAATAAAACTATTAAAAAAAACCCTATAAAATGTAATGAATGGAGTGTATTTTTTTTAAAAAATAAATTTATACAATATATGTTTCCCGTTGTTTCTGTTTTGAAATTCACATAGATTAATATTCAAAATAAATAAATATGATGCATGTGGAACTTAGTTAAGCAAGAAATTCAAGTAAGTTAAGTAAGAAGTTCAAGTAATAAAAATATCTACCCATCCAAGTTATTACTTATCCAAGTTCAATAGGCAAATTGAATCTAAGAGAAATATAACAATTTTTGCCATACAAAACTTTATAATATAATTAATTTGAATTAAATTACAAAGTTATGATAACGAGTAAAAAATTTAAAATGTAATTACTTTTAGAACTCATTTGGTTTGAAGAAGGACTTCAAATAATTTTAATGATAATTCTTTTTTCAATTTAGTAATAACATTTATTAAAAAAATAAACTAAAAATTATTATTGTTTCTCTCAATTGTAAATCAGGTCCCTAATAATTTATTTTATTTGAATCTTTTTTACCAGCATTTTGTTTGAATTGGACCCTTATTATTTGATATGTTAATTTTAACTTGTAAACTTGATGGAGTTTTATTTATAGAAATGTATAGCCGCTAAAATGGTGTGGAATAAAATGAAGGGGATAAAATCCATGAAACTCGATATATTGAAATTAAGAGTATTTAAAGGATTCATCCTTATTATAATGAATCAAATTATAAGAACAAACAGATTAATTTTCTTTAACATTATTGAAAGTTAATAAAATTTTCTAAATCTGAATTATCATATTTAATATTCTTAACAAAAAAAGTAAAATATAAGTTCTTAATCTTAATCTTACATATAATTTGCATATTTTCTTGCATAATACTCCCCACTTTTCTCTTGAAAAATTTCCTAAAATTAAGGAATAAATAGAACTATAAAAAGATAATGCAAATCCCAACAATTAATAAATCGCAAGATTCACACAATCTTGCTCTTCCCCAAGCAACGACCATACAGTGTGTCTCTTCGCAGGCCAACCACCGCCCCTTTGTCCCCTTAACTTGCGTACTCTTCCTTCCTTCTTCTCGTCATCAGCACGTGATCCAATCTTCTTCTTCTTCGTTGTCTCAGAATCTCTCCGGTCTCCACGTTTCATTTCAATCTTTCCAATTTCCAATCCTTTCTTGTGTTTACTTACTCGTGGTGGACTTTTCAAATCCCAAGTCTTGCTCTTGTTCTCTCTCTCTTCACTCTTTTCCATTCTCACCCAAACCCACTAAAATTCAACCACTTCTTTGTTATTTCCTTCGTCGCCGGCATGTTCGCTGGAGATATTTCCCGGCAATGTCCGTCACACATGATTTTGTTTACTCTTTTTGTTCTCTGCCTGGCTGGTTTGTCCCTGTCGGATGAGCTTCAGATGCTCATTAAGTTCAAGTCCTCTGTTCGAACTTCAAATGCCGATGATGTTTTTGGTTCCTGGACCGAAGCCAATTCTGTCTGCAACTTCACTGGGATTATCTGCAATTCCAATGGACTCGTTTCAGAAATCAATCTCGCCGGAAAAAGTCTCGGAGGTACTATTCGGTTTGATTCACTTTGCGGGCTTCAGTCGTTACAGAAATTATCTCTGGGGTCGAATTCCTTTCACGGAAGCATCAGTGAGGACCTGAGGAAGTGCAGTAATTTGAAGTATTTGGATTTGGGCGGGAATTCTTTTTCTGGGGTAATGCCCGAGTTCTCTAACTTGATCAAGCTTACCTACTTGAACTTGAATGCTAGTGGAATTTCTGGGGTATTTCCGTGGAAATCATTGGAAAATCTAACTAGTCTTGGATTCTTAAGCCTTGGCGATAATAAATTTGAAAAAAGTCCTTTTCCTGTGGAGGTATTGAAGCTTGAGAAATTGTATTGGCTTTACCTCACAAATTGCAGCATCACTGGGAAAATCCCAGTGGGTATTGGGAATCTGACTCAGCTTGAGAATCTTGAGCTTTCTGCTAACCTTTTGACAGGTGAAATCCCAAGTGATATTGGAAAGCTTCAGAAACTGAGACAAATTGAGCTATACGACAACTACTTGACTGGGAAAATCCCAATAGGATTTCGTGATCTTACAAGTCTTGTGTACTTGGATGTTTCTAATAATCAGCTTGAAGGTGATATTTCTGAGCTACGGTTCTTGACGAACTTAGCTTC
The DNA here is from genome assembly GCF_004799145.2 of Neltuma alba. Taxonomy (NCBI): domain Eukaryota; kingdom Viridiplantae; phylum Streptophyta; class Magnoliopsida; order Fabales; family Fabaceae; genus Neltuma; species Neltuma alba. The sequence goes on along the minus strand of NW_021635344.1, from coordinate 573,883 downwards.
TCTTCAGCTTTTTCAGAACCGATTCTCTGGAGGAATTCCAACTGAGTTTGGAGATCTCAAAAGCCTCATTGAATTTTCTCTTTATGCAAATAATTTTACTGGTCCTCTCCCTCAAAAGCTTGGATCCCGGGCTGGCTTACAATATATTGATGTTTCTGATAACTCTCTTTCTGGTCCTATTCCCCCTGACATGTGTAGGAACAACAACATGACCGAGCTAGCTATGTTAAACAATAGCTTCACTGGAAGTATACCTGAAACATATGTGAATTGTTCGGCTATGGTTCGTTTTCTTGTTAACAGAAACTCGCTTTCTGGTCGTATTCCTTCGGGTTTATGGGGCCTGCCAAATATGGAAATAATTGACCTTTCAATGAACCAGTTTGAAGGTCCAGTGGCATCTGATATTGCTGAAGCAAAATCTCTTGCACAGCTATTTTTATCTGACAATAAGTTCTCAGGTCAGCTACCCTCGGGAATCTCAGAAGCTTCTTCATTGGTATCAATTAAGCTGAGTTCAAATCAATTCTCTGGTAAAATTCCTGATACTATAGGAAACTTGGAGAAATTGGGTAGTCTTAAGTTGGACGGAAACAATTTTTCTGGCTCTATACCGGAATCTTTAAGTTCTTGTATTTCTCTTAGTGAAATAAACATTGCTGGTAACTCGCTTTCTGGGGAAATCCCTACGAGTCTTGGCTCTCTGCCTACCCTCAATTCATTAAACTTGTCATCCAATAGACTTTCTGGAGAAATTCCGTCGAGCTTGTCATCTCTTAAACTGAGCCTTCTTGATTTATCAAACAACAATTTTTTTGGTCCAGTACCAGATTCACTCTCTATTCCAGCATTCATAGATGGGTTAAAGGGAAATCCTGGCTTATGCAGTGAGACTTTAGAAAATTTTAGGCCATGTTCATTGGGTAGCACTGGCTCTAGTCGAATTAGGAACATTATACTCTGTTTGGTTGCTGGTATAATGGTTCTGCTACTTTCATTGGCATGTATATTCTTCCTGAAACTCAAGCAGAACAAGTTTGAGGAGAAGCCTTTGAAGACTAATTCCTGGGATTTAAAGCAGTACCATGTGATAAACTTCAATGAAAATGAAGTCATTGAAGGGATCAAGGCTGAAAATGTGATTGGCAAGGGAGGATCTGGGAATGTTTACAAGGTTGTTCTGAAATGTGGCAAAGAATTGGCAGTCAAACACATATGGAGTTCTAATCCAGGCGAACCAGGAAGTGGCCGAAGCAGCTCAGCGATGCTGAAAAGAAGTTGCCGTACCCCAGAGTATGATGCAGAGGTGGCTGCTCTAAGCTCCATAAGGCATGTGAATGTGGTGAAGCTCTACTGTAGCATCACTAGTGAAGATAGTAGCCTTCTTGTTTATGAGTTCTTACCGAATGGGAGTTTGTGGGATAAACTGCACAATTGCCAGAAAACTCCTATGGCTTGGGAGGTTAGGTATGAAATTGCATTGGGAGCAGCTAGAGGATTGGAGTATCTGCATCATGGGTGTGATAGGCCAGTTATACATAGAGATGTGAAATCAAGTAACATCTTGATTGATAAAGAATGGAAGCCAAGGATTGCTGACTTCGGGCTTGCCAAGATTGTGCAAAGAGGAGCAGGCAATTGGACAAATGTTGTTGCTGGAACACTTGGATACATGGCTCCTGGTAAGCTTTTCATTTCCTTGTAGATCAGAAAAAATATTCCCCCGGGGGGGGGGGTGAGAATAGATAGCATCCTCTAGGAATTGACAGTTAATTTTTTTTTAACTGCAGAAAATCTATTCCAGTAAGAGAATATGGGTCTTTTGGTATATTACTGAGATCAAAATACAAGAAAGCTTAGGATATTGTATTGACTAGTTTTCATTTTTGGGTTCAGAACATTGATGCCATGGAAATCCCCTCACAAAAGGGCTATTTTATGGTGCCTCAGATCAATAAATTTGGCATATTTTATGGGTTGCTTTTTCTTTCATTTTTAAGTAATAGACATCAAGCTGCAAGAACAAGTTATACAAGACTGAGGTGTTTGAGCTCAGGATGAGTAACATGATTAAGTGGAAAATGCATTTTACCCCTTGAATTAAAGCCAAAATTACAGTTTAATATATTTATTTCAAACTTAATTTTCTGGTTGCTGTGCTTGAAAACTGATCATCTTGATTTTGGAAATGACAGAGTATGCCTATTCATGTAAGGTGACTGAGAAGAGTGATGTGTACAGTTTTGGAGTAGTTCTAATGGAGTTGGTGACGGGGAAGAAGCCGAATGAATCGGAGTTTGGAGAAAACAAGGACGTAGTCCGCTGGGTATGCGGCAACAAGAGGACCATAGAAGACATGGCTGAACTAGTGGATTCCACAATTCCAAAGCATTTCAAAGATGATGCCATGAAGGTTCTGAGAATTGCAACACTCTGCACTGTGAAGGTTCCATACTCAAGACCTTCCATGAGAATGGTGGTTCAAATGCTGGAAGAGGCAGCACCATCTACTCTGACTGATGTTGTTGTGACTAAAGATGGCTAAACTAGTTCCACAATAAAGGCACTGATTAGGGGGAAAAGAAAAGAAAATTTATCAGATCAAGAATCCTTGGGAAATCATAGTGAGGCTGCAAAGTCAAAGTGTAAAAAAATTTGAAGTATCTAGAGGTGAGACTGGGATAGAGGGTTTGGCTTGTAGATTGTACTACGTGGACAATAATTTTCCTTATACGTCAGTCTTTCTGACTTTTTCTCTGCGTAATTGGAATGGCAGGGTGTGAATGACACGTGTAAGTGTCTATAGCTTTTTGAAAGTAATTGATATTTGATCTTGATGGCATTAACCTAAACCTACCTAAATACTATATATGGTCCTTAATACAAGAGTTAGTTTAACATTCAATTTGGTCCTAAATCCTACGTCCAGTCCTTAATATAAGACCTCGTTTGACTTTTATTTTGGTCCTAATTATAATACTTCAATCCACTTTGTCTCTCATATTTATGCATTTTTTTTCTAAGATAGTCCTTCTAATAATGTAGCTTTAGCTAATACACTTGATTGGCAAGGATATTTTAGGAAAGACAATATCTTTTTATTACAAATAATTAACTTAATTTATTTCCTTAATATTCTCAAATTAGTCAACTAGCTCTTATAATCAGGACCGGAGGTAGTATAAGATTCTAATATACTTTGTTTCTCATATTCATTCATTTTTTTAATGTAGTCCTTGTAGTAGTTATGCGTGTTAAAGGTTTCATCAAATGATAATTTTAACTAATATACTTGATTAGTAAGAATATTTTAAGCAAGACAATACCTATTTATTATAAATAATTAACTTAACTAATTTTCTTAATCTATTTAAATTAGTCAACTAACTCTTATAGTAAGGTTCCGGAGAAGTATAACATGAAATCTATGCAAAGCCCATATTCACAAAATTCAGAATCTAAATTGGTGCTTGGTTTATCATTAAATGAACTTTCCTTTCATTTGCAATGAGTAAAACTCAAAAACGTTGTGTTCGGAATTGTAACTCATTAATTAGTTAAAAATTTTTACTTTATCACATCAAACATTTAAAAAATTTAATAATATTATTATAAGCATGTACTTAAGATCTATATCTCTGTCGGTTATTTATAAAATAGTTCACTATAAAGATATATACCAATATATGCAAATTCAGCATATATGAGGAAGAACTTTGGCTGGATCTTGAACAGCATAGCCCCTTTTTGCACATGAATTGGTATGGGCTAAATATTATTGATTGAAATAATTTGAAACCTGGATTTGGGTTCAATGAATTCTTTTGGAAAAATTCATGAACTGTTTTAAAAGGTATAACTTTCCAACGAATTCATGAAAATTTTTTTAAGGTGTGACTCTTTTGTAGGACAATTTTTTTAATCATAATTTACGTACCCATCATATTCTAAAGAGACTTCCAACTCACAACCTTGCATTTAAAAAAAGACCTAAAAGGCTGGCCAAAAAAAAAGAAGACCTAAAAGAAATATTTGGTAGATGTCATTAGCCTCTAAGGCCTCAACGGAAGACAATCTTTAAACATGCACGATTTATAAAATTAATAATTTCCTTCTATCATAGGCAAAATAAGGCTTTATCGTAATTTGGATGGGTAATATATCCGTGATTTCCATTATATTGAGGTAATTATTTTTTGAAGATAGTGATTCATCATGCATGAAAGCCTCTTTATTTTTTATCTTTTATCATTAAAGTATTATGTAACAAGAATCTTTTGCAATTAAAAATAGAGACGATAAAAGTAAGATATCTTTTGTTATTATGCACACATATGATTAACTTATAGCGATGTAATTAACAAGTATAATTAGTTTACACTCAGTTGATTATTTTTGCGTTCTGTATATATAATATGAGGTTAAAACAAGGCGCTATTGATTATAATATATGGTGCAGTAGGTTTGAATTTGATACATATTTTGGAACTATCTATGAAGAAAGGAGTGGAATATCTTGTGCTACGTGTGTGTTTGTGCTTGAAGAATAAACATCATTGGTTTTGCTCTTCAACTTGTCCATATTTTATACATGTATATGCAAATGCATATGTATATGAATTTACACACACACACAACCTTCTGATTGTAAGAGCTAGTTAACTAATTTGAGGAAATTAAAAAAATAAGTTAAATTAATTATTTGTAATAAATAGGTGTTGTCTTTCCTAAAATATCCTTATTAAACAAGTTTATTGACTAGAACTATCATTATTAAAGGGGTTATCTTAGGGAAAAAAATATAAATATGAGAGACAAAGTGGATTGAGGTCTTATAATTAGGACCAAAATAAAAGTTAAACAAGGTCTTATATTAAAGACCAGAGATACTATATATATTGCAGAGTATATATGTTATTGATTATAATAAATAGTGCAATAGATTTTGTTTGTTTCGTGTGAAATATGAGCAATCAACTTCAACACCTCTAAGATTTTGTATTTATTGACTATACAGCATTATCTCTTATTCTTAATATAAGAGTTAGTTAAATATTTAATCTGATTTTAGATATAAGATCTTAATTCATCTTGTGTCTAATATTTATTCATTTTGCTCCCAAATAATTCATATATTAATTATACATGTTAATATTTTTTTATTAAATGGCAGTTTCAATATTACAAATGACTAATAGGGGTATTCTAGAGAAGAATAATACTCATTTATTATAAATAATTAATTTAACTAATTTTTTAATATTGGTAAAATTAATTATCTTATTCTCCTACTAAAGACTGGATGTAGTACAACATCTTAGATTGTGTAGAGTCACATCCACTAACAACTGATTTAGAAAACAATTTCCTCCTAGATGGGCTGTTTGACCGGTCCAAAAAATGCCGGTTTTTTTTTTAAGCCAGTCTGGTCCTAAGTCTGATCTAGAAAGTCGTTTTTATCGTGTATTCTCGTTGCAGGATCTAAATTAATAAGTGAAATTACACAAACACAAACACACTTAACTAAATTAATTCGGACAGCAAAAGTTGTTCAAAGATAGAAAGCCCTTGGAGATGATATTTTATATTGATTTGCTATCTCGCACATGGCATGTGTTTTAAAATAGAAAGGCTATTATGTTGTGGTGTTATGAGAAAAAAGCTTAGTCATATTTCTAAAAAAGGAAACATAAAAAGATGTGCACTGCCGAAAATGATCGAGATAACAATGTTTTCACAGAAAATTAAAAAAAAAAAAATGTATGCATATACATGTTACATAAATGAGTTAGTTTTATAAATAAATTAATAAAAACTCACAAAAATGGAGATGCAAGGGAAGGTTTAATACTTCCAAATTATTTTATTAAAATAGTTTTGATTAATTAACAAGAATCTCTTGCGTTTAAAAATACAGTGTCGATCGAAATATATACATAATAAATTAAAGTGATCTTTTTGTCAAGCATGCGTGGCAAATACAGCAAGTAAAATTCTTGTGTAACTTGCGTATATTATTATATATATATAGTTCATTAATTCTCATGTTCTTTGTATAATATACATAATAAAAATACATAACGATGAGAATATGTACGCGGTCAATATGTTTGAAACAATCTGTGGCAAAGGAAGCAGGGGAATATCTTGTAGTATGTGTATGTCCATGTGCATGCATGTTGAAGAACACACATGATTACTCCCTTCATTGGCAATATATATACACAAATGAATTATTTTTGTACGATTTTATTTTATTTTATTAATGAAAATAATTCGCGACAAGTCATCTTGTTTTAACAAGCATATGCGCAATGATAGCTTTCTTAATATGTTTGTGTGTGTATATACACAATGATAATCTTTTTGTTCCCCCCCGGGTTGCACCGGATATGTGAACCACCTGGGGCGACAAGCTCTCTTGTCAAGCATACTTAACAACTACTGCCTCTGATTCTTAATATAAGAGTTGGTTGACTAATTTGATTGGATTAAGAAAGTTTGTTAAGTTGGTTGCTTGTAATAAATAGATGTTATCTTTTCTAAAATACTCTTGCTAATTTGTGTATTAGGTAGAACTACTATTTGACATGTACAATTATTATAAAGACTATTTTAAAAAAATAGATAAATATGATAGACAAAATAGATTAAAGTATTATATTTAGGGCCAAATTAAATGTTAAATTAGCTCTTATATTAACTATCGGAGATAGTACATGCTTAGGACTTGAATTTGAGATCATTGGTTATACTACAGGAAAATATGTAGTCACTATGTCACCTTTTTTTTTTTTTTGAATGAAGAACTGGATTCATCATAAAACAGTACAAAAGCTATCAGGCCTAGGTCTCATCATCAAACTCCTCCTCTAGTTGCATAAGAGGTGGAGGTTGATTAACAGTACAAAAATTCCCTTTCATAGTGTGGAAGGACTTAGCTAGGAAATCAGCAGTACAAACATTCTCCCCAAAGGTGTGGCTAAATGAAGCAAAAATGTTAAAAAAAGAGAGTGAAATTTTTATAAATAAGTGTAAGTAAAAATGAGCATCTAGTTAGGTTTTTAAATAACTAAGGAAAGCTGATGTTAATAACTATATTTATTCATTTTTTGTTAGACATAGATATCTTCTTATGCGAAACAATCCTGTTTAAAACAGCAACTTCTTCAGCTAGACCCAATCTTTATTGGTAAGAACAATGTAATCTACTTATAATAGTACTATTTTACTCCTTTCTCGTCGCAAAAAGTTATCAAACTCCAATGAAGTTGCTACATCACTATAACAAAAGAAGGAACACATCAGTGATATATATTTCATGGTAGTACTAAGATGTTATGGAAGATTTAAGGAGATGACGATCCAAAAGTTAATCTGCCCGTACATTTACGTACGTCAAGCTAGTTCAATTCTAGGAATCTACTAACCCACTCCAAATTTAAGGGACCTTCATCGAAGGAACTAAAGAATCCATTCTCATAAAAATGGGACTTGGTTGAATATTCTTGATCACCTTCTTCTACTGTTGGCTCTGATTCTTCTGCAGGATTAAGCTGGATATCTTCCACCATCGCCACCCCTTGTTCGTCTTTGTGATCTTCTCTCCTTGAACATTCTATTTGATTGATCTTCTTCTCTTTCTGCAGCTTCATTTTCTTGCGCAAATGAGAATTCCAGTAGTTCTTTATCTCATTATCTGTTCGTCCTGGTAACCTTCCAGCAATCAAAGACCACCTACAAAATAATAATCGATGCTTCAATCACTTAATTACATGGGCACTGTATGATATGAACACAGTCTAAAAGAAGAGTTTGATTCCAAAAAACTACTATATTAGGAGAGAGAGCCCTCTGATTGGTTCCCGATATAAACTCATAACAATGCACTTCCTTCAAGAACCTCGCCCTCGGCTACTTTACACTGTAATACTTCACTCAACCTCCTTTCGGTCGGATTTGGGGTATCAGCTGCACCCTTTGCGGCCTCTTAATTTTTCCCTACTTCCCAAATATTTTTTCTTTGGTTTCTTTATTATTAGATTCTATATAAAATGAAAATTCATTAAAAAAATTGAAAAGTGCACCATTTTTTTTGCAAATAATATATTAAAATGCCATTCATTTTATGTAGAATCTAATAATAAAAAGAAACCACAAAAACATTTGAGAAATAGGAAAAAAAGTAAAGGTCAGCTAACTTTCCAAATCCCTTTCAGTTGGACTGCTTCATGGGTAGCCTTCTCTATGAACATCAAACTTTCAATGTAAAGAGAGTCCAATCTCCAAAAACTATGTTATTATTAGAAGGGAGAGCCCTTTGATGGGCTTTCCCAATACAGACTCATAACATTGTATTTATATACACTTATCATAATCTGTGACACCAAATGGTTCTAATTAACCTGTTTCCAAGGAGTTTGTGAAGCCGAAGTATCAAATCCTCTTCTTGTTCTGATATGTTCCCCCTCTTGATATTAGGTCTCAGATAGTTCAACCACCTCAGTCTGCAACTCTTCCCATTCCTACTCAGACCTAAAGATATATGCAGTTTTTCGATTAACAGAATCAGTACCCATCAAGGATTAAAACAGTATACACACATATTATATATATGAGGAACTATATATGTATATATATAACTATATATATATATAACCCTAAAACTCATGATCATATCCTACCTGCTCTAGCTGCAATGAACTTCCACCTTTTGGCTCCATGAAGTGCGATTGCTTCAGCTAGGTTGGCGTCTTCCTGTGGCGTCCAAGCTCCCTTTTTGGGAGGAACTTTTGTGTTGGCTTCAGGTGGATTCACTTTGCCGTTTATGGAATAATGAATTGTTGAAGCCATTATAAGAAACTTTCAGTGGACACCTTTTAGAAAGAAAATATATGACATTGAAAGAGACAGAGAGGTTTTGTTGTACGTATAAGCACTTTTGTGAAAAAGGTTTCTCTAACTTGTTGTGGGAGAAGAAGCTCCTCAGCTATATACTGCTAGATCATATAAAGGCGATGGATTTTGAAAATGAGACTTATAATTTATTCACGGGATTGATTACTCATGGATAGAGACGCAGAGTAAAACAACACTGTGTGTTCTGCTTGATTTAAGAGCTTTTTTTTAATTGTTATTAAAGTAATTAAATTAAACTAATATTTATTTGCAAGTTCTCTTGAGTTCAAATATATGATTAAAATACTCTTAAAACGAATATTGGTTTGTAAAAACACAGCTTTTTCTACACACATTTTTGACCAGTTGATTCACTTCCACCTGACTCAAATAACATTGGTTTCGAAAACCTTATTTAAGAATACATATTTTATGTTGAATACAAATTTATTTATTTTTAAATTAAAAATTAATTTTTGCTTATTTTTTTGTTTACATAATGCACCCAAAATAGAAATTTTTTTTTTCTTGTGCAGTTCTTTTGTAGTTTCACATTATTTTCAATCAAGTCCTTTTAGGTTTTTTATTAGATCCTTATAGTTTTTTAAATTATAGGCATTGGTCCCTATGCTCATAACCTATTAATTTGTAGATGTTGATGATGTGACCCTCACTCAACATACATCTAGATTGATAATACCACATGAAGCTAAATAAAATCAAAACCAACTAGATTATATATTATATATTGATGCAAGGAAACGATTATAAGTATTATAATTTTTTATTACATTGATAATGAATAAATTTTATGCAAGAAAACAATTACAAGCATCCATATATCAGCCGTAATTAACAGTTTATATATGAATATTGGGGTTAATGCCTATAATTGATGAAATTATTATTACCTACAAATTAATTTTAAGAATGATAACAAGAAGTGAAGTGAACAATTACTGATTTTGCATGACTGATGAGTGCATAAGTGGTGTTAACTCTCTCATTCACTCTTTGTATGCTTTGTGCCTTCCTCCTTGGAAGCTCTCTTCCTCTCTCAATTGTTAATTCTTACATTTTTTTTCAATGAAAGAAAATAAAAAGAAATCTGAAAACGGCCTCCTTTTGTGCACCTTTTATCATTCCAAGAAGTGTGAGAAGCGTGAGATTGTAAAATTGATTATAGATAAACTTCAATTTGCATATCAAATTGTAGTTTTTTTTTCACCCCTTTTATTATTATTTTATATGTTTGTAAGTCTGGAAGGAATATTTGCTTCCATATACATACAAATTAACAGGCTGCTGTCGCACAAACGATGAATTATGAAATCACGCAATTAATTTAAAAAAATGTAAACATATAGGAATCTTTCATTTACAAGTGAAGTGATATATAATTAGAATAAAATTAAACATGGCGTAGTGTGAATTATATATAATAATGTATTAATTAGATTGAAATTGAAATATAATATATTGAAATATTGCTCTGGATTCAAGAAGGAATCTTTTGAGACAATCTATGAAGGAAGCGAATGAAGAGCAACCAGCTGGTCCTGGTGGTCTCTGATCTACGTATATGCAAGTTAACGCTTGGCCATATATATATATATATATATATATGTATATATAATATTCACATGTCTAATGTGTATATATATAGGCATATATATAATGGGCATATAATTATTGAAATGAACGATCAACTATCGTTAAAAAAGAAAACGCTGTATACGAAGCTGTATATTACGAAAACCAAAGTTCTGAGGCTTTACAGATTTGGTATGAATTGGGAAAAAAAAATATTTCAACATGATTTTTAAAAAAATTTATTAAATGACATAGTAAACAAATACAGATAATTTGTTTGAAACTATTAAGAGCTAGCTTATTTTAATCCTTCACGTTATTGTCATTATCAAGAGAAGTGGCGCCATTTCCTTGACTATATAGCATTTTGATAAAATGCTCTTCTTTATATTTGATGAAAATGAACTTTCTAAATTATAAAAACTACAATGGCTACCAAATACTTTTCTGGTCTTATTTATAAGTTACTTTCAACATATTTCACAAAAAACCTTAAACTTCATTAACTCTCATTTAAAATTTAATAACTTTTTAATTTTATCCCTATTTAATATACATTATACCTCATTAGAATAAAGTCAATACAATATTAAATGAAATGTAAAATTATTCATTTATATGAAAATTTTCTCTCTCTATCCTACAAATAAGACCAAAAAATTACTTATCTATTTGTCTTATAAATAGGACCAGAAGAGTGTGTGTGTGTGTATAGCACGAGAGATTCTTCTTTATGTTTATTTGTTAAAAACTATTTTCTTCCCTATCAAACATATGCCCTTAGTGAGATTGTGATTCCATATACTTTCCCATGATGGAAATCGGAAATCCTACTCTCCCTTTAAAATTAAGCTTAGCCGTAGAAAGCTAACCGATAATTAACTAATTGAAAATTCATATATAGTTAATACATATACATTACAAGAAATTGAAAATTTACTTACTGAAAGCTTCTTGCCATAATCATTCACTGAATTTTCTCATTAAGAAATAGAAATTTTTTGATTTTTTTTGAAAGAATAAGTAAAATAACTAACTCAGATCATACGAGTTGTTCTAAATATATATCTGCCTTTTGACAACAGATACGACAAAAGATACCTTGGTCATATCGTCAATCTATTGGTTTCTAAAAGAGGTTCTTATTATAATTCTTTTAATAAACCTATTTTATGTAGACATTCCCATGTTCAACAGCTAATTATCTCTCATAAAGAGGACTTTTCTTCTTATTTTTAATGATCTTTTTAGGCACTCTTGTGTTTTATACCACCTGTGATCTTTAATATAAGAGCTCATTTGAATTTTATTTTGGTCATAAATATAAGACTCTAATCCACTTTGTCTCTTATATTGATCCTTTTTTTTTTCCAAAATAGTCATTGTAATAATGGTAGTTCTAACCAATACACTTTATTAATAAGGATATTTTAGAAAAGATAACATCTAGTTATTACAAATAACTTATTTAATTAGTTTTCTTAATTTACTCAAATTAGTTAACTAGCTTTTATATTAAAGACCAGAGATAGTACTAGACTATGCATGTATTGTAGCAGCCACTTAGGTTGTCGTATACACAGTGAGAGACATTACTTCTTTAGTGTTCGCAGAACATAGGAATCTAGGGCTTAATCATCAATCTCATGAAGCAGTTCTCTTTTTTGAGGAACTTATATTGGCATGTTTTATATATAACAGCCTGTGCGTTTTGAAGCTCTCTCTTCACATCCACCAAATCTGAGTGTACAACAAAATCAATCTGTGTGTGTCTCTTTCACTGTCTTATTTTGTATCTAAAAGGTGCTAATTTAGCAGAACTTAACAATGGCTTCTAGGTCTGATGTTTCTATAAAGAGAAAAGTTATGAAGCCATCGGAAGCAATTCCAAACGTGCCTACCTGCAAGGCAGCTTGGACTCCAGAAGAAGACTCAAAACTAGCTCAGGCTATTGCGCTTCATGGAGCTCAAAGGTGGAAGTTCATAGCAGCCAGAGCAGGTATCATCATCATCCTCACTCTCTCTCTCCCCCCCTCTCTCTCACACACACACATTCTTGTGAGTTTTTATAATTTTCTGAATATACACGGATAGTTCTTCACAAGGTAGCAGATTCTATGCGATATTCAAACAGACTCTTTTACATAATATTGGATAGCCGGATACATAGGTGTCAGATTTCTTCTCTTTAATTTCTGCATATGAAAGAGCTGAGCTTGTTGTTTAGTTTTTACAGTTTTTATAGTTGAAATTTTATATAAAAATGATGAATGATGAAGCTTATTGGATTTTGATTTCTATATACAGGTCTTAATAGGAGTAGCAAGAGTTGCAGGCTAAGATGGTTGAATTATCTGAGGCCTAACATTAAGAGAGGGAACATATCAGAGGAAGAAGAAGACTTGATAATTCGCCTTCATAAACTCCTCGGAAACAGGTGACTTGGTGTTAGCATTGCTTTCTACATCTGGTTGCTATGTTAACGTACAGATGTAAAATAGCTTTTCAACGCATGTTTTTTAAGCAAAGCAAAAAATGCCTTTTCGTAATTTCAAAAATGCAACCGCTTTTTTTATTATATCCGTTTTCAAAATAATAGATGTAGATTAACGATGTTAAAATGTGACTCAATCCAGCATAGTTACATTGGGAGTTCATTGTGACTTCTAGCTAGCTAAAAACTAGTTGATATCACTACAAATGTAATGTAGACAAGTGTTATAAATTACTTTAGGTTAAATCATACGGGGAAATTTGTATCCAAAAGAAAAAAATCATACAGGGAAATACAACTAATTTTATTTAGTGTAAGAAGATTTTTTTTTTAATACAAATTTTAGGAAAGCGGTTAGGCTCACTCACGATCTAAGGACATGAAACCTAATGCTTAATCTACTAGGACCTATCCCTATGGGCATGGGAGCATGACAAGCAAGTCCTTTTTTTTTGGCCCAATAGGTAGGAATCTCCCAGATTCACTACATTGTGGTGATGCCTCCCTCAGCACCGCGACTGGAGCCATAACAAAGTGGCACTCCTCAAGATCGAACCCCCTCCTTTTGGTGAGAGAGTCCAACCCTTTGACCAGCTAAAGCCACAGATGAGGGTAAGAAGATTTAATTTCAATAATCAAATTATATAAGGTTGCCTATCAAATACTATGGGATCCGGTCCTTCCCTGGCCTATGTGTGAGCCCGGGATGTCTCGTGCATTGGGTTCTCCTTGATATGCTCACTGTAATAAGTAAACAACCCTTTACACATCAGCTTGAGGCCATATTTGATATACTACTTCCAGTCCTAAATATAAGAGTTGGTTGACTAATTTAAGGAGATTAAGAAAATAAGTTAAGTTCGTTATTTATAATAAATAAGCGTTGTGTTTTTTAAAATATCCTTACTAATCAAGTGCATTAGCTAGAACTACTATTATTAGAAGGATTACCTTAGAAAAAATAGATAAATATGAAAGACAAAGTGGATTGGGGTTTTATATTTAGGATCAAAATAAAAGTCAAACGAGATCTTATATTAAGTACCTGAGATAGTATGTTCTATTATAGATTTCCTTTTTACACCTCAAGTAGTCCAAAAGCTAAGGTACTCCATAATGTTATTGTTTGTGAGAGGTAATTATTAGAATAGGCTTAATCAATCACGAATGTCGGCTTAACAACATGTTACCTTTTGTAATTTTATAAGGTGGTCCTTAATTGCGGGAAGATTACCAGGAAGAACAGATAATGAAATAAAAAACTACTGGAACTCTCATTTGTGCAAGAAGGTGAAGCCAAGTGATGTATTGCGCCCAGATAAAAGAGAAGATAAACAAGAAGAGATCATAATGGTGGTGGAAGAAGATAATTCAAATATTGACTCATCAAAGCTCCATTTTGATTATGTGGATGATGATGAGTTCTTTAATTTCTCCGAAGAAGAGGGCTCCCTCAATCTGGAATGGCTCAGGGAACTCCTTCAATCCAACTAGCTACACTACTCTTCTAAATATTATTATTAGAGCTTCTTCTTGTTTGGTGAATTTTGGAATAAAATGTGAGTCTTTTTGTTACAGCCAAGTCGCAGGACCTATATATATATATATATGTATATATAATTATTATTATGTCACAAAGAATAAATTATTATCTTGACTTTTTCTGGTTCCTGGAAAGGCAACATAATTAGAACTGGACTGAGAATTACGCTTCTTCACCATTGAACAACCTTAATATTTGGTACGTAGAAAAGTTTTTCTTTTTATTTTCTTTCTCCATTTTTTAATATGCGTATATATATATGTATATACATAGCTACATGGAGGATTTTTCCAAAAATGGTTTTATACTCGAACTTGAGATCTCTTATTTAAGTAGCCAGAATTTCTTCTATTAGGATTAATATGTATGTTCATTTTGATTTTCGCTTTAGAATAAAACACTTTTTCATATACCAAACATTGCGTCAACTTTTCATGAACTAAGGGTCTATCTATTAAGAGGAGGCTTAGTCCAATTTATAATAAGAATAATCTTATGATCCAATTGGGACAATTCTTTCCTTCTTCTTCCTCCTCCTCCTCCTCCTCCTCCTCCTCTTGTTTGCTTATTTGATTGAGGTTGATGAGCCACTCTGTCAGGGCATGCGGAAGAATCTAAGTTTGGCTGAAGAGAATCAAAAATTTTCAACTCAGTTTAAATTTTTTTTTTTTTAAGACGATGGATTCAGGACTTGAAAAGAGTCGTCTTATATAACATAAAAGTAATAAAATTGATCAAACAGTCACGCAAATACCTATTTGTATTAGTTGTAAAATATATTTTCATATTCAAAAAAATAAATATATGAAATGAGTTTTATTTGATATTACTTCTGGTGCTAGATATATATTTATAATGCAAATATATTGTAAAATGAATTTTATATTTCTGATAGAAAAATGACATAAAAAGAAGTTGAAAATTACAATATTCTAATTCAAGTACTTAAGACTTCAAAATCCCAGAGGAGAAAATAATGCTTGGTGGGTTGTTTTACAAATATAGTTAAATGATAAAAATGTTTTTGTATCAAAAAGTTTATTAACAAGTTGTAAACTGACAAATATTGAACAACAAATAACAAGAAATGTACTAAAAATGACAAATTATTTATTAATAAATTGTGAACTGATAATGATAAGTGTTAAACAGTTAATGATAAGAAACTTAATGATAACGATAAATTTGATATTTTATTAAAAAATTAATATAACAATATTTTAGTCATTTGATTATATTTGTAAAATGTCAGATCAGACACCACTTCTTTCTCTGATATTTTGAACTCTTATATGCCTGAATTGAAATATTGTAATTTTTAAATTTTTTTAATGTCATTTTTCCTATAACTATTCATGATGCCAATGAGTTCAGTACAACTTTATAAGACTTTTTTAATTAAGGAATAACCTGTCTAATCAGGAATTTGGGATCAGACATAAAAATTATTCCTAGCTTGTATGCACGCAAGGAATAATCAAGTTATGGATTTTTATATATCTCACAACAAGACAAGATCATTGGTCATTTGTCGTTTAAGGGCCCCGAATTCACGAATGGGCTACTGTTGTTATTGTTACTTTATAGGATGCGCATGTGATACTCCCGAGAATCCCAACGATGAAGTTGGGTTTTGTTCCGAACGCCATTTTAAATTCCTCCTCGTCACCTCGCCTATTTTTCACTCTTCCTCTTTCTCATCCCTTCTCTGCTCAATCCTCACCTAACAAAATCACTTCCTCAGGTTCAGGTGTGTTGTGTATACATATATCTCCACCCGAGTTCCTTCTCCTTCTCCTTCTTTTAGATTTTTTTTTAATTATTTAATGCTGTTTGATGAGTCTCTGTTAAATTTCTGTTGGATGCTAGTTCTTTGGCTACTAGATTCCAGTTTTCTTTTTTGTTTTTTGAAAGCTGACACTCCTAGTTAGTTATTCATGGTGATCACCATTTAAATACTTTCTTCACATGATGCTGGGAGGTTTTTCAATTTATTTGAGTTTTTTTTTTTTTTTTTGGTTGGATTTGCTGAAAGTTGTGTTCTTTTATATGGTTGTGTAGGGAGAAAGGACTCGATTTTGTGTGCGCAAAATACTCATCATAAAAGTGAACTGATACCCAGTTATTCGATGGCTTCAGAGCAAGAATCTCCGGAATTTAACAGAAATCTTTACCCACTTATAGAGCCCTATAGTACAGGGTTTTTGAAGGTTTCGGATCTTCACACAATCTACTGGGAGCAATCAGGAAACCCGAATGGGCATGTGAGTAGTAACTGCTCTATTTGCTGCTTAAAAATGCAAAATTTGTTTAGTTTTGTTTGGAGTTTAACTTTTGAAACTGTATTTTGAGCTTGTATGCTTGTTCGATTGAGGCTGCAGCTGACTGGGTTAGGAATATAGCTGTCAATGATTCTATTGTTAAGTTAATGAGTCTATTAAATATTAATTTCTGATGCAACTGAGCGAGCTTTCAATGTTAAATTATTTCGTGGATCATCCTGTAAAATGGAAGGTAGCCAATTGTGAACACTTGGTGTCCTTTTCTTGATTGGATATCAATGCATGCTTCAGAGTTGGAAAAAGATTCCGTTTCCATCGAAAACATTATGAAATACCGTACTCACTTTTAGTGCTTGGTGACAGTATCTTGAGTGGATTATTGTGAATTTATGGACTTTTTATGCATTCTTTAATTCTGATAGCTTGTTAGGGTTTGGGAAGGATTTTGAGTAACTTGTTGGCTGGTATTCTGGTTCGCTTATCATAAGTTACCACGTCTGATTCTACTTGCGATTGAAACCATGTTTGGGGTGGACATGAAACAAGGGTTTGTTGGCCGTTAAAGCCCATTTACACACACTTGAATGAAGGGATCTAGCGTTGTTTTTTTTTTTTTTTCCTTTTTCCTTTTGCTTTCTATTCATAATTTGGATTGACTGTTTTTTCTGATTTGATTCATTTCCATTGTTTTTATATTCCAATCATTTGACTTACCAAAAGAAAAGAACCATGAAAAAAAAAATTGGTTAATCACAATGAAGCATTGTTCTTGCAGCCTGTTGTCTTCCTTCATGGGGGCCCTGGAGGTGGTACTTCACCGAGTAATCGGAGATTTTTTGACCCTGAATTTTATAGAATTATTCTATTTGATCAGGTTTGTTTCAGATTGTATGTTATAATAATATGTTATACTTTTGCATGATGATAAATGCCTTCTTGGTCAGCGAGGTGCAGGAAAAAGTACACCCCATGCTTGCTTAGAACAGAACACCACATGGGATCTTATTGATGACATTGAGAAGTTAAGGGAGCACTTGCAGATTCCAGAATGGCAGGCAATAGTTCATTTCTGGTCTCAGAATTTATTGGTGATTCTTATATGATAGGCCATTATATTCTCTTCCTTAAATCATGCAGGTATTTGGTGGGTCGTGGGGAAGCACACTTGCCCTTGCATACAGCCAGTCACACCCAGAAAAGGTCTGTAAGTTTGTGTCGATATTGGTTGATGAATAGTTTATTTTCCTGCGGTTGTTGCTCACTTCTTATGATATATATGTATATTTCTAATTTTGTTCCAAGGTTACTGGCATAATCATCAGGGGAATTTTTCTTTTGCGAAAGAAAGAGATTGATTGGTTTTATGAGGGTGGTGCTGCTGCAATATTCCCTGACGGTATATACCACATTGTGTTCATTTGTTTCTTTGCCTGGCAAATTCCTTGTGTTGTGAATGCACGTCATGCACCGTAAAATTTCTTTTTAAAGATTTGAAGAGGTTTCTGTTGACGGAAAAAAAAAAAAAAAGTAGAACAATAGGTTTTTTTTTTTGGGTTCTGTTGGATGCAAGCTTGCTGGAGCATCATGTTATGTCACCTTCTTCGCATGCTGGGACTAAAATTTTTCAGCTAAGGCCATGCAAATATCATTGTTTTTATTCCCAATCTCTTGTTAATTTGGTATTCTTGGTTTCTGATTTGCATAAATCTCATGTATGGTTAAATGTGATGTTTGGCTTTTTTGGTTATTAAATTTCTAAGGAATTAAAGTGGTTGATGACTTGTGCATGTGATTCCAGCTTGGGAACCATTTAGAGATTTAATTCCAGATAATGAGAAAGGATGCTTCGTTGAAGCCTACAGGAAGAGATTAAATTCTGATGATATGGAAACTCAAGTGAGTGTCTGTCTGGTTTCCTCTACATGGCTTTTCTCGTCCTCTGTATTTTCTCTTGTTGGGATTTGATTGTCTAAGCTATATTTCATCTTTTGGCCTGAATTCTAAAGTGTCAAGTGTATGAAGAGTTAAAGAGATTTGAACTATTTAGAATTCTGAACCAGCAAGTCACCTATGGCTTCTGACTGAAATTAATAGAGTATTTTCTTTTGTATATTGATGGCCAGAAACAAGATCTTTCAGCAGGCTTTTAGTTGTTTGCTGAAAGCACAGGAAATTGTAGTTGCATAATTTTGTTGCCTTCTTATACTCTCTTCAATCTTCATCTCGTAGTATGCAGCTGCTAGAGAATGGACTAAATGGGAAATGATGACTGCGCATCTTATTCCAAATGAAGATAACATCAAAAAAGGGGACGATGATAAATTTTCACTGGTAGGTTTAACAGATGAGGAATAGAAGACATCTCCTCATAGAGCATTTTTTATCAATTGTTTTATGAAGAATGTCTGGCGTAAATTCCAGAATCAGCTTCATTTGCTTTATTTGGGATTTCATCTTTACTATATTCATCTACTTTTGATCTTAATCTGATGTTGCTTGTGTGCACCTTTACGGAATTGAGGTAATCTTCCAACACATTTCTTATAAAATTGTCACATTTCTAAAATTGGAAGTGCAAAGACTCAACTATCCACTGCTGGTGCATATGGAAGAGGTCATATAACCATAGTAATTTTTCTGTGGTTATGAATTCCAGTATTTGTTTACAGAACCTTTTGCCTCGATAAACAAGATTTTGACATTTCTAAAATTTATGTGGGGAAGCTTAATTGTTTTGGTCTCTGAACACCCCGGCATGTGCTTCTATATATTGATTCTTGATTATTAAGATTCCTGCATTTTATTGGTATTCTTAAGTGCACGGACTCAAATACATAGAGTAATAGCAATTTTTTTGTGGCTATGAATTTCATTACTTGTTTACCGTATAAAATCAATTTTGTTAATTCCATTTCAGCAGTAGCAAGTACAGAATGTGCTAAAGAAAGTGGAGAAGCTAAATTCTTTTGCTACCCTGCTTGGCCCAAATATATTGATGCTTAATTATTACGAGGCCAATGTTTTGTTTGTATTCTTAATTTTGGAATCTTTCATACTTCAATAGCATATTTTTATTTGTCCATCACTGAAAAACCAATTTATTTTGAGACTTTCCCTTCTTAAATATTTCCCTTTCTTTATTTGGGATTGATATATGATTGTATGTTCTTGTGTTTCATAATTGGGAGTGTAAATTGTGCTGATGACATTATTGTCTTTGTAGGCATTTGCACGGATTGAAAACCATTATTTTGTGAACGGTGGATTCTTTCCATCAGAATCGTTCCTGTTGGATAACGTTGATAAGATAAGGCATATCAACACTGTAATTGTACAGGTATATGTAAATTCGTCATTGCACCTTTGAATTTCTCACTTTATTTAGTTTCTGAAATGATTCAAAAAATTAATTCATTTCCAAATTTTCATTTATTAGGAAATATACGGTATATTACTTTTGACTTTGACTGCCAATAATCACCATAAAATGTCAAAAAGTGTATGGAATTGCATTGTTTATGGCTCATGAGTAGTTCAGCTCGTAGAAGGCTTTGTGGAGATACGCAGGATCACTCTGCGTTATTATTTTGATCTTTTACTAATCATTTTTAGACATTCTTGTGAGATTACCAAAATGCCATTGGTCTGGTTGAAACGCTGGAAATATCTTTTTGGAATTTTTCATTTTCAAGCTATTTTACTAAATGTTGAGAAAATGTGACCACATAAATTCTATCATTCATACTTTCTGTCATGTTTTTCAATGAAAAATGTTGACAGGGGAAATTTGGTCTTTCTTGTTTTGTTAGATGGAAAAGATTATTTTTCTATCTTTGTAATTATGTTCTTGCAATTATTTAAGAAGTATCTATCTACATTTTTCTTGGGAAAAATTAATCTTTTCGTCATTTAATTGTTTAATTCACTTGAAACTCAGTCCCTTAAGTATGACTTAATGTGGCTCAATCCCTGAACTTTTGACTTAGTTAAAACTCAGTCTTTAAACTTTGAATTATTTATATTTTTGTCCTTTGTCATCCATAATTCAAACCCAGTCATCATTGGGTCATCCTAGTAGGCAAAATCATATGATGAGTCAGCAAAGAGAAAAACAAAAAATGAAAACAAACAAGAAAGGAAGGCCGAGAAGGCAAACTCAGATTAGAGGAGACCACATCTTGCATCTCTCACTACTTCATGTTTAGGACGAGAGAAAGGACCAGATTTTGACTGAGGCATTTCTCTCTAATGCCGTTTTGACCTGGGTGAAATCTCTCTACAAACAGAAAGCAGTTGCCGAACAAACTTGTTTGAATTGAATTCTGATTCATTTTCTTGAACTGCTACTTTCAGGCTCCATGATCTATAGAGTTTTCAGATTATTTTAATCCTTTAATGGAATTTAATTTTATTTCTTCAACTATCCTTTAGATTTCCTTCTCGGATTTCATTTTGGGATCAACCCTTTTTTTTTTAAATTAAATTCCTCTACTGATTCATCATTCATGATTTTCAGGGTTGAAGTAGATTAGCAGAGTCATTACGGCAGAAGTGGGGTTTTTTTTTTTTTGGTTTCTTCAAATACTATTTTTATCCCTCGTGTTTTACTTTAGCTACAACATTCTGTTTAGATTGAGAAGTTCTGGAATCAACACAGCAAGTTGGGACTTTATTCTCCTCCTGCCTTTTCTTCATTTGATTTAATCTGAGTTTGCCTTCTCTGATTTCTTTCTCGGCCTTTCCTTGTTGTTTGTTTTCTTTTTATAAGTTTTTCTCTTTGTTGACTCATCATATGACTTTGCCAACTAGGATAGCTCAATGATGACTAGGTTTGACTTATGGATTACAAAGGACAAAAATATAAATAATTCATAGTTTAAGGATTGAGTTTTAACAGAGTCAAAAGTTCATGAATTAAGTTGCTCTGAGTTATACTTAAAAGACTGAGTTTTAAATAAGTTAAAAGTTAAAGGATTAAAAGATTAATTTTTCATTTTTCTTAAAACGTTTTTACAGAAGGGATATGAGTCATACTTCATTTTCTTAATAACTTTATTAATTCTATTTTCCATTCCTTTTCTGTCCGTTTTGCGGATCAAGTGGCCGTAACTTGTCATTCATAACTTTGCAGGGAAGATATGATATCTGCTGCCCAATGATGTCAGCCTGGGATCTTCATAAAGCTTGGCCAGAGGCAGATTTTAGGGTAAGAGCGCTGCTGTTCTATGATTGCTTTTCTGAAGCTCCATAAATAAAGTCACATTCTGCAGTCAATAATGTCATGATGAATTATTAAAAAAATGCCAACATGTAATGTTCTTATCACAAAACTTGATAAGAAACAAATTAGTGTGTCTGATATGCAGAATCTTTAATAGTCTAGAAAGGGAAAAGAATGAGATTATGATTATAAATGACCCCGGAGCCCTTGCATCAAAAAGTGATGAAAAGGGACAGATACTGTTGAGCAATAAGAATTAAAAAGTTATAATAGACTGTGTAAAATAAAAGATAAAGAAAAACAAAAAAGCCATGTATTCCATGCATCACCGTTCTAATTGCTTTTCCACTAGCCAGCCAAATGTAGACTGGGAATTTTACCCAAGTCTTGCCCCCACACCAAATTCCTCACCGATAGTTCTGTTGTTCTATCTCTGGCCCTAAAGAGGGGGTTTGTTTTGGTTTTTAATATAAGACTTCATTTTACTTTATCTCCTAAATATATAATTTTTCCTAAGGTATCTCTATTGATTGCACATAATAGTAAGGAGGCTTCTATCGAGGGGTAGTTACAATATACATTATTAGAAATTGTATTCTAAGAAAGCTAACAAATAAATAACTTAACTAATTATTTTAATATCTGCAAATTAGTTATCTAGCTCTTATATTGAGGATTAGAGGAAGTAGTATGAAGAATTTGCATTGTGAGCATTTATTTTTCCTTTTTAAGGAATTTTCTTGTGATTTTTTCCAAGAAAATGTTTCTCTGGAACTTTGATTACTTCTGAGCTTAGATGCATAATATGGTCCAGTTAATGAATCATACTATGATGAAACAGGTGGTTGCAGATGCAGGCCATTCAGCAAATGAACCGGGCATATCTGCTGAACTTGTGGCTGCAAATGAGAAACTGAAATACCTCATGAGCAATAAAGCCTGAAGTGACTCAAAATACACATGCAAATGCCTTGGTGACATAAATGGTTATTGTTAAGAGTCACAGGATGGTGCAGCGTAAATCTGTATTGCAGGAGAACCGCTTCAGTTTTAATAAACAAATAAAAAGCCATCTGGTCTGTGATTTAGAATAAGGTGTGGAGGGTTGTTCTCAGTATCTGATGAAGCTTGATTGTGTTAAATAGACTTGGTATTGTAATGGAAGTGCTTTGCCCTACAATATGATTATGATCACATAGCTTTTGGTGGTGTGTTCCCTCAGATGTTATATCAGTGAAATGTATGTTATTTTCTTTCCTTTTTTTTTTTGTTTGGTTCTCAGTTCAGATATGATTTCTTTTCTGATAGACATCTGATGTTGTGATAATTTGTTATGAATTATAATGATTTATTGCATTGTTTGATGCCTTTGCTTCTAATTAGTTAAAAGAAGCTTACTGATGGGAAACTACCGAATCTTTGATCACGAGCCATCTGCAGAAATTCAAATAGATAGTGATGATGGAGGCTAATTGTTTTCCCCTTGTGTTTTTTCTGTTTGTTTTGCCTTTTTTTTTTTTTGGCAGTTCTAGTTTAACCTTTTGGTCTATTCGTAAATTTTACTTTGGTTTTAAGTTGTTAATGCAAGTTTTCAGTTTACGGTAAAAAAGAAAAAAAGAAAAAAAGGAAAAAAAAAGCTTACCAGCTCGTCAAGAGTCTCCATAACTTAAGTTGCTCACTTGTAGTTGTGTATTTTCATTCCGTTATGGGTTGCTCACTTGTAGTTGTGTATTTTCATTCCGTTATGGGGCATTCAAAGAAAAGAATGATGCAAGAATGTCTTGACAAGTTGCTAGGGCTAAATGCTGACAACTTTCATTTGTTATTTTCATGATGATTCTATTAAAAAATGGTACATGGGCACAAAGTGCTTCCCTGCTTTTTTCCATAAATAGCCTCAATTTTAACTTAGAACGCTCAAAATTTACTTATATTCTTTCTGTTTCAGAAGTACACAATGCAGTGGAAAAAATCAGACCTACATCTAAAGTTATATCATAAATAAACACAACAAACAATTACAAATGAATCAACTGTTACAACAAAGATGTATCTGAATCAACAAATTTGCCTACGCCTCAGTATAAGATGGCCCCAGAACAATCTTCAGAAAGCCACTATCATGAATTCAATGATGTTATTGAACATTAGACACACAAACAGCCAGAAAAGTGGGCCAAATGAAATGGTGTAAAAAAAAATTCTCAAGTCAATTTTTTTGTGCAGCTCTTTGGCACATGAAGACTCTGAAAGTTTGGTTCCTTTGGAATGGTTATAGCCTTTTTTGGTCTTGAACGAGACCTGGAATTGGCACTGTAAGCTTTTCTTATAGACGAATCGCCGTTATTACAAGCCTTTACTGTTTCTTCCTTGGGCTGTAAATAGGATGACTTTTCATCAATTACACTAAGTTGCTTCTTATCAGGTGTTACAACAAGACCATTCTCTTTCTTCCTCGACAAAGCACTGCGAATACAACCAACATATAACTCATTTACCTTCTACGCTAAAATGGTTATCATAAATAATGAAGATGCAAGAGTAATTTAAAGGAATCTTGAGGCTAAACTGTTAACTTGTTCTGATAAATACTTGCTCCCCAGCCCCCCCCCCCAAAAAAAATGTTTCTTCCCATTTTACCCATTTTTTTCAGTTTTTATAAGGATGCATTCAAAATATGATTTAGGATGAATGTTAATTTTTGACAAAAGGTAATAACTAGAAACAAATGTTATTTTTTTAGAAAGATTAAAGATAAAACAAACTTTTCTTAAGATGCGTGAACTACTTAGATTGCCCTATATTTAGGATGGATGGAGTAAATAGAGGGAACAAATTATAATTACTTCCTTGGAGAGAACAAAGTGAGTATAATAACTTACCTTCTAGGCCTTACAACTAGCGTGGGCTGCGTCATGTGGGATTTTCTTTTAAACTTGTCATCCAATTTTTGAGCTGCTTTATCTTGTCGTTTTGGCCGTTCAGCCATATCAACAGGTTTCTGAAGTTTAGGACCAGTACTTCTTTGTGGAGTGGCATATAGTCTGTTCACTTTCATCTTGGAGTTTCCATGGACAGAACATTGAATGCTTACCTACATCAACATTTAAGATGTTTCAGCCTTCTTTATTCTCTAAAATTTCATAAAGCAATAACATTCAAATGATACCATCCTCAACATCCTCTGCACATCAACTTACAGATTTATCTTCTTCAGTTGCATGGTCTGTTCCGTCTTCGCAACTGTTATTATCAGGGTCTTGTTCCTTCTTCTGATGGAAGCAAGGAATGCATAATTTTAGGTCTTCATGTACAAGTAAAATTTGAAGTTTGTAAAAAGGATACAATACGTTCTAGAGATGATTCGTATCTTTTGAAATATTTTCATTTCAAAGCATGTCAATCTATTACAACAACCCATACTATCCGCAAGTTTGTTGGGCCCCAGGAGTATTAGGCTTCGAAATAGAGGAGAGTCCAATCTAGAACATGAGCAATAGGAGAGACTCCAAGTTGGATAATGAGTAATGTGAAGAGGAAGGACATAAGTGGAATCGACACACATTTTAACTCAAAAGATCAAGTCTCAAACTTATTATTAATCGCAAGTCTATTTGATGCGGGACTTTCCACATCAAATTAAGTATACTCACGCCTGACATCCTAGCATAGTTAATATTTAATTTGGGCCGGGGGAGAATCATGCCTCAAAATAAGAGAACCCAATAACATGAGTCATGAGTAATGGAGAGAGTCCAAACTAGGTCATGAGCAACGTGATAAGGAAGGACATAAGTACAATTAATGATACGTCTCGAGTCTGAGGGTGTGCATTGTTAATATTTTATTTGAGCCTGTGGAGCATTATGCGTCAAAACATGGAGAGTCCAATATTATGGGTCATGAGTAATGGAGAGAGTCCAAATAGGTCATGAGCAACATGATAAGGAAGGACGTAAGTACAATTAATGATACGTCCCGAGTCATGAGTAATGGAGAGAGTCCAAACTAGGTCATGAGCAACATGATAAGGAAGGACATAAGTACAATTAATGATATGTCCCGAGTCTGAGGGTGTGCATTGTTAATTTTTATTTGAGCCTGAGGAGCATTATGTGTCAAAACATGGAGAGTCCAATAATATGGGTCATGAGTAATGGAGAGAAGTCCAAACTAGGTCATGAGCAACATGACAAGGAAGGACATAAGTACAATTAGTGATACGTCCCGAGTCTGAGGTTGTGCATTGTTAATGTTTAATTTGGGCCTGAGGAGCATTATGCCTCAAAACATGGAGAGTCTAATAATTTGGGTCATGAGTAATGGAGAGAGTCCATACTAGGTCATGAGCAGCATGATGAGAAATGACATAAGTACAATCAATGATACGTCCCGAGTCTGAGGGTTTACATTGAGTATGATGGGAGAGTTTGAATTTGAAAAACACGAGGGAATTCAATCTGAGCCATAAGCAACAGGAAAGCATCCAAGCTGGGTCATGAGCAACGTGAAGAGGAACGATATCAATGAAATCGACGTCAAATCTTAACTTAAAAGATCAAGGCTCAAATCTATTATCAATATATTGTTACCCGCAATTTTATTTGATGTGATACTTTCCACATCAAATCAAGTATGCTCACACTTTGAGATTCTAACATAGCTAATATTCAAAATGAAACTCACCTGATTTAAATCGTGATGTTTCCTCATTGTGTTGCCTCCTTTAGTAGCGGTTTCTTTCAAGGGTGAGAGAGGTTTCTTCTCCAAGTTAGCTTCTTTTAGAATTCCTCTTTCCTGGAGGAAAAAAAAAACACCCAAAAAATCATGAACAAAAGATTTAATTACCATAACTTCCTTTAAGATTCAATCTTCATGAAACCGATAGGAAGAGAACATCCTTACATCTGTTCTCAGCTTAAAAGGCTTGGGATTCGTTGGCTTTAACTTTTTGTATTTCACAACTTGAGACCCAGTTGTTGCATTAGACGTAGGTTTCTGGTTTGAAGTCATAATCATCAAATAAAGTAAGCATAAAATTTGAAGCAAGCATAAGAATTGAAGTCATTAATTTTATGCATTTCATAAGTTGAGACCCAGTTGTTGCATTAGACGTAGGTTTCTGGTTTGACGTAGTCTGGTTTGAAGTCATAATCAAATAAAGTAAGCATAAAATTTGAAGATTGAATCTGAAACAGAACTTACCTTCTGCGTTTTCCTCGTCTCTTCATTCTTGGGCTTTTCAAGGTTGTCATGATTAATAGCCAGCTTTCTGAGGAAAAGATGATTGGATTATGAAGATCAAGAAGCAAGAGATACTCTTAATATAATTAATTTTATTGCAAATTAAATCTGTACCTGTTCTCATCAGGGGCTGAAACATTTTCCCTATCATCATTTTCATTGAGTTCCCCCTCATTTTCTTTATTATCATCATCACACACCACACAATTCTCTTTATTGTCGTTTCTCTTTGTTGCTTCCGGGATTTTCCCTCTCTTCTCGTCATTTTCTTCGCAACTCTTCTTTTCTGCCCCTTCTGAAGCTGATGATTCATGACATATTTCAAGAGATCCATCTCTTGATTTCCCATCAATCTCCATGTCACTAGAATCACCATTATCATGGGTGGCTTTTCCTTCATGAATGTGAGAAGGACCCTTTAGTTTCTTTTCCTCTTTCAAACATCTGTTAGGATATAAAGAATCAAACACCCGGCTCTTAACCTCACGTCCCTTGATTTTCCTTCTTGAAGCTCCTTCGTTCTTCTTCTTTACGCTATCAATCTCAAGCTTCTTCATTGCTGAACACAGTGATTTCATGGGTGTCTTTTTCAGTTCTACAGAGCTCTTGAGCTTCACTACTTTTTTCGGCGAGTGAAATACAAGAGTTTTAGCTATAACTCTGTTTTTAGGCACATCCACATTCAAAGCTTTTTTGCTTTGAACAGTTCTGAACTGAGCAAGATTCGAACTTTTCTTCTGATTCCTGGGAGTTGTAAAAGCCTTAGCCGTAGCAGATGATTGCTTTACCGTAGCAATTTTTGGGGTTGCATGAGCCTTAGAAGGAGGCCTAGTTCTTGCTTTGTCATCAACAATCTTTTTTGAAAGTGACGAGATCAAAGCCAATCGCGAAACCCTTGGCTTCGAAGATTTAGCGGGAGCTGTGTGTGGGCATTTCAGATTTGCACTAAGAACCAAAAAATGGGATAAATCTTATTAACAAAAATTTTACTTAAAAATGGTCAATAAGATAGGGGAACATTAGCAGTTCTGTTTTGCTACCTTGCTCCTCTTTTGTTCATTGCTTTTCTGAGGCGGACATTGGGACTTCTGGCTGCCATAACCTGCAAAGCCAAAAGTTACCATCGTGTCCACACTGGGAATTTTGTCAAATATCAGTGAAGTGAAGTTCAAGTTAGAAGAGTGAAACCAGAACCCACCCGAAGGACAAAATTCTTGTAGATTGCTTCAGAGTCCAACTCGTCTTCATGATTTCGGTCACATCCTGCTCACAAGTATAGAAGATTTCATTAACACAAATCTTAAACTTATGCTTCTAAGCTATCCTCGAAGTCTTGAACTTTGTCCATGCTACTCGGACTTGATATATTTGGAAACTTTAAAGTTCTTTCAGTCTGATCGAGAAATCTAATTTCCAGTTAAATTGCAAGAAAAGAGTGAAATCTAAATTTCCAATAAACTCATGGGACGCAGCTAGGAAAATAAATTACCAACACGCAGGCAGAACCAGTAACGGTCATCATGAGAACGACGGATCTCCGGTGCGGTGAAGTCCACGAACTTGGGCGCTTCGATCTTCTCATAGAACTCATCGTCTATCTCTTCTTCTTCAATCACCGGCAACGAAGGAGCTTCTGTAGCCATATACTATCCAAAGTAGAGAGAGAAAGAGAGAGATAAGAGAGAAAGCAGAGGAGCGTGGTGTGTGGCGAGATGAAGGAAGTTGAAGGATGGAACGAGAGACAATTTTAAATTTGTTAGTTCTGTAAGTAGCCGTTGGAGAATTCGGACACGCTGGTAAGAGGAACGGCATTGTAGGGGTGGTTTTGTAATTTCATTATTGCAGCCATTTTGGGCTGACGCGCCTAATACTTTCCAAAGAAGCCCAATTGGTAATGAAAACAGTTCTTTACGGCCCCATAATAGTTTGACACATCTAGTGATTTTCTCTAAACTAATACTAACTTGGATTCTAATTATAAGATGTAGTTTGTAATTTATTAATAAATTTTATAATTAGGATGAGAGATGGTAATTTAAATTTTTTAAAATATTATACTTATTTTTCATTTAATATTTAAATCTTTCTGAAATATGTATTTAAAAGGTGTAGTGAATACAAAAAATTGGATGGATTCTTATAAAATGTGTGAAGAACACTTGAAAAAAAAAAATGAACAATTAGAGTCCAAAATTAAAGTATCATTCGTTATTTATAGGGTAATTACTAATATATTTTATATTTGTGATGGATCAAGAATTTGTAAACTTATTATTGGAAAAATAAAAAATGAAACTCTGTTTTTTTAAAAGCCACTTGGCGAGTAATCTGAAGTTTTTTTACTAATTAATTAGAGGGTAATCTGGATATTAATATTTGTATAATATGAATCTGAAGTTCTTACAGCTCTACTTACTTTTATAATGCATCAAATTCGAAGATAGAAGAACAAGTACCCAAGAAGAAAAGGTGAAAACCCACATGAGATATGTTCTCTCTTTTACTTTAAAAAAAATATTCTAAAGGTTTTTAATCTTATCTTATTTAGTTCCCTCTTCTTTTACTTTAAAGATACTTCATCAACTTTTTATTTCAAAAATTTCAAACGAATGTAGTTTATTTAACACTACTGTTAGTGCCTATAATTCACTTGCATTTTGATTTTGGTTCTTATAATTTCAAACCACTGATTTTAGCCTTTTAAGGAGTGTTTGAATATTTTTTTAAAACCTTGATTTTGAACAAAAATCATGATTTTAAAAAAAAAAAAACCATCCAAACACCTCCAAAAATTTAATAATTGATTAATATACCAAAACCATGGTTTTTCAAGAAGCCATTTTTTTTTTTTTTCAATGTTTCTTCCTATGTGGTTTCTTAAGGAATTGGCCCCAGTGTTAAATTTGATGACATGGCAGTAACACCTCAGAGCTGCTAATGAGGCTGTCGACGGGATAAAATTGCTGGTTGTGCTGATGACATGGCGTGTGATATTTTTTTCCTCAAAAGTATTGGATATTAGAAAGTTTTTTAAGTATAAATTTGTCATGAAATTTTGAAATCATGGTGATATTATACCGTTAAAAATGTTAATAGTCAATATCATTATTTTAATAATTAACGTTAGTTTTTTAATAATAGAAAATAATATTATTATGATTTTAAATTTTCAAAATAAATTTATATTTAAAAAACTTTTTAAGTGTTGCGTGTTGCGAGTGAAAACTTTAGGGAGCAAATTTGAATATTAACTCTTTTTAAAAAGAGAAAAACGAAGACACTTAAAACGTTCTCATCCAATCCAAGCATCACCGTCTAGATCACTGCAGCCACTCCGGGGTCATCATCTGGCTTCTTCGATTCCTCTCCATGACTTTCTTATTGCCTCTGGAAGAAGTGACTGCAGCGTCTATCATCATCTGCAAACTACAATTGATTGAGACTTGAGAGCTCAGCCTCGAGATATAATTAATGCTGATTCAAATCATTAAATGAATACTAGTGTTTTTAATTTAATATTTTTAGTTAATCATTATTAAATTAAGTAATCTTTTTTTTAATAAAACGGTAGTTAAGAGACTGTTTTTATTTTAAACTCTATACCCATTAGAATAAGAATGGTTATTTTTTTTAAAAAAAAATCAGCCCCTAAACTGGCTCCCTGACCTCTTCTGACAGCCCCATCAGCAATTTTTAACAGTGCTACAATCATGTCATCAAATTTTAATATTGTTAACTTCGTGTCCAAGTCTGGGTCCGAGTACTTATGAAGATACCAAAGGATTAAAAACCATAATTTGAAACAATACGAGTTAATTATAAGGACCAACAATGATGTTAATCCAAAACTATCCCGATCCTTAACATAATACTTGGATAAATAATTTGTTACGATTAAGATAATTAATTAAGTTAATTATTTATAATGAATAGATATTATTTTTTTAAAAATAAAAAATATGGAAAATATATAATTTTTAGTTCTTGAATATTTTCTTAATTATCAATTCAGTTTTTAAACTTTGATTCAGAATAATTTAATATATATAATTCCCTATCTCAAAACAACTTAACTCGATGTAACTTAATCCTTATAAATTTTTTATTTTGATTCAGTATAACCTAATCTTTATACTAATTCTTTAACTTAACAAACTATAGGGATTGAATTGTACTGGTTAAAGTTTAAGAAGTAAGCCGATTATTGAGAAAAAATTTGGACACTAAAAGTTACATGTGTCACAAAAGTATATTAAATGAGTTTTTAGACCTTTGCATTATTAGGAATAACCTTGATAAGTTTGCGCCTTCAAAAGGACGGTTGAGTCACACTTTTTAGAGAATATTTTGGTAAAATTAGTTAATTCGTACTCTCTTCAATCTTGAATATGAGGTTTTTATGAAAACTTTATTTGTTTTACTTAAAATTACAATAAACAAATAATTTGTGCATTAATATTAATTAATGTTCTAGTAACAAGTTGCAGCCCATATACTCTTCTGGTCTCATTTATAGGAAAGAGAAAGAAGATATTTTTTGGTACCATACTGAGAGAAATTTTTTGTGTTGATATATAATTTAACCTTTTATTTATTATTGTATTGATTTCGTTTATATCAAGTATAATGTATATTAAATAGAGATAAAATTAAAAAAAATTTAAAATTTTTTTTAATCTGTGTTAAATATATTAGAAGTAATTTATAAATAAGACTAGAAGAGTATATCCTATTTCATATATAATAAATACAAGGGAGGGAAGGGGTTGTGGAAAAAAGCGCATGGGGTCGCCCTAATTAAAAAGAGAAAAGATACGAAGCAGCGCTAAAACGGTTGAGCATTAATTAAGGAGATGCGAAAATACCAACTTGTCTGATGGGTTGCGTGTGGTGGATACTGAAACTTCATTCAATTCCTATCCAACCGTTGACTTGGCATCACTTAATCCTCAAAAGAGGCCTTTTCAATTTTTTTTCCGCCAACTTCTTAAATTAATTCTTACAGATATCCAAAGTAACAACCAATATTTTAAAAACCAGGCCGGATATAAAATCAGAAAGGCCAGCATATCACAATTCAAACAGTTGGATCAGTCAGATCAGTATAACATAATAATTAAATAAAAATAATATTATATATAATATATAAGAGTAAAATTTTAAATAAATTAAAAATGAATGATGAAAAACAAACAAACAGTGCCTTTACTCCCATTTAGCTCTTTAATCTCACCCTCCACACTCAATCATGTTTTAATACTAGAAAGGATACGATAGATTTATTTTAAAAGTAAAAAAAAAACTATATAATTTAAAATTTTAAATAATAATAAAATAATGAATATATATATACACACAGCCAATGAAAAGGTGAACAACAGTGAATTTTGGCCAAGAAAAAAAAACAATCGTGAAATGCTTTACATTATATCAATAAAATATATGGTAATAAAAAAGAAAAAATTTAAAAAAGGAGAAAAGACTAGCCCTCACATTTTACTAAGTGTCATAATCAATGGCTTGAATCACATCTCCCTGCATTTTTCTTCTTCCCTCCGTCGCAGGCAACTCTCAAATCTGAAGTTTGCAACTTCTTTCTCTATCGTCGCAACCTTCTAAAAACCATGGAAGAAGGGAAAGAAAAATGATCGATAGGTGTGTTTTTAATTGTTCTTGTTCTTCGTTTTTTCATCTTCCTTATTATCTGTGTCCTTTTTTTTTCCTTCATCATTCTCGTTTCGTCTGGTGTGGGAAGTTGCAGAAAAAGAGACTGACACCTTGACAGCTTCTCATCAATTTAACACAATCGAAAAACCTTATACATGTGTGCGTTTATATGTGTCTGTATGTAAACTTATATTGAGAAATAAGTCATCTAATTAAAACAAATATTATGTTATTTATTAAAAAAAAAACAAATATTATGTTATACTGCATCTAATACTTTGTATAAAAACTAATTGATTAATTTAAATATACTAAAAAAATTAGTTAAGTTAATTATTTATAATTAACATATATTGCCTTTCTTAAAATATTATTTCTAATTAAGTATATTAGCCAAAACTATCATTTGATGAACTATTTAACATGTATAACTATTACAAGGATTATCTTAAGAAAAAAGATAAATATGAGAGACAAAATGGATTAAAATTTTATATTTAGGACTAAATTAAATGTTAAACTGGTTCCTGTATTAAGGAGTGAAAGTAGCATTATTAATATTTGTCATTTAAAACCCTAAAACAAAGTAAAACTTTTCATGACAGACTTTCTTTTCCCCCTAATTTTCCCATTATTAATTAGCTAGGCAGGTGGTTTCTAAATTTTATGAAACATTTGGAGCATATAAAAGGTTCAAGTTTTTAATATTCTTAAGAATAAAATACATTCACCACCCACTTGTCTCATTTAAGTTGAAGAAACCTTTCATCTACTTTTTTTTTTTTTTTAACCGAGGCCTTCACTCTATTTTAAAAATATATCTAAATATATTAAAATTAAGTTGTTATACAAATTTCTCTTTTATAATTGAGATTCAATTTTTAAACATTTAATTATTAGTTGACTATTAAGTTTAATTCTTAAATTTTTATTTTATCAAAATATCCTTCTTTAACATAAGGAGTATTCTAACGTTTATATTTTCCAAGAAATAATTTTTTATACAATCAAAAGATAATTCTAATACACGTATTTTTTTTCCCCCTCAAACTTTTTAATATGCCATAAATTGTATTAAGTTTGATTACATGATAGAATTTTATATTTTAAATTTTTTCTCACGTTTATTAGAAGTTATTTATTCGGGTGTATTTTTAAATAACTCAAAACATACCTTGAACATATTTTTATTCATCATATAACATAAATTAAATATTTAAATATAAAAAATTTAAACACATTTTTGGTTAAAAAAAGTTATAAACAGATTTACTCAATTATATATTTATTAAAAGAATCAATCAAATTTTTAATCAAATTTTTTATGTCTCCACTAACTAATCCTAACATATCTTGGCCATTAATGTTAACGGTCCAAACTAATTGTATAAAAAGATTTTTCCCATTGACCTCATCTTCAACAGAATTTTAATGAGGTGGTTGAAGTCAGTTTTGAAAATATTTTTTATTTTCTTTTTCCATACAAATCATTTTAAATACTCTTTCGATTCTTAATATAGGACCCAATTGTTGAGTTAGTTTTGATCCTAAATATAAGACCCATTTGTCATATTTATTATTTTTCTTTACACTACTTCTATGGATACTCCCTCAACCATAATCAAGTAGAAGAGGGAGATGGTGTATTAAGAAAGATGACTATGGTGTTTTAGGAAAAATGTGTCACATTTCTTATAATTAACTAACTTACCTTACTTTTTTAATCTAATCAAATTAGTCAAATTAGTTAAAGGAGTATAATATTACCAAGTTATCTTAGAGTTATTTCAGATCCAATTACGTAGCTCTTCCCAACATAATGTAAAATATTGAATATCCCAACAAACTTAATTAACAAATACTTCCGATATATATATATATATATATAAAAGAAATAATTAACTATTAACTATCTTATGTATCTTAATTCCAGTAAATTTTAGCATGCAAGGTAAATGTAATAATGACTTTTGATTCAACCATATTGGATTACTAAAGACTATCTCTATAATGGGTGTGTGTGTGTGTGTGTGTGTGTTTTGCCAGCCTATTACGAGTACTTATATATATGTCGAAGGTTTCACAATATGAATTGAAAGTTGATTGAACTTACGCGTATAATATGTAATCTTGGTTCTGGCCAAAAAAATATGTAAGCCTGTTTTAAAATTATATGTATTTTTTGAAAAAATGATACGCATTTCAGCCTTAGGCTGCAAAGATAAAATAAATTAAATTGAAATTCAAACTCCCCTAATATAATGAAAAATAATTATATGTTCACATATATATATTTATAATTTATAATTTCCAACAAGCAATTTTCAGAATATAAATCTATAATGCACGAACTTATTAATTTTGAGGAAAAAAGAGAAATTAAAATAAGGAAATTTAGTGTACAAGTATCGATAATTTCACCTCATTTCCATTGAAGTCTTTGTAATTTTTTCCTTTTTATTGGGTTCTTATAGTTTTCTTAATTATAGGTATTAGTTATTATACCCATAATTTGTTAACTTGTAAGAGAAAGAGAGTTAATGCCTGATGACTTCGATCGGCATATATTTAAATTAATTTTGTCACACGGATCTAAATAAAATTAAAATTAACCATATTACAGATTATATAAATGCAAGTGAGGACAATTATAAGTGTAACAATTTTTTTCCTTTTATGAATAATAAACAAATTTTATTCCATCATTTTTTAAAAAAATACTTTTTTTATTATGTGCTCATTTTATGACAAATTATGTATCTTTTAGTCGCCATCTACATCAAGCTCGATGTATAAACTAAGTATAAACCCTAATTTCTAGGGGAAACAGTAAGAACCCAACAAAAGGATATAAGGACCTAATTAAAAATTAGGTAAAACTATAAGTAGTGCTGAATTAGAATTAAGGAACTAGCTGTTTCAGTGCTCATTATCACATTGCTTATCAGATCTCAATCATTTAAATTTAATATAAATGACCAAGATTTAATATTTAATATTTTTTTAAAAAATATTTTTCTTTTAATAGGTACATAGTCTAAAATAAATGTAATATCTTAATTATAAGTTTTTTTAAAAATAAATTTTTATTTAAAAATTACTAGTTAAAAATTTTAAATTTGAATCACTAAAACTAGTTTTAAATGGTTTAGATTTCACCACAGCGATGAGTATCATGCGCTTATCACTGTGATGAGCATTAAGACTAGTTTGATTATTTAATTTCCCAATTAAAATATGTGAAAGTGATGAGAGTGGGAAGTTGGTGTCTGGCTATAAAAAGGAAACGGCTGGAATTTGTTCCAGAACACGTCAAAGCCACATACAAAGCCAAGTACAGCGAGGACAACTTGCGTGCATCCCTTTTTCTCATCATCATCATCATCATTTTTATTCACCACAACTTTCACTCAACGTCTCTACCTGCTTTCTTTGATTTTCTGACGAAAATTTCACCAACTGATATGGATTATCAGTATCTTCTGGGAGGAATCCTAGCTTCTGGTTTAGTGGTTGCGTTTCTTCTTTCTGCGTCAAAATTTGCCAAAAAGAGCAAGCTGATCAAGAGTTCATCTATAAAGGTGCCAAAAACAAACGGTTCTGCAGAATCAAAAGATCCAGAGATTGGAGAAGATACCGATATTATCATTGTGGGTGCTGGAGTTGCTGGTTCAGCTCTGGCTTACACGCTTGGAAAGGTAGGATTAATGGTAGATTTCTGTTGATTTTCTGGGTTTTTATGAGAACTCTGAATTAGATCTGTTTATATATATTCTGGATATTTCTGGAAGTAAAAAGTTTTCATTTGGTTGTTTGAAGTTCAATGAAATTGTTCAGACTTCAAGTTCGCGGCTATATGTAATTAAGTACGTATTCTCAATCTTTTTTCTAGGAGAAAAATGCTTGAATATGTTTTTCCATTTCAGTTTTCTCATGAAACAAACAAGAAAGAAAAACGATGGAAATTTGTGAAACCCATTATATTTCTTGATTTTTCTGATCTGGTTCTCACGATTTAGATCCATTTGGAGTAGTAGGAAAGTGACAAGATATGTTGCAGCTAAGAAAGTTCTTGGCATTAATTTCTACGATCTTCTATATCATCTACTTCTTCTTCTTCTAGTTGTAAGACACTTTTTTTCTGACAAGTTTTTCATTATATAAGTTACTTTGCAATAATATGTTTGAGCATTTATAGTTTTTTCCTCAGATTTGCCCTCTATCATAAATACGAATTTTGGCTTTATGTGCAAAGAATTAAAGAGAACCCCACATGCTATTTAATACTACCTCTTATCTGTGATATAAGAGTTAGCTGACTAATTTGAGTAAATTAAAAAAACTAGTTAAGTTAGTTATTGAAAATAAATTGGTGTTGTCTTTCCTAAAATATCCTTACTAATTAAATGTATTGGCTATAACTGCCATTATTATAATGACTACCTTTAAAAAATAAATAAATATAAGAGACAAAGTAGATTGTGGTCTTATATTTATGACTAAAATAAAAGTTAAATAAGCTCTTATATTAAGAATCAGAGGTAGTAACTTTTAATTAAGGATAATTTTAAAATTTTATGAATAATCTTATCAATAGGATCGGATGAAATATTTCCATATTTTTCTTATAGTAAAACCAATAGCAAGCTCTCTAGCTAATGTAACATTTTAGAATTGGAGAGATTATGATCTATTTACATAGTATTTTCTTCAATAAAATTTCTGAAAACCCCTCTGTCTTGCTAATAGTAGGAGAAATTATAATTTGTAAATGAAGACTGCATAATGAAATTTATTATATATATAAATGGAAGCTTGTATTTCTGAAATTACTTTCAAGGGCCTTGTTTTTTTTTCCCCTCTAGGGAAAAAGTTTCTCATAAATAAAACTAAGGAAATAAATTTTATTTTCATATTTTTCCTATAAAACCTCTAGCTAGGTAGCACTTAATAATCTTGCTTGGCAATAGTAATTATATTGAGTTCTGTGATTAGTGCTGAAAACAATAACCAAACCATACCAATAGCGGTGGTAGTTTGATTTCACTTCTAAAAATTGTTTTTCCTCTCTATGCATGAGATAAAATATATATATATATATATATATTTCGTATATAGCGAAATCGTAAAATCACTTTTCAGCCGCAGATCCAAACAGGCAGGCATAGACAAAAAAAAACAAACAAACAAACAGGCAGGCATATTTCTTTATATGTGATTTTTCTTATTTCGGGTTTCTGGAAATGGAAATGAAATTAATGGCCGACAAAAGAATGAATAAAGATGGGTTTTTGCAGGATGGAAGGCGAGTTCATGTGATTGAAAGGGACTTAAGAGAACCTGACAGGATTGTGGGTGAATTGTTACAGCCTGGAGGCTATTTGAAGTTAGTTCAGCTGGGCCTTCAGGGTAAGATATAGCAGCAAAATTATACTTTAGTTATTAATATAAAAATAAGTTGACTAATTTTTTTTAGTAAATACAGGTATCTTACTATTAGAGCAATCCTGTTTGAGACATTATTAGTTACTAAATATATGTGGATACCTCTCCAAATGGAAATTCAAACCTTGGTTTACCACGTTGTGAGGGATTATGTGGTGAACCAAGGTTCAAATCTCTACTAGGAGAAGTGCCCACATTTAGTGAACTAATTTGAATATAGTAAAAAAATTAGTTAAATTAATTCTTTGTAATAAATAGGTGTTGCCTTTTCTAAAATACTCTTACTAATCATATGTATTAGCTAGAACTAATGAAATCTTTAACACGTGCAACTATTACAAGGACAATAACTATTTTGAAAAAAAAAGAATAAATATAAGAGACAAAGTGGCTTTAAGTTTTAATTTAGGACCAAATTAAATATCAAACTAACTCTTACATGAAGGATTGGAGATACTATATTGCATTAGAATTTTGAAAAAAGAAATTGTAATTATCCGATATTACAGTACGGTTTGGCTTTATCTTGCATATAAATATGTAAAAGGGGCCCCAGCTAAATGTCATTTTCTGGGGTAATTAACGTGAAAGTGAAAGCTCTTGAGGCTGCATGTATGCATATATGCAGATTGTGTGGATGAGATAGATGCTCAGGAAGTGTTTGGTTACGCTCTGTATAAGGATGGCAAAAGCACCAAACTCTCATATCCTTTGGACAAGTTTGAGTCTGATGTCTCTGGCAGAAGCTTTCACAATGGCCGTTTCATCCACAGAATGCGACAAAAAGCTGCCTCTCTTCCCAAGTATGGATCCTTAGTTGTTACTCTCAGCCTCATCACTACTTTGATTTTGAAACTCGTCTGATTAATTAATTAATTACAAGTATCTCAAAGTTCAAAATGCTGCAATTCAACTAGTTAAGGGTTGTTGCCATATCCAGTCCCTGAAAGTTGACCTCGTTTTGATTTTAGTACCTAAAATTTGAAATCAGTAAATTTTAATACATGAAAAATTTGATTCTATTTTAGTTTGTATAAAGACTTCTTGTCTTTGAAACAGTATTTTTTGTCCAGGAAACAAGTACCAAAACCAAAATGAAGTTGGAGACTAAAGATGCTATTAATCCATTAATTGATACTTAGTGTCATTGGCTTTATAACCTACTGGCATTTGAGCTCCCATTCAAGTCTCAGGTTGTTGGGTTGATTTTGCTTTTAAATTCAAACAGTTAACACCCACCCATTAAATTAAAAAACTAATTAATTAATGACTATATTAGGTGATATACAGCTAGAATATGATGTATATTTGAAAACATATCTTAACTCGAAAATTTAACGCTGAGTTTTTTTAGTCTTTCTATCTCTTTTTATTTAAAAATTTTATTCCATCTGAGACTTCTATATTTTTTTCTTTAACCTTCCAAACAAATAACTTGCAGCGTAAAACTAGAACAAGGAACGGTGACATCTTTAGTTGAAGAAAAAGGAACCACCAAAGGAGTTTATTACAAAACAAAGAGTGGAAATGAGCTCATGGCGAAGGCTCCCCTTACCATTGTTTGTGATGGCTGTTTCTCCAACTTGAGGCGTTCTCTCTGTAACCCTAAGGTGCGTGTGTAATTGGTACAAACTAAACATAAGCCCTATACATTATACACAGTTTGAGACATGAGTCCTACTATTAATTAATAACTTATAAAGATATTTTTTATTTAGTATTTCCCTCTCTTGATATCCCTTTGTTTTTGAATTTCTTGGTATATTTATTACGTATAACGATCCATACGCTTGACCCCATATAGTAGGATAATGCTTGTTGTTATTGTTAGTATAATTACTTTGTATTCAAATAGTATTATCTAATCCCAATAGTAACTAGCTAACTCTTTTAAGCAGCATAGCTAGCTTTATCTGACCACAAGTTTTGAATCATTGATTTGTCTCATTAACGAACGCAGGTTGAAGTGCCTTCTCACTTTGTGGGTCTAGTGCTGAAGAACTGTGAGCTTCCATATGCAAACCATGGGCACGTAATATTGGGTGATCCTTCTCCCATCTTATTCTATCCAATCAGCAGCACCGAGATTCGATGTTTGGTTGATGTTCCTGGCAAAACACTGCCTTCCCTTGCCTCTGGTGAAATGGCTCATTACTTGAAAACTGTAGTAGCTCCTCAGGTATATATAATTTGGAACTAGTTTTTATGAGCATTCTAAGCTCATCAGATCTAGACCATTTATATCTCATTTGAATGATCGAGATTTAAAATTTTCAATTAATTATTTTTTAATAAAAAACTATTTTTTGAAGGAATGATAATTAAGAGATTATCTCTATTTTAGATTATATATATTAAAATAATTATTTTGAATAAAAAAAATAAAAAAATTAAATCTGGACCATTCAAATGAGATATAAATAATTCAGATCTGATGAGCTTAAGACCGAAACTGATTCTCATATCATTTACACTATAGTCTTCAAATTTGTTAAAGTAGATCTTATATTGAAGACTGAAAGTAGTAATATTGAATTGCATATTGAGTTTCCTTCTCTCTAAGCTTCTCTCCTGACTCTTTCTCTCCTCTTTCTCAGGTGCCTCCGGAGTTGTATAATAATTTTATAGAAGCTATAGAGAAAGGGAACATAAGAAGCATGCCAAACAAGAGTATGCCAGCGTCTCCATATTCCACACCTGGTGCTCTTTTAATGGGAGATGCCTTCAATATGCGTCACCCTCTCACAGGTGGAGGCATGACTGTGGCTCTCTCCGACATTGTCGTTCTGAGGGATCTTCTCAGACCTCTTCCTGATCTCCACGACGCCTCTGCTCTCTCCAAATACCTCCAATCTTTTTACACACTCCGCAAGGTCATTATTCTTTAACTTTCATCATCTCTTTTTAAAGGTCTTATTAACATACTTCATTACTGAAAGAATAAGGGAAT
Organism: Neltuma alba; assembly: GCF_004799145.2. Lineage (NCBI taxonomy): Eukaryota > Viridiplantae > Streptophyta > Magnoliopsida > Fabales > Fabaceae > Neltuma > Neltuma alba. The sequence goes on along the minus strand of NW_021635344.1, from coordinate 532,546 downwards.
TGAAACTGTCTCAACGAATCCAGCTCCTCCAAGTCTATGGTCTTCATGAGACTAGGTATTGTGCACTAAGGATATAAAATGGTTGGGCTACGAATTAAGAGATATGAAATGTGTAGGGGTTGCTAGCAACATGCTTTATTGATTATATTAATTCTTACCAAGAAACTGGTTTGGTTGATGAATTGTCGGAATAATCTTGCAAGTGTAGTTCAAATACCATAAAAGTCATTCTATACTATATGAGATAAGTATGTAAAAAGAATTTTGTCTTAACTTATTTAAAAACAGTTTTTTTAAAGTGCTTTTGGGGTTCGTCAAACTTTAAGATAGCATCAATCATGGTCATAAGAGTCAACCTTATAACATAACATATATTTGTGAGTTTCTTCGGTTGAGTGAAGAATGACAAAAAAGGGAAAAACATGAGTATGCGTGAGTTCATATACATCGCAACTTTCTTTTTCGAGCTTGATGCAATGCATATATATGGTGTGTGAAATCTGGTTAGATAACTGGAAGGTGTATGATTGTATGCTGATTTGCAGCCAGTGGCATCAACGATCAACACACTAGCAGGAGCACTGTACAAGGTGTTCAGTGCATCACCAGATCCAGCAAGGAAAGAAATGAGACGAGCTTGTTTTGATTACTTGAGCCTAGGAGGTGTCTTCTCAGAGGGACCAGTGGCCTTATTGTCTGGTCTAAACCCTAAGCCTCTCAGCTTGGTCCTTCACTTCTTTGCTGTTGCTGTCTTTGGGGTTGGACGCCTGCTCTTACCTTTCCCTTCTCCCAAACGCATTTGGATTGGTGTTCGATTGATCTCCGTGAGTATATATGTATTTTCACACTTTCAATTAATTTGGGGTTAATATAATCTTTGTTGCTTAAGTTTGCCCTCATTTTGATTTTGGTCCCTCAAATTTTAAATCATAAGTTTTGGTCTCTCAAAAGGCAAAATGGACCAACTTTTTATTAAATTATAAGGACCGATATTTTAAATAAAAATAAAACTTGAAAGTTAAAAACTTATGATTTGAAACTTGAGAGATTAAAATTAATATTAGAGCAAATTTGAGATATGAAAAATTATATTAACCCATTAATTTGAGCCACATTTGCAATTAAAAATTGGTCAAAAAATACCTATTTAAATTTTTTATTAGTCACAATAGGTACCCTCTGATATGATTTTATGTACAGAAAGTACTGACACTATATGCAGGGATTTCATACACAAAAAAGTACCAGTGAAATTCAAAATATTTTCTCTTAAAATTTTGATTAAATGAGAGAACCTCCAAATTACATGAACCAAAATGCGAAGTTGCTCTATATCTTCCCATATATGATATTAGGTTTACAAAATGAATATATAGTCCATATATATTTGTTGCTTGTGAATGACTAACTTGTTGTATTACATTTTAGACATAAATCAATTTGTTTTAGTCTTCAATAATATATTTATTTCTTTGTTAAATGTCAGGCCGCATCAGGCATCATATTCCCTATAATAAAGGCGGAAGGAGTAAGGCAAATGTTCTTTCCTGCGATTGTGCCTGCATATTATAGAACAACTCCTGTTCAAGCATAGAGTATCCAATGTAACATCACATAATACCCAATTAAGCTTACTATCTATTATGCATATACATTAATTCCTATCCCACGGTTCATCTTTGGTCATTAAAAATTAAAAGTGTCTTGGTGTATCCCCCCCCCCCCAAATACTTTAGAGAGAGAGAGAGAGATGAAAGTGTAAATTTTTGAATAATTCTTATTCAAGAAATAATGGCTAAATTATAGATAACCTATTGAAGTTAGCTTCCATTTTGTTTAGGTATTTACAATAAACTCCTTAAACTCTTACATTTCTATAAATATCTCTTTTAATATGGCCAAAGGTTTATTTTTGTATATGATTTAAAGCATGTTTAGATAGAATTTCCACACACATAACTCAAATTTTGATAACTGAAATAAGATATTGATACAACAAATATAATTTATTACTGAGATAGTGCATATAAACTATTCAAATTAAATTTGAAACATCTATATCAATATATTATTATTTCAGTGATAAAATATGAAATACTGTTTCTGTTTATCAAAAATGAAATACTGTTTCTTATATCTCAAATAAACTGCAACAATAAATAATACTCTGACTATGAATTTATATAGTAGTAGTAGTAGTAATAATTTTAACCTAAAATATATAAACATGACAAAATTCAAATATATTGATATCAAATTTCAATAACCACCCCCGTTCATGTTTGGTGTTATGAATGAATCAACCACACGTGGAGGGAGTACAGCGCCAGATTTTAGGTCGGGACGACACGGCTCATAAAGACAAATACATGAGATATATAATAATTTTCAAAATCTTAGGATACCGATATATCTATAAAATAAACTCATTAAAATGTAAAATTAATTCTGAATATTTTAAAAAGAATCCCTCTGGTCTTTATTATAAGCTTCAAAACAAGAAGTTAAAATTAGATAAAAGTAACAAATAGGTTAAAAATATAATTTTATTTTCAAATATGCCCTTATAATAAATGAGAAAAAGAATGAAAGAGAATGTATAGGAAAATGTGACAAGAGAGTATGGTAAAGGAGAAAGAATAAATAACTAAGGGCAAAGTTGAAAAATATGCATTTAATGGACATACCATAAATTAAATCTTATAAAATAGACCACACTTCTTTTCAAAATTGAAGGTTATAAGTAGGACAAGAGGGAGTATAACATGAATAAAGTCTTCATAAGAATTTATTATATTTACTACCGAAATTTAAAGTGACATATTTGGTGGGTAATAAATGACTCCATCCATTTACAGCCATATATAAATATAAACGTCGAGAATATCGTAACATCACGTATTTGAAACGGTTACCTATATGCCCACTCCTCTTATTCTTTTTTCCAAGAATTAATGGAGAATTGATATGTAGAGAATTAAAAAACTTATAAAGATACAAATCTATATATAGGGGAAGATTCATTTATGATTATTGATCAAGGAAGACATCAAGCCGTTGGGATAGTTTTAAGTCAATTATTGGCTTTGTTACGTGCCTGCAGGAAATTTATGCCCAACTCCTAACCGGCCAACTACTAACTAATTGATTGATTACACAAATAACACACACATACTAAAAGTTGAATTTATAGGGCAAAGAGAGAATATATTTTTTGATCCTATTTATTGGGCAATGAGAGAAATTTTTTATATAGATATACAATTTTATCCCCCTTTATTATTATGTTGACTTTGCTTATATGAGGTATAATGTATATTAAATAAAGATAAAGTTGAAAAGTTATTAAATCTTAAATGAGAGTTAATAAAATTAAGGTTTTTCTTGTTCTGTATGAAACATGTTGGAAATACCTTATAAATAGGATCAGAAGAGTAATAAATAGGACTACTGACCATGTAAACAGATATACAGATAATTGATTACGAGATTCATTAAAAAAAAAAGGCTATATGTCTTCCACGATTCTACAAACGTTATGCGAATTCTCGAAGGTTTAAAACTTCGCTAAAACTTTTTCCGCAAAAGAATTAGAAAAAATCTAAAAAAAAATACCTCTTGGATTTCAAAATCCCAAATAAAAAATTATTTTAAAAATGTATTGTCATTTACTTTTTAAGTGTAGTCAATTGCTATTAAAATATAGTAAACAAAACTAATTTAAAATTTAAGAGGTATTTTTTAAAAATATTTTTTCAAAGAATTGCTCTTATTTTTTATAGGCTACTATGGAATCGACATATTCCTTTTTATAAGTGGTTCCACTTTAGATTATATATTACTCTTCTGATTTTAAATGTATAAACCAATTTTATAATATAAATTATATTATAAAATGGATTTTATATTTAATACTGGAGGAATATTTGATAAGGTAGAGTTTTTTTACCTTTAATTTTCTCATTCTCTATGTCTTGCTTCTCTTCATTTAAAAACAAAGCTATAAATTTTTACACTCAAAGCGTTCTGCCTACCAATAGGATGATAGGCCGGGCATGAGTGGAACAAACTGGCTGGTCCACTGTATGTGGGCACCGATTGGTCCCGTGAAGATGTACCACTTCAACCATGTACACGTTAATTTAATTACCATGCTGTAATTAAGATGATAAAAAGTCTAAAATTAAATATGATAGTCTTCTATGAAAAATTAAGTTGAAATTATCGATGTTTAAAATGACTCTAGCTAGTTATCACTGTATATTACTACTTCTGGTCCTTAATATGAAAGTTTATTTGACTTTTATTTTAGTCATAAATATAAAATCTCAATCCACTTTGTCTCTCATATTTATTCATTTTTTTAAAATAGTCCTTATAATAATGATAGTTATAACCAATGCATTTGATTATCAAGGATATTTTAAGAAAGACAACGCTTATTTATTTTGAACAGACAACGTAACTAATTTTTTTAATCTACTCAAACCAGTCAATTAGCTCTTATATTAAAGACCAGAGGTAGTATTTGAGTGTTTATCATATAGTTTATATATAACTTGCACAACGTTATAATTTTTAAATTACTAAAATAGATAGAGAGAATTGTTAGAAAGTCCCAAGAAATAAACATAGTTGCTAAAAAATTTCAATAACAACATGATAACCTGTAATAACAAATTTCACTGTAAAAAATAATAAATTTTTACTTCTCATTAAAACTTTTTGAGATTATTTTCTGTTCTTGAGATCTAATCGTAATTCTTTCAAAAAAGATTTGCCTATCCCAGAACAATCATATCTCATAAAGGGCCAACGTGTATAGAAACTTTAAAAGTAAGCATGCAAGACTTGTTTTATGGAGGACGTCCAGAAAAGACAAGGACATAAAAGTAACAAAGTAGCACGCGAAGAGAGAGATTCAAAGTAATTAATTAAGAAAAAGGACGGTGAAAATTTTCGTTTCTTAAATTTGTTTCAGCCATAGCTCCTGAAATTTAATAATTATTATCAACGAAGATCCTAAAATTTTATAGTCTTTGGATAAAATTTTAACTCAAGTTGCTTATATGCATTTGATCAAATTTATATATAAAGTTATACATGTACGTTTGCATTTTAATAATTAAAAATAGCAAAATAATAAATGTCCAGATTTTATAGATAAATTTAGAAGTACGCATACGCATTTTGATAGACAATGACCAAATGACAAGTATTCATATGAAATTTATTAATCCGAATTTACATCATAACAGTGGATACAGAAACTTCAAGTATTCACTGCTACAAAAAAAAGGTCCTCATAGCATAAATCTAGTAGCATTATTGCTTCAACTAAATATACCTCTTAATTATAATTTATATTTTGACATTTTTGTAAAGATTATATTTACTACCACCTAAGGGATATAAGCAATTTGATTTGAAGTTTTGTGCAAGTATAATTACTTCTTATGATTTGAAGAGAACGTACTGTATATAGATTACAAGAAGCTAGGAGTGTAAATGGAAGATTCTTGTGAGCACAGTGACTAATTCTTTAATGTTTATTTTGAAGACATGAAATCGTAGGAGAGGATCCTATGCCTCAGTCTTGGCGAAGCCATTTTATTAAATCCATGTTATGTGAGTGTTTTTGTTGGTCTCAACTCTCAAGTATCTCTTCTTCAGTGGAAGTAAATAACCAAAATATGTGTCTCACTGAAAATAAATAAACACGATGCCATCTCCTGTCCTTAATATGTCCTTAATATGATAGTTAGTTAATTAGGGTTAGATTTAGTCCTAAGTATAATATGTCATTCTATTTTGCCTTTCAAATTTATTAGTTTTCTTCAAAATATCCGTATTGAATGTAAGGGATTCTCATCGAGAGGTAATTTCAATGGACATGATTACATGGAGTAATTTAAGGAAGTCAACACATATTTGTTATAAATAACCAATTTAACCAATATTTTTAAATTAGTTATTTTAATTTTTTATATTAAAAATGGGAGGTAATTTGGAGTAACTGAGAGATTATTATCAGGAACAAGAGTGGATGATGAAGTCCATTTAATTTGAAACTACACAATTTTTTTAATAAATAACTAACTTAACTAAGTTTTTTTTTTAATATTTTCAAGTTAATTATCTAACTTTTTATATTAAGAACCACAGCTAATATTTTGGAGTAATTGAGAGATTATTATCAGGAACAAGAGTGGATGATGAATTCCATTTGAAACTACAAAAATTTCATCATTCGGTGGCACACTACTGAAACTTGTAGATCGATTCGAACAAGCTGGTACAAGAATCACCATAACATTCTTACTTGTTCTTTACTTCTCAGCAAACTACAAAATGGTCCTTCAATTGGAAATTAAACAAAAATCACTGGTCCTTCCATTTCTCATCATCTCCCAGTTTCATCATTCCTCCAAAGCATGCTTCAGTTCATCTATCTCTCTCCAAATCTATAAATTGAATCCATTATTGAATCTCCCATGGCACAAAAACTCAAGAAATTAACATCATGAAGGCTGCATTACTTGCACTGTTTTTCCTTCTCTTCGCCTTGTGTTCCAAATCTGAAGATGTTGTGCTCGACATAGAGAAGAAACCTCTTCGACCTGGAAAACCCTACCACATTCGTGATGCCACCAACTGCGAACACGCAATTTCACTTGATCTTATCGGAAACCAAACATGCCCTATTTCAGTGGTCATGGCCATTGACCCTAAACAAGTGATTTTTCGCCCTATCAGACGCCCAGAAGCAGAAAACATAACTTCAAGAGACCCGTTGGACATCGAATTCTGTTGGGTATCTGAATGTGCAAATCCACCAAATTGGAGAGTTCAAGTTGATCCTTGTGCTGTGTATCCTCTAGTGGTTGGTCCACCTGATAAACGTCACATTCCGGGTTCGTTTCATATCAAGAAAGCTAAAATGAAACTGATGTGTATAATCTCGTCTTCGTTCTCCATGAAGTTGATGAGCATGTTGTTTCAACTCGAAGCCTCAATGACAAAGAAGATCTCTGTGTTTTGAAGCTGTGTTCTGAGGAAGGGCTTAAGGTCAAGTTCTACCCTGTTGGAGGTTATTAAGGAACCCTAATGCAAAAGAGAAGCAGTTACGAAATTTGATAGATGTATCATGCGATAGTGCTGATACTGTTTAATGAGCTCTTATAGATATAGCTCTAAATAAATCAGCAAAGGTCATGATTGTGTTATGAATGAATATGGGTCGTTTAATTACTTATAATTTCTTGTCGACATTATATTATGCCTCCCTCGCCAGTTTCCTTCTTTTTTGTATTTGCTTGAATTTTGATTGAATGAGAGAAACCAAATTGGAATTCGTAAGAAAACTAATGCAAATTACTTAAATAGAAAGTTGTATTAACAAAAAGGCATGTTTATAAAAAATTATCAGAAACGCGTATTTTCTTGTTTTAACAAAAACTTGATAGATTTCCAGTAGGGTTCACATGAATATATCGCAATTGTTTGAAGGAAAAAAAAAAAAAAACAAGAATAGCGTTATTGTATAGTATCCATTTGGATTAATGGCAAACAACTGTTATTTTAGATGATTATGATTTTTTAAAAATGACATTAATTAAAAGTGATATTAGTTAATTGTGATTTTTGTTTAGATACTTTTTCTTATAAATGACTTTGAGAATATTAATTATGTTTAGATTCCATTTATTAAAATTATTATAGATATATAATTAGACTTTATAATCCCTTATTTCGACTCAAACGCACTTATCTGTACTCTCACTGCTTAATCAAATAATTGCTTAAAAAATCATTTCAATAGTGAATAATAAATTATTTTAATTGTACATATATTGCCAAAAGATTTGTTTCTAGATAAAAACGTATTTTTATCCTTTAATTGCATACAAAATTTCATTTTGATCTCTTAATTTTATAAAATCATTTTTTCCAAATTTCTAATTCTAACAAAATTAATTTTCTTAACTAAAAATGTCATTATTTAAATGTTAAATGTTAAAATATTAAGTTTAATTTTTAAAAATAATAAAGACTAACACAAAAAAAAATCATTTGAGATTACTAGTGTTAGATAAAACAAATAATAAGATAATTCATAAAATTAAGAGACTAAACTAAAATCGAGTATACATCACGTGTATCACACGAATTAATAGTATTGTAGAGAAAAAAATAGAGAGAAATATGGGTTTTAATTGGCGTGACGTTAGTTTTTAACTGAAGAGGATTAATAAAGTGATGTGTGTTATTTATAGTTTTCACTTATATGACACATGATTTGGGAGAAGTCAAAAATGAAGAAACTTCGGAAGAACAAGTATGAACTAATTACGCCATGCGTGTCCTGAAAGATGAACATAATTAAACTGCACTTTTTTTTCCATGGTAAAATTGCATTCTTAATTTTTTTTTTATTACATATAGGTATCCTTTATTAGAAGCAATTATATTCGAAGTATTATCGACACTAAATGTGGACATTTTTTCTAACAAGAATTCATATATTCATTTGTCATTTTGTGAGGTATTAGTCTTTCTTACTGCACCGTTGGTTGCACTCTTAATCTTTTAATTAATATAGCCGAAAATGTTGGCAGGCTTGGCCCATAGTTCATCACAGGCCGAAAGAGAAGTGGGCTTAGTTGGGCCCAACAGATCCAGCGAATTGGGTTGGATAGTCGTCGGAAAATTAGGAAGCCACCGATGATAATTTTATTAAATATAAAATTTGAGTGATTCAAATTTCAGTTTAATGGTTATGGTTAAGATGGAAAGGGAGAGAATCCGAACCTGTAAATAATACTCCCTCGCTCCTTAATGTAAAAACTACTTAACTAATTTGCATATATTAATTGAGCTAACTATTTATTTAATTCCAATCAATATGACATGATCTTTCTAAAGTACCTGAAGTTATATTCTATATAAGTTTAATTATAAGTTAGATAAATTAGTTTGGATTAAATAATAAATATAAGAAATGAAATGGATAGTATAACATTTAGGACTGAAACAAACTCTTATATAGTCATATTTATAATAGGAGTACTAAATTACAATAGCATGGCCAACACCAATACACGTTTTAAATACAACACATTTTATGATAAGTAGAACAAAGCAATTTCCAAATTTTTTTTGATATTGGTACCATATATATATATATATATGAATACATGATAATTTTTAAATTTCTCAGTTTTCGCTCACAAATATCATAGTGGAATGCAAAAAATTTTCATCTTGTAGGGTTTTGCAGATTCTTCTCCAATATTTGCAACTTGAATCAAGAAATTTACAAATTAAACGATCATGCGTGTTTTTTTTTAAAAGAATTATTCAAGGGAATATTAGTAATAACTCAATTTCAGAGAACCTGTTAGTAATTAATTTGAATTTACAATTTTTCCTTTGAAATATCATTTAAGTGGATACATTTTACATAACGAACCAATTTTTGTTACCGTCACTTTTGTACGCACGTAAATGAGACATTCTTGTTATTGATTTCACAAAAAGTTAATGCCATAGAATTGAATATATATGTTTATAAAAATATATTACATTACTTTCTCTAATCTTTATTATGAGAATATTTTTTTCATTGCCCTTGATATGAGAATCCTTGTTAAAAGCAATAAAGAATTGGGAAATGAGCATATGGATCAGTCCGGGGCTTCTGTTGAGTCAGTTACTTTTAACATCAACATAGAAGTTTTTAAGATACTTATGAAGAGGACTTATTTGGGTCAGTCACCTTAAGTATACTATTAAGGAAGCACATGACTAAAACAAACATTTACGTGAATTATTCATGAAATTGTTCCAGGAGGTAAAGTTTTGGATTCAAATTTACATCTTGTTTGGTACTGCCTCTAGTCTTTAATATAAAATTTAGTTTGTAATTTAAATTGAACTACAAATTAGAGTAGTGCCTCTAGTCTTTAATATAAAATTTAGTTTGTAATTTAAATTGAACTACAAATTAGAGTAGTATTATGGGAGAGGTTTTTTTTTTAATTGAAGTAAAATTGAAAATGAAGGAAGGATACAAGAAATAGAGGTGGAATGAAGGTGATTTTTAAAACTATGTTTGTTATAACAAGCGAAACCTAATACTACCTCCGGTCCTTAATAAAGACCTTGTTTGACTTTTATTTTGATCCTAAATATAAGACCCCAATCTATTTTGTCTATAATATTTATGCATTTTTTCCTAAGGTAGTCCTTCTAATAATGATAGTTCTAGCCAATACACTTGATTAGCAAGGATATTTTAGAAAAGACAATACCTATTTATTACAAATAACTAACTTAACTTATTTCTTTAATCTCTTTAAATTAATCAACTAGCTCTTATAATTAGGATCGGAAGTAATATTATTAAACACTAAATCAGGTTCTAAATATAAGATTCACTTTGTAATACAAATTTTATTATAAAATGAATCTTATATTTAGCATCATTATTTTGATGCATAAATGTAATTTTGGTATGTACGGAAAAATATTCAAAACGGAAATTTCAAATATTGGTGTATAATTTTTAAAATATAGCAAATATAGCATGTTAGGATAATCAAGCATGTGTTCGACATTTTTAATGAAACAACTAATATATTACTATGTAGTATACACTCCCTCCAATTATAAATGTAAGAGCTAACTAACAAATTTACATGTATATATATTAAAAAATTAATTTAGTTGTTATTCATAGGAAATTTGTTTTAGTTTTCCTAAAATAACATTTTCATCATTATCCTAATTGATCAAAAATCCCTTTAATATATGCATTTAATAAGGACACCTTGAAAAAAAAAAAAGTAAATTTAGAAGATAAATTAGATTGAAGTTTTACATTTAAGATCAAGAGTAAACTCTCTAAACTTTTATATTTAGATTCAAAGGGAGTAATGGCCAAAAGAAAAAGATTCAAACGGAGTAATAATATTTAACAAATTAAATGATTGAGATTGCAAATTAGGTAAACATTTGATGCCTTTTGTAACGGAAAGCACTAAATTCCCAATCTCTTTCAAACTACTGTTGACACGTAAAGCTTGTTCAGATCATATACTAGATTGCAAAAAGAAGAGTTAGCGAAATTTGGCTAAAAAATAGTGTTTGGCATCAAAGAAAGCCTTGTCTTTGCTTGCATAGGAAAGAATTATTTCTAAATTACGATAAAAAGCATGATGAAAAAAAAAATCAAAGTTACACTTTATAAAAATCAATAAGTAGAAGGTTACTTTAGTTAGTTAGTAGTTAAGAATACCAGGTAAAAACTTAATATTTTAGATAAAATATTTTTTCACCTTTAAACAAAATATATTATATTATGAAACATACAGGAAATGCTTATAATAAGAATGAGAACAAGTATAAATAATAACATATACAAATAAACAAAAGAACAGGCGGATGAGGTTTGGTATCACAGGTGGATGAGGTTTGGTATCTACGCCGTGGCATTAACGATTAGAAGGGGAAAACTGAAAGATTAGAAGGGTCGTGTAGTTGTTATTAATTAATGCAATTAATAATTAATTGACACCGTAATATAAATATACTCTCTCCGATCTTACATATAAGAACTGATAAAGAAGTTTTGCTTTGTTCCTAAATATAAAGTCTTATTTTATTTTGTCTCTTGAATTTGTAATTTTTTTTCCTTAACTTGTCCCTACTAGTTACACACAATAAGAGTTCTAGTTAAAAAAAAATAATTTCTCATGCAAATTATTTAAAAAAGACACTTTTAGAAAATCAATATACATTTTTATACGAAAAATTAATTTAAATAATTTTCTTAATTTTTAGAAATTATTTATTTATCTCCTATATTATTATATTTAACATTGAACCGAGTACTTCTATGGATCACCGCCCGCGGGTAATCATAAAAACAAAGCAGAGCAAGTGGATGAAGTTTCATATATGAACGCTTCTTAGTGTTCGTCGAATATATGTTTTGGCATTTTTAAAACAAAAAGTGAGACTGTGGGGACTTGTGATTGCTCATTAAGGGCTCAGTCGTCATCGAATGTTAAAAATACAATAATTAATTCAATAATTATTATTGGTTACCGTAATATGGATATATTTGTTTTGATTAAGCTGGGCCAACCAGAAAACAAGGCAATAATTGCTGGAGAAGTTGTTGAAAGGACGAAGAAAACATATGTATAATTGTGTGGAAGAAAAGAACACCAACATGAGCAGCCATGTTGACCAAAATCCTACCAGTCGTTCTATATATCTCTATTACTAATAATACAAACAAATAAAGGCGATGCATATTTTTAAATTTACATTTAGTTACATAACACCCAAAATATTTTCATTATATATTCCTTCCCCAGTTTTGGTGCTTGAATTTAGGATATTGATCGCTGCAATCATATATATGAAGAATATATGGACTTATTTTTTGTTATTTTTTCATTTATTATTCTTCGCCTTGTTCTTTTAGATAATAATTTGTTAATGCTGAGGATACGGCAAACGGTTTCAGCTTTAAGGTTCATCTGTGGTCTTAATGCTTGCCCTCCCCCCCCCCCCCCAAAAAAAAGCCTATGATAAGAGACAATCTAGAAGAATTCAGTGGTGATCCTTATAAGGCTAAATCAGAAAAATTAGAAATTGGCATCATGAAGCTTTGCATTAGGAAAATTATTAACTTGAGGCCTAGAGTATTGAAGAAGAGTGATGAAAAATTTAATTCAAATCTTAACATCCAATATAATTCTGAGAAATCAAGGAATGACAAGGAAGGAAAAAGAAAAGAAGAAAGAACTGAGAACATAAATAGTGCAACATAGCAAATATTATTATCTTGTGTAATAAGCGCATACGTAACGTCGGCGAAAGAAGGAAAGTTAAAATAATCAAATAATGAAAGGCCAATGGGAACAAAGCATCTGAATTGTTAGTTTTTGAAGCAGGTGAACAAGAAGGTTGAAGATACTGCCAAGTACTAAGTTGCCTCCTCCCCAGAATCAATCAATGATACTCTTTTGGTTCTATTTATAAATCACTTCCATCATGTTTTACATAGACTAAGAAAAACTTTAAACTTCATTAGCTCTCATTTAAAATTTAATAATTTTATGACTTTATCTCTATTTAATATACATTATACCTCATGTAAACAAAATCAACGCAATAAAAAATTAAGAGTAAAATTGTACATCTACATAAAATGCGAGACTCTGGTGTAACCTGGAATGCAGATGAATATTTTCGGTATCCACATGGAATCCGATCACATAGACAGAGTCAGATTTTTGTTATACAGCAAGTACACTTTTGAAGAGAGAATGAGAGAATGGGAGAGAGGAGAGTTGAAGAGAGAAAAACTTCCAAGTATGTGAAGTGTTTCACACCTACGTATACATCATGCTTTATTCAGTTTTTCTCTTGAAAACTAAACATACAACCGTTTCCTCCAAAAGACAAAAAGGTTTTTTTACAAGTAAAAATCCTTAGTCTTTAGTTTATTATATTTTAGACCCCAAACCTTATGGGGGGCCTCATACACCGAGGGTGCATCAGGCTAAATCCAACATAAAAAATTTCTCGTAATACTCTATAATTAGGACCAAAAAATTATTTTCTTTCTCTATCCTATAAAGAGGACCAGAGGAGTATAAGTTAATGTTATGCTTGTAACTTTAGGCGTAGAGTTGTGAAGAAGACAATTGAAAAAGTCCAAGTCAAATATTAATTAATTGCTTTAAAAAGCCTCCAGACATGGACTAAAGATACTATTAATAATTTCTAGAATAATGTGGACGTACTTCTTTAATTAAGTCGAAACAATAAAATAATACAAATTAAAAAAGGAGGGCTGCTCCCCTGAGCTATAAATAGATGGCAACCACAAATGCATTTGGTCATAACAAACTCACAATTCAAAGAGAGGATTTGAGAAAGATGAAAGGCTCAATACTTTTCTCACTTATTGCCCTCTTGGTCTTGGCTTGCTCCATTGCTACTGTCTATGACCCCAGCCCTCTTCAAGATTTCTGCGTGGGCGTCAATGATCCCAAACTTGGAGGTACATACGCACAAAAAAAATGCATATTATATCTCTCTTTGTATATCTCTCATCATTGAATAGTAATAATGAATTGGTTTTGTGCAATATTTGTGAATGGGAGATTCTGCAAAGACCATAAGCTTGTGAAAGCAAAAGACTTCTTCCACATAATGTAAGGCAACACATCAAATCCATTGGGCTCCCAAGTGACTCAAGGGTCTGTAGATGAATTCCCAGGACTCAACACTCTTGGCATCTCTCTGATAACCTCTTGAAATTCCTACCAATTTAGCTTGTTTTAACACTCTTTTGTGATTTTTGGAAGCAAATTGTGTAGGCCTACTCCCTTAAAGTTGGAAAATATGATTTGAAAATGTCAAGCTTGATTTATGCTAATATTTAGAGATTATTTGTACAATGCTTCTAAAATTCGTGGTGTAGGAAGTAGTGAGGCTGGAAGATAAATGATAAGGAGAAATATTTAACCTATTTTGGTTGATCCAAAACTGCATAATCCATCGCAGCAAAAAGAGTCTGCCTCTGAAATAGAAAAGAAGGAGAGGCATTCTGTACAAGGGGCCGCAGTGCTTAGCTGAATCCGTCACAGTGCCCAATCCTTTCCAAAGAGCTTCTCTCTCTATGTAATTTGCCATGGCGGATGAGCCAATCTGTCTCGGCGCTTGTCCCTATGCAAGTATATGTTTTGCATTGTAACTTAATATTTAACGCATATAAAATTGTTTAGAGAGTTCTCTACTAGGGTTTGAAGGTTTTGAAGCTTGGGAGCTTTGGGCTTAAAGTTTAAAGGAGATTTGGAACTTCTTTCCTCATTTTCCTTGGTTCTCTTTTTCTCTTCTCCTTTGTTTCTGTAGTGGCTGTGAAATACCCTTGTATTTGTGACTCTTTGCTGAACATATATAGCTAGAGTAGTTGTTCTAGGATTATTTTGACCAATTGTATGTACTAAGAATTGTTTTAACTCTTTCTTTACTATTAATGATAATGTTATGTTTTTACCTTGGGCTTAGTGCTTTCTCGTCATTGGCTACTATATGGAGTGATTTGTTTGATTTGTTTAAACTTGAGAAAGTTAAATTGATCTTTGAACTTGGGTAAAAACATGTTAGAACCGAAGTTTATTCTATTAAATTGATGGTTTTTTGATAGAATAGAGATATATCTATTGACCTAGCATTGTCCAAAAAGGGTTTCGGTTTTCAAAGTGTAATCTTTTCAACAAAAGCAAGAGATAGTGAAGGTTTATTAGGATTACAAAATTTGGTTTTGACTTGAGAAAGCTTAATCAACGTTTGTGAACCTCGGACTGACTTAACTTATCATTAAAACACTAAATGAGAAGTTTCTAAATCAAGTTTTATGAAGTACAATAGTGAGAAATAATTCTACATCCTTATTTATCTCAAAGTCAATTTTTTAACTTTGATTTTTACCTTTGTTTTCAAAGTACCTTGCTTAAACAACACTTAGCCCAGTCATGAGCACAATTGCGATTTTTAACTCGTCTGGCTTTAGTCTCTGAGAGAATGATACTTTTTGTACTACTTACGATCTGTGCATTTGCCGTTAAACTAAACGGCAAACACTCCCTTCCTCGTATTGATTATGCTCCTTATGGTTTGAATCCTCCCCACATTCATCCTCGTGCCATTGATGCGGTGACCGTCTTGGAAGGAACTCTCATGGTTGGATTTTTGGCTTCCAATCAAAATGTAACTGCCTCTTCACCGAAGTACTCAACAAAAGAGATGTGTTTGTGTTTCCCTTTATCATGATTCACTTTTAGCTCAACATCGGCCATTACAATGCTGTCGTACTTTCTAGTCTAATTAGCCAAAATCCAGGAGTCATTACCGTTGCTAAGGCTATCTTTGGATCCAATTCCCCCATCTCTCGTGACGTTCTCTTGAAGGCCGTCCAAGTTAACAAGAACATACTACCTCCAATTCTTAATATAAAACATTGTTTGACTTTTATTTTGATCCTAAATATAAGACCCCAATCCACTTTGTCTCTCATATTTACACATTTTTTCCCAAGGTAGTTCTTCTAACAATAATAGTTATAACCAATATACTTGATTAGCAAGAATATTTTAGGAAAGACAACACCTATTTATTACAAATAACTAACTTAACTTATTTCCTTAATATTCTCAAATTAGTCAACTAGCTCTTATAATTAGGACTGGAGGTAGTAATTGCATATCTTCAAAAGCAACAATGGTACGAGAATAACTAAACGTCCCATTCTGTAAGAAATAAAGATGATATGCATGCATGCATAATCAATTGTCCTTCCTCATGTGAGTTCATTTATATATGTTGGAATAACTAAATACTGTGTGTTCTTGTTTACCTTGTTCCTTGTTCTCTGCCAAATTTCATTTGGTTTCCTGTACATGTCATAGTGTTTACATCAATAATAATACTACTTACAATTCTGGGAACCCAACGTCGAACGTGTTGTTTGTTATATACGTAGTTTTACTTTCCAAAAACAAAAAAGGTAATCAATATTGTTTCCTTGTTTTAATCCCTACCCTAACGGAACTAACTGCCTCCTCGTCCTGCAACGAATTTGTCAAGGAGTGAAGTAATAAAGTGTTTTGCATATTCTGATTAACAGTTACTCCCTCTAATCTTATTAATAAATTACAAAAAACCAAATTACGTAAATAAAAAAGTTGATTAAAATTGGTTAAAGGCAATAGATGTATAAAAAATTATTTTCTCTCTAATATACCCTTATTGTGGAGATGGTGAGTAAGAGAGGAAATGAGTGGGCAAAGAGATGAGAGATAATGAATGGAAAAAAAAAAAGAGAAAGATATGTAATTAATTGGGGGTTAAAAAAAAAAAAGAGAATTAAATTATCAGATATATACAAAGTGTAACTTATAATGATTTGGTTAAAACGATATATCAATTTTTTATGAAGGACTGAGTTTTTGGTTAAAACGAATTTATCAAGCAGATATCACTACAAAATACATGATTAAGAATAAAAATTACTGTACGGGCAAAGTAAATTTCTGCTGAAAAGATTTGAAATATTTTCAGCAAACAGATGAGATTATTTTTGAAATCTTGAAATCTTATAGTGATTTGGAAATTATTCAGTATAATGATCCTCAAACAATTATGGTCAACACAAAATTAATATTAGAGTTAGTAACTTATTGCTAACCTGTTCTTGTCTATGCACTTAACTTCACTTGATGCTCGGACTCTTGTGGGCCTTGGACAAAGATAAAAGCCTACACATCAATGTAATCCAATATAATGCATAGAAAATACTAGTCATATTACATGCATCACGGCTTTAGGAAACAAAGGCTTCCCCATACTTTCAACTTGAACCTTACCTTTGCACTTTTAATTTCATTTGTTTTAAAATATATCCAACATGCTTCTCCCCATTTCATTTAGATTTCATTTTTAAGAAGATACTGATATTACAAGAAGGATCCCAAAAAAGATGGCACAATGAAGACTGCTTCAGATTTACTGCACATTCTTGGTCGTTTTAGTCACAATATTCGTCACGATATTTCCCAAAGATAGTTTTAGTCTCAGATTACAGTGTAACATAATGAAAACATATGGAATGTTAAACATAGGACCATGGTCTAGGGAATATTGTTAACAAAAAAAAAAAAACAATATCTGTTAATTTCCAGAACACTAAGTCATCAAGTCACATTCCCTTTAACTTTTCAGTTATCTCTCTCTCTCCCTTTCAGTAATCGTCCTTTTTCTAGCTCATAACAACATCTGCTTAAGTCACCAAATTTGGCACGTAGTGAGAAGACAATAAATGTGGTGTTCTTTGGTACTCTCTGCCCCCCCTTTTTTTTAATAAATAACAATTACTATCCCCTATTTGTCTTCAAATACCAACAATATTTATAAGTTGTTTTAAATTTTTATAACAGATTTTCTATTTTACTCCCATTAATTACTTATTTTAATATTCAACATATTTATTATCTTATTTTCCAAACTATCATCTCTCTTCACTACACATTCTCTCTCTCTTATAATTCTTTTTTATCATAATGATTTTCTTATTCTCTTTCTTATACTCTTCTCCCCGTAAATAAGAGTATTTTGAAAAAAAACTTTTAATTTTTACCAATTTATTATCTTTAACTAACTTTTTAATCTACGTAATGAAATCTTATGTTGGTTATAATAAGAAGTGGAGGGAGTAATTAAAGAGGCGCTGTCACAGGTTTGGGATATGAACAGCCTAAAACTTTTGATACTCGACAAGGAAAATAAGGCCTCAATCTTTACTTGTAATGTCTTTTATAATAAATATTGTTACTTATAATTTGCGTCAAAGTTATATACTCTTGTTTCCACATTACGAGTGCCGCCTTATTATCTCGTCACATTTTCCGATCGATTGCTTCTCTAATTGACATAATTAGTTGCTCTACACAAATTTTACAAATAAACGTCATGACATCTCAAAATGAATTCATTATATAGTACTCCCTCCGTTCCTTATTATAAGAGACATTTGATGCTTATAGCATATTCCAAAATATAAGAGACACTTAAAAGTTGTCTCTACTTTTTTGTGTTAATTTCCTATTTTACTCATATTTATTGTCTCCAACTCACACTCTCTCTCCTTCCCACTTCTCTTTCTTTTAAGAATTTACTATTGTTCTCTCTCATGCTCTCTCTCCTTATTAATGAGGGCATTTTTGGAAAAAAAATTATACTTTTTACACATTAATTGTTCTTAACTAATTTTAACTGTTTTTTTATCAACGTAATTCGGTTATTCGTCTCTTATAATAAGGAACGGAGGGAGTATATACTATGAGTTAGAATACAAAAGTCACATCCACATAGTCCTGAGAAAAACCTCTACATGTTTTTTGTTTATTTTTTGTTTTGTAAATGCGAGCATTTTTGTCATTTCATTCCAAATTCAAAATTACATTTTAGGATTGTGTGGTTTTCTACGATTATGCTAAGTCAGGCGCTCGCTTTGGGATTTCACATTTTTCAGGCTCTTTATTAGTCATTTTCGCTTTTTATAAGCTCCAAGTAATAATTACTTTATCTAAGTGGTAAAATCTAAAAATTACCATATACTAAAACCATTAACCGGAGAGTTTAATTGATTAGTTAGGATGTTTTATAAGTAGTTAGGCATACAAGGTGAAAAAATAAATTAATCATTTAGATGCACATATTACTCCTCTGGTCCTATTTATAAAGTAGAGAGAGAAGATTTTTTTTATCCTATTTATAAGTTACTTTATTAAATTTTCAGTATGAATCTATTATTTTGTTCTTCATTTATTATAGTGTAGGTAGTTATCTCTTTTTAAATGTGTATATATTAAATATGAGTAAAGTTGAAAAATTGTTATATTTTAATGGAGAGTTAATGCATTTTAAGGTTTTTCTTGCTCTGTGTGAAATATGCTGAAAGTGCTTTATAAATAGGACCAGAGGAGTATATTATAAAACATGCCAGAGATACTTATAAGAATGGAAAGGAGGACAATCAAACGTTTGTGTTCCTATTTGTAAGTTGTGGAAAGAAGCTTTTTTTTTTTGGGCTCATAATTATAAGTCATATCATTGAATTTTTGACATTAATGCACAATTTCACCATTCATATTATTGTGTAGACTATTATTCTCTTGAAAAGTACATATACTGAATAGGAATAAAGTTAAAAATTATTAAACTTTAGAAAAGGGTTAATTAATAAGATTTAAAGCTGGCAAAAAAAAATTTAGCAAGGTTCAAAATTTTTCTTGATTGTGATAAAATATGATGGAACCCATGTGCAAATAAACAAAATAGCGTGTGGATGGGGTTTGGTGTATCTGGTGTGGCATTAATTATGAAAAATGAGAGCCGCCTGGGGTCGAGTACGTAGTTGTTAATTAGGCGTCCCTCATCGACTATAAAAACATTAGTAATTAATTTAATTAATATTTGAGATGGATAAATATTTGTTTTGATTAAGATCATCCGCCTAAAAGCTGGGTGATAATTGGGGGGGGGGGACAAGCGAGTAATTGCTGGAGAAGTTTTTGATAAAGGATGAAGAAAGCAGCCATGTTGACCAAAAGCTCACCAATCTTTCTATATATCTCCATTACTAATAATCCAAGCCACAAAATTAGGCGATGCATATTTTTAAATTTACACGTTCTTAGGTAAAACCCAAAATACTTTCATTATATCCCTTTCCCCGTTTTGGTGCTTGAATTTAGGATATTGTTGCAATCAAATAGAGGATATATTGACTTATTTTACGTTATTTTCTTCTTATACTTCTCGTCTTTTTTTTTCCTTAAAAAAAATAGTTTGTTGATGGTGAGGATATATGCGGCTTATCACTATTCCAGCCTTAAGGTCTCAAGACGAAAGGGATACAAACACACACTAATCCAAATTAGGCTAAATCAAAAATTAATTTTGGCATCATGAAGCCTAGCATTAGGAAAAAATATTAACCTGAGGCCTACAGTTGTGAAGAAGAGTGAAGGGAAAAAATCAATTCAAATCTTAAACTTCCAATTCTCAATATTCTACCTCTCGACTTGAATACAAAAGTCAGACAAGAGGTTTATTTTAATTTTAGATATAAGACTTTAATCAACTTTATTGTTCGAACTTATAATTCATTCTTCAAGGTATTCTTATGAATTGCGCATGATAAGTGGCTTTCAGCAAAGGATAATTAAAATTTATATGATTAGAAATAGTATTATGAGAAAACCGACAGCCATTTGTTATATATAAACTCCATACATACATAATACCTACTGTCCTTAATATAAGACCTCATTTGACTATTATTTTGGTCTTAAATATAAGACTCAAATCCATATTATCTCTTATATTTATTCATTTTTTTCAAGATAGTCCTTCTAATAATGATAGTTCTAGTCAATAAACTTGATTAGCAAGGATATTTTAGCAAGGATATTTTAGGAAAAAAATACTTATTTATTACATATAACTAATTTAACAAAGTTAGTCTACTCCAATTAGTCAACTAGCTTTTATATTTAGGATCAGAAGTAGCGTGTGTGTGTGTGTATGGAATTAAATCATAAACTCCGAGTTTTAGAATATTGAGTTAAAAGCAAGATATGCGGTTTGCTTCCACCTTCCACTAGGCATTGGCCGTTTGTTCTCTTCCATTTTTATGGGGACCAGTGCTTCTTAGACTAACCAATCCGTTAATTTTCTTGTTAGTTACACTACCAAAAAACATTAAATTAGTAACAGAAGTTAGTGACAGAATTTTCATCGCTAATCAAAATTAGTAACGGATTAGTGATGGAATTTAGTTAGTGATAGAATTAGCAACATAGTTTTTTTCATCACTAATTCTACAGTCACTAATTATGTAGTGATGGAATTCCGTCGCTAATTACTGCCGGATTAGCAATGGAAATTAATGACAAAAATTTTGTCACTAATCTGCCACTAATATTCCATATAAATTTTGTCACAAAATGGTAATAGATTTATGACAAAAATTCCTTCACAAATTTGTGACAGAAATTTTGGTCACTATTCCATTACTAATTTTTTTATTTTGTAATTTTAAAATACCATGTGGGAACCAATGATTGCCGTCATGTTAAGCGAATAAGTGGGTCAAGAAAGTTTATTTTTGGAAAAAAAAAAGGGTAGATAGATTAAGCATTGACCTATCTCTTGATGAACTTAAAATATAGGATTCGACATCTGCCCAAGCCTATTATGGAGACAAACAAGAAAGGATTGTGGAGAAGGTAAATTGAAGGAAAGGTCAATATGTAGTAACTTTTTCTCTCATATACTTATACAATAGTTCTGCATGTCTGTTTGTGCCATGGTACCTATATTCTTTAATGAATATATGGTGGTTTTGATTACAGGAGCTGTGTGCTTGATTATGAATGGTGGTTTTGATTATGGGAGCCATGTGCTCGATTATGAATGATGGGTTTTGATTATGGGAGCTGTATGCTCGATTATGAATGGCAGTTTTGATTATGGAAGCTGTGTGCTAGATTATGAATGATGGTTTTGATTACGGAAGCTGTGTGCTCAATTATGAATGGTGGTTTTGAGTACAGGGAGCTGTGTGCTTGATTATGAATGGTGGTCTCGATTACAAGAGCTGTGTGCTCGATTATGAATGGTGGCTTCGATTATAGGGGCTAGCTATGTATGCTTGATTATGAATAGTGGTAACTCGCAATCTATGTGAATACTGAAACTATGTGTTCTGTTAAACTTGTATTCTGTGTGAATGTAAGAACTGCATGTTTCCTTAAACTCGTATTCTATGTGAATACTGGAACTGTGTGTTCCCTTAAACTCATATTTTGTGTGAATACTAGAACTGTGTGTTCTCTCAAATATGTGTTTTGTGTGAATACTAGAACTGTGTAATCCATGATGAATTGTATATGCTATGTGAACTTTGCTAGATATGTTGATCTACTAAGTTCTTATTATATAGCTTGTTTTGCATGCTTTGTGAACTTATATACATGTATGGTAGACTGTTATTACTATTGGGATTCTTAGAATCTCTCCCCTTTCCTTCCATGACATACAATAAAGGCAAGTGGCTCGAAGGGCAAGCATGTGGTGATTGCAGGGAATTGAGAAGGTTGTACAAAGAACTAATTTGTATAGTTGGTCATCAGTTTATGCTTTTGTAGTTCGAACTTATAATTTTTGATCAGCCGATTATGGCTACCACTCAGTGTATATAAACATGTAGATATGTAATCATATGAGCCTATGGAATGTAAATTCCTCTATAAAGAGGGAGCTATGACTCTTGAAGTTGACGGATGAGTGCCATCTGCTTTGATAGCTATGTGGTAGTAGATTAGTTTACTATATTATTGAATGAGGTAGTTAAGGGCAAGTGCATATATCATGCCCGTAAGCAATAAATAGCAAATATGGTGATAGCTGGTATTAATTGGTTAGCTAAGAAATGCTTTATTAATGTTAAAGCTGAGGATTTGAAATAACTATGCCAAATTAGGGGAGAATGATTAAATTGAGAGTTTGAATCACTAAATAGATATTTTGAAAAATAGCTTTTAAAAAAAAGTTTTAAATTTTTCAGAAAATCTCATTCTTTATACAGGATGGAACCCTGTGTATAGGATAAGTTTACATGAAAATTTATGCATGAATATTATATTCTCAAGATCAAACCTAGCTTAGTGGTTCAAAGTTATCATAAATTGACCTAGCTGGCATAAAAAATTAAGGTGTTACGGCTTTTAATAAATTTTAATTGTTTTCTTAGACCACATAATTTAGTTAAAAGAATCTTATAAAAAGCACAAGACAGAGAGTGCTATGAAAGAGTTTCTTTTTATTGAAATGGAATTGGAAATGAAAGTAGGATATATGATGTAGAGGCAGAATGAAAGTAGGTTTTACTAACAGGGTTGAGTCTGGCAGAAGAAACTAGTTCTTTACAATTACAATATAAGATTCGAATTCTTATTGAGAAATGTGTCAACATTTAGTGCCTGACAGTGCATAAAATATGATCGTCTCCAATAGGAAAATACCTACGTGTACAAAGAAAAAAAAAGAATGAAAGTAGCTTTTAAAAATATGTCTGTTATAACACACCGAAACCTAATATAATTAAATATTTTGATGCATAAAAGTATATAATTTTGGTATAAACCGGAAAATATTCCAAATGAAAAATTCAAATATATTGCCGCATTTGTGTATGAAAAGTTTAAGGAAACAACTAGGATATTATTATATACTATCTCAGCTAATGTTTGTAAATGTTTAAGTTAGATAACTAATTTACATACATTAAGAAATTAGTTAAACCATTTATTTCTAACAAGTTTTTGTTGATTTTCTTAAAATAACCATGTTATCATTATTCCAAAACTCCCTTAAATATATCATTTAATAGGGATAGCATGGGAAAATATATAAATTTGGGAGATAAATTGAATTAAGGTTTTATATTTAGTACCAAAATAAACTTTCTTATTAACTCTTACATTTAGAACAAGAGGGAAGAAGAGCGATTAATACTATTTTAACAAATGATTGAAATTGCAAATTAGGTAAAACATGTGACGTATTTTGTAACGAAAAGCACTAAATTACCAAACTCTTCCAAGCTACTTTTGACATTAAAAAGCATGTTAAGATTGATCATATACTAGATTACAAAAAGAAGAGTGAGTCAAATTTGGCTAAAAATTAAAGAAGTGTTGGTTGCTTAAGAAAGAGTTATTTCAAATTATGATATTGAAGTTCGATGAAAACAATAAACTCAAATCTTTCCTTAATTTTTCTTTTTGGGTACCAATTATTACTGCCTCCTAACTTTTCTGTCTTATTTAGAAGCCCCAATTAATTACTCTGCTTAGTTAAAAAAAAAAAGTTATTTGCTGTACCATTGATTAGAGGAGTTTAATTGATTGGTTAAAAAGTTGTATGCTTAGAGAAGATGAGATGGAGTATTCTGGTTCTATTTATAAGTTATACAGAGAAGTTTTTTTTGGGTATATTTACTCTCTATAGTTATTATTGTAAGTTTTAAATAACTAATTTAGGAATAAAAAATAGTTAAAATAAATTACAAGCAATGAATAAGTTAAAAATATATTTTTGTTTTTAAATATATCCTTATAATAAATGAGAAAAAGGACAAAAGTGAATGAATGTAGGAATGTGATGAGACAGAGAGAGTATAACAAAGGAGAGTTAATAGATAATTAAGACAAAATTGAAAAAATGCATTAAATATTAAGACAAAGCCAAATTGAAGTTTATAAAATGGATCATACCACTTTTCAAATGTGAAGCTTATAAATAGGATTGGATGAAGTTTAAGTCATATCATCAAATTTTTCATATCAATGATAGAATTTTGCTGCTCACATTCATTTATTATTATGTAAACTGTTTTTTTTTTTTGCCATCAATTATTATGTAAACTGTTATGCTCTTGAAAAGTGTGTATATATATATGTTAAATAGGAGTAAAATTAAAAATTTATTAAATTCTAAGACATAATTAATAAGATTTAAAATTTTTTTATTTTGACAAAATATGGTGAAAGTGATTTATGAATAGTAACATGATAGTGTATCCAAATAAACAAAAGGTTGGCCAAAAACGAATCTAAATAAACAAAGGAGCAGGTGGAGTAGGTTTGGTATATCTATCTGATGCGGCATTAATAATTAATAATTAGAAAGGGGGGAAAAAGAGGGCCTCGGGTCGTGCAGTTGTTAATTAAGCGTCCCTCGCCGACTATAAAAAAAATTAATTAATTCAATTTATAATTGATACCGTATTATGGATATATTTGTTTTGATTAAGACCATCCACCTAAAAGCATTAATTGTGTGAAAGAAAAGAACACCAAAATGAGCAACCGTGTTGACCAAAAGCCTACCAATCGTTCCATATATCTCTTTTACTAATAATACAAACCAATAAAAGGCGATGCATATTTATATATTTACATTCAGTTGCGTAACACCCAAAATATTTTCATTACATAATGCCTTGCCTAGTTTTGGTGCTTGAATTTAGGATATCGCTGCAAGCATATGGAAAATATATTGATGACTTATTTTTCTGTAGCCTTTTTTTTTTTTTTTACATTTATTCTTGTTGTTGTTGTTTTTAGAATATTTTGTTAATTGTTAACGCTGAGCATGTGGCTAGCGATTCCAGCTTTTAAGGTTTCATCTATGGTCCTAATACTTGCCCAATTTTTTTTCAAAAGAAAAAGACACGAAAAAGCAAATGGTCTTAAGACGAAAGAGGTATATAATGGCAAGAGCCAATCAATAATAATTCAGTAGTAATACGAATTAGGCTAAAGTAAAAACTAATGTTTGCGCATCATGAAGCCTTAATATAATTAATTAATCTTTTTAATTATCAGGATGTCAAAGTGTGAGCACAACTTAGTTAGATATTACGAGTTCCACATTAAATATAATTGTGCTTAATATCTATATATACTGCTTTGGTCCTGTTTATGAGGTAAAGACTATGTTTTTTTTCCTATTTATAAGTCATATTATTAAATTTTTAGTATAAATATACTATTTTATCTTTTATTTTTTATAACGTGAATTGCTATTTCTCCTGAAAGGTGTGTGTACATATATTGAATAGTGATACAAGATAAAAGTTGTTATATTTTATTACAAAGGTAATGCAATTTTAGGTATCTCTTGGTCCTTGTAAAATATGATGGAAATGTCCTATAAATAGGACTAAAAGAATACTTCGCTGGTCCTATTTATTACATTTTTAATATGGATGTTATTTTATTTTTTTATTTATTATTGTATAGAGTGCTATTTTCTTAGATTGTGCATATATTAAATAAGAGTATAGTTAGAAAGTTGTTAAACTTTGAGACAAAATTAATGAGGTTTAAAGTTTTTTCTTTTATTATAGTAAAACAAGTGTCTTATAAATCATACTAAAAGAGTACCACGCCGATCCCTATTATTATAAATACCACTCTGGTCCTTTTTAATTATCACTCAGTTTCTCATACACCAAGAAAATCATTAAATACATAAAATCTTTTATTTTTATCTTTATTAAATAGCTAGTATATTTTTTCTTACTTATTCTCTCTCTTTTTACCTTTACATTTGTCTCCCTTAATTAATAGGAGCAGAATTAGTAATGAAGCATTAAAAAGGATACAAATAACAAATAAAAAGGACCAAAATCCCACCTACAAGTAACAATTAAAAAGGACTGAAGTGATAACTTTTAACTTACTCTCACATACCAATAAATCCATTAAATTGATACAATTTTTCAAATTTGCCCTTATCAAATTTTTTATCTCTCAATATTTACAAATCATTCTCACCCCCCTCTCTTCTTTCGCTCTTTTCAACATAAATTAAACACGGGTGAAATGAAAAAATAACCATTGACAACTCTAGAATGGGCTTATATTGGAAAGAATTTTTTTTTAATACAAATGACTTATAATAGGAATCAAAATGATGTATACATGTAAAATTGGACCCATAAACTCGAGTCCTGGGGTATTGAATTAAGATGCCGTGTCATTCCATTGTTCATGATTTGGTTATTCTATTCCACATTTTTTTGGTCCCATGCCTCTCAAACCAACCACTCCCTTGATTTTTCTTATTGGTTATAAACTAATTTTAAATTATGTACTAGGAATCATAGAATGCGAGAGAACAAAAAAGAAAAGAAAAAACTGATCGAGAACATAAATAGCGTTACGTAGGAATAGAAGAAAAGTTAAAAAAAAAAAAAATCAAATGTTCAGAACTATGCACAGAATTATAAAAAGGTTATGGGAACGCGGGTGTGTTTAAGAGAGAGAAAGAGACGCGAATAAACAAACCACCATCTAATATGATAATCTTTGCAGCAGGTGAACAAAAAGATTGAAAATTGAACACTTTTACCAAGTCTTAATTATAAGTTGTCTCCTCGTAGGGAATCAATGAAATAGTCCAAGTGAGGTCTTAATTAAACTGTTAATGAACGTCTCCAGCCATGTGCTAAACATAATATCAATAATTGATATGGTAATGTGGATATATTTTTTTACATTAAAGTGGTAACTAAAACAGAATACTAATTCAACAATGATGGCTGCTCCCTTGAGCTATAAATAGACGACGACAACAAATGGATTTGGTCACAAGAAACACACAATTTAGAGAAAGGATTTGAGAAAAGATGGTAAAAGGTTCAGTATTTATCTCTCTCATTGCCCTCTTGGCTTTGACTTGCTCCCTTGCTTCTGCCTATGACCCCAGCCCTCTGCAAGATTTTTGTGTGGGTGTCAATGATACCAAACTCGGAGGTACGTACACACACAATACCATGCGCATTAATTATGAGATCCAATAAGGATATTGATTAGTAATTCTACTGAATTGGTTTTGTGCAGTATTTGTGAACGGGAGATTCTGCAAAGATCCCAAGCTTGTGAATGCAGAAGATTTCTTTTTCCACATAATGCCAGGGAACACAAACAATCCATTGGGCTCCCAGGTGACTCAAGTGTCTGTAAATGAATTCCCAGGACTCAACACTCTTGGTATCTCCCTTGCTCGTATTGATTATGCACCCTATGGTTTGAATCCTCCCCACACTCACCCTCGTGCCACTGAGGTGTTGACTGTTCTTGAGGGAACTCTTATGGTTGGGTTTGTGGCTTCCAATCAAAACAACAACCGTTTCTTTACCAAAATCCTCAACAAAGGAGAAGTGTTTATATTTCCCTTTGGTATGATTCACTTTCAAATCAACATCGGCCATTACAATGCTGTGGCACTTTCTAGTCTAAGTAGCCAAAATCCAGGAGTTATTACCATTGCTAACGCTGTGTTTGGATCCAATCCTCCCATCAATCCTGATGTTCTCGCTAAAGCCTTCCAGGTTGACAAGAAGATAATTGCCTATCTTCAAAAGCAGCAATGGTACGACAATAACTAAACATGCTAGCTATCTTGTAAGAATAAATGCGATGCATGCAACTTTGTGTTGTAACCTCAATCATATGATCTGGTGTGTTCTCTTTTACCTCGTACCTTGTTCTCTCTTCCAATTTCATTTGGCTTCTTGCAAAAGCTGTAATGTTCACCTCAATATATAATACTATTTACAGCTCTATAAAGCCAAACGTCTTATTTGTTATGTACTTAGTTTTACTTTAGTTCTTCCAAAAGAAATCCATCCCACTCGAACTAGGAAAGGAAAAAAAAAAGAGTTGTCAATATTTTTTCTTTGTTTTAATCCCTAATCTAATGCAACTCACTACACCCATCTTCCAGCAACGAGTTTGTTGAGGAATAAAGTAATAAATTGCTTTGCATATTCTGATTAACAACTACTTCCTTTTGTCCTATACACAACTTACAAATACCCGAACTATATGTAAATAAAAAAGTTGGTTAAAATTAGTAAAAGACAATCATTATGTAGGAAATATAGTTTTTCTCAAATATACAATTATTTATGGAGAATGCAAGTAAGAAAGAAAATGAGTGGAAAAAGAGATAACGAATAATGAGTGGAATAAAAGATAAGAGAAACATGCAGTTAATTAGGGTAAAAATAAAAAAATTGAACTGATATTTCAAACAGGTGCAAAGGATAACTTATTAAAAGGATCTTCCCTATCCCAAAAGCTTTAACTTGTGTATAGGAATTAGTTAGTAAAACTACACATGTTTTACTATTTTCTTCTTTCACTATCGCTGAAATTGGAATATTTTATGCCTTAAAATTTGAAAATTATTGAAAAAATTATGATAAAAAATGAGACGCAAAAATGGGGAAAATTTATTATGTGGTCTCAAAGAAGAATTATAATTATTAAAATGTTTTATAAAAAGTGAATGACAAGTTACAGTACATGAAATAATAATAAAATTTATATACTGTTAACTTGTTATTGAGATTTGTTTTATAATTATATTCTATCTTCAACACTTTACAGTGATTCTCTTTGAAAACAGTGCACAGCATATTTATATATAAATTATTTTTACGAAGGACTGAGCATTTGTTTAAGAGAACTTACTAATTAGATAACAATAGTACAGAATACACGATCAATTATAAGGATCACAGTATCGACATAGTAATTTCTGCTGAAAAGATTTGAGATATTTTAAGTAAACACATGGGATTATTTTAAAGTCATGAAATCTTATAATGATTTAGAAATTACTCGGCATGCTTAGATGCTCTGAAATACAATCCATTGGTTCATTGATATTTGAAATTAATTAATTTCTTATATATTTACTCAAGTTTAGTTAAGATATCATTTATAGAAACTCAATACTGTATCTCAGTAATTAAATTGAAATGTACATATTCTAAATGCTTCAGTTTGTAAGCTCAACGCATGATTTAAAACATAATAAGAAATAATTCATCATTTAAATTACTGGACATATTAAAATTTGAACATGTCAAATAACTATTATTTGACTTGTTATACGTTTGTTTACTTTTCAGCATTTACCGCAACGTGCACTGATCCTAACAAGCAACATAATAATTAAAAACAAAAAAATATTGTTCCCGCAAAAATTTTTAAAACCTGGACACTACAAGCAGATTGATCATTTGTGCAAGCGTACGGGATCAACGTATAAAAATCTTAGGCCTTGTTACGTAGTAATGATTTTTCATCAATTGAGATGGATAGAGAGTATGAGAGTAGGAAATATTAGGCTTTTATTTTACTTTTGGTATAAACTAATATGTGAAAGGAATACTAATAGAAATTGAGTTTAGTAGAATGGGTTAGTTTCTTATTATAACATAATAGATTTTTGTTCCAACAGTGATTCAAACGGGACTGTCTTCAATAATAAAAGGTTAAAAAAAAAAAATCAAATGTTCAAGACTATGCACAGAATAATAAAAGGGTTATGGGAACATGTGTGTGTTTAAAAGAGAGCGATGTGAATAACAAACTACCATCCAATATGATAATTTTTTGCAGCAGGTGAACAAAAAGATTGAAAATTGAACACTTTTACCAAGTCCAAGTGAAGTCTTAATTACACTGTTAATGAACGCCTCCAGCCATGTACTAAACATAATATTAATAATTGATATGGTAATGTGGATATATTTGTTTAGATTAAAGTCGTAACTGAAACATGCTAGCTATTTTGTAATGAATAAATATGATGCATTGCATGCCTTGTTCTCTCTTCCAACTTCATTTGGCTTCCTGCAAAAGTCGTAATGTTCACCTCAATATATAATACTACTTACAGCTCTATAAAGCCAGATGTCTTATCTGGCATGTACTTAGTTTTTACTTTAGTTTTTCCAAAAGAAATACATCCCACTCGAACCAAGGGGGGAAAAACAAGTAATCAGTATTTTTTTTTTCCTTTTTAATCCCTACCCTATTGCAACCAACTGTGCCATCCTCGAGCAACGACTTTATGCAACTAACTGCACCATCCTACAGGGCAACGAGTTTTGTCAAGGAATAAAGTAATGAACTGCTTTGCATATTCTGATTCACAGCTACTTCTTTTTGTCCTATATATAAGTTATAAATAACCGAACTATATGCAAATAAAAAAATTGGTTTAAATTGGTGAAAGACAATGAATATGTAGGACTATATTCCTCAAATATACAATTATTTATAGAGAATGTAAGTAAGACAGAAAATGAATGGGAAAAGAGATAAAAGATAATAAGTGGGAGAAAATACAAGAGCGACATGCAATTAATTGAAGGTAAAAATAAAAAAAGTGAATTAAATTTTTAAACAAGTGTCCAATTCCAAAAAATATAACTTATATACAAGACATGAGGGAGTAATAACTACACTCAGGTTTTACTATTTTCTTCTTTCACTATTACTGAAATTGGAATATTTTACGCTTTAAAATTTGAAAATTATTTTAAAAATTATGGTAAAATGAGACGTGAAAAATAGGTACAATTTATTATACAGTCTCAAAGAAGAATTATAATTATTAAAGTGTTTCATAACAAGTGAATGACAAATTCCGGTATAGAAAGTGATAATGAAATTTATACGCTGCTCACTTGTTATTGACATTTTTTTCATAATCATATTCTTTCTTCAAGACTTTAGAGTCATTCTCTTTCAAAATAGTGCACATTGCACAACTATATATATATATATATATGTATATAAAAAAAATTTTTATGAAGGACAGAGTATTTGTTTAAAACGGACTTATTCCTAATTAGATATCAATAGTTCAGAATACATGATCAATTATAAAAAAATCACTGTATAGACATGCTAATTTCTGCCGAAAAGATTTGAGACATTTTAGGCAAACACACTACACACGAGATTACTTTTAAAATCCTGAAATCTTATAACGATTTAGAATTTATTCGGCATGAGTAAATGTTCTGAAATACAATCCATTGGTTACGTTGATATTTCAAATTAATTAATTTCTTATACATTTACTCAAGTTTAGTTAAGATATCATTCATAAAACTCAATGTTATATTTCCGTAATTAAATTGAAATGCTTCAGTTTGTAGGCCGAACGCATGATCTAAAAAATAATAAAAAATAATATTCATCCTTTAAATTACTAGAAGAATTTAATGACGTATTAAAATCTAAACATGCCAAATAAATGTTATTTTATTTGTTATAGGCTTGTTTAGTTCTCAGCATTTACCACAAAGTGCAGTGATATTAATAAGTAACATAATAATAAAAAATATTGCTCCTACAAAAATTTGTTGGTTCTAAAACCTGGTCACTACCATCAGTGTTTAAATAGCTAGACCAAACCAGATAGTCCGACGGGCCTAACCACTGACTAGACACCCCTTTGCTTCGTCCAGGTGAAAAACTTGTTCCAAAGGTTACGCCAGATTGGCCCGGCATTGGGCCGCTATTAAGCTGTCAACCATTAAAAACCCGAGAATCAGAGTGGCCAAGTGAAAACCCTTCAGCCTGAACCAATCCAAACTTCCACCTCTAGAATCTACTTGCAACTTTCACCGAAGAAAATGTAACACCTCAAAATTGGTTTAGAAACTTTAATCACATGTCCCCATTACTCATTCTTTCCTCTATTGTAACATCCTGAATTTTGAGTCTAGGAATGCAAGGAATAGCCTAAAAGGAGCAAGCTACTGAGTCTTTATGAGCTGAAGTTTTGAAACTATAAAAGGAAGGTTAAAGGGTTTTTAGGGACTAAGTGATAAAATGAGAAAGTTCTAGGGACTAAAATATAAATAAAGTTAGAGACTGTAGTGAAGTCTCGAGGCCCAGAAATGGGAAATGGAGATAAATATAGGCCAAAGGTTATGTTAGAGGCCTCAATAAGGTGAATTATGGGGTTAAGTCAAACCAAAGGTAAAATTATAATTTTGCAAAGTGTTGGGCTGAGAAGGACAAAGATGAAAATCATGCTTGAAACGGGGACATGATGTTTAAAGGCCTTGTTGAGAAGATAAATAATGAAAATACCCCTGAGATGACTTTAATGGAATTTTTAAGATAACAGCTCATTTTGAGGTATACAACTAGATTTAGTTATTTGAGTTGTGAGAAAATCTCATAAAAGTAAGTAAAAATAGGGATTTATGAGTTAAGAGCTTATAAAAAATTATAAAATTAGTCTTATCCCAGAAAGCCAGCAGAATGGCTTTAAGAATAATTAAAAGCTAGTTATGCCACTGGGGGAATTTTACGAAAAGTTTAAAAAGAAATAGCTACGGGCTGTGTTATGGTATGAGAAAATTCATAAATTTTTTTTAGAATTAAAGAAAGTTTATGATATGGGCGGATGAATTTTTAAAGCTCTAAATTAAATAAAATGCTCTAGTAAAATATTAAATAAATTTTGCCCCTATATAAGAGGCAAAATCAAAGAAAATATGTAAAAGCAATTATAAGGGCACTGAGTCAACATGATGAGTCGTCAAGGTCCATTTATGACGTTGCTGAGTCATCTAATAAGTCACCAAGAGATATTTATGGGCAATAGAAAAACCAGAATGCAGTACGGGTATGTTTTCGACAGTCATCTGTCTACCCATTATAATGAAATCTCTACTGCGTGACTTAGTGAGGCTAAGTAGCTTGTTAGTGGATCTAACTATTTTCTTCTATTCTCTTCTATGATGGTGCCATATGTGCGCCAATTCATTGGTCAGAAATTCTTAGAAAGCATGCGGGAAAAGAAAAAGGACCAGTAAGAGGTGAATGAGACCAGTAGCTTGGAAGCTTGTTAGAGAAGCTTTCTAATTCTCTTTTGCCCTCCTCTTTCACGCCACATGTAAGGCTTTTCATTGGTAGGAATATTGCAAGAAGAAACTTGGCAAGTTACAAGAGACATGTGGCAAGATCATGAACTAGAAGGTTTAACCATAAAACACATGGCAAGGCATGATGTAAGAGGTGTGATGTCATAGGGAGTAAGCAATGTAGAAGCTCAAACACTTGGCTCGATGAAGATGGAAGACAAGAGGATAAGGGACACATGGCAAAAGATTAAATGGATGGCCAAGATTAAGCCACCCATTTACAAGATCAAGGGCCAAGATTTAAACTTGCTTTTTATAAATACCCCTTACCCTCCCATTTTCAGCCAAGCCATAGAGAAAGGAGGGGGGAGGCTGTGAAGAAGAGGAAGAAGGAAGAAGAGAAAGAGCTCCAAGTCCTATGTAAGATCAAGCTCCAAAACAAGTTATATTCATGGTTTTTGATATAGTTTTCACTACTTTTGTTGTTGTTGACCTTGGTTATGGGTTTTGATGGTTTTTAGAAGCTTGAAACCCTAGGCTACAATGTGGCACAAAATTGTTAAGTTAAGGAGAAGATGAAATTGATGTTAGAATAATGTTTAGAGGCTTGAAAGTAATGAGAATAAAGTGGTTTTATATTGAAATTGGTTGAATTTCATGATTGTATTAATTAAGGGAATTGTTTGGCCAAGCTGAGTCTTATGCCTTAGGGCTAGGTTTTGATAATTTTGATGCTTCTAATGAGTTTAAAATAAAAAATTGTATAGGGTAAAGGTGAAAAAATAAGTTGTGAAGCATCAGAATTGAAAATAAAATTTTTGAGCCCTTGGGCATACCATTTGACCAACTCAAGAAATGGGAAAGGAGTTAGATTTTATTAAATCCATGCTTATATTTGGATTCCTCATGAAAAATTGAGCTGGAAATGATCAAGAGAATGGTTTTAGAAATTAAGAATAAGGAAGTGAAAAGTTAGGGTTAAAGAGGAATCAAACTTGAAAGTTAGAGTTGTTAATGGTTTTCATGGTCTTAATGGATTGGCTATTATTGTGTATTATGAATTTAGGGCCATGAGACACCAAGAAAGAGGAATGATAAGATTGTTCAACCAATTTTAGTGGTTGGGAAGTAAGGGGAGCAAGAAGAAAGCTTAAGGATAAAAAGTAGTGAACTTACCTTAATGTATGCTTGTGTGTTGAAATTGCTTGAAGATGAATGAAAGCATGATTGATCAAATATTTCTCTATTTCTTGTTTAATTCATGGCCATTTGTGTGTTTGAAATATTGAGCATATGAAGATGACATTTTAAAGCATGTCATACATTTGCATTTATCTTGCATGCATAAACAGTA
Organism: Neltuma alba; assembly: GCF_004799145.2. Taxonomy (NCBI): domain Eukaryota; kingdom Viridiplantae; phylum Streptophyta; class Magnoliopsida; order Fabales; family Fabaceae; genus Neltuma; species Neltuma alba. Next base: position 497,285 of record NW_021635344.1, on the reverse strand, counting down.
ATGTTTGCTACTGAGATTATCCAGAATCTCATCTTCCCTTAACCAATCCAAATAAGTGATAATGACCAACAAGAGGATGCATGAAGGGGAGTCAAGGAAAAGAGGAAAAGAATTGAGGAAATGTATCATTAATATTATAGTATGTTATACAATTTGTATGCCAATGTATGATGTGAATGTATCATTAATATTATGTGATGATGAATGATGATAATGGCATGTATAACTAGCTATGTTGATATGTAGGAATGGTTACTGCATGAGTGGAATAAGAATATGCAAAAAAAGAATTAATTATGAATTATTAATACAAATAAGGGGGATAAGTCATTCCTAAAGGAGACACGAATTTGTTACAAAGTAGAAGTAAGGTAAATGAACGAATTTGCCCATAAAATTTGGTGAGCATCCAGAGCAAATCCTAAGATTTAAAATAAGTGGTAGATCACCTAAATTAAATGTGTGTGCTAAAAGTTATGATTTCTCAAATGAGAGAAGAGAATTGAAAAATACTGTTTTGACCAAATAAACAGTAAATTTTCATGAATTAACTGTAAGAATTGGCAAGGGTTATGTCCATATTGATATTTTTTCCTTGTAGAGAATCAAAAGAGCTTCAAAGAGAATTTTGAATCACCTCAATACTATTTTTTTTATAATTAGTTATGAATTTTCGAAGTTGGACAGAAAATCTGAAATTTACTAATGAATAGTAACCCAAAAATTAACTTTCAAAATTTCAATCTACGGGCTTGTTTCGTGAATCGCTTGAATCATAACACTTCTAAATGTATACTAAAAGGCGTTTAAGGAAAGATGTTTCATCTGTCATGGGTATGGAGAAGAAGAGAAGGAGAAAAAGGACATAAAAAGAGAAGGAAGAAGGGGGAAAAAAGGAAGAAGAGGAATGTCTCACCAGATTAACACTGATTACAGTAAATTGATGTGGTGTTTCAGCAAATTGACAGATTAGACTCGTTAATTTTTATTTTAAAAAGATAAGAATTGCCTTAACTTTCATTTATCCCCTGCATCTATCAATTTAATCCGGTTTTTTACCTTTTTTTTCTTTCTCCAACGGCCAACACATTCCCAATACTGAACATAGAAGACTTGTAATTATACCATCCTGTGTACTTAGCTACTAGGCATCACCTGATGTACAGCCAAGGAGCAAAATAATCCATTATTTTTGAAATTTGAAATGCTTAATATGTGGAAATTATGAAATTAATTCTAATTTTGGATAAAAAATTGATTCTATAAGTGTCTATATATATTCTATTCTACTATAATATTTTTTTTTGTATTTGTATACATATAATATTATATTTAATTTAATCATTATATTACTAGTCCAACCAAACGATCTAACTGATCTGATCGTTTGAACCATGACCTGCTAGTCTCTCCTATTTGATATTCAGTCTAGCTTTTAAAACATTGACTACCAGCAAGTTGATCATTTATGCAAGTGTACGGGATCAACATATAAAAACCTTAAGCCACATTTGGTGCAAAGGATTGATTTTTGATGAATAGAGATTGAGAATGAGAGTATGAGAGGAGGAATTATTAGGCTTTTCTTTTATGTTTGGTATAAAGTAATATGTGGAAGGAATGCCAACAAAAATTAGGTTGAGTAGAATGGATTAGCAACGTCACAAATAAATATTTGAATCCCGAGAGAGATATATGCTTGCGTTCAGTATCTGGCAATTACTCAAATATTATTACTTCTAATAAAAAGATACATGTGCCTAGCAAAAAATTTGGTAGGAATACCAGTGGGAGATGATGTTTCCATCGTTATGACCACCAGCAACAATAACCCTCTCTACTCATAAATGACGCTTTCTTCTTTTTCCTTCTTCATAAAAATAGTAATTAAAGTAATTAAATATAAATAATATTAAATAAAAATAATAATAGTAATTTATAATTTTATAATTTTAGAATAATTAAATAAAATAATGAAATTTAAATTAAATTGAAATAAAAACTAATAAAAAGATTAATGCATAAAAAAACACAATAAAATATATAGGAATCTAATACAGTTTAGGTAGGATTATATTGATACCTTAAATAAGAAAGATAATCATTAGAAAAATCTTACAACTGAGTAACTAAAGCCTGTTATCATTTCTTATATTTGAATTTGTCATTACAAGTTGCGCATTTGTTATATGATTTCTAATGAATATATTTGTCTTGCGACTTTATATATTTTTTCCTTTATTTTACGTGAATATACAAGATTCGCATAAATATAGGTTAGCTTACTGCACGGTGCTTTGCGTCTGCGTCTTCATTCCTTTCTTCTCGGCTTCAAAAATTATAACTAAATACCCCGTTCTATTCTTGCCCCCTGCTTTTTGGGTCTCAGAGAAAATTACGATTGAATAGCCATGCTTTTCTATGGTCCATTTGTCCCGTGCTCCTGTGAACTCTCTCTCTCTCTCTCTCTGTGTATATATTCTGGAGAAAACTACTATCAAGGACCATCAATCTTCACTTATCTGCCACGAGGTTTTGGGCTTTAGAAAAAATATTATAATTAGTGACCTCATCTCTTCAAAATCCTACAAAATAGAATGTCAACGAAAGAAGAACAGCTAATGATAAAATATTTAAAACTATGTATAGAATAGTAGAATGAAAGAATTACATGAATAAATCAAGCCATCTGAGATGATATTCTTGGTGAAGAAGACTGAAGACTTTACCAAGTCTTAATTATTAATCACTTGTTTCCTCCGAGGAATTAACCAATTAATTATATTTTATACAGTACTACGGGTGAATTAAGACTTAAGATATTAGACAACGATATTTTAATAAAAACAGTGTCGGGCACATGGCTCACCTTGGAGATGTAAAGGATTTGAATGCCACCTGTCGCAAGTGATATCTTAATAAAGAGATTATGATAAGAGACATTTAACTTGTTCCTTCAGAAATAAAAATGTGGAAAAATTATAAACAACTCTCAAATAAGAAAATCAATTATTACCTAATCAAACTTGTGTATTTATAAATAGTTAGAACTTATAGGGAAGTAATCTTTTTGTTGGAGCCAATATGCAATTATCCCTTAAAAATTTCGATCTACCCGTCAACTAGGTCAAAACTCGTTCCCTAGCTATGTGGTATCATTGAAGAGTTTCAATGAAGGTAGAGTTATTGGATATTAATGGAAGTAGAATAAATGAAAATACAACTGGAATGAAAGTGAGATTTAAAAATGTGGGGTGCGATTATGTAAACATGATACACTTTAATATTTTGATGCATAAAACTTTCTAATTAAGTTATATTACTAATGAGAAACAGTCGGGTGAATTACGACATAAGATATTAGACAATGATGTTTTCAATAAAAAAAGTGTCGGGCACAAGGCTCACCTTGGGGATGTAGAGGATTTGAATGCCACCTGTCGTAAGTGATATCTTAATTAAGAGATAATGATAAGAGGCATTTAACTTATTCCTTCTGAAATAAAAATTTGGAAAAATTATAAACAACTCTCAAATAAGAAAATTATTCCCTAAATATCATTTATATATCAACCCTTTGTATTTTATAAATAGTACTCCCTCCGTTCCTTATTATAAGAGACATTTGATGCTTATGGCATGTTCCTATATATAAGAGACACTTACAAGTTGTCTCTACTTTTTTGTGTTGATTTACTATTTTACCCATATTTATTATCTCCAACTCACACTCTCTCTCCCTCCCACTTCTCTTTCTTTTAATAATTTAATTGTTCTCTCTCATGCTCTCTCTCCTTATTAATGAGGGCATTTTTGGAAAAAAAGTTATACTTTTTACACATTAATTGTTCTTAACTAATTTTAACTGTTTTTTTGATCAATGTACTTCGGTTATTTGTCTCTTATAATAAGGAACGGAGGGAATAATAACTTACAGGTAATTGCGGAAACACATAATTTATAGGTAATCAATATTTTTTCTGGGGAACCAATATGCAATTATCCCTTGAAATTTTGATCCACCCTCCAACTAAATCAGGACTCGTTTTCAATGAAGTGTAGAGTTATTGGAAATTAATGGAAGCAGAATAAATGAAAATACATCTGGTGGGGTATATTTTGTATTTGCTACAAATTAATGCTTGGACGCCACCAGCCATATGGATTAAAGATAATGTTAATAATTGATACGTTATTATGGATATAGTTGCTTTGGTCAAGTGGAAACAAAAAATAATACTAATTCAACAATGACGGCTCCTCTCCTTAAGCTATAAATAGATGATAACAACAATGCATTTGGTCACAAGAAACACACAATTTGAAGAAAGGGTTTTGAGAAAGATGATGAAAGGTTCAGTATTTATCTCTCTCATTGCGCTCTTCGCTTTGGCTTGCTCCTTTGCTTCTGCCTATGACCCCAGCCCTCTGCAAGACTTCTGTGTGGGTGTGAATGATACCAAACTTGGAGGTACGCATTCACACAATACCATGCATATTATATTGCATCTCTTGTCATTTTTTTTTCACTAGCACCTGCTACCCAGAGTCCTTCAAACCAACCCGGTTGTGACTCTTGCGGGCAGCAAGCTCTCCTAACAAGTATTTGGTTAAGCTAGCACATCTCCCTTACTAGCTGGGTTATGCACGTGTTGATCTATATCTCTTGTCATTTTATTGATTAGTAATATTGAATTGGTTTTGTGCAGTCTTTGTGAATGGGAGATTCTGCAAAGATCCGAAACTTGTGAAAGCAGAAGACTTCTTCTTCCACATTAATGAAGGCAACACATCAAATCCATTGGGCTCTCAAGTTACTCAAGTGTCTGTAGCTGAATTTCCAGGACTCAATACTCTTGGTATCTCCCTTGCTCGTATTGATTATGCTCCTTATGGTTTGAATCCTCCCCACACTCACCCTCGTGCCACTGAGGTATTGACCGTCCTCGAAGGAACTCTCATGGTGGGATTTGTGGCTTCCAATCAAAATGATAATCGCTTCTTCACCAAAGTACTCAACAAAGGAGATGTGTTTATATTCCCCTTTGGTATGATTCACTTTCAGATCAATGTTGGCCATGGAAATGCTGTGGCACTTTCTAGTCTCAGTAGCCAAAATCCAGGAGTCATTACTATTGCTAGGGCTGTGTTTGGATCCAATCCTCTCATTCCTAGTGACGTTCTCTCTAAAGCCTTTCAAGTCGACAAGAAAATAATTGCCCTTCTTCAAAAGCAACAAGGGTCCAACAATTACTAAACAGGCGATATATTCTGTAATAAATAAATGTGATGTATGCAGCTTTATGTTGTATCAATACTCTTTCCTTATGCAACTTCGTTTATATACCTTGGAATAAATACATAAATAAATTGCTTTACACATTGTGATTAATAATTAATTATTGCACTCATGTTTAACCATTTTCTTCACTGCTCTTCATTCTAGATCCTACCTTACCAGTTTTTATCTTTGTCTTCATAGTTCGCCTTAACATGGTAAACTCGTTTCGCAAATAATGATGATAATGTTAAATCCTAATTAACCATAAAAATTAATTTATATTACATAAGAATAAAAACGACGACATTCTTAAACATTCAACCTCTTGCTTGAGTAAAAATATTTTAATGATTCATGTCATAAATTACAGAATAAATTACATGTAGAGGCCGTGTTTCAAATAGTTCACATGATGTTCTTCAGTAAATCTAAATCTTGTTATATATTACCTTTGGTTTTATTTATAACATTTCATTTGTAAGCTACAAACGAGGTCTTATAATTAGAACTGGACGTAGTATGTTTTTATCATTGAAACATTTTTTCAATATTAACTGTAAGTAATGAGAGTCATAAAATATTGTTGGATATGAACTTTCGATGAGGTCAATATCATAATGTGTCGAAACTTAATCCATTCCTTAATCAACTTTCGTTTTCGTTTTCTTTATCTTTTTTTTTTTGGGTAAAAAATGGTTTCTATATTAAACCTTCTCAAAAGTTTTTTTTCTTTGGGAGTGAATTCTCCAAAGTTCAACTTTAAGAGAAGGGGAAATGTATTCTGAAAAAGAAATGGGAGAGAGAGAGGGGGACGTCAAGAAAAGTATGAGATGATCATTTTGATAATTTTGCTTTTTTTTTTTCCAGCCGATAGTTTTGCTTCAATCAAGGAATTAGCCAATTATTAGACATGTATTGGTATTATAGCTAATAATATATGAGAGAGAGAGAGAGAGAGAGATTTGAAAAAGACTAATTATTAGGCTTATCCATCCAATCATTTTGTCACAAAAAAAACACACAATTGAAAGAAAGGAACAGCTGCAATCCATTGGAAGACGATTACCATCACACGCCACTGTATCAAAAGTTGCGATATCGCATACTCATAGAAGTTTGACCTCTAAATCATTCACACATTAAAAGTGGTTCAAATGATCATAATAATACTTCTCTATTCCTTTTATAAAGCGCTTCTACTGTGTTTGTTATATAAGGATATAAAAATACTTTAGGAAATTTGTTTCAACTTCTCAAAAACACTTTTATATAAGTCGAGAAAAAACTCTTTTTAAATACTTACATTAGAATCACTTTTCAAAACTATAGTTTGAAAGATCCAAACACCTCATAAAATTCAAAAACGAGTATTAGATATTGGCTTTCCAATGGGAATTTTTTTTTTGTTGCTTTCAGTTGGTATGATAACAAGACTATTTTCTCCATTTAACTTCAAACCATCGTCTCCTTCCTTTCTCGCTCACGCAATTTTTTTTTTTTTGCCACCCCTTTCTCACTGATGTAATTATCACCGAAACATTTTTATAGCAAATCTAAGTAATGAGAATCAGATAATATTGATGGATATGAACTTTTGATTAGGTCAATTATCGAAGCTTAATCCATTATTCATTTATCAACTTTGTTCTTTTTCTTTTATTTTCTCTTTTGTTTCTGTGAAAAAGTCTTCAACCTTCTCTTTCATAACTATATGGGTATGTATGCACCAACATATGCACCAGATGCAAATTAAAGACATAATAAGTTGACAAAAAATTACGTTCAATTGTGATTTAAAATTAACCTTGGTAACATTACAATTGTAAATTTAAATTTTAAAAGAAGGGGAAAACGTCTTCTTGTAGACTCCTCTATACAAGAAATGAGAATGAGTGAGAGAGAAAGAGAGAGAGAGAGAGAGTAAAAAAAGCTGAGAACATAACCAGTAAGCAGCTTAAAGGTAACACTGGACGTCAACGTACGAAAGAAGAAAAGTTAAAATAATCGTATTACTGCATTCAAAATTATTCATAGAAAAGTAGAAAGAAAGGGTCCTGGGAACATGCGTGTGTTTTTGAGAGACAGACGTCGAGAAACCATCTGAGATGATAATTTTGGCAACAGCAGAGGAAGACCGAAGACTTTATCAAGTATTGACCAGCGTCAATCAAGGAATTAGTCAATTGTAAATTATACGCACCACAAATCCTTGCGTTCTACTGCCTCAATTCCTTAATACTATCTCCAATTTTTAATATAAGGGCTAATTTACTATCTAATTTAATCATAAATATAATATCTTAATTAACTTTGTTTTTCATATTTAACTATTTTTTTAAGATAGTTCTTGTAGTAGTTGTATATGTTAAAGTTATCAAATGATAGTTCTATCTAATGCACATGATTAATAAGAATATTTTAGGAAAGACAACATCTATTTATTATAAATAACTAACTTAAATAATTTTTTTAATTTACTCAAATTAATTCACTAACTCTTACATATATATTAAGAACCAGAGGTACTACTATATTAGCATTAATAATATGAGACCCAAGATGCTGCAGGAGGATAAAACTGAAGATTTGAAAAAGACCAATGAGTTTTATCTATCCAATAGAGACAAGGTGCTGCAGGTGGATAGAACTGAAGGTTTACACACACTCTTAAATTACTTGTGCTAATCGTTTTTAGGCATAACACGATAATATAAAGAATATAATCGATTAGTTGAGTCAAATGGAAGAAGAATTTGAACTAGTTGATGATTTGGGCAAAAAAAAAAATACTACTCCCAATCCCTGACATATGAGCTAGTTGGGACATTGAACTTAGTCATAAACAAAAAAAATCTTAATCCATTACTTTATCTCTTATATTTATTATCTTTCCTCAAAATAATTTTCCTAGCTTATAAGCTACTAATGTATAAGGAAGTCAAATAATTAAGTATTCATTTGCAATAATTGAAATTCCCATGAATTATGCCTTTGAAACTATGATTTTGAATTGCCCATTGTAATTTATAAATTCATGTAATTATGATTTTAAATAACTTGTTGCACCTTATATGTTTATGTATTTTAATCTAATCTTTGAAGTTTCTTAACTAATACAGCTAGACAAATTAAAACGAGGATGGTGTGTGTGTGTACATATTAACAAATATTTATTTACTGTTTACTATGCGGAAAATTATGGTTCTTTAAAAAAGGAAATGGAAAATATACCAATCTCATCATATTCTTTGTAAGCGCATTTTTTATTTCCTTTTCAGAAAACAATTTTTTTTTTTCGGATCCAAACATTGTACTAATTTCAAAAGATGTATAATCAACAATACACAAAAATATAGTTTCAAGCAAAATGGTTTTCGAGTTGGGCTTTTCCACGCATAAATTCCTACACTGAAGTAATGACAATAAATATAACAAAAAGTCTCTTTCGATTGGACGCTCTTCATAAGAATCTTGACTTGGTTCTCCCATAAATTCAAACAACTGTAATCACAACATTGAGTTGGTCCAACTTTGTACTTAACGTCAAGTTCCACAAAGCCATGCCATTGTCCAACCAAAATCTTGTTAATTTACTATTTTTAATCCTAAATATAAGATCTCATCAGTAATAAATAATGTCTTATAATTAGGGCCGGAGGTAGTACATTTTTATGCGAAATAAAAACAGTTAAAATAATTCTGAGATAAAAATTGATTTCATATAATTATCATAAGAAAAGATATAGAGTATTAATTATTTAAAAAAGTGATAGAGAATTTGGCATTAGGGTCCTCTTAGAATCACTCTTTCATTTTCTTTTCAAATCTCAATTTTACCTTCAGATCAAAAAATGAATTATTCAAATTTAATTTTTAAAAATGGATGTCGACCCTCTCTCTTTTTTATGTAATATTATAATAATATTTTTATTAAATATTAAATCTGACATTTAAGGGTGGAAATGGGATTCTGATCGGAAAAGAAAAGAGAAGGATTCTAAGAGGATCTAGATGAGAGAATTTGTCAGCGTATTATGTGGTTTTTCTGTTTGAGTGAGTGCTATCGGCAATTTGAAAAAGGTTTTTTTGAACAAAAGAGCCATTTCACTATAAAATCTCTAAAATTTATGTGCATGAAAATCAATTTTTTCTGCTATTAATAATAAGAATTCACATTATTCAGTTAAATTATTTAAGCTTTATTTTGCAGCTGAATATATACCAGCACTACTATAATGTGGAACATTTGATGCACAAACGTCACCATTGACAAAACATTGATTCGAGAAACTTCCTAGTAACTACGTTCATACTAAGTTCAACAACTTCGTCTCTGAATATTTATCTAGATAGATTGTGGAAGAACTAGAACAAAGATCATTCAAATAAAAATCTATTCCGGCAATTGCTAATATAAGAAAATGACTTGCCTAAGAGGGCGGCCCATAAGAATCTCTGCCAATTGTAACATTCTTCCATTTTGTCTGATGATGATGATATTGGTGTCATCAATTTTCTTTCCCTTGATGATTATTCCCAATTACATTTTCCTTATCCTTCATCCCAAATGATATCTCAGACTGCAGATCTATACCTTGCTCCTCTTAGCTAGCTTTATATATGAAGTCTCATCTTAGCTTCCAGTCTCATTGCATGACCTCTGAAAAATTGTCATTTTGATTTAAATATTAAGAATGCAACTGTGAATGCAAGGATTGGTTGATGGATTCGTCAATCACCAAAGTTATTGATGACTCCCATTGCGGAGAAGATAAAAAACTCGCAAGTTTATTGATTTCTTCGACTCCATGAAGTTGAGCTCTAATATCTTCAGCAGAATAGTTTTATGATGAAGATGTTGCTAGTAACAGTTTTCTTCCTGTTGATACCCCATGCATTTTCTTTAATATCCTTTAATTTCTCCAGTTTCAAGTCCAGTACTGATGACATATCATACGAAAAACCAGCTCGCCTTGACGTAACATCCGGATACATCGAATTGGTATGCTCCAGTTCAAACATTGGTCGAGCCACATATCACAAACCAATGCACCTGCGGGACAAAGCAACTGGGAAACTAGCAGATTTCTTCACCAGATTTACCTTTGTGATTGATTCACAGAACAGCAGCAATTTTGGAGATGGAATGGCCCTCTTCTTAACCCCTAATTGTTCAAAGCTTCCTAATATTCCACAAGGGGCGGTTGGAGGTTCTATGGGTTTGATCATTGGTGGCAATGAAACGATATTTAATTCGACAAATAATCCATTTGTCGCTGTGGAGTTTGATATCTATCCTAATAAAGGCTGGGATCCTCCATATATACATGTGGGGGTCGATGTCAATTCTATTAAATCTGTTAGTGATGCGGAATGGTTCCCTGTTATCATGGGAGGGAGAACTAATGAGGCCTTTATCAGTTAAAATTCAAGTACGCATAATTTAAGCATCTCAGTCAGTAGTTTTGATATTGATGGTACTTGCTCGGTAATACATCTTGATCATATAGTTGACCTAACAAAGTTCTTGCCTGAGTGGGTTGCTTTTGGTTTCTCCGCAGCAACGGGATTATCACTTGCAATACACAAGATAAATACATGGAGCTTTTACTCAGAGGAGTACACAGATAGTACTCCCACTCCAAGTCCGAGCCCATGTAGAAAAGCTGCAGCACTTGCAGTAGGTATAGGGGTTGGAGGGCTTGTTTTAGTTTGCGCAGTGGTATTGTTCGTGATGTGGAAGAACAGAAAGAAAATGGAAGATGATGAGTGTAATGACAACATCAGTGACAATGATTTTGAAAGAGGAATAGGGCCCGAAAAGTACTCATATGCTGAACTAGCAACTGCGGCAAATAATTTCAAAGATGAGCCAAAGCTTGGCCAGGAAGGATTTGGAGGTGTCTACAGAGGTTTTCTCAAAGATTCAAACTCCCATGTGGCAATAAAGAGAACATCAGAGAGTTCTAAACAAGGAAAAAAGGAGTTTGCTTCAGAAGTAAGAATAATTAGTCAATTAAGGCATCGAAACTTGGTGCAATTAATCGATTGGTGTCATGAAAGCAAAGAACTATTGCTGGTTTATGAGTACATGCCAAATGAGAGTTTAGACACTCATCTCTTCAAGGATGAAAAGTTGCTAACATGGCCAATTAGATTTAAAATTGCTCAAGGCTTGGCCTCTACGTTATTGTACCTGGATGAAGAATGGGAACAATGTGCAGTTCATAGAGACATAAAATCAAACATCATCATGCGAGACTCTCAAACTTCAATGCAAAACTTGGAGATTTTGGATTAGCAAGATTAGTTGACCACACCAAGGCAGCAAAAACTACAGCTTTAGCAGGTACTATGGGCTATATGGCTCCAGAATGCCTCACTACCAGAAGGGCTAGTAAAGAATCCGATGTCTACAGTTTTGGTGTTGTTGCTTTAGAAATAGCTTGTGGAAGAAAATCCATCGATCGCAGGGGTCCAGAAAATGAAATAAGCATAATTAATTGGGTATGGCTACTCTATGGAAGTGGAAAACTGCTTCAAGTAGTCGATTCAAGACTAGAAGGAGATTTTAATCTTGATCACATCAAATGCCTCCTGACTATTGGACTATGGTGTGCTCATCCTGATCCTAGTCATAGGCCCTCAATAAGGCAAGTAATTCACGTGCTTAACTTTGAAGCTCCATTTCCAATTCTTCCTTCAAGTTATCCAGTGCCAATGTATGATGAATTTCCAGTATGGACATCATTTTCAAATCTATCCAGTACAAATTCTTCAGAGGTTGTCAATACCATGACATAAGCCTTAGTTTTAACCCAAACTCTTTTGGTTTCACTACAATTTCTAGTGATGTTTCACCAAGAGTTTCACTTCTGTATTTGGACAAAAGTTCTTTACGCTTTCTTCGCATTTCTTGGTGTAAGTAACGATAATCTTAAAAACAAAGCAAATAGAGAACCTATGATTTTTCTTTTTATGGGATTCTTACAGGTGATTCTAAATTGTCGCTAAAGAAACAATTTTGATAAAGTATATAGAAAATAAAGAGAAGTTTCAACTCTATCGAAATTCAGTATTTTGGGTGGCGTCCACATGTTATGTCTATAGTATTGTCTATTTATACTTAGGATACTTGGAATCTGCCTTTACTATATTCCATGACATAAAAGACTTGATTTCTATTGTAGGAAATGTTGGGGAAAAAAATCAATTATTAGAATTCAATTTCGCTACAAATTCTTCCTTACAAAATTTAGGTACGAGATTATTTTTAAGTCACATATACAACTAAAATTCCCAACTTCTCTGAAAACAAAGGAACAGAAAACATCAGGACAACTTGAAAGGGTTTTGGCCGGAACAAGAAAGCAACATGTTTCAATGGAGTTCAGAAACATGTAGGTTTTTCTAAAGATGATAGCTTCTTCTTTTTTCCCCTCAGTAAAACAAAATGCTTTAAAATAAGTAGAAACTAAAAAGAAGATTTAAAAAAAAAATTACGAGAAAAGAGAAGATATTTCCGCTGCCAGAAGAAAAGAAAAGATTTGAAAATTAAACTTCTCACAGGTTCAAGATTATTCTGATCTTTTTGCTGTGATATTTGAATTCTAGAATTTGCAAGAAGTTTAAAAGGATGATAGGAAATATCCTTACATACTGAAGTGCAGCTAAATTGCTGTTATACTAATTACGCAAAGCACTAAACTAATTAAGGAGTTTCTCTCATGGCAAAGATAAATATCGTAGATACATGTAAATAATTTCAAAAGCATATTCCTTTCCCACATGAAAAATTGTTTGAAGTAGGGACATTAGAAAGTTAGCGGCACAGACAAATAGACACACGTTTCATCTCAGCCCGCAATAAAGATTATTGTTATTGTTATTATCAAACTATTTATATTTGTTTATCATGAATAACTCACTATTCTAACAAATAAACTAACTTAAACATCAAATGTCTTTTGAAATTTTAACTTTAGTTTTAAAATCTGCAATTCAATTGATGAATTATTGAATAGAGTGAAAATTATGTTTTTACGGGATTGATTTGAGATATCAAGCATTTTATCCATATACACATATTTTAAGAAGGTTTACCTATGGGGTTGATTTAATGAGAGAGAAATCATGTTATAATCCTGTTAGTCCAAGTCCCAGCAGATTTTTTTCCTTTACTTCCTTCTTACCTTTTTTTAATTATTGTTTTTGGCCGGTGAACTTTCCAGAAGTTATATTTACAAATACAGTGAATTGACGTCCGTGGCAAAGATGATGTTCAAATTTAGAGATCAACCAAAAGCTATTTTTTTGGTCGAAAAACCAAAAATTATTAAGAACGCCAGAAGTATTAAATTAATTGATAGACAAACAGCAGCATTAAAATCTTTCAAAGACTAGTTTCAAAAGTTTCATTAAATTAATTAGTAAACTCACAACTTGCTTAGATAAGAAAATCATAATTATGATAATTAAATATAAAACAAAAACAAATAACTAGAATAATTGATGCATCAAAACTGAGTCAAATACGAAACTAGTTTCAGTATTCATCACTTTGATGAGCAATATAAACTCATCAGATCTAGATGGCTTATATCTAATTCAAACAGTACAGATTTAAAATTTTTAATTATTTATTTTTAAATAAAAAAAAATATTTTTTTGATAGAATAATAGTTAAGATATTATCTCTATTTTACATTCTATATAAATTAAAAATAATTATTTAAAAAAAAAAGAAATCAAATCTGAATCATTCAAATGAGATATGAATGATCTAGATTTGATGAGTTTAAAATGCTCATAAAAAATGATGAGCACCAAAACTAGTTTTGTCAAATAGTGGCTGATCATCACTCTCATCCACATGCATGGCCTTCTGCGATGATTGCGGAATATTACCCGCTCAAATAAAAATCTATGCCAAAAATTGCGAATGCAAGAAGACGACTTCCCGTATGGGGCCAATAATTAACAAAAGTAAATCCTTAGCATTAACTTGTTAATTAGCTGGACTTGAAATGACAGAATTTACTAAAATAAGAATCAAGTAGACGAAGCATTTCTTTTTGGAAAAATCAAAGACGAGAAACATAATATATTATACATACGTAGGAAGGCTAAGAAATAAATCTCGTTTTGATTTCTAAAACTGAGTTTTGAGCAGAATATGCTTCCCTGCCAAATAACATTCTTTCATTTTCTTCTTCTAAATGAGGCTTTTTTGCCTGAATACTACAAATAGTAAAATTATTTATCAATATGCTATACTTTTAAAAGTATTTACCAATATGCTGCACTTAAAATCATTTTTCAAGTAAACAATTTTTAAAGTTGTTCTTCTAGTGAACGACTTCTTCATAATCAGTCCTCGATGTGCGTGAAGTGAATGAAAATTGTTCTTCAGGTGAACGACTTCAAAAATCATTTTTCATGTGAATAACTTCAAAACTTTATTTGTTGCTGAACGACTTCTCACCTTCTCTCTTGATTAGAATAATTAGTATAATGATTTATCAATCATTTGAATGACAAAATCATGACTAAATAATGGGAGGAAAATGTTGATAATTACTTAATGATATTAAAACTAATTGTGAAATGAGTATAAGATGTATATTAATTAAAAGTAGAAAGTAATAAATATTTTATTGTAAAAAATAATAAATAAAAATTAAGTTTATAAAGAAAAAATGATCCACCTTACTGATAGTGACTTCCAATCCCACATCTTGGCCTCCTTCTTATACGTTGTGGCCATTGTTGTTGTATATCCATTTCTTGAGGTTCAAGTGTTTTATTTATTTGTGTAGTTAGTGTATTCAAATCAAACCAAGGTGATTCATTTAAATGTATAGATTTTCGAGAAGTGACAAATGCTTCATTTAATGATTCACCATGTTCAAAAATAGAAGTATTGTATTTAGCTGAAAATAATGCAGGATTATCAAATAAAGTCATGAATGGTTGAGATTGAGAAAGATTGGCTAAGTTGGAAGAGGATGATGATGAGGGTGCCATGTAATGAGACTCAAGTTGTGTAAAATCAACAGAGGTGAAGGGAGATGATGGTTAAGGTGATATACTAATTATTTTAATTAGGAGAGAAGGTGAGAAGTCATTCAGTAGCAAATAAAGTTTTGAAGTCGTTCACTGGATGAACGATTTTTGAAGTCGTTCACTTGAAAAACGATTTTCATTCACTTCATGCACATCAAGGATTGATGATGAAGAAGTCATTCACTAGAAGAATGACTTTAAAAATTGTTCATCTGAAGAACGATTTTAAGTGTAGCATATTGGTAAATACTTTTAAAAATACAGTATCTTGGTAAATAAAATTTTACTGTTTATGGTATTTTGGCAAAAAAGCCTCTAAATGATGATATTGCTATCAACAATTTTCTTCCTCTTGGTTATCCCTAATTACGTTTTCCTTATCCTTCAACCTAAATGATATTTCAGACTACAGATCAACGACCACACTCCTATAGTAGTGTAAACAAAAGCCCTTAAGCTTTACGACCCTTTTCTTAGCTAGATTCCAGCCTCATTTTATGACCTCTAAAAAATTGCCATTTTGGATTTAAATATTAAGAATACAATTGAGAATACAAGGATCAATGATGGATTCTGGTAAGCCTTAGATAAAAAGGGGCCAAGGACCGTACCAGATTCAAAGCATAGCATATTGGTTAATGGACTCCTCAGCTAGTCTTTAAAGTTATTGATGACTTCCTAGTGGGAACAGCTTTTCGTACGTGCATATCCCATGCAAGTTTCTTGATTTCTTCATTTGCATTAAACATTTCACCCTCAAAAGATTGAGCAATTAAGATGTTACAAGTCTCAGTTTTCTTCCTCTTGCTACGTGCATCTGCCTTTTCCTTAAACTTTAGCTTCACATGTTTCCAGGATGATGACAGAATATCATTATAAAAATCAGCTTGCCTGGTAGGAACATCCATCGACTTGGTAACTCAGTACAATGATAGTGTCGGTTGAGTCACATATCACCAACCAATGCACTTGTGGGACCAAGCTACTGGGAAACTCAGATTTCACCACCAGTTTTACCTTTGTGATTGATTCAATGGGCGACGACACTTTTGGAGATGGGATGGCCTTCTTCTTAGTCCCTATGGATTCAAAGCTTCCTAATATTCTGAAAGTTGGAGGAGCCGCTATGGGTCTGGTTATTAGTGGTGTGGAGATGATACTTAATTCATCAATAGATCATCCAGTTGTTGCTGTGGAGTTTGATACCTTTCCCAATATTGAAGGTTATGAGGGCTGGGATCTTGTGTATGTACATGTGGGTGTTGAAACATCCTTCTTTTAACCCCTTAGAATATTCATTTGGAAGCGTTATGATTCAAACGATTCATGAAACAAGCCCGTAGATTGAAAATTTAACATTGGTTCTTGAGTTACTATTCACATGTTAAATTTCATATTTTCTATCCAAATTTGAAAAATCATAACTAATTATAGAAAAATTGTATTGAGGTGAATCAAATTTCTATCTGAAGCTCTTTGAGTTATCTATAGGGAAAAACAAAATAATACTAGACTTAACCCTTGTCAATTCATACAGTTTATTCATCGAAGTTTACTATTTATTTGGTAAAAATTGTACTTTCCAGCTTTTCTACCCCAACTTTGATCAAGCATAACTCTTAGCACACACATCCATTTTATGTGATCTATCACTTCGTTTAAAGCCCATGATGTGTTCTTTAACCATACCAAATTTCATAAGCAGAATCAATTGTTTGCCTTACCTCAACTCTGTTAATAATTTGTGGCTCTTTTAGGGATGATTTATCCTCCTAACTGGCATTAATAATTCATAATTAATTCTTTTCTTGCATAATCTTATTCCATCAATTTATAAAATATCCCCATACATTATTATAGTCAATTATGCATGCCATTATCATTATTTATCATCATATAACATTAGTGGCATGTTTATATCATACATTAATATACAGATTATGCAATGCAATGTAATACATTTCTTAAATTCTTTTCCTCTTTTCCTTGCTTCACTTCTTGATTTCTTTTCCCATATTCTTTGCACCTATTATGGTAGGTTAAGGGAAGATAAGATTTGGGAGAATATTAGTAGCAAACATTACTATCAATGCATGCAATACTAATGCTTGTTGGATGACATGCTTGGTTACATGCTTTCATGCTCCTAAAATGCCATGCCTTCATGCTCAATGTTTCATTCACACATGGCCATAGAATATACAAGAAATAGAGCAAAATTTAATCTTTCATAATCTAAATCATCATCAAGTGAGATCAACACACAAGTATATATATATATTAAGCACACAATAAGGGTAAGTTCACTACCTTTTATCCTTAAGCTTTCCCTCTTGCTCCCTTTACACTTCCAACCATTAAGATTGCTTGCTCAACCTTTGCCATTCCTTTTTTTTGGTGTCTCATAGTTCTAAATTCACAATACATAATAATATCCTGTCCATTAAGACCATGAAAAACCATTAACCATCTTAACTCTTAAACTTATTCCTCTTTAACCTTAATTTTTGCTGTCTTTTCCATAGTCTTTAAAACTATTCTCTTGGTGATTTCCTACTCAATTTTTCATGAAGAATCCAAATATGAGTTTGGATTTATCAAAATCTAACCCCTTATACCATTTCTTGCCTTGGCCAAATAATATGCCTTTATGGTCTATAATTTTCATTTTCAATTCTAATACTTCCAAACTTGTTTTCTCATCTTTACCCCACACACAATTTTTCATTCTGAACTCATTGAAAGCATCAAAATCATCAAAATCCAATCCTAAGAAATAGAACTCAGCCTGGCTGAAATGTTTTCTCAAGTTACACAATCATGAAATTCAACCAATTTCAGCATAAAACCACTTGATTCTTATTCCTTTCAAGCCTTTAAACATTATTTTAACATTAATTTCATCTTCCCCTACACTTAACAATTTCATGTAGCATGTCCTCTTAGGGTTTCAAGCTTCCAAAATCTATTAAAATCCATAACCAAGCTCCATAACAAGAAGGGCAGTGAAAACTACATCAAAAACCATGAACGTAGCTTGTTTTAAAGCTTGATCTTGCATAGGATAACTTAGTCTTTCTCTTCCCTTCTTCTTTCTCTCTCTAGAATTCATTTTGCAAGAGCTTCCCCATAATTTCAAGAGCCTTGGATAAAAATAAGGGGAGGGGAGGGGTATTTATAAAGTTTACAAACAAATCTTAGCCATTGATCTTGAAATTATAAGATTAAATCTTGGCCATTCATTTTTCCTCTTTGTCTTGTGATGACAAGTGTCCTCATGACATCATGCTTATCTCATCTTGCTTATATCATCAAGTCACATGCCTTTAATCAAACTATACACGTGTCGTTCATCCAATCGTACATATAATCCTTTACATGTCCCTTCATCATTTTGACATTAAGATAAGGGGAAAATTAATATAAAAAATCAAGCAAAATACAGCCCTTAGGTATTCCCCCACCTATCTTGCTATTTTATACCTTATTGAGTACTTTTTCGGGTCCTAACTTATCTGGGACTACTACGACATGTTCTGGCTTCATTTTCTCATCTAAAATAAGTCCATATGGCATTATATAACATGCTTAAAGAGGAAGTGATGCTCTTCCCTTGTTTTTCTATTAAAACAATTAATAATATTTATTTTGGAGTAAATTTGACCGAATTCTTTCTATTAGTCATAACTCTGAGAATCTGTCTCTGGGTATCAATACTATTTATTCATCACGAGAAATTTCTCTAATTTCTCTTAAGTCAAAAGTCAATCTCTAGATAGTTTGCTTTGACTTTCCCCAGATAGTATATAAATAAGCTTTAAATTCTATTAAAGCCAACTTCTTTGATTTCTGGGGACAAAATTATTTTTAAAACCTATGATAATTCCTCAAGTATTTTTTCCCATTTTCTTCCAATTATCTGAAGCCGCCTTATATTTTAAATAATTTATTTATGATAACATTCAAAATTAGTCAAAACCCTAGGAATTCCACAAATTCCTTTTAGGGGCATTTTTGTCATTTTTAGCCTTATAGGCCTCTGGACCTCATTCTCATTTTTTTGGAATTTTTCTGAAGTATTCAGGCCTACTTTTCATCACTGCCTCTTTTCGACTTGAGACTTTTCAAATTTATGTTTTATGTCCCTGTTTGGGTTTAGCCTCAAGAATCCTCTTATTAATGTTCTTAACACAACCTTTGACCATTAATTACCTCAACTCCTTATTCTGGACCCTTGAATGTCCATATAGGCCTTAACATGGCAATTCTCATTTTTTAAGATTTTTCTAGAATTTTTCAGCATAATTTTCATTTTTGCCCTTACCTGCCTAAAATTTTACAAAATTACGATTTTACCCCTGATTTGGCTTAACCCCGTAATTCACCTCATTGAGGCCTTCAGCATAACCTTTGACCTATATTCATCTCTATTTCTTATCATTGGGCCTCTAGATTTTACTAGAGTCTCTAACTTTCTCTTTTCTTGGTTCCAAGAACTTTTCTTTTGCCATTTAGTCCCTGTGAATCCCTTTGTCCTTTCAGGAAACCTCTGGGACCTCTGCCAAAAGGGTTTGGTAGTATTCCCATTTTAGGCTAAATCTAATACTTCTAAGCCAAAAATTTGGATGTGACAGGTGTCGATATCAACTCTATTAATCTAATAACACTATGCGATAGAAGGCTAATATCAAAGAAGGCAGAAGAAATAAGGCTTTCATTAGCTATAATGCAAGTACACAGAATTTAAGCATCTCATTCACTGGTTTTGATTCTAGTAACAACATTGTGTGGCAAAGTACCTACCAAAGTACCTACCTGAATGGATTACTTTTGGTTTCTCAACTACCACAGGACAATTTTTTGCAACACGCAAGATCAATTCATGGAGTTTTTACTCAGAGGAGTTCACTAATAACACTCGTACTCCAAGTCCAAGGCCAAGTAGAAATGCGATAGCACTTACAATAAGATTAGGGGTTGGCCGGCTAGTTTTAGTTTGGGGGTGGTATTGTTTGTCTTGTGGAAGAACAAAAAGAAAATGAAGGATGATGAGCCAATGATGAGGACATTAATGATGATTTTGAAAGAGGAACAAGACCCAAAAAGTACTCATATGTTGAACTAGCAAGTGCTGAAAATAATTTCAAAGACGAGTAAAAGCCTAGTCAGGGAGGATTTAGAGGCGTCTACAAAGGTTTTCTCAAAGATTCAAGCTCCTATGTCACCATAAAGAAAATATCAGAGAGTTCTAAACAAGAAAAGAAGGAGTTTGCTTTAGAAGTAAGAGTTAACAGCCAACTATGACATCAAAACTTAGTGCAACCCATTGGTTGGTGTCATGAAAAGAAAGAATTATTCCTAGTTTATGGGTACTTGCCAAATGGAAGTTTAGATGCTTATCTCTTTAAGGGCCAAAGGTTATTGTCATGGTTTGTTAGATTTAAAACTACTCAAGACTTGGCCTCTACATTGTTGTACCTACATGAAGAATGGCAACAACATGTTGTTCATAGGGACATAAAATCAAGCAACATCATGCTAACTCAAACTTAATGCAAAACATGAAGATTTTGGATTAGCAAGATTTGTAGACCATGCAAAAGGAGCACAAACTACAGCTCTGGCTGGAACTATGGGTTATATGGCTCCTGAATGCATTATTACTGGAAGGGCTAGTAAAGAATCTGATGTCTCTAGTGTGGTGTTGTTGCTTTGGAGATAGCTTGCAGAGGAAAATCCATTAAACACAAGGCCCTGGAAAATGAAATAAGCATAATTAATTGGGTATGGCAATTCTATAGAAGCGGAAAACTTCTTGAAGCGGTTGATTCAAGAGTAGAAGGAGATTTCAACAATGATGAAATCAAATGCCTAATGACCATTTGGTTGTGGTGTGCTCATCTTGATCATAATTGTAGGCCCTCAATAAGGCAAGTGTTTCATGTGCTTCACTTTGAAGCTCCTTTTCCAATGCTTCTTTTAGGTTTTCCTATTCCTACATATCATGATGAGTTTCAAGTATGGTAATCATTTTCAAATCTATCCAGTACCAATTCTTCATAATCAATATGACAACATAAGCTTTAGTTTTAACATAAACTCTTTTGGTTTGATCGCTTCAATTTCTAATGATGTTACAGCAAACCTTATCTCTTCTGTATTTGTTCAAAAATTAATTGTAGCTATTGTAAATCTGTGGTTCATTCAAGTAGTCCCTGATATTTTTTTCGCATTTCTTGGAGACAGTAATCTTACAAATTAGATAAAACTTAACAAAAGAAGCTATGACTGGTTTTGCTCAAAAAGTTCAATATTTTTCCTGATAAGTTGTAGTCATACAGTGTTATTTCGTATATTGTAGTGTTATTGTGTTGATAATTAGATTTATATTATTACATTAATTTCTAATGCTAATGTCTAATAAATAATAGACAAAAAATCATCGTCAAGCAAATTGGTTCTTAGCTTATGCTTTTCCACTCCAGAAATTTTCTTCTACACTGAAGTAGTCACAATCATGATGATAAAAAGTCTCTTTCTGGTGGACCTTCTTCATAAGAATCTTGACTGGGTTACATGCTTACATAAATTCAAACAACTGTAATTACAAAATTGAGGTTGGCAACATGTCAAGTTCTTCAAATTAAAGCCATGTCTATATCCGAACAAAAATAACGTTGTCCAACAAAAATATTGCTAATTTATATATTTAGGTATAGAAAATGAGAATAATTAAATTAATTTTGAGAGAAAAATTAATTTCATATATTATCGTAACGTCATATTAATTACTGAAAAAATAACAGAGAATTTCAAATTTGTTCCCATTGGTTTCTAACTTCATTGCCCAACGTATCAGAATTTGTCACTAGTCTATCATGTGGCTTTTCTCTTTGAATCAGAAATGTAAATAGGAAAACTATTTTTAAATACAAGATCAATTTTACTATAAACTTTGTGTATAAAAATTGTTTTTTTTGGTATTTGTAATTGGACCAATATTGGCACTAGACAAGCTTAGTGTTTAGAATGCACATTTCCTATAATTAATGAGTACCTAAAATGTGAAGAAGTGTATTAAAAGTATACAAAATTTAGAAAAGCTTTAAAAACTGAACTGGGCATATTTTGAATTTGGCCCCTCAAATTTCAAATGTGGTTTTAACTTCTGGAATTTAGTCTATCTTAAACATTTGTTCTTGGAGATATATTAGTATTGAAGTATCATTAAAGGCATTAAAGTGGTGATATGGACTTAGTAAATGGCATGTAACTGAATCTTGTGTGGATAACAGAAAGAAAAAAAGGAGTAAATTATCAAAACGTAGCTGTCTAGCCCCTTTTTTTTATCCCTATTCATTTGAGGAGCTATTTACTGCCTTGTATTTTGAGAACTTGTGGTATGTGCTCATTGTGCAACAAGTTTTCACGCACAAAATGATCAAAAGATCTATATGAGGATATCAATATATGAATATAGTACAACTATAATGATCATATCATCGTAGTCATAAAGCAAATGAAATCTCAACACAAGTGCAAAAATAAGAAAGAAATACGAAAGATCCGTCTAGAGAGAAGAGAGACCAGAGAAAGAAGATTACACCAAAACCAATCTTGCCTCTCTAACTAACATTATTCCTTTTTCATTCTAATGGGTCCACTTCCAGCTCATGTAATTTCCATGTTTGTTTCCTCATTCTAGAACTTTTCCGCACTTGGGCCTAGGTTATCGATCTATTTGAGTCCATGATTCTGTCCTTTGTACTTGAGCCAGTCACATTACCCCTGCCAATAAAAGGAACCTTGTCCGTAAGGTTCAAGCCAGGATAAACGACCTGTAAATCCTCAGCCCATTCCTATGTAGGAGCGTCACCACTACTCTAGTGAACTAAGCATTAGATGAGCCATTGACCACGACATTGAATCTGATGAGACTCAAGGATTGCAATGGGTTGTGCAACAAGTCCCCCCGAAAATAGCCAGTAAAGGTAGTGGAAAATAAGCACCCTGAGAATTGAAACCTTCAAACTTCTTCAACATAGAAACATGAAAGACTGGGTGGATGCGTGCCTGATCTGATAGACGCAAGCAATAAGCAACTTGTCCAACACATTCAATCACCTCAAAGGGACCAAAATAACGCATAGCTAACTTTTGGTACTCATGGAGTTGCACCAAATGCTGACGATAAAGTTGTAATTTAACAAGATCCTGATTGCCAACCTAAAAACTAAGTTTTGTGTGGTGACAATCAGCAAAGCGTTTCATTCATTCCTAGGCCTTGAGCAAGTTGCGCTTCAGTAGTAATAACAACTCATCTCATTATGCCAACTGTTGATGGACATCAAAGGGTGTATCCTCTAGAGAGGAATGACAAAAAGCAGCAACAGTGGGTCATAACAATACACAACTTTAAATGGAACCATACCAGTAGTAGAGTGAAAAGAGGTGTTGTACCAGAATTCTGCCCAAGGTAAATGAGCCAACCATTATCGAGAATAGTCAAACACCAAGCATCATAAGTACATCTCCAAATATTTATTGAGAGCTTTAGATTAGCCATTTGATTGGGGGTGATAGGCTGAGGTCAAACAAAGTTTCACTAGGATATGCTATAGTTAGCCATGTGGGGTCCAATTGTCTCAAGCCACGCAGCTCCAATGACCATGTCAACTCCTACTATTGGAAGCATAAAACAAGGCATATATATAATATGGCCATTAATTTGTACCGGTACTGCATTTATCAATTTTGTGCTACTTAGAATGCAAACTATTTCTCCCAGAACTCTAACCTTAAGAGTCAATTCAATAGGAACCTTTAAATAGTGTGCTATCTGTAGATGTAAAAAATTGTCTAAGCTTTCTCCATCGAACAAGATTTGCATCTTGTTCCCTTGAATATCTCTATTGAATCGGATACTTACGAACCCTTGTGTCCCTCTCAACACATGCAGAGATAAGTGATGCAATGTTAGTTTAGGTTCCTTAACATTTGGTTCTTCAATCAGAGGGACATCTTCTTTATCTTCATTCAACAGCATCATTAATTGTTTATTGGGACAATAGTGGGAGGGAGAGAATTTAGCATCACAAGTGTAACACAAGGCCGTCTCCCTCCTTACTTGCATCTCGGCCGCCATCATCTTCTTAATCGGTGGGATATTTAGCTTAGGTAATAAGGGGGGAGGTTTGCCTTACCTCTACTTGTTTGCAAACCTGTATTGGTTGTGAATGACCCAGTGTAAGGGACGAGGGCTTTTTGATTAGTGGAGGACACGGATACCATGGTCTATATTTTCAGCTCTGTGGCATTAATTGTAAGGCTTGATGATGAAGTATCCATAAAGAGGTTAGCTAATAACATAGCACTAAGCACCAATATGGGTTATTAAACTAGAACATCATGCTTTAACCCTGGTAGGAGTCCCCTATATAACAATCGAGAAGAGCTGACTCAGATATCTCCTCTGTTCTATTAGCTAGAGCCAGAAACTTTGCATTATAATCCTTAAGTCCACCTCCTACTCCTACCAATGTAAGCTTAAATAATTGAGATTGTACACAATCAAACTTTAAAGGACCATATTGCACCTCAACTGCCTTTGCCAATGTCAACCAATCTAGCACTCGACCTGCCTTTTTGAGCATCTCAAACCATGGCAGTACTTCCCTATCCATGTCTACTGATGCAATCATCAAACACTGGGATCCTATTATTCCAAAGTATTTGAAGTACTGCTTTGCTTTGTAAATCCAGTTCAATGTGTTTGTCCAGTCAAACGTCAGGAAATCCAACTTCATAAACTTATGATAGGAATGCATCTTATCCATATAATGAGTTTCTAGAATCGAATAGGATGATGATCTGGATGGTATTTCCTCTTACTTTATCACTATTGGCTAAACCAGTAATTGTAATATGGCTTCAAATCATCCAAACCACCCCTCTAGCTGGTCAAACGGCTATTCATGTGATCAATCAGCCACTCATTTGCTTGAATCGACCCTTGGCACCCTCCACAAAGTCATTCATCCTCTTCACATCATTCTGCAACTCCTTTAGATGGGTGTTGTCAGCCATAACGGACCTTATATTTCTCTCAATAAAAATACCAATATGATGATCATAAGCCCAAGGGAAGAGCCCAATCCTAAAAGACTAGTCTATTAGGACAGAAAGCCTTTTGAACTATAAACCTAACAACACTTGTGAGATTTCCTAATGTATGACTCATAACAGAGCACCACCCTTGAGACTCGACGTCCCTGATGGCTCCACTCTACGACAGTTCACGTAATCTTCTTACTAGTTAGAACCCTTCACAGGTAGCCCTTTTTGGTTGGCTTACTTTTAATGAAAGCACCAATGTGATGAGCACAAGCCCAAGGGGAGAGCCTAATCCTAAAAGACTAGCCTATTAGGAGAGAGAAATGTTTGAACTTGTAAACCCCATAATACTTGTGAGATTCCCCAACGTGGGACTCATAACAGAGCATCCCCCTTGAAAGTTGATGTCCCTGATGACTCCACTCTACAGCACTTCACTCGGTCCTCTTACTAGTCAGAACCCTCCATAGGTAACCCTTTCTGATTGGTGGACTCTCAATGAAAGCACCAAATGGTATGTCCTCATCCTACAACAAGTTTTCACACACAAAATGATTGAAATATCCATATGGATCAGCATATCAAGTAAGTACAACCATAATGATCATATCATCGTAGTCATAAGTTAAATGAAATCTCACACACAAGTGCAGAAATAAGAAAGAAG
This sequence comes from Neltuma alba, assembly GCF_004799145.2. Lineage (NCBI taxonomy): Eukaryota > Viridiplantae > Streptophyta > Magnoliopsida > Fabales > Fabaceae > Neltuma > Neltuma alba. Next base: position 471,159 of record NW_021635344.1, on the reverse strand, counting down.
TACGGAAGATCTGTCCAGAGAGAGAAGATTACACCAAAGCCAATCCTGCCTCTCTAACTAACATTATTCCTTTTTTATGCTAATGGGTCCCTTTCTAGCTCATGCAATTTCTACATTTGTTTCCTGATTCTAGATATTTTTTGCACTTGGACCTGGATCGCCGGTCTATTTGAGTCTATGATTGTGTTCTTTGTACTTGAGCTTGTCACAACTCATCCCCTCTATATGCTCATTCTCTGTGCTGCATTTTAAAGACTTGTTCTTTCTTTCTTTTGGCTATTAACTAGCTATTTGGTGAATCCACATTACCATTCTCACGTCCTTTATGACCTTTCAACATATTTTAACACCATTATACTTCCAAGGACTAATGTTTTAGGAGGAACCAAATTTTAGGAATTAAAGTATGGGTTTGAAATTTGAGGAAACATAATCAAAATAGATTAAATTTTAAGAACCAAAAATTATATTAACCTTTCAGAAAAATACACTGAAAACACATAAGGTATGAATTCTTAGAGAGGTTAGATAGTCTCATAAAAAAAACAGAGAGGTTAAATAATATTAAATCAGTCTTGACAGGTAGATCCTGAAAGATGATCACAAACAGCACTATATATGGCAAGAATCATGGATAACATAGGGTTATGAAAATTTTAATGGGTTGAATGTAAAACATTTAAGAAATGGGATTCAAATTTTTTAATTAGTTATTCTTACTGATCTTTTATGTTGTATATTTTCTTTGTTAAAATTTTAGAAATTCACTTCTCCAATTGTTTAAATCAAACTCGTTAAATTTCCCTTTTTCGCCCTTCTATTTCTGTGGTGCTAAACATGTGATTAGCTTTTAATGATGTCTAATCAACAATGAGAGATAGTGCCAAGCTATTTTTCTTTCTATGCTTGAGCTTTTCAACTTCGAAAAATTTCTCCTTAGTCACAAATATGATGACAAAATGTCTCTTTCTATTGAAGCCTCTCCATTATAATCTTGACTTTGTTCTTGCAAATATAAACAACTGAAATTATAAATCTACGCTTGAGAACACTTTGTACTCAACGTGAAGTTCTAGATAGAAGGTCATGTAACTCTCTAGATATATCAAAGAAAAATTAGCATTATAAAACAAAAATCTTGTTCATTTATATATTTTGTGGTACAAAATAAAAGTAAATAAAATAATTTTGGGATAAAATTAATTTCATATTTTTGCCATAAAATATAATTTCAAATTGGTTCCTATTGGTTTTGGGATTCTTTCCACAACACATGTGAGAATTAATTTGTCAATCTATTATGCGGCTTTAATTAAGATTTATTTCTGTTTGAGTGAGTGCTATCAGATAAGAATAGAAAAATCTACACTGGCAATTGTTAATGCAAGAATATGACCCCCTAATGAGGCCATCAACAAAAGTGAATCCTTGTTGTTAGCTCCTATAGTAAGAGTTTGTATGATTGAGATTATCCTTACATATATGCTTTATAATTCTATTGATATATCTATATTTCTTGAGATTTGATAAATATCCCACTTGATATCTCACAAGCACATATTAGTATGTATGATGAGTTATAAAGTTGGTTGATGAGGCTTTCATTTCACCTTATGGTTTCTAATGTTTTCAGGTGATAGTTTAGGTGTTAGTCCATTATGGAAGGTTCTAAAGGTGTAGTATGCTCTTATAACTTGTATAGCCTCCCTCTTTTTGTTCTATGTGTTGATTTATTATATATTGCCACATAAGGTTCATTTATAATAATTTAGTAAACTGATACTTTTAATTTTTTTTATTTACTGAGAGTGTTGGCAGAAGGATGGAGGCCATTAGGACGTTGCTGTGACACTCTTTTAAAAATGTTGATTTTTGATTAATAAAGCTCCATAGCTTATTTTGAAAGGATTTATAAGTTTGTATACTCAAAAGTGTGAGTTTTCTTTTGGGCTTATGATTGATTGTTATTTCTAAACTTCTAAAATCCAAGGCCCAAGTTAAGGATTGATATTGCTTGTCATATTAGTTTATTTCTTTTAACCATGACGGTAGTTTAATGATTTTAAGATTTGTTCTTTTCTATCATAGTTAATCTTTCAATTGAATTATTTGATTTAATTTTAGTAGGTTTTGTAAGTAACGCTCATCATAATTTGGTATCAAATTTAAAGATTCTGTGAACTATGCTGCATTACATTGCATTTAGTGGCAATATACTTCCCTATTAACTTTTGTATGCATTTGATTTTTTTCCTTCTTTTGCTGGCTTGCATCCTTAGGTGGGGAGGATGGTATGTACAAGATCCCAATAGACTAATTAGAATGATGGACAACCCATAAACCCACTGAACCAGCCACCGAATCAACTTCTTTTCAATCAAGATACTTGATTGCAACAGTTGAGGGATGTTGTGGCAACAGAAGTAGAAGGGAGAGTAAGAAAGTTAGAGGAAGATTTAAGAGGCAAAAGAGTTGTTGAAGAGCATGAAGATAATGGGTTCATAGAATAGACAATATGTCATTCTGGAACCTACAAAAGTTCTGCTAAAAGACCCAAAGAAGATAGTAGCTCTTAGAGGCAACAAGGACACAAATGAGGTTATGAACCTTAGGAGTGTGTGGAAGGATATAGATTACTATCACCTGGAGACTTTTGATAGGGACTTAGATCCTAATAAAGTTGAGACTTGGATTGATGGGCTAGAAACGATATTGAAGGCTTGTGACTACCTACCAGAAGGTACAAGCAGCAATTGTCTTATTGAGAGACGAAGCTAAGAGGTGGTAGAGTGTAGGAGGCATAGATGACTCACAAGTTACTTGAGAAGAGTTCAAATAGATGTTCTTTGACTATTACCTTCCCCTAGCCTTGAGACAAGAAAAAGAGACATCTTTTTATGCTCTTTGACAGGAGAACATATATTAGAATGAGTTTATTGCTAAGTATATTGATCTTTTTAAGTATGTTACTTGTGTATAACAAAGGGATAACCCCGGATAGATGGCCTAGCAATTTATAGAATTGGTAAGACTGTAGTTGAGGTAGTAATTGGCATTGTATGAATTTAAAAGTTTTAAGGATGCCTATACAAAACTTAAGATAACAACTCGCATGCCTAGAGAAATATATGAGAACATGAGGCGAGATAGTTGGGGGAGGTTCTCTAGTTTTATGAAGTAATAGGAGGAATTAATAAGAAAAGTAGTTATAGTTTAGGGAGCTTAAGGAGCTCAAGCAAAGGCAAGAGCCAATAGTCAGAAGAATGTAGCCAAAAGAGACTTTATGCAAAGGAGACCAACTTAGGGGATTTGTATGGGAGGAGATTAGAGCACCTACCATAAGCCTTCCAGATCCACACAAGTGTTAATGGTCTTTGCTCAAAATGTAGGAGGATTCATACAGAACAGTACTGGGAATGCCATAAATGCCATAAATTTAGGCACATAGCTCGCAATTGTCCAGGGCGCAGTAGCTGACTGCTAGCTCCAAATCCATGGTGCTAGGCAGAGCATTTGCTTTGACTATGAAGGAGGCCAATGTGTCTCCCAATTTGATTAGAATTACTGTTTCTCTTCAAGTACATGACATACCTGTGTTGCTTGATCCTGGTGCTACTTATTCTTTTATTATCGTGGATTGTGCTTGAAAGTTTAAATTCCCAATGCATGATTTACCCTACCTATTGAAAGTGTTAACTACAACGGGAACCACTATGTTAACCAAACAAGCTTGTTTGAGTCTTGTACTTAAATTTGAGAACCATGAGTCTATGATTGATTTGATTTGTCTATCCTTTAAGGGTATTGATGTGATTATTGGCATAGATTGGTAACCCTCTCTTTGTGTATTAAGGTAATTAAGACTGTTAATTGTCCTTTGTGATTGTCTGCTACTCAAACAACTAAGTATATTCAGAAGGGTTGTCAAACCTATACTATCTTCTTTTTTTTTCAGTATGGATAAAGAAGTTGGTATTGAGCAAATTCAGGTAGTGAGGGAGTTTTCTAAGATATTCCTTAAGAAAGTGTTCAATTTACCCCTAAAGAGGGAAGTTGAGTTCTTCATTGAGCTAGTGCCAAGGACAGCTCCTGTCACACCTCTTTTTATAACCCATTATACATTAATTGGAACCAATATAAATTTTGTAATACGTTCGGGCGAAAAATTTAAAATTTAGGATTTTACTGTTCATCCTGTCCATACACCGTTCATCCAAAAATGAGCCAACTTTGAAAATTCATAACTAATTCTAAAAAAAATCAAAACGATGTGGTTCTAATTTTCACGTGAAATTTGCTAAGACTTCTATGGGAGAAAAATACTCATTATATCCAATTCCACCCAGAATAGTTCCAGGAAATTCGTCAAAGTACACTGTCTATTTGGTAAATTTTCGAATTTCTAGTATTTTTGCCCAAATTTGGAAGCACATAACTCTTAGCACAAAACTCCAATTTTAGTGGTTTACCACTTGTTTTAAAGCTAAAAATGAGATGTATAATCCTATAAAATTTCATGTCCAAATTCTAAAAATTGCTCATCATTTTATGTGCTACAAGTTTGGTCTCTTTTAGGGAGATTTCATCCCCTAATGCTACTTTTTTTAATTTATCTCCCATTTTTCTTTTTCCTACACTCTTTTGACATTATACCATTCAATATTGCAACATTTAAGCATGTCATGCAAACATAATTTACATCATATATGATTCACAATCCATTATACTCTCAACATAAAGTTCATTAATACATTACACAACATAACATGATAGCATCAATTCCATAATTGCTCCTCTATCCCAAAATTATTTTCTTGCCCTTACCATCAGATGAATCATTCCCTATTTGAGACATAATTTAACATAGGAGGAATGAGATTTTCATGAAATCTCAATAGTATTTGAATTACAATTATCATGCAAATCAAGCAAGTTATCATGTGACATGTTATGATACCTCAAGGCATAATCAACCCCTTAAAATTATGCTTAACACCATGCTAAAAGAGGAACATCAGCACTTCCACAATGACATAAACCAATGCATTTGGCCAAAGCATAAACCAATGTTATTCAACCAATCCATACCACAACACAAGTTCCTTTATCCAAGCAAACAGCAAATCACATTAAACAAGCAAGATTAACAATTAAATTATAATTCAAAGCTACCTTTTTAACACTTGTCCACTAGGTTACTTCAAGGTACAAAGCTTCTCCTTGGTTTCTCCTCACAATGCCTATCAAACCAAGCATAAACATAGGCTAAATTAATCACTAACAACTTGATTCCAACACTTTAACATTAACTTAACAATTTTTCCTTTTTTTCTCTTAATTTTTAACAAAATGATTCCTTCTTTAGAATCAATCATCTTATGGCTCATCCCTACACAATTTTTTATGAGGAATCTAATGGTACAATCATATTTTTGAAATTCATACTCCTTCCCCATGAAGTTCACTTGGACGAATAGGGGGGTTTTTAACTTCTAAAAATTTCATTTTTGATTCCAATGATTTTAAACACTTTCCAACAACATATCCCTACACAAAAACGTGTTTTAAAGCCATTAGAATCATCAAATCAAGCAAAATTAAATTGCTTCTATGTGAATAGTGCTGAATGAATTTCTTCCCCTTAAATCCTAACTTTGATTTCATCCAAAAATCAATCCATACACCACTTAATCTTTCTTATTCCACTTGATTATTAATATTTTTATCCTTCCCTAAACATCACAAGGTCCACAAAAATTTTGGCAGAATTTTTCCTAATTTTCCAAGCTAAAAACATCAACTAACCAAGCTTGAAACTTAGGAATAGGAAGGCATAAGCATACCTTAATATTTTCTTGGTGTATGTTGAATGATTCCTTATCCAAAACACTTAGAATTTTCAGTTGAAGGGTGCTGGAAGAAAAATGGTAGAACCTCCCCTTGTTTATCTATTTTTTCAACATTTTTTTTGTATTTTCTAAGGGGGTATTTATAGAAAAATTCCATCGGCCTTCACCCCTCCATGTTTGGATGAAATTGGCCACCTCAAGACAATGCCTTTTGGTAATGGAAGCATGATCTGGATATTACTAGTTGAGAGTCAAAGTAGAGGACATCCTAAAGACATCTTTTCGCACCAGATATGGGCACTAAGAGTTCCTAGCAATGCCTTTTAGTTTGACGAATACTCTAACGGTGTTTATTAACTATATAAACCAAATCTTTAGGCCATACTTGGACAAGTTCATTATGGTGTTTATAGAAGATATCCTAATGTAATCTAGGAACGAGAAAGAACACCAAGAGTATCTTTCCATTACCTTGCGAATATTGAGGGATCATCAATTATACACTAAGTTAAACAAGTGCAAATTTTGGCTCAAAAAGGTGAATTTCTTAAGCCACATGATATCTGTTAAGGGAGTGGTCATTGATCTTAGCAAGGTTAATGCTGTCTTGAAATAAGAATCACCAAAATCTGTGACAAAGATAAGAAGTTTTGTGGTTTAATAGGTATTATCAGAGGTATATTAAAGGGTTTCTCTTAAATGGCCATGCCTTTAATTTGACTAAGTTGCATGACTAACTGTTTATCTGCAACGAGAATTATGAGGCAGCCTTCAAAGAGTTGAAATCTAAGTTGACTATAACCCTAGTATTGACTCTTATGAATCCTAATAAATCATACACCCTTTACATAGATACTTTACTTAAGGGTTTAGGGTGTGTCTTAATGTAGAAAGATAAGGTGGTTGCTTATACATCTAGGCAATTAAGGCTACATGAGAAGAATTACCCTACTCATAACCTAGAGTTGGCTGTGGTAGTTTTTGCATTGAAAATCTAGAGCCATTACTTGTATGATTCAATGTTCAAGGTCTTCAATGATCACAAGAACTTGAAGTATCTAACAGATCAGAAGGAACAAAATAACAGGCAATACTGATGGATGAAATTCCTTAAGAACTATGCCTTTTAGCTCAAGTATAATCTGGATAAAGCCAATATGTGTCACATCCTAAATCTTAGGCCTAGAAGCCCAGAAAGTAGCCTAAAGAAGGTAGGCTATCAAAGCCCTTTTGAGTAGAAGTTTCAAAGATGCGAAAGGAAGCTAGAAAGGGAATAGGGACTAAACTGCAAAGTGAGAAAGTTTTTATGGGAAAAAGTGTAAATAAAGTTAGGGACTCCAATAGAGTTTCAAGAGCTCAAAAAGGAAAAATAGGTTAAGTGTAGATCTAAGATTGAGGTACAATCCTCAAAGTGATGGTTCATAAGGCTGAGCCCAAATAAGGGCAAAAACATAATTTCAGAAAGTTACGGGCCAATAGGGGTAATTATGAAAAGTATACAAAAATTTCAAAAAAAAAATCAAAAAATAAGAAATAATATATAAAGGCTCATTCAAGGTTCATAATGACAAAAATACCCCTATAGTAAAATGAAATTTTACTGTAAATAGCTCGGTCTAAGGTATTTAGATAGATGCAATTATTTGGGTAATAAACAAATCTAAAAAATATATGCAAAAATAAAGTTAAATAGTTGAGAGATTGTACTAATTTATAAAATTAGACTCACTCCTAGAAGGCCAGTGGAATGGATTTAATAAAATATAAAGCCCGATTGTGCCGTTAAAGGGCATTTTAAAGAATGGTTTTTAAGTAGAACCCATAGAATGAGTTATGGCTTGAGAAAATTCAAAAATATTCTCTAAAAGTAAAAGAAATTTTTGGGGTAGACAGAATAATTTTTAGAGCTCCAGAACGTCATGAAGAAATCCCAATAAATAAGAGCCAAGTAAATAGAGGAAAATATCTAAAGAAAAGACAAAAGCATTTATGGCTTATTAATGCACCATATAGGGTAATTATGGTACCATGTGAAGGCATTAAAGAGAAGAGAAGTGGTAGTAGAATAAGACAAAAGTGATATGACAAATATTTCAGTCCTACAGGAGTTCGAGATTGAGAAAAGGGATTGGTAAATTATGAATATTACAGTAAATCTGGTAAGCTTCTCATAGAAGCTATCCATTTCCATCTCTACCTCTAAGATTTACCAAATGGAAGAATTTTATTGGTTGGAAGGTTCAAGAAAGACATGTGATGATCAAAATATTATTTCGAATTTCAAATTTTATTAAATTTGGTTTATGGAATCCAAATGACATTTTAATTTAGTTAAGGGACAATTGGACCAATGAGAGGAAGCCATCTAACCTTGATGATGTCATGGAGATGAAGTAAGCATGATGTAAAAGAGCACATGAAGTTCCAAGTTTACCCTTGTAGCTTCTACTAATTTTAAGGGGCAAAGTTGTCTTTTCATACCATAATTTTGCCTATAAATACCCAAGAGCATTTTCGCACATGAGTTTAAGAGGGAAGGTGCTGCCAAAAAATGAAGGGAAGGAAGAAGAAGAGGAAGAGCAAGGAACCAAGCAAAGATTCAAGCTTTAAGATCAAGGTATATTATAATCCTAGCACCTACCTTGGTTTTTAACTAGTTTGCTCATGATTTTGATGAGTTTGGAGGCTTAAAATCCCTGGGTCCAGCTGCTGCATGAAATTTATAAAATTAGGAAAAGATGAAATTGATGTTAGATCTATGTTTAAGGGATAGTATGGGGTAGGATTTAACTAAGTGGTTCTAACTTTGTATTGGTTGAATTGCATGAGTTGGTCACATTAAGGGACCTCTTGACCTTGCTATGTTCTTCCCCTTAGGATGTGTTTTTGATGATTCTAAGGCTTTTAATGGATTTAGAATAGAAAATTGTGTGGACACAAGTGAAATTTTGGGAATTCCAACCCTTATGTCTCGGCCTAGCAATGTTCTTGGGAAAGGAATTGGATTTTTATAAATCCAAGCTCATATTTTGATTCCTTGGGTAAAATTGTGTAAGATTGGCCTAAGAGAATTATTGTTACAAAGCTATAACACTAATCCAAAAATTAAAAGAAAAGGTTAAGTTCGAGAGAGCTAGTCTTAAACATTGTATAATCTCTTAGTCCTAATGAATTGTATGATCAATGTGGCTATGTGTAGGATCTTGGGACATCCAAGAGGATGGATTGGAGATATTGACTGAGAGTTATCATGATGGGGAAGCTTAGGGAGCAAGTAGAAATCAAGAAGAAAGCTTATGGTACAAGGTAGTAAACTTACCCTTTAATATTGCTTGATATAGTATACTTATGTGTTGATATGTATATGATGTTTGAATGATGTTGTGACATGTTTTAAGTTGCTAAAGATGCTGTTTATGGCCATGCATGAGGTATGAAGCATTAAGCAAGTTACAAGATGTTTAAGTTTACATATCAAGCATTAGCATCCATTTTGCATAATTAATTAGTAACGTTTGCTATTGAGATTCTCCAAAATCTCACACCTCCCTTAACTAACCATAGTAGGTCTAATAATGATGAGGAAGCATGCATGAAGAAGGGCAAGAAGACGGAAGTAAAGAAGGTGGAGAATTCCTATGTATTACATTATATGATATAATGTTTATGTTAATATAGGATATAAATAATGTCCAACGTTATGTGATGTAATATGATGATGGCATGTATAATCAAGGTACTAAAAACCGGACCGATGAATGAACTAGTTAAGGCAGTGGGTTAAGAGTCAGTAGGTCAGATCGAGGTCAAACCGAAGTCAAACCGGGAATAATTAAAATTATATAATTTTTTTTGACCAGGAATTAAAATTATATAATTTAATAAAAATTTATAAATATATTCTTATTTTAATTATGATTTATTATCTTTCCTTCTTTAACACAAGTCTTTTCTCTCTCTTTTTTTTCTCACACAACAATCAATATGATTGATAGATTGACAAATTTTTTATCTCTTTCCTCCATTAATACCCTTTTTGACTATCTCTTTCTCTAATAAAAATAATAAGGAATTAATAACAATCACTTTCTTCCTCGGGTCGTTTCCTCAATCAAAACTCATTATCAATTGCATCTTTAGATATCTTTAAACTAGAGAGGAGCAACCTGCGAGTGTCTTCAGATTTCCTCAAACAAGAGAGGAGTACTCGCCGGCAAGTCTTAGCTCACCCACAAGCTAGAAAGAGTGCACCTTATGGCTTGGAGACTTTCAGCAGTCTCTATGACTTCTCTTTGGCCAGATCTGATCAGCCCCTCTTCTTTGAACTTAACATCGCTTGCATCTGCAATGGTCCAAGAGGGAGATCTAACTACTAGAATGGAAGAGGGAGCACAAGCAAGAAGCCATTTTGTATGGTAGTGGTAGGTAAGGAGAACAACAGCAAGATCCGATGATTGAGTTTTCCTTCCCCCCCCCCCTTTTTCCAAAATAAACTGGTAACTTGCCTAGCCCAGAGGGTTATCTAGTTTAGTCCCGGGTTATCCTAGGTTAGACCGAGTCCTACCAGTTTAGTTTTTCTCCAGTTTTTGTGATCACCCAGACCGAACAGGCAACCAGTTCGCTGGTTTTCGGTCTGAACTGGCCGGTCCGGTCTGGTTTTTAATTCCATGTGTATAATTGACTATGATGATGTATGAGAATAGTTTATGACGGATTGAAGGAATGAGATTATGTATGCTTGAATTAAGGAAGAATTAAAAGTAAGAAGCTAATGAAAGATAAAACGTGGGTTATGGAGCAGTGAGTTTGCAACTCCAGTTTGACCTAGCAAATGGTGGAATCTGATCACAAAATTTGGTGATCTTATAGTACACATCCCAAGCTTTAAACATATAGGTAGTTTGCCTTAATTGGATGTATACATTAGGAGATATGAATTTTAGAAGTGGAGGAAGAGAATCTAAAAGTTCCAGAATTGACCAAATAAATAATAAAGTTCAACAAATAAACTGTATGAATTGGTCAAGGATAAGTCTAGTTTGATATTTTTCTCCTGTAAAGAATCGAAAGATCTTCAAATAGAATTTTAAACCACTTTAATATGATTTTTTTATAATTAGTTATGATTTTTTGAAGTTAGACTGAAAATTTGAAATTTAAATAGTGAATAGTAACCCAAGAACACATTAAAAAATTTTCAATCCACGGGCTTATTCCATGATCTGCTTGAACCGTAATGCTTTCGAATATGTCCTTAAAGGGGTTTAAGGAAGGATGTTTCAACATGGTTGCCGATGTTTTGAGTAAAAAAACAGTGCATGTGTTTGACATGAGTTTAGAGAAACACCACTGCTTAGAGAGATTGAGACATCTCTAAGTGGTGCACGAGGCTTTAGCCACTCTACAATCAGTTTTAGGTGATTATGAGTTTTTTTATGATTGAGAGATAACCAGTTGTTGAGTATCCTAGAGGAAGTGAAGACTCGTGATGTGCTCGATTATGAAATTAGTGAAAAAGAAATCTTGAGGTGCAAGAAAATTTGTGTCTCTAATAATGAGGAAATCAAAAAGATTATTCTAGAAGAGACGTATTGGAGTAATTACATGATACACCTAGGGATATCCAAGTTGTACTAGGATTTTAAAGAGAACTACTGGTGGCTAAAAGTTAAGTGGGATGTCACAAATTTTGTGTTGAAGTATTTGACATGGTAGAAGGTCAAGATAGAATATCAGAGACCTCCAAGACTATTGAAAAATCTAGACATTTTCTAATAGAAATAGGATGGTATCTCTCAATAGATTTCTTCGCCGGAATCCTAAGAACTGCAACAGGCTATAATGTGATATGGATGATTGTGGATAGATTAACCAAGTCAGCATACTTCCTGTCTATTAGGAATACTCACTTCTTGGAACGATTACAAAGTTGTATATAGATGAGATTGTTCAACTTCATGGAATGCCAGAGTCAAGGTTTGCATCAAACTTCTGGCAGTCATTACATGAAGCCTGGGTACTAAGCTCAATTTTAGCACTACTTATCATCCTTAGACTAATGTATAGGCTGAGATTCTTGAGGAGATGTTGAGAGCTTATGCTATAGAGATGAAAGGCAGTTGGGTTACTCACTTGTTATTAGTAAAGTTTGCCTACAACAATAGCTATCACTCTAGTATCCAAATAGATGGCACCCTACGAGGCCCCTTATACAGGAGGAAGTATAGATCTCCACTTCATTAGACTGAATTAAGTGAAAGAACAATTATTGGCCTAGATATAGTAGATATCAAAACAAGAAAGATTGAGCTCATTACGTAAAAGTTGTTGACTGCTCAGAGTCAACGAAAGAGTTATGCAGACCGTCAAAAGAGACCTTTGGAGTTTAAAGTAGGTGATGATGTGTCCATGAAGGTTTCACCTACCACGAGTGTTGGCAAATCCATGAAAGCCAAGAAGCTTACACGACATCTGTCTATTTTACATGACATGCTCTATATGTCACAGTTAGTGAACTTGAAGAGGTTAAGCTATGAGAAAATTTGACCTATCAAGTGGAACCAAAGCAGATTTTGTATGTGAAAGACAAACAATTGAGAAATAAAACCATCTGCCTTGTTAAGGTCTTTTGGATGAGCATGAGTCCCACTGATACTACTTGGGAGACTGAGGGCAAATGCATCATGAATACCCCTACTTGTTTTCTCTGTAAGTACCTTGAGTTGCTTTTGTTTTTGATTTCTTTGTGGGGTTGTCTGCATTATAGGAACAAAATTTCTTAGGTGAAAAGAATTATAACATCCTAATTTTATACACAAGATTTAAGTGTTTATAGAGAATAATTATTTTATGGTAAATACGATTCAAACTTATAATTATTTGAGTAAAGAAAATTTACCAAAAAAAATTGATTTAGAAAAAATGAAAGAGATTATAAGATGACAATAATAATAGGTATATAAAAAATAATTAGAATTGGAATTTTTTATTTTTTAAAAAAAGGAAAAAAAAAAAAGAAAAATGGTAAATCTGCAAATTGACCTCAAGCCTTTTAGGATAGTTTGTCCTAATATTTATTTATAACCCCCGCCTCACTTCTCTGCTCATCTTCTATTCCTTTTGTCTTGCCCACGGGACCTTCTTGTTTTTAATGTGATTTTTCAATTTTGAAGCTCATTTAGGTTTTTATTATGAACCTTCCCCCATAAAAATTATTTTACTCATTTAGACCTATCTAATGATAGTGATTTTGACCTGTTTAGAAAGAATTTTCGGATCTAACATTTGGAGAAAGTGTTAGGTTTTGATGATTGATGGCCATAGTATTGTAGAGTTATTTTATTAAATCATTTCTATTAGTTTAGTTTTATTTATTGGTTGACTAGAGATTTTAAAATAATTATTTTAGCATAAAAACTCTTTATTTGTGAGAATTGTGATATTTATACCATGGGATTTCTCATGAAATTATTTATTTAGAAACTTGATTTTCTTGGGGGTCAAAAAAATAAAAAGAGTTCAATAAGAAGGATGCTTAGAATTTAAAATATAATAATTTCATATTTAAGAATTTTAGAAAATTCTTTTTATTAAAGGATCTGGAGGATGTAATGAGTAATTAGGATTGTTAAGAAATTAAGTTAGTACTAAAAAACTTAATTTTGAATTATGAGAGTTTTGAGATTTTAGAAACTTTAACAAATATATATAATTAATTAAATATTTTATATTAATATGTAATTATATTAATTGTGTATATTAATTATTAGATTATTGGTTTGAGTACGGGTTTGATATTATGTGTAATATAAATTTATTCCTTTTAATCATTGTAGTGCTTTTATGATTTTAAATTTTCTTTTTTTATCATAATTATTTTTTAAATTAAATTATTTGATTTAATTTTAGCTTGTTTTGTAAGAAACAGTGATCACGCTTTTCATCGGCGAGGTTTCTTTTGCCACAAGTCCATAATTATCAAATTCATCTGAGCCGTCCGATTGGAAATAATCTGATCCATCTACTCTGTGCTCCTCAGTTCATCCCTCCTAGGGAAACGTAATAAAAGAACAAAGATGCCGTTGACGCAATTTTTCTTCCCACTGCTCTGTATTATTCAAATTTCCCAAGAATTCCTTCCAACGGATAATTATTCAAATATCAAGGACTCAGTAGTTCCAACGGCTATATTATTCAACGGATATATCTGTGCAGTATAAATACTTGGGTAAGCTTTATGAAGAACAGTGTTTCTATTTGGCGAATGTCCTGTACTGTAGCTTTGTAGCTTCGTGGAGGGGAAATTGGTTTGTTTAAGTTGGGCAATCATTGTACAATCCTATTCAAGAGTATCTCCCTGGTAAGAGTTTCCTGATTCATGGCACAATTGAGCGAAACTGAAGTCTCATGAGGTTGAAGTGCATCGATATATTTGAGGCATCCCAAAAGACAGGTCGACTTCCTCGATTCTCTCCTCATTTATCAATCTGATCACTCAATTTCCTCCGCACGCATTTCTTCCCTCTGTGCAAGTGTATCCTCTTCGATTCGCTGATTCGTTAGGGTTCTGCTCTGTTCTCATTGTCTACTGGTATGTCTCGATAATTAATCCTTTTGATTTGGCTTCAATCTTTGAATTGATGAATTGATTTTGTGGATAATTGTCTGTTTAAGAGAAGTGCAACTGCTTGTGATACTAGCGGGAGAATACTGGCGTTGGACCGTAACTCTAGAAGTAGTTCTAAATTGAAATTTAAACATGTGTATTTAAATTGTATTTGTGCATTGCTATGTAAACTCTTGCCTCCTTATTCTACGAATAAATTTCATTTAGTTATGGAGGCTGTATAGCTCTTCTAATACATGAGGATTGTCTTCTCAGAGATGAGTCTATTTCTGAGAGATAAGAACAAAAACCTTCTTTGTAAAATGCGCTCAAAAACCTGAATCGGAACATTTTTGTTGAAAAGACAAAATCACTTTCTTTTCTCTTGTTTCGTTGTTCATGTGGAGACCATAGCCTCAAGGGGATATGACTGACCAAATCATATAAATTTCGGGATTGTACTCTGTTAGATATGACTTTTGGTGTTATGTAGGACTAACAAGTAACTTTTACCATATTTGTATGGACTTTATTAGTTGAGTTTTGGAGGGCCGGTGATGGCATTGCTTGTTATCAAAAGGGGGGGCATCGATCATCCACATATAGTTGATAAATCATCCATTGCTGATCATGATGCCCAAAATAAAGAGGCGAGACAGCTTCAAATGTTGCAGGTATTATATTTCAAATTTTGTTTGCGTGCGTTGTCTAATTTCTAAATGCGCTCACATGTATTGCGTTACATGATGTGTCAATGAAGCATTCATTGGATCCTTTCTGGTGAAACTTCAGAATGAATGAGTTGATTAGGTAGTTCAGCTCATAATGCAAGCTTGAGTGTAAGATCTCGAATTCTGATGATTTTCAATGACATTTTAACATTGTTACTACTGTGAGAAGTTTCAAAATTCAGTTGGACTTTGTTACTGACATCTCATAGCAATTGGTTTCGTGATTTTTTCTCGTTCAGCTCCATGACTCACATGGAAGACGTATGAAAATATAACACGCAAGCGTGAGGTTTTTTTTTTGGACTATTTTTTTATTATTATTTTTAACCTTGCTAAGTTCCAAAATTCATGCCACAGCAACTATTTTTTATTATTATTATTTTTTAACCTTGCTGCCTGTCTTACGGACTTTATTATTTTTGACTTATTTATGTCATCGTCTGGGTAGATGAAAAATTAAAATGTGTATATGCCCATTGATTCTCAATATCACCTATCAGCGTGCCTTCTACTTTCCATGTTCTTATTTTGTTAATCAATTGATTCAAAAATCTACAATTTCAATATCCATTATCCGATCATTTTTAATTTGATTAGAAAATAAATACGTGATGGTTAACAAATATTTTAAATATGTTACTTAGAAGCTAAAAAAAGCTGCATCTTTAATATTTATATTATTATTTTGTGTTTGATTTAAAAATAAATATTGAGCAGTAAACAAATATGTTAAGTTTCTTCAAAATTCATTATTTAATAGTTAACAATTCATTTTTATTTTTCTTTTATGATTATTTAATATTTAATTGATTGATTGATTCAAGTATCTTCAATTTTAAGGTGCATTATTTTGTTATGTTACATTTAATTTGAAAATAAATATTTAATAATCAGCAGATATTTTAAATTACTTACCTAATTCATTTGATAATGTTTAGAAATTACTTATTTGATCTGTTCTTCTTCTTCTTATTTTCTTATTTGGTTGATTCTAAAATCTGTAATTGTAAGATCTATTATCTTACTCTTTTAAATTTGATATTAATGTTTTAAATAACTTATTTAATTCGTATCAGAAACCTGAATCTAAACATAGTAATTTGTTATTTAAATTCCTTCTTCTTCATCTTAAACTTTTTATTTGATATCCACTATCTTGTTACCTTAAGTTTGATTTGAAAATAAATCTTTAATATTTAACATGTATTTTAAATAGAATAAAAAAAACCCCATTATTTTAAAATATTTTACATTACTTATTTAGTTCATTTAAACTCAATAATTACTGATTAATAATCCCTTCTTCTTCTTCTTCTGTTTTTTTTTTTTTTTGAATTCATTATTTTCATTCTGCAATTTGAGATCCATGATCTTATTATTTTAAAGTTGATTTTGAAATAAATACTTATTGGCTAACAAATATTTTAAAAAATTCCATAATTGCAAAATATTATAATCAAAATTTAGCAGCCACCATCCCATTAAAATGATCGAAATTGTAAAGGCTCAGTCCTACTTTAGTTGGTAAGCAGATTCTCTCCATCTTCAGTTTCTTTTTATAAAATCTAAACTCCTACTTTCTCTTCAATTCACTCTTACTGATTCCCTGTTTTTACCCTTGCTCTCTCCCCCATTGTTTTGTGACAGTTTGCACTACAAGTGAATTTTCTCCTTTGTTTATCCTTAATGTTTGAATAATCAAAATATAGTTGCGGTTTATTCTATTCTCCTTTTGCTCTTTTTTCTGTAACTATGATGCGTTTAGTTTTTGGTTAACTTCTCTGTTGGTTTG
This sequence comes from Neltuma alba, assembly GCF_004799145.2. NCBI lineage: Eukaryota > Viridiplantae > Streptophyta > Magnoliopsida > Fabales > Fabaceae > Neltuma > Neltuma alba. Next base: position 454,182 of record NW_021635344.1, on the reverse strand, counting down.
GCGTAGACGATTGATATTTGCAATTCGCAAGCAGGATGCTGCTTTGATCTATTCACTCTCCCTCTGCTTTTAGGTTTCTTTTCCACTTTCCTCGTCAAAGAAATATCATTAGCATTATTTTTTTATGGTTTAGGAGGATTCGGTGGTATTTGAAATGTGGAAGTAGGACAACATTCTATAAGATCTATCCTCCTATTGGTTGTCCTCTCTCGCTCACTTTCAGTTTTTGTGTTTCATGTCTCCTTATCTTCCACTTTTATTGGTTCTCATTTATGAAATCTAGAATTGGACTTAATTTTGTATGTTTCTTCTCCTACTGGTTGTACAATTTGCTTTCCTTCTCTTTCTTTACTTTTGAGTTTTTCTTATCTTTTTGTCCATCTTTCTTTGGTACTTATTAGCAATTATTTTGTCGTGTTCCATTTTTTAAATCTATACATCTTGATGTAGTATAGATGAAGTTCCACTTGAAAAGCTGGAACGCCCCTTAAGGGGGAGAGCTTTTGGTTGTTTCACCCTTTTAATGATATGTGAATTGATGGTGGTAGTGAATATATTCTTCTAGTAGTGATTTATTGGTCACCAAATTGCCTCCTGCATCAAGGTTGTATTTTGTCTTAAGTTGTATACACATTTCTTTCCATCCCCTTGTTGATATTTTTGGATGTGATTGTTACTGGATTGTTGTGCTTGTTATAACGTTACTTAAGAAGCTTGGATGTTTTCAGGGGAAAGTATTCTTGGTTGCGTTTCTCATCAATGATGTTTCGAATTGATGGTGATAATCAATGTATTTTTTCAGTAGTAAGTGATTTTTTTTGGAGAGGATTGGGTTACCAGGCTGCCTGAATTGATGGTGATTTTTCCAGTAGTAAGTGGTTTTTTTTGGCACACATTTCTTTTCATGGTGATTGCTATTTTTGTACTGTGGTTGTTACCAGGCTGCTTGAATTGATGGTGATTTTTCTAGTAGTAAGTGGTTTTTTCTTTTTTAGTTGCACACATCTTTTTCATGGTGGTTGCTATTTTTGGACTGTGATTCTAGATTGAAGTTTTTGTTTTTTGTGATTAATTTTTGTTTGTTGTCAAATGCTTCTTGAAAAGCATAGGGTACCTTTCTTTACTTTGAAGGTAGAGGGATTTTGTGGTTGCCTTCCTCATCAAAGCTATGTTTTTTGTTTTCACTTGTTTGTTTTGTGAGATTATGGTTTCATGGTGTCTTTGTTCCTTCTAGACTAATTGTCACTAGATTATTGTGTTTGTCTATTGTAATTACTCTTTTGGTTTGCATTCTTCCTGGAAGTTTGGGTGCCCTTGAGGGGGGACTTTTGTGGTTCTTCTACCTTTGTTAATGTGTGGATTGATTTTGTGGTTGCCTTCCTCATCAAAGCTATGTTTTTTGTTTTCACTTGTTTGTTTTGTGAGATTATGGTTTCATGGTGTCTTTGTTCCTTCTAGACTAATTGTCACTAGATTATTGTGTTTGTCTATTGTAATTACTCTTTTGTTTGCATTCTTCCTGGAAGTTTGGGTGCCCTTGAGGGGGGACTTTTGTGGTTCTACCTTTGTTAATGTGTGGATTGATTGTTGTGATAATAAATATAGTATTGAAATTGATTAGTTATCAACTTGCCTTCCCCTTCATCTTTGTTTTTAACTGTTTGTTGCATAGCATTTTTTTCATGCTGTGGTTGTTGTTCTTGGACTGTGTTTGTTGCCATTGTTGTGTTTGTTTAATTTTTATTACTCTACCGCAAGTGTGTGCTTAAGGGAGAGGGATTTTGTTGTTCCCCTTTGTTGATGTGTGTGAATTGATTGTAATAGTATACTTTTTCTGCATAAGTAAAATTCTTGAAATGGATTAGTTATGAAGTTGCTTTCCTCTTCATCTTTGGTTTTAGTTGTTTGTTCCTTAATGTATTTGCTTTTGTGTTGTGGTTGTGATTTTTAGGCTGTTAGCCACCAATGATGTGTTTATTTATTGTAATTACTCTTTTGCTTGTGGTATGATTTTGTGGATCCCTTTCATTGATGTATGAATTGATTGTAATACTCTTTTTACAGAATTGAACTTCTTGAAATGTGTTTGTTCCTCGTAGACGCATAATCACTAGATTATTGTGTTTGCTTATTGTGATTACTCTTTTGTTTGCATTCTTTTTGGAAGTTTGGGTGTCGTCAAAGGTGAGCTTCTTCAAATTGATTAGTTACCAAGGGGGTAGCATAATCTTTGTTTTTAGCTGTTTGTTGCATATCAAATTTTTCATGTTGTGATTGTTGTTGTTTTTGGATTGTATTTGTTTGTTGCCATTGTTGTGTTTGTTTTATTACACTTTTGTTTATGGTCTGCTTGAAAGTCTAGGTGGGGCTTAAGGGAGAGGGATTTTGTGGTTCCCCTTCGTTGATGTGTGAATGATCGTAAACTTCCTGAAATGAATCAGTTATCAAGTTGCTTTTTGTTGCCACCAAGGGTAAGGATTTTGTGGATCCCCCTTTCATTGATGTTTGAATTGATTGTAATCATGTTTAAGTTATGGGCGATTTGCTGTCAAAAATAATTTTGTGCTAGCAAAAAATTTATTAAAGCGCAGGTGTTTTAGTAGCGCACAGGTAGGATTATGCTACCCCCTTGATGTGGAGAAAAAAGTCTCTCTCTTGCAATGATCACTGTAGAAGCACAAATCCTTGTAGTTTCGTGACATTCCTTATGTCCTCTAGTAATAAATTTTTTCCCAGCATGCCCTTGTTGGAAAAGGAAAATATTCATTGTCAACCTAAACAATAGTAATCATAACAACATGCTTTATTGGTGAAACTTTTGCCTTTAGAAATTGAAGGCTGTCAGCAGGAGCATGGTTTGTTCGCGACAAGGGAGCATGCAAAGGTTTGATATAAAGCATACATGTAAGTTATTGATGATTGTTATCTGTATAAAAAGTTCTTCACAGGCTTCCTTTATGATTCTATATGTTTTATTTATATATTTCAAATATAATTTCCTTCACATAATCAATGCCGATTTGTATGGGAGCTTCACATAATCTAAAGAGGTTGAAAGGTTAGCTTCCAGATATGAGATTGTATACGAGAGTAATCATAGCAACATGCTTTATTGGAGGAAGCATGGTTTGTTTGAGATGATTACTAAAGCATGGCTTTAGAAATTGTGAACACGGAACATGATGAAGGTTTGATAAAGCATACATGTAAGTTGATTTGTGTGGGAGCTTAGCCATTATTAGATTTTGTCTAAAGATGGAAAGAAGGCAAGCTTCTTTTTAACAAGGTTAGCCATCAACATTCAGTCATTTTTTAGGTTTACCCTTTTTATTTTAAAAAATTACGTCTTATGTTGTTATCTTGTATGTATTTGCTAACTTGAATGTTGATGGACTTGAATCAAGTGGGGATAAAACATAATTTATATTGTTGCTTTGTGAATTCTTCGACAGTGGAACAAAAGATGTCGAGGATAACAGAGGAAAAGGGGAAGGGACTTGTCTCCATCTCGTGGTGACTAAAAATTAACAATAAGCTAAGATTCTTTCCATCTTCATTTTTTCCGTGTAAGATCTCTCCTTTGACTCATTATCCAATTCAAATTGCTTGTATTCTTGTGGCAACTCAAATTCAACAAGGAAAATAAGCTTCTCTCCATCTTTGATTACTTGTTCTCCAATTTATGAGACATAATTTCTACAGTTGCTTAGTTTAAAATGTGGAATAAAAAAATATTATTCAATATAGAAAGTAAGCTTCTTTCCATCTTGCTTGCTTTCTAATTCATTCTTCCTCTCATCGTTTGTTTTCGCCTCCTTGTAAGATCTTGCTCCCTTAGTAAGTTGCTCATTTTGCAATCTTGTTTGTGTGTTGAGATATTGTATCTTTTGCAATTTTTGTTGTTGCACTTTTGTACTAGGAGCTCCATGTAGCAAGTTTCAGAAAGCTGCTTTGATGGTGCAAGAACTTTCCTCCTACTTTTTCATGTTTTTCCCTTTTTTTCCCTACTTTTTCTCTTAAAGTAGTTTTGATTAGCATTCAAAACTAGTTTTGATTATTCATGCTTTCATTATTTAGCATTCATTATAAATTATTTTACTAGGTTGTTAAAGCATTAATGTGTTTTGTACTAACTTATGAAATTTTGGAATAGGATGAAATTTTGCTCAAGAAGTTTGGATGCCTTCATTTTTGATGTTGTGTGAATATGTAAATTGTTGCTAGATAGTTGTGTGTGTTTGTTGTGTTTTCTTCTTCTTCTTCTTGTTTTTTTTTTTTTTTTGGCTATCAAGTTCCATTGAAAGCTTCATCATCGAGCTTGATTTTGGGGTTTCAAACACCCTATTGCTGTCAAATTGCTGTGATTGTTTGTTATTGTGATTAATTTTGATTGTTATCAACTCAATTAAGGGAGGGAGTTTGTACTGCCTTCTTCTGTGTTTGCTATTTTCTCAACTATGATAGTTTTTGGTTATGATTGTTGCCAGACTTTCTGATTGTATATTGTGTGATTTATTACTTTTGTTTCCATGTATTCATTTTCTATTTGCTATTTCTCGATTGTGATCTAGGGTGTTTGAAAGTATGTGAGAGAAGTTTGATCTTGACTTACATGAAAATACCTTTTTTTTGAGTGTTTTGAAAGGGGTCCCAACTCCTCCTATATTAATATGTTGCATTGTTTGCTTGACTGTCTTCCTGTGATTGTTGCTAGATTTTGTGGTTTATTTTGATACTGTTTTGCTTGTGTGCTCCTTCTAGAAGCTTTATTTATTTTGTGTTTGTTATTTTTGCCTGTTTTTTGCTTCTCTACTCTTTATAAATCTGGATAGCCAAACTCAAGGGATACACCATGAGTAATTCAAGACCCAAAAAGTCTTGGTTTGCTTGAATTTGCATGAATGTTGTATTGGTTTGCTTGGTGAATAAGGGTAGAAACAGGCCAGGTGGCCTGTCATGGCCTGGCCTGTTTCCCAAAAAAAGACAGGCTCAGGCCTGTTTGAAGGCCTGTTTAGTTAAACAGGCCAAGTTTAGGTTTTTTAAAAAGTCTGTTAAGCCTGTTAAGCCGGCCTGGGCCTGTTAGAAATTTATAATCATAATATATGAAAAAATTAATTAATACTATTATTGTTAATGTACTCTTTTAATTTATTTTTTAATTTTAATATATAGTTAATAGCTTAATCTTTTCTTAGATTTTGAAGTTTAGATGACAAGTGAAGATAAAAATATAATTTAAAATAATAATATTAATAAATAATGTGATTTTTAAATCTTAAAAATATAAAGAAAATAGGAAAGAAAAATTTTGTTCCAAGAATGATAAAATTAGTATTTTTTTCCTCTTTATTTTTTATCTTAATTTTAATTTTTTGTGTGTACTTAGACGTAGTCTTATTTCAAATTTTAACATATAATTACAATTAGTTTTCAATAATATTCTTATAAATTATAATTAAGATTTGAAATAGTACTTATGATACTAAAATTTAAATAAAAGACAAGACTAAAAATTAAATTATTATGTACGTTTTTTTTATCTTAGCTTTTTTAAAAAAATTAATTATTAGAATTTGAATTTTTTTTAAAATACAGGCCTTTTAACAGGCTTCAGGCCAGGCCAGGCCTTTATACAGGCCCTCTCAGGCTGAAAAGCAAGCCTGTAACAGGCCAGGCTAGGCTCAGGCCAATAGACTCCAAAACAGCCCTGGCTTGGCCTTAGATTTTGTGGTTTATTTTGATACTTTTTTGCTTGTTATAATAAGAAAGATTGTGTGCTCCTTCTAGAAGCTTTATTTATTTTGTGTTTGTTATTTTTGCCTATTTTTTGCTTCTACTCTTAAATCTGGATAGCCAACTCAAAGGATATCAATCACCATGAGTAAATTAAGACCCAAAAAAGTCTTGGTTTGCTTGAGTTTGCATGAATGTTGTATTGGTTTGCTTGGTGAAGTGTTTGAAAGGATGCCTTAGATTTTGTGGTTTATTTTGATACTTTTTTGCTTGTTTATGATTGTGTGCTCCTTCTAGAAGCTTTATTTATTTTGTGTTTGTTATTTTTGCCTATTTTTTGCTTCTCTACTCTTTATAAATCTGGATAGCCAACTCAAAGGATATCACCATGAGTAATTCAAGACCCAAAAAAGTCTTGGTTTGCATGAATTTGCATGAATGTTGTTGTATTGGTTTGCTTGGTGAAGTGTTTGAAAGTCTAGATGAATCTTGTGTAGGCTTGAAAGTTTTCAAAAGTAGGCATTTACTTATTGGGTGATTTTCTACAACTTAGAAGAACCAACCCACTCAAGTCCCTCTTGGATTGATTTTCTATGATAGAAAGAAGAAAAGAAGTTCTTTTTTTAATTAAAACAATGAAATATTCTTAAAATTCTCCATTGATACGACATCCTGCCTTTTCCATTCATTCCTTTCTGGATCAGTAGCTCAGTATGCATTTAGTTTGTTTTACATAAAGAAACTAAACTTTCAACGTTAAAATTTGAGTACATGATAAATATTTTATCTCACTAGGTTAAAAGGGATTTTTTCATTATCAACCTAGCTCTCAAGTCCTTTTAAAGAAATCACTATGGAATATGATTGGAGATTTCTTTTACATGGGTCATGCCCATGAATACAATATGCTATTACATGTTTTCAAAATTAGCATGAATCACAATATGCTCTTCTTACTTCTCTATCCCACATCTAGGATCTGACACAGCATTATGTCAATGAGATTACAGCAATATGGCACCAATAGTAGGTGTGCAAAAACTTGATGGTCCGATATAGTATGAGGGGATTTGTCCAAGTAAACTATTTGATAAAAATTGGACCATTCTAAAGTGACCGTTGATGAATAACCTAGTTCAGTCTTATATGTACTAGGATTTTATCTAGATTTAGTATTAATTTATTTGGATTATTTGATGAAGAAGGATATTTGAAGTATCCATTAGATTAATTGGGATTTTATTAGGTTTTCTTATATGATCTTCCTTAAATTTACAGGGGCAAACATCTACAAAAATCCCGATTTGAATTTTGAATTTAATAATGTTTTTAAATATATATTAAATAACTCTTTTGATTAAAAAGATAAGTTATCTAGATTTATTTATTTAGAATTTGAATTATTACTTTATTATTTCTGAACCTCTATGAAGCTAGAAGTTCCTATGAACCTATATATGCTAGAAGCTAAACCTGAGCAGAGACCTAATTAGGATAGTTCGTCTGCTTAAAAATTTTAGAAAAATTATGGGTTTTAAAATGGGAAAAATTATTATAGGTTAATCATTTCCCGTGAAGAATTTAAAACCTATCTGGGAAAAGTCAAAATAAAAAATCATTTTTATTGGTGTCATTAAGAAATTGAGAAAAATTTCCCGTGATGAAAAGGTTTTAGAGTCATAGACTGATAGAAAAAAATGGTTAAATTTACTTTGAAATAAATATTGTATATAATGTCATGTAAGGTTAATTGTGATGAAAAAAATAGATTAAGTCAGGACCCGAAAATACCTGATAAGATGTAAACTTGAGTTTAGAAAATTAAGTAAATGGGAATGCACAAAATCTTATTTTCTCCCTATTTTAATACCAATTTAATAATATATGTTTGAGTTTCGAAGAATGGAATTAAATAAAATGGCCAAGTGCCACGCACACAAATTTTTACAAAATATGGGGTTTTAGACTAAGATGTTGACTATTACAAGATTTAAGGAAGGATGGCCAGAGATATGAAGAGAAGAGCATCAACACGAATATCCTACAACTCTTTCATAATTTTGCATGTAGAATTCAACTCAAAATAATCAGAATCCAACTCCTTCCTCATAAAAAACACAAGACTGAGAGAGCGGGTTCAAAATTTTTATTTTCAATTCTAACATCAATTTCATCTGCCATTAACCTATCAATCGTCCAGCAAAGATAATGAAAACTACATAGAAAAAGAAAGGACCTTTTTATTATGAAAGGTTTGATAAGTTACTCAATTTTAGAACTAGATCATACATAATGTTATTTTGCTCTTTCTCTTCTTCTTGATGATGATTTAGATTATGAAAGGTTTGATAAGTTACTCAATTTTTTATTTATTCCATGGTCATATGTGAATGCATCTAATGTTACAAAACATATAATGTTATGATGAGCATGAAGTGGAATTTGTATGTGCCACTAATGTTATGATGAAAGGTTTGATAAGTTACTCAATTTTAGAACTAGATCATACATAATGTTATTTTGCTCTTTCTCTTCTTCTTGATGATGATTTAGATTATGAAAGGTTTGATAAGTTACTCAATTTTTTATTTATTCCATGGTCATATGTGAATGCATCTAATGTTACAAAACATATAATGTTATGATGAGCATGAAGTGGAATTTGTATGTGCCACTAATGTTATGATGATGATGATGTCATGTAAGACTGAATATGAAGCATGAAAAGAATTAATTATAATAAATTATTCCTAAATGAGTCACAAGATAGTGACAGAGTGGAAGTGAGACAAGTGATAAAATCTGCCTATGAAATTTGGTATACAACTGGATGTATACTCAAAATTAGAACAGAGAAATTGAAAAGTATAATTTTTACCAAATCTACACTAGTTTACCAAATCTAAAAGACTCCTATTCTTTTTGTTTCTATTCTTTTTTTTATGTGCAAAACAAAAAGGGACTTAAAAGGATTATTTTGTTTATGATAGTTATTTTTTTAATCAGTGAATAGAAGCATACTCTAGATCAGAATTGTGGATAGGAGCATACTGCCTTATTTCTTCTACGAACTTAGACCCGCAATTTGTATTCTTTTTATATTATACAAAAATGCTCTTTTGGAGAATTTACATAATCTCCATTACTAATCCTTTGTGTGTTATAACTTTTTCCCTGTAAAGAAAGGACCTTCAAATAGAATTTTAAATCATTTCAATATAATTTTTTTATAACTAGTTATAAATTTTTAAAGTTGGACTGAAAATCTGGAATTCATCAATAAACCCAAGAAATAAATTTTAACTTTTTATTAATCCACAATATTTCATGATGTACTTGAACCTAAAAAGGTAGGAGGCATGTTTTCACCTTTAGATAAATCACATTAATTTGGCATTAGAGCCATGTTCCTATAAATCACATTAAACTAGCTGTAACAGGGAACTTAACTAAGGCTAATACTAATTTCCTAGAAGCCCAAAAGATTTAAAAAGAAATCAAGATAAAATTGACATTAAAGAATCGCTACAGCAATTTAATTTCATTGCACCACCAAATATTTCTAAAACCTCATTTGCAGTGTTTTTAGGGCCAAAATGAAATTAACTTATGTAGTAAAAAGACCTTGCTGCCCCTTATAAACCTAGATCGAAGCTCACTCCCTCATCCAACTCTGCTGTGACTTTTGGCTTCCGTCTTCCCTGCCACCGCTAAAGCTGTACTGGGAATAATGAATATACAGTGTGTTGTCTAAAAAATAGTGATTTTGTGTTGTGAAAATTCTTATTTGTGTTGTGAATTCTAGTTGTCTAGATGGTGATTTTGTGTTGTGAAAGTGAGCATATTTCTGTTGCAAATTCACAAATTTTAGTTGTAAATTTTTTTGATGAGAGAGCCTCTAATCATTATGTGTTGGCTCATTTTTGATGTGTTATATTAATGACATACTCATTATGTGAAGATGTTAAAAACGATGCAAAAGTTACTTGATGGAAAGTATTGAAAGATAAGACCAATTACAAATTCTGCTTCAGAAGTGTGGAACAAAATAGCTGACATCGAGGTTTTATTTGTCAGATTCATTGCATGATGGCACGAAAATATCAATTGATATTTCAATTTGACATGTAATGAAATATATATATTATGTGTTCAAATTTGTGAGTATAGAATTCACACAACTTTAATTCTAATACTCTATTTTATTTCCTACCAAAAGTTTGGGCATGTCCAGTCTTTCAAGCGCATCTCATTCACTCATCCACTATGGTGGCTGCCGTCACTAATTGTTTTTTTGGCCAGTCAGGAAGTCAAGGCTCTCAGGAGACTATCATCTACTGTGCTTGTGATGGGGGTGCTGGCGACTTTGCGTGTCAGCTAGGCACACGTGCCCTCAGCCTAGTGGCTTCGAGCACAACTTGCATTCAAAGACTCGATAGTTCATGGGATTCTGCAATTCACACCAAGTATCGCATTTCGCTATGTTCTTCATCAATGTGAGATATCTTGAGAGTCATTTTAAATGTAGATGGCATGATACGCAACACTGGTTGGCACCGTGTCCAGTCGACCAACTGTGTGCTTTGCTTAGTTGCGGTTCCTTGGCTCCTGTGGCACTAGAGTTTTGGTTGTTGGATTCGGGGCCAAGGCCTCCACTGACGCACAAGACCCACCCCCCGGCATGTGCGGACAGAGACTTCTGGTGTTGTGGCACCTTCAGCTGTTCCTGCTTGAGACTTGTGTCAACCAGGTTGTGCTTTCGCTTTGGCATCGACAATGATCCTTTCATAGGTCCACCTATGACTTCTCCTTCTGTAAGTTCAATGGACTTCTCGCGACATCACTGGTAGCTATCCGCCCACGTCGTCACGATCCGAATACTTCAACGGACCATTCAATTAGTAGGAGCAATAGGCGGTGTGTACAAAAAAAAGGCAAGGATACAAAGTCAACACGAGCTGATGAATCGCGCTTACTAGGAATTCCTCGTTGAAGAACAATTGCAATGATCCATCCCATGATGAAATTTCAAAGATTACTTAGGCACGTGCGGCCTAGAACATCTAAGGACATCACAGACTTGTTATTGCCTCAAACTTCCTTGGCTTGAACAGCCATAGTCTCTCTAAGAAGTAGGCTGAGGTCTTGTTTGTTAAAAGAATTAACCAAACAAATCGCTCCACCAACTAAGAACGGTCATGCACGACCACCTATAGATCAAAAAAGAGCTCTCTCAGTCATTCACAAGTGGAATAGATACAAATTTGCAACCGAAATACATAGATTAATAAGAGAAACATGTCTATTTACAAGTGGACTAACTTGTTTAAACATTCACATAGTTTGCCAGGCAACTTTAGTGGTACTTGGGACAACTTATAACCAACCACCATGAAATTTTTTTATCTACAGTATTATTCAAAATCTTTTTCTTATTCTATTTGTGTATTCTTTCTAAAGTCAAAGACTAACTAATTGCAAATAAAAAAAACGTGACTTGTATTTCTCTTATAAATTCACAAATTTTAGTTGTAAATTTTTTGATGAGATCTCGTCGATAGGATAAGAATATGTCTTTTTTTTTAAACTATAATATTTGAACTCGTACTTGTGTGTGCAAAGATCACCATTTATCTGAACAACGCAAAAAAGTATTTTCATGAATTTACAACACAAATAAGTATTTTTTTCACAACACAAGATCACCATTCACAGCTCAAGAAACTGAAGAATGGGTAACAGGAGCTCCAGATATTCTCCACACCTTGAAGACGCGTAAAGGAGAAACATTGAGTACCAGGAGCATCATAAGACAGTCATGAGTGACGGTGATGGACTGAGAAGATTAGGAAAATGAGGATCCGGTGCAACTTCAGGGATGGCGATGAAGATGGACGGCAAAAGATGCGTCAAAGCTGGATGAGAGAGTGAGCTTCAATGTGTTTATCCTGGCAGTAAGGTCCTTTTTTACTACATAAGTTAATTTCATTTTGGCCCTAAAATAATTATTTGGGGGTGGAATGAAATTAAATTGTTGCAGTGGTCCTTTAATGAAATTCTCCCTATTTCAATTTGTGAAAGGATTTAATGAATAAAATAAGAGAGGATATTAGATTATTTGAAATAATCTCATTGCATATGGATGAATAAAGAGATAGGTAAATCAAAATAAGAAGGTAATTTGATTATATGGAGGTTAAATGATAAATGATATTTTTTGTTTTCATAGCATATTTCTAATAACTAATTAAAATATACATTAGGATTATGCTGGAATGTTGAATTCGTTAGATACCGATTCCTATATCAAAAAATGTTTCTTTCTATTTGTATTTCATATACCCATATTTTGTCCCATCGGAAATAATTAATGCATGAAAAATGCCTTAAAACTGGGCTTAAGTGCTCATTTAAATGTTCAACCCAAAAAGCCTTGAATGGGCTTTTAATAACACCATTTTAAGTTCGTTTAGTTAGTTGGAAGCTCTTGCATGCTTTTCCAATATGGAGAGATTGTTGTTAGATTTGTTTTTGCATCAATTTTTAACATGTCTTATCAATGCTTGCAAAGTCTTCTTGCTCTTTTACTATCGTGTCATTGGATTCCCAATATCTTTTATAGGATCGCGGGTGGGCTTTTAATGTAGGATATGGAGTGGGCTTCTTCATTCCTATCATTATGCCCTTCCTCCCGAAAAGGATTACGGCCAAATTTGCCTCCCGCAAGTGTATTTTGGGCAGTCAATTTGTTAAAAATGGACTCCAAAAACACATTGATTAATTACTCTCCATGTGAAACATCATTCTCCTCCTCTCCTTGTCGTGAAAATATTTCAATTTTTCTTTCATGGTTAATAGGATTTTCTTCAACCATAAACTTAGCCTACAAGAAGTTTCTGCACATTGTCTGCCGGAATTTCTACATTCTTCTTCCTCTTTTTGTCTAGTCTTCAAGCTCATTGTCGTTGTTAAGAATAATAACAACTGTGGTTCTTGCTCACAGTTCTTGCTCACACTCAGTGTCTAGAGGAGCCAAATTTTTAATATCCATCTGTATATTCATGAGACATATTGCTTTTGGAGTCTCTTATCATAGCTAACTCTAGATAGTCTTTAAAATCTATGGAGCTTTATTTCATCTCTTGCAATTTTCTATAGTCTCTATTTGACTTGGATTTGTGATTAGACTTTAACAGCAAACTTCTTTTAGAAAGAATTTCATTTCTTCTATTTGTTCTTACTTCTAAACATTATATATATAGAAGTAGATGGATAAATGGAAAGAGAAGATAATGAAAAAGGAAATGATGATACAACTTATTTTGAGGGAACTTGCTGTGATATCAAATGATATGAAAGCAATGTTCATATTTTATAACCCAATAAACTGACTCTACTAACTCTTAGCTTACTAAGGCTCTTAAAAAAAAAATACTAATTTAATCCTAAAGGCCCAAAAACATTAGAGTTTTCCAATTTTTCTTTAATATTTATTTTATTTATTTATTTTCCTAATAAATGATTCATAGTGCTTCCCATTTAAGCACTAATTCTCATTAATTTGTTATTTTTATTTTTATTTTTATTTATTTTTTTGGGTTTTTCTTATTTTTCTTCTTAATGAGTCCACCACACATATTTAGATGTCGATCAACTTTTAATTTCATCTTTTATTTTATTGCCTTTCAATTGCCACATGGCGTTTCGAACTTGATCTCTTAGAAGAAATCATCAGGGGTGGATTTTTATTAAAAAAATTATAGAGAGATTTTGGACAATCGAGAATAATAAAATAAAAATAATATCTCTACTGTCATTTTTTTAAAAAAAATAATTTTTATTCTCTCTTTTTATTTATTTATTTATTTATTTATTCATATTCATTCATTCTTATTTATTAGTGGACTCAAACAAAATAAGGTGTTGACAACAACTTCATTTCTAAATAATTCTAAACAATGAGAGATTTACAAAAAGCTTCCTATTTTTAAATAAGCCCTGCCATCAATCATCATTATTGTCAATGCAAAAATACCACTTCCCTATATATAATCCAAGGATGCTTTTAGCTTAGCTAGACAGACAATAACATCAGCCACCACAAAGCCTTATCTTACTAGGTAGGGCTCACGGGATTGTATGACGTCATTATAGGAAGGAAAGGAAGGAAAAGAAGGAGGGTTGTGTTAGGTTTTCAATAGCCAACGTATAACTCTATCGAATGTTCTATGACATGGACAAACAATGACACAATTAACTAAAATGTGCTGAGCACTAGCTTCTTTCTTGGATATTTGAGATAGGAGAAACAGTAAATGTGAATGCATGCTAAGTGAAAAGCGAAATCTGCTTCTCGGTCAAATGTGAATTTTCATTTTCTTTTGATGTTGCTATCATTAATTCTTTCTCTTGATTGTACTGTCCCCAGTGTTTATCCTTCGACTTCTGTAGTTTCAATCCAAATTATAAAAACATATATCATATGAAGGATCATCTTACCCAGCATCACAATCCTTCTTGTTAATAAGAAATCAATCAATAATCTTTACCCAACATCACAATCCTTCCTGTGCACAAGAAATCAACAAGATGAAAATTTGACGTCTAGTGTTGATCGAGCCACATATCACCAACCAATGCAGCTATAGGACAAAGCCATCGGGAACCTCATAGGCTTCACCTACCATTTCACCTTTGTAATCACAAAGCTGCTTGCCACAAAAGGAGGTGCTGGCGTTTGCCAATCTGTTGATTTACTTGAGATGTGGATCGATGTGGATTGTGGCTGTAGCCCGAGTCCTGGACTGTGAAAATGCTCGTGGGTACGTCAGCTTCGTGATTGTGGATGGCAGCTTCGACAAACAATCCATTAATTGCTGTGGAATTTGATATCTATGCAAATGAGTGGGACCTAAGAAACACATGGGCATCAACTAACCCCATGAGATTAGTTGATAAATTTGTTGTATGATATCAAGAGAGGGAGGATCAATGAGGCCTTCACTCGTCATGATCCAAGTACATCAAAGCATTTTGTTCGCTGAAAGAAGATTTAGCAGAATAGTTGATTTGGAAAGTATATAAGTGTGGTTGCATAATGAAGTCATGGAATTTCACCCCAAAGAATCTATTTCATTGAAACAACCATCAATCCAAGCCCGAGCTTGAAGTTAGCTTGAGCCCAAGTTTAAGCTCAAGCCTAATCCAAATCCAAAGAAAAGAATTCCCATGATGAAATTTGTAGTGGAATAGGGGTTGGAGGGTTTGTTTTAATTTGTGGGTTAGGTTTGATGATGAAAAGCCTTGTCATGCGATGCCTTGCACTACAAAAAACTAGACTTTGAGCAGCGACTTTCAGCAGCGACAAAAGAAGTCGCCGCTAAAAATATGACTTTCAGCGGCGACAAGAAGTGTTGCCGCTGAAAGTTAGGCCTTTCTGTGGCAACATAAAATTGATAGTTATGGCGGCAACTTATTATTGTCACCCCTGTAGCTGCAACTTTCAACGGTGACAAATTTTATCGCCACCAAAAGTGTACACTACAGTGGCAACTTGAATGGTCGCCGCTGAAAGTGTACACTTTCAGCAGTGACAATTCAAGTTGCTGCTGAATGTCTTTTTAGCGGTGACTAACTGTCACCGTTGAATCTTCTTTAAGTGGCGACGCCGCTTTCTGTCGCCATTGAAGCTCACTTTCAGTGGCGACAAAAAGGTCGCCACTGAATCTTCTTTCAGTGGCGATGCTTCCTGTCGACACTGAAGCTTGCTTTTAGCAACGACAAAAGGTCGCCGCTGAATCTTCTTTCAGTGGTGACACTTTATGTCGCCACTGAAGCTTGCTTTCAGCGGCGACAAAAGTCGCCATTGGATCTTCTTTCAGTGGCGATAGAAAGTGTCGCCACTGAAACTGCTTTCAGCGGCGACAATTTGTAAAAAGTTTATATTATAATCTTTTATTTGTGTAATTAAGTAACTTTGATAATTAATGTTTTTTATGTATTTTATGTTAGAGAGAGACTAAAAGAAAGATAATATGGTGTTTGAGAGAGAAATGGAGAGGAAGAAAGTTTGGAGTGTGTTTAACACACATATACCATATCCAAATGTTTGAGAGATGGAATAGAAAAACATTGTGCATGCAAGAGAAATGAGATGGAGGCATGCATGAAAAAGTATGCAAGTTTGAGTGATGGGTAAGTAATGAAGTATAAAGTGTGTGTGAGAGGTAGATGTAAATATTATTATTGGAAGAGAGATAGTGTGTATGTGTGCGAGAAAGAAGGATATTATAATTGAAAGAGATAACATAATTAAATATATGAGAGAGATTATTATAATTAAATTAGTGTGAGCATACTTAATTGACATAATAATATTTAATGATGAACATATGTATGAGAGGATTGAGAAATAAAATCATTGAAGGAGATAATATAATCAATTACAAATGTGTGAGAGATATAGATAATAAAATCATGTATATAGTTAATTAAATATTATTACTATTTATATTTTTTTATTTAAAATGTGATTAATTAAATTTTGTAAACATATACGGTTGTATATTTTATATATTTCCTATTGCTTGACGGTTTCAATTAAATTCATTAGCCTGGCTGGCCACACTTGCTTATTCCAATCTAGAGGTCTTGTGTTTGAGTTTGACAAATGCCCATTTTTCACATATTCATTTTGGCTCAAAAAGGTTAAAAATAATTAAATTGTTATCTGGTTGGTTCGAACAGGGGACCTAGTAAAAGCTAATACTCCCCCTGCCACTGAAGCCATGCATGTTTTTGGCAAGGCTCGGGCATTGTTTTTATATCTAAAGTTTCTCATTTTGAAACCCAAAACAATTTAACCCGCCCCAATCTCTTTTGAAAAGTTTACTTTTCCCTCTCACCAGCGCCGTGCAGAAAAGTTTCGAGCATCTAACTTATTCTAGCGTCCATCTATGTTTAGTCCATCACTTCGAGCGTTCTTTCTTGCTGTCATCCATGTAAGTGCACTGATCTTCTTCTTCGCTTGAAGTCTTGTAGTGCTGTATTTTTTTCCCTTTCTTGTTCTGCATTTTGAGATCTGTTTTTTCCTCTGGTTTGTTGTGATTAATTAATTGTGTTTTTTTTTTTTGAAATCCCCTAGATTTAATGGCTGTCATGTGTATGTGTTGTTTACTGAAAGAAGAAAATATTTTCTAACTGGATTCAAAACTACGATGCAAAAAGAACCATGTTATCAGTAACTATATGTCACACTATACAAACCGAAGCCAAAGAGGGTTTGTGAGGTCAGGCAACAAATGTGACAACGAATTGGCAAATTGTTACTGCTGACTTTTTTACCTCCTTCAATTCTTGTCCTTATTTTACTTGTTTTATTGCTTGGGAGTTTTTTTAATCTGATTATTGCTTGGGAGTTGGGACCTTAATTTTCTGCACATCTCCATCTTTCATTTCATGATTATTTCTGTCCTCATGCATTCATATTTATATATAACTATATATTGATTCTGGCTAGTTAGAGATGAGCAATGATTAATTAAGTCTGATCCCCTATGCTTCTTATGTGCTTATAAATAGTTTCTTTGATTGCTATCTCTGTACATATCGTATCGTGTGACGAATTCCTCAGCTCTCATCTTCACCCTGTGTTTGCGTTGAATCTGTGATGCTTTGTTAGTTTGGCTTAGAGAGTGATGCTCGAATGACCTCTGATGAGATATTGACAGCTGTTCTTGGTGAGAGGTCAGGATATGTTAGAGGAAAAGGTTATGGAGCAGAGCCTCGAAGGAGACTTCACACTCAATCTAGTGATTCACTTGAGAACGTACGCACCCAATTGTATGAAGAGTTTGTGAAAGAAGATTTCAGGAGGAGCGAGAAAAGATGGAAGCAAATCTTGCTGCAGAGCGAGAGAGGATGGAAGCAAAACGTGCATACACAACTTGAAAAAACGATGGAGCAATTGATGGAACAGAGAATACAAGCTCAGTTCACTGCTTTCATGCAAAAGATGCAGTTAAATGCTCTTGCAGATATCCCTACTTCTAGCGTCTCTAGTATTGGTCCCTCTACGTAATTTTTCTTTTGTATTATGTAATGTATCTTTTAATTGAACAATTGTTTTTAGTTAAAGACATAAAAAACACTTTGATGGTTATAAATCTTATTATTTAATATACTATATTTGTGTGTTAATTACTTTATTTTTATTAAACCTTTTGATAATATTTATCAGGAATATAAATAAAATTTTTTGCATAATTAATATATTATAAAATAATTAAAATCACAAAAAAAAGACAATCAGCGGTGACATTATGGTCGCCTCTGAAACAGGCTTCAGCGGCGTCATTAGTCGCTGCCGATTCTTATGTTTTAGTAGCGACCTATCCGGGTGGCAAACTCATCAGCTTTCAGCGGCGACATTTCGTCGCCGCTGAAAGGAAGTCGCCGCTAAATTTCTAGTTTCAGTGACGACTTTTTGTGTCGTTGCTGATAAGTTTCAGCCACAGCCGCTACGGCAACGACCTGGTGGCGACAAAATGTCACTGCTAAAGCTTTTCAGTGGTGACTTTTGGACTTTCAGTGGTGACATTTGTTGCCGTCGAAAGTCAAATTTTTTGTAGTGTTAGGGTCCTCAATCAACAATAAAACCAAGGAATGTAAATATAGTGCAATCTTGAGTTATGTCACTTTGATGAGCCTCTAAACTAAGTTAAATACCATGAAATGGAATAAAATGGGGTTTTTGTTTTGGAAATCAAATTGAACTATAGCTAAATGCAATGAATATAGATGATAGAAAATCTCTTGAAAACAGTTTTGATGGCAATTATAGTTTACTTGAGGATAATGGGAGTTTTATAAAATTCATTAGGCTTTCTTGATTAACAGCCTCAATGACCCATTGAGTTCAATGTTTTAAATTAATAAACCTCATTGATGTAATTTGGGATTATCAACGCAATTGGTTTAATATAACTCAAAATCAACTAAATATCCAAACACAATCATGCAAGAAGAGAGGTGTATATGAAGGAAAAGTAAAGGAAATAGAGGAGGAGACGGATGGAAATGGAGAGACAAGAAAGGGTGAAGAGAGATGTATATGGTGATAGAATGGAGTGATGATTCAAAAATAGGTTTTTTGGAGGTTTAAGATTAAGTGGTTGGGTGCTCTATTTTTGTGCTTCAGATTCGAATCTAGTTTTACTGATGTGACACGTTCACCATGGTGAGCCAACAACAAATGGATATCAGCAAACCCATGATGAATGACACAGAGCAATTTCTTGGTTCTTATGTTGTGTAATCCCTTAGTCTTTTAATCTCGACTCCAATTCTCAAGCACCATACAATGAAAACCAAGTATTTGACGCATCAATTGTCCTAGAAATCAATTAATACTCTTAATAACAAATTTTAGTCCTAAATTAAGCTTAACTCCATGCAAGCACTCTTAATCCAAATTATGCACAATTTCATGGAAAAAAAAAAACCAATAACTCATAGTCAAACCCTTAAAATGATATGAAATAAGAATTGGGTTCGATCATTTTGTTTTATTAGGCATATGGTCAAACAGGTATCATGAATATGATCAAACAGGTAAAGATTTTGAAAGATTGGCAAGACCAAAACAATACTCAGATGTTGAATTAGCAAGTACTGCAAATTATTTGGGGGTTGTAAGGTTTGTTAAAATTTGTGGAGGATTTGGGGGCGTTTAAAAAAGGGGTTTTCCCAAAAATTCGAACGGGCATGTTGCCATCAAGAAAGTATCAAAGAATTACAAGGAATAAAACATGGTTAGAATGATTTGAAATAGTTCAAGGCTTCGCGTCTGGACTATTATATTGTTAGAATGATACTGGTAGGGCTAGGCAAGGAATTGGTATATACACAGTTTTGGAGTTGTTTTTTTGGAGATAACTTGAGGCTCCACAAAATGAGCTAAATGGAAGTGGGAGAATTCTCGAAGCAGTTTATTCAAGCACAAGCATATGTTGACCAAGACGTCATGCTTGATGATTTTTGATCTGTGATGTGCTCATCCTAATCGTGAAAATAGCCTTCAATAAGGCAAGGAATTCAAGTGCTTAAGTTTGAATCTCCATTCCCTTGTCATACTTCAAGTTATCCCAGATCGACACATCATGAAACTCCATCATCAGTTTGAATAATTCAGCGCCGATGGTAAGTCAAAACTAGAACACAAGCTACTGTTCCAACACAAATTTTAATGTGCTAATATTCACATTCGTTGGATGTAAATATAATAATAGTCTGAAAAAAAAAATCAATATGTAAATTATGATCTTTTTAGGACTTCCAATAACTGTTGCTTTATAACAATTTTAATGCAGTTAGACTTGATATTGAATAATGATTTCTAACATTTTACACCAAATTGACAAGATGTGGCCAAAAAAAAAAACATTTGGAAAACTTTATGTAATATTTTTCAGTAATCTAAGCTTAACACGATTCCTTAGTTTAATATAATGATTGTTACGTTTGTAACAATCATTGTGATATTTTTCAGTATTTTTTGTTTACCACTTCAGAATGAAATACCATTTGATAAAATTAATAGAGACCAAAATAAAATTTTATGTAAAGTTAAATTCCTTAAAGTATGTTTTATGGTTTCAATAATTAAAGTGATATGATTTTAATGTAATACCCCGAAATTTCTCATTGTAGAAAAGAAAATTTATTAAAATTATTTAAAACCTAAATAAAATGGGAAAATTATGAAATATGAGTTTTGAGGCCTTAGAAATTTTATGGAAAATTATATTTTCCTAAAAATGGCTTAAATAAATTTAAAGTTAATTTTCAGGAGTTAAAAGGACCTATTGTCTTGAAAATTCAAGGAAAATAGTTAGAGGTTTATATTTGAGCTAAAAAATGTAGGATAATTATTTTATGAGGTAAATAAGCTAATTGACGCATAAATTCGTTAAAATTAATAGAGGATTAATTTATGAATTAAGGGCTAGTTTTTGGGAAAATTCAAGAAAAATAGTTCAAAGTTAATTTTTGACCAAAACTTTTTAGTGGAGTTATTTTATAGGTCAAAGAAAATATAATGGAGAAGGAAAATCCAAACAAAACATTGTGGAAAAATTTCTGGATTTATTCTGTTATTTAAGAAATTTAGTGAAAGGATGAATTTGGGAATAAGAAAAGTTAGAGGGGCAAAATGGTCTTTTCGACCCATTTAATTCATCTGAAGCTCCATTCCGTCCTTCATTTCGGTTGGAAACAGAGGGACGAGAGAGAGAGAGAGAGAGAGAGAGAGAGAGACTGTGAGAGCAGAGGAGGAGGACGAAGGGGGAGAGGAGTGATCGGTCAAGGGAACCTTGAATGTAACCAGTGATTTGGATCAACGTAAGCCTTCTAATCATCCTCCTACCTGGCTTTCTTCCATTCGATGCATTTTGAAGAAGTTAATGATGATAATAAATTTGGCTCTAGTGAGATAAAGTCAAGGAACAAGTGAAATAATCCTGGAGGAGTGTAGATTAAAGCTTATAGAGATGAAATGTGAAGTTGCACGTTGATTAGTGTTGCTGCACGTCAAAGGTTTACTCTGTTATGGGTTTACCGAACAGGGGCTGTTATTTCTACAATTTTTTTTTGTTTTGGTTTTGGCTGCAGATTCTAAAGAAATAAAGAAATATGATGTGATTTAAATATAAAGGTGATGTTTGATTCTTTCTCGGGGATGATTAAGAACTCAATGCCCCTATTTGTTGTCATATAGGATCCAATTTTATGACAGGGATAGGAAGGAAGTGTCAATGGCAGAGCATGAGAAGTATAAGTGGAGTTAGTAAAGATGATTTTGGAATTTAATCTTGCTAATCCTGATTAAATGGAAATTTCAAACAGATATATATATGCGCGCACACACACACACACACGGTTATTGTTGCTGTTAGAACTTGGGAGATATATTCATATATATTTGTTGTCGCTGCTGTGAGATTTGGGATTGCAATTTCTTATTTAAAAAGTTGTTCAAGCTGCTGAAATTTAAAAGGGAAGAAGGAAGTTACAGATGTGTGTGTGTGTGTGTGCGTGCGCCGTTAGTGTTTAGTGTTGGGAATTAAATGGAAATCGTTATACACACACACACGCACGCACATGGTGGGAATGGCGTGATATATTGGAGGAGAGAAGGGAAGTTTAAGTACCGTGAATGAGAATATATGTATATACACACACAAAAACCAGTATATATGTGTTTGGATGTTGAGTGTTGAATTGAAAAATGGAAATCTGAATCTTGTTTGAAGGGGGGCCAAAAAAAAAAAAAGAGAAGGATTTTTACAAATATGGAAAATGATAAGGAATAAGAAGTAAAGGCTGTCCAGCTTTTTAGAAAAAGGGTTAAGTAGTCAAATGCTAAAGAGATTAGGTGTATGAGTGTTCCAAGGCCTGAAAATGATGATTGCAATGATGCTTGTGAAATAGCTATGCCAAATTAGGGGAGAACGGTTAAATTCAGAGTTCGAACCACTGGACAGTTATTTTGAAAATAGTTTTAAAAAGTTTTAAATTTTTCAGAAAATCTCATTCCTTATATAGGATCGAACCTTGTATATAAGATAAGTTTACATGAAAATTTATGCAAGAGTATTATATTCTCAGATCAAACCTGGCTTAGTGGTTCAAAGTTATCGTAAATTGACGCAGATGGTCTAGAAAATTAAGGTGTTACATTTTATGGCTGCAACTTTAATACAAGTGATATTAATAAATTAGCAAACAAGGGTTTTCAAAAGCGAGCTGGGGAGCTGGAAATTTAGGAATTAATAAATTCAGGGCTCTAAGCAAGAGAGAAGCGAGGCGTTCGACTGCATATTTTGTGTCCGATGCTATTTAGGAATTATTGGGTTTGCAATAAGGCTATTTCTTATTGGAGACTTTGCTACAGCATGATGATTGTTGTATTTGTACTTCGGTTTAGTTAAGTCAATTTTATCATTCCACTCACTTGTCCGACCAACTCGCATTGGATTGTGTTCGGATGTTGTTTTTATTTAATATCGCTTTCAGTCCTTATAATAACTAGTTGACTAATTTAAGTAGATTAAAAAAAATAAGTTAAGTTAGTTATTTGTAATAAATTAGTTTTATTTGTCCTAAAATATCCTTACTAATTAAAAATATTGGCTAGAATTACTATTAGTAGAAAGACTGCTTTGAAAAAAAAAACATAAATATAACAAATAAAATAGATTGGGATCTTATATTTAGGATTAAGATAAAAGTCAAATGAGATCTTATATTAAAGATCGGAGGTACAATTAAATGCACGTGATGCTGAATTCAGACCCAAGACCCCGTCCCGTTGTGTTTGGGAGTTTTAATTCATCTTTGGAAAAAATAGATCATAGATTGAAATAACTGAATTGCACAGACTCAAGGTACTAAAAATTGAATCGATCAATTGTTAAGGAGATTTTAAAACCGTCCCTATCCATTTTATGAATTCATGTCCTATTTAATTAATCTCTATTTCCAAAACAACGGATATTTTTTGTTTGAAAAAAATGTTCATGCAAGCCTTCGTTTTAAGATAAAAAAAACTTTTTAAAAGAGTCCTCGTAAAAGTGATAAATTACTACTGACACTTAAAATTACGTACAGGTATATGTAGCTTAGATTGTGTAATAATATCCTTTTATCCATATTACAGTTGTAAAATTTTCCCGTCATTGTTTTCACTTTCTCAAGTGGAATGAACAAATGAGCACGAACGGACAATACTATTCAAATGAAGCTTCTCTATTGTTTCTTAACAAAGAAGCAACACATTGTAGAAACTCAAGGTAAACATCCAACAAGATCATTGAGTAGAAGTTGGTGAAACATTAATTTTTGCACAGTAACAAGAAACATACAATGACCGTGATTAATTTTTGCGCGAGAACTCCACGTACGTGACACGCTTAGTGAAACAATACCACTAGAAGTTGCAGCAAAACCAGAAGAGTTTGTGTTGCCTCTGAAGCATTGGAGTTGGATAGAACGGAAAATGACACGTACGATAGCATGGGATAACTTGAAGAAGGCTTGGAAATGGAGTTTCAAAGTTCAGCCATGAATTGCTTGCCTTATTGAAGGCCTATGGTTATGATCAGGATGAGCAGAACACAACCGAATGATCATCAGGGCATTGAACTTGATCCTGCTCAAAATCTCCTCGTAGCCTTGGATCAACTGCTAGAATTCTCCCAATACATGGAGATCCCATACCTATTTCACTAAGTTCTTTACGTCCTCTGGAGCCTCAGAGTTGATAGGTTTTCTTCCACATGCATACTATCTACAAAGCAATAACTCCAAAAATGTATACATCAGATTCTTTACTAGTCTTTTCAGTAGTGACATACTCAGTAGCCATAGAACCTTGAGTTCCCGCCACAGTTGTAGTTTGTGCTCCTTTTCCATGATCTACAAGTCTTGCTAATCTGAAATATCCAAGTTTTGTAGTGAAATCATAGTTTATCATGATGATTTGATGTCTCTATGAATTACACATTTGTTACATTCTTCATGTAGTACAATAATGCAGAGGCCAAATCTTAAGCAATTTCAAATCTATTCAGGACAATTATGCGGTCCAAATCAATTTAGCCAGTTCTTAATTAAGAAATTTACATGATTATTTTGAAGGCACACATCTACAAGTGAAATTTAAAATTTACAACTCTATATGTTCTGAAAACCTTAGCGCATTATATTGACGAAAGGGAGGAGCAAGATCAGATCAGCCCCTATTTTCTCCTTTGTCATATAGGAAGTTTACCATATGGTGAGTTTAGATCTTACACACGTTTCCTTTCAAATGGTATATATTAGAAGACGGTTGAGAAGTCATCAATTAGTATGCGCCTTAAGGCATCTTATAGAAGAAATTGATGTTCCTTATTATGAGTCACTTTATAGGGTATGGTATCAATTAAATTTTTCTAATATCACCCCTATTCAAAGTCACTAATAACGAGAGAATGTGATAAAAATTGGAAAATTTTCATTTAAATATGGGTAAAATAAAAAATTTTATTCCATTTTAAAACAAAATTAATGATATAATCACTTCTCGTTGGTCTCTGACGAGATGGCTAGATGCGTAATCTTAAAGATTGGAGGAGTATCTTTGGTTAACCTTCTAGCTGCTTCGGTAGTTGATGGATAGTCTATTGTCTTTATGTGTCAATTTTGACATAGGAATATGTATATTATTTTTCCTGTTGTGACAGAAAATTATATAAGGATCATCCTTTCATAATTTTGCAAGCAATTAAAACAGATTAAAAATTGACTTCCCTAAAGATTATTCTTTGGTTTTTATTGGCCTCCGTGAGAGAATAGAAATGATTAAATATGATTACTTCCTTAATGGGGCCATTTTTAGATGACTATTTTCAAGTACCATCAATAATTAAAATTTCCAACTATTCTAAAAACATATTACTGGTCCAGTCACAAGACCTATTTTATAGTATAAATTACATCACAAAGTAAGTCTTACATTTAGAAAACATATTACTTGTTTGGTCATAAAACCTATTTTATAATATAAATTACATTATAAAGTAAGTCTTGTATTTAGAACTCAAAAAGTAACACAGATCAAAAGGATGACCAACCATTTGACCGACTCGTATGGTTGACTTATTGACTTTCCAGCTGGAAAAGGAAAACTGCCCATATTAGCTTCTATATAGACGGTTCATAAACTAGTACTACCTAGGAAAAAAAGTCACGTAATTAATAGATGGGGTGTGGATAGAAATGTAAATTTCAAATGCTCTGGATGCACACAAAAAAATGAGGCAATTAAAGATAATTATCATAGTAAATTAAGAAGTGACGTCTACACTTTGCCGACTTCAATATTGTTATTATTTACCACCTCTGGTACTTAGAGCTAGTTGATTAATTTAGAAAAATTAAGAAAGTTAATTATCTAAATAATTATTGTCTTTTCTAAAATACTTTTACTAATAATATGAATTAAATTTATCCTTTTATGAAAATCTTTAATATGTACTATCACTGTAAGAACTATTTTGGGAAAATATAGATAAATATAGAAGCTAAAATAGCTTGGAGTCTTATATTTATGACTGAATTGAACGTCAAACTAATTATTATATTAAAGACTAAAGGTAGTATTATAGTTGGTAAAAAGAGATAGTTAAAAGATTTTATATTCTCTCTGTGTGCAATTCATGCTTCCAAAGCACTTTGGATGCTTCCATGCACTTGTCTCAGCTTCAAGTAATTAAGTAGACTCCTTTCCTTTCATGCGAAGAAATAAGAGTCCACATAGAGGATAAGGGAAAATTCATTGTCCATCCTTCAGTAAATGAATCAATATCAATATATAAAATAAAATCTACAAAAAATTATAAGTCATAATTAGTATGATTTATTTCTTAAATTTATCACACATGAGAAAGCCTATAATGTTCAGTTTTTTTCTTGAAAAAGAAAAAGGCATGGAGCATTGGAAAAGCTATGAAAACTTGAAAAAAGAATTGCGTGCGGTTCAGGAAGGTCTCAACTTTCAAGAAAGAAACCATGCACTCCCTCCTATCTTTATAAGACCCATTTTATAGTGTAATTTACACTAAAAAATGAGTCTTATATTTAGGATCGAAGAAGTATTATTATTTCCGTGAACCATATATTATTATTTCAGGCCAAAGAATATAATTATTAGCATCACTCCTTAATATAAAACACAGTTAATTAATTTGGAAAAATTAAAGAAGCTAAATAAATTGTTTAACTATAATATATACTACATGATTTCTCTAAAATACTTATATATATCATTAGATTATGTATCAATTTATAAATTAGGCAAATTAGTTTGCAGAAAAATGATAAATATAAATACTTTAAAATAATTTATTTGGCTTTCTTAGTCTTCCCAAATTTGTCAATTGGTGGGTCTTCTATTAATGACTAAAGGTAGTATTATTATGTCATATATTATTATTATTATGAACACTTGAAAAAATAGCCATATATTATTATTTTCTGCGAAAAACAACAAAAGAAATGAAACCACCACAGCCGTGATTTTCTTTTCCTCTTTTTTGCTTTTGCCAATTCTTCCTTTTCTTGTTACATCAGAGGGTTAGAACACTGAACATATATTCGTGTCATCCCACCCTATTGTTTCTATTTCTATTTGTGCTAGTCTTAAGTGACTAATAATAACTATCACGTTATTATACCTCTAGCACACATGCTACATAGAAGCTCATCCATGAAATTAAACCACTAAGAACTGTTATATACATGGGATTTATAATTTATAATTATATTCTCCATCTGGTCCTCAGCTTCAGCTACGGCGCGCCATATTAGAGAGACTTACATATTTGAGAGTTTGCCTTCATACCAGTTCATGACATAAGAAATGAGGGAGTTCATTTCGGCGGTTGAGAGGCTGATTTTTCCGTCGCCGTCGGTGTCAGCGTTTCGCATGCACCGCCAAGCTCTGTACAGTGCCAAGTCCGAACCGATCTTCTGTAATGCATTCTTAAGCTCCTTCATGTTCAGACTTCCGTCCTTGTTCACGTCTGCTTCCTTCAATATCTCCATCACTTGTTCTCTAGTGAGCACTTTGGGTGACACTGATTTTGGTAATCTAATTGTCATTTTACCTGATTCTGATTTCCCTCTCTGCTGCTTCAATTTTATGTGACTTCTCTTTTTCTTTGTTGCTTTTGCTTGGCTTGTATGAGGGAGAGTAATATACATACACACACACACACACACACACATATATAGAGCCTTTGGACTCGGGTCTTGGCGTCTTTAATTTGCATGCATATGGGTCATGGATCGTACCGAACCCGTTTCAAGTTGGATAAGCTTCATGACTGGATACAGATCGATATTCTTCTTCTTACATATGAGTCGCTGATGTCAATTTCTTGCCTAATCAATTTGGAATCTTAGCTCAGTTATTTATGGAATCCTACCACAGGGTATATTATTTATTTTGTTCGTCAGGGACCCACCAAATAAAGGAATTCTCGTTCGGTCTATCACTGCGGAGTGCTGCCGGACCTGCCTTTCCGGAAAGCACTTGCATACAGATTCTAGGCACTTTTATTCGTTTTGTTTTTTATTCTGGCCAAAAAGGAATATTTGTTGGGATATATAACAAATTAGACATTGTGGGACAGAATTTATAGCAGTTCTTTTTTTAGGTGTAATTTAGGGTATCCTTAAGTTATTTTAGATTTGAGACTAAACATTGTCAAGGTTGGGAGCGTTCAAAATTAAATCCCTCCTAACAAGTATGCTTCCCAAGATTCAAACTTATTTGTTTTCCTCCTAAAGGAGGTAAGGCTATTTACCACTTCAATCAACAACTTATTAGTGAATTTAAAACAATTCCTTTGCAGTGCATTGCGGTAAATTAATGTTGAACCATATTATTTATTCCATATGTAAATATTAAGAAAAAAATTAATAGATGTTACATGTTAAAATAGATATGATTGACGGTATTAACAATTTTTTTTTTTAAGAAATTGGATTATCATTGTTTATCTTCAACAATTGAAAATTGAGAAAATGTATAGCGACCTTTTTCCCAAATATTATGTCTTTATGTTTATGTCAAATTTCATATATAATAATATAAGGTCAAAATAATAGGGCATATTCATACTTAGCTGCTCAGTCTTTTTTGCAATAACAAGACCAAATTTTTAAGATCCACCGCTAATGCGGCTGTGTAAGGTTAACAAGCATATTTCTTTCTTGCTAACAAAGCCCTCCATTTGTGGCTAGTTTTTTGCTAGAGCTAGTTTTCTAAAGGTTCATTCAAATAAACAAAATAACTATTTCGTGGCCGGCCACCAATCAATTATTAGAAGCATTAATTATGGAGTCAAATCACCACTTGCGGCTGTTAACTTGTTTAAGCACTTAACAAACTAAAATTCTAAGAAACTAGCCTTCTCAAAGACACGACTTAGGGTTGAGCCATTGTTTGCATAGCTTAATTCTAGTATTTTTGAGAGCTTCGGGACAAGGCTTTATTTATCAATGGCTTTTGGTCATAACCAGATCAGCCTAAGGTTGGGTGCTCTAATTCTGCCCTAGTTTGGCTACAGCCAACATGCGTGATGGCCTTGGCCAATTTCTTCTCGCCCTCTTTGTGTTTTCATGGAATTCATGTTTCCAAAGCTCTTTGGAAAACTCCATGCAATCTTGTCTCAGCTTCAAATCACCTAGCAAAAGAGGAAAAATCTAAGAGATTCCAATTTAAATAAACAGTTAAGTCAGGAATTTCAATGATTAAGCTTAAATCCTATTATGCATAATTTTCTATGATAAGTATCCAAAATACATACAAGTAAACTGTAGAGTGGATATAACTCAAGAAAAATATACTACACGCCTCCAATCCTTAATATAAGAATTAGGAATTAAATTTGGTTTAACATATAAAATCCCAATTTACTTTGTCTTTCAAATTTATAATTCATTCTCTAAAATATCCCTGTGGGAAAGCACCAAACTACAATATCATTTTAGACCTTTTTTTCATTTTGGCCACTTTGAAAGCCAATTAAGTTGCTATCATACAGTTCCAATACCATTTTTTGTTTAATGAGTAAATATACCTAATCAATTCCTATATTTATCCATCTTGACAATAATTTTTCCTCAAACCATGAGTTGAAACATTTTGAAAATAGACAATTAAGTCAATTAAATTCCCTTCTTGCCAAGAAATAAGAAAATCTACAGATCAGGATTATATTCAAGGGAAAATCCACTTTCTATCATTCAGTAGCAAATGAATCGATATCGATATATATGATATGAAATCTACAAACAAAATTATAAATCATAATTAGTATGATTTATATTCTTAATTAAATTTACCACACATGAGAAGGCGTATATAATGTTTATCGGGAAAGTTGTGAAAACTTAAAAGGGAATTACCGATGAGGAAGTTGTCTTAATTAAGAAAGGAAACCTACCACAAAACGATAACTCTTCTTTTCCTTGTTACATCACAGTTCAAAGGGTTTCAACATTGGACATCTCTATTCACGTCATCCCGCCTTATTGTTACTATTTGAGCTAATCTTAAGTGACTAATATAATAACCCAACACACATATTCCTACACAGCGCTCATCATCATCATACATATGAAACCACTAAGAATTATTTAAGAAAAAAGGCGATATCACCAAGGACTTGCATAATTCGGAATTTAGCTTCGTACTTCATGCTGAGAAAAGTAGTGAGGAATTCGATTTCGGTTGAGAAGCTGATTTTGCCGTCGCTGTCGGTGTCGGATTTTTGTGTGTAATGCCAGGCTAAGTACAGTGCCACGTTTGGAACGATCTTATCTAATGCTTTCATAAACTCCTTCTTGTTCAGACTCCCATCTTTGTTAATAATGTCTTCTTCTTCCTTCAATTTCTTCTCCGCTCGCTCTTTGATGAGGATTTTGGTTGATATTGAAGACTTTGGTTTTGATGATGACCCGAGAGCCATCATCGTCTTGTCACAGAAGGGCATCACCATTTCATTTAGATACATTTTACCTTATTTTGATTTTTGATCCCTCTCTGCTTTTCTGTAAGTTTTCTTTCTCTTTTTTCTTTCTTTCTTGCTCAGCTTGTATGTGGGAGATCAGTGATATATAGCCTCTCTGGTCTTTGCATGGTTAATGGATCGTAGCGAACCCGTTTCAAGTTGGATAAGCTTAATGAATGGATACAGACCGATATTCTTCTTCTAACGCACATATCAGTTGCCGGCATCAGATTCTCCACCGAGAAAGAATGGACAACCCTTAGGTGCGTACTACGATATGAACTCGTCAAAGTGGTAAGCCTTTTGTTTTGCTTTGAACACTTCGTGATAACAGAGACAGGTGCTATGGATCATGTGAAGAATGATGCTTTTAATTCTAAGATAAAACTAACAGATATGATTACTCTTGATACTGTTTTACTTGTCCCTTCGTTGGATTATAATTTTTCATCAGTTAGTGAGATTACAATAACCTTGGAGCCTTCTTCTTCTTTTTGTTTTTTTTTTTTTTTCCCGCCCAGACATCTAGAGTCAGAGGATTATAGTGGTTATGGTGTTAGGCGAGGAAAACTGTATTATTTTGAAGCTGCAATTTCAGCGCATGGATAGTATTAAAGCTGAAGACGAGGCATGGTGGTGTCACAAGTGTTTAGGACATTTATCTTTTAGTCATTTGAAAAAGTAGACTTGCTTACGAATTTTGATGTTTTGAATTTCTCATTATGGTATTTGCGAAGAAAAGCTCCAAACTTTTTATGGTGATAAATATCCGAGGACTTGCTAAAGTTGCAACACTCTCTCACATGAACGATATTTCTAAACTTTTATTCTGACACTACTGTATTCCGAGTGGACCAAAGCTACTAACGAAAACATCGACAAAGAAATTGTCCAGTAGAGTCCAGTTAATAAGAAATTGACTCATAACCTCCAAAATCATCAGTTGAAGGCATGCCCTGGTCCAATAAGCTAGCCTCAATTTACGTTTCACACATGGAACCACTTGCAAGTGTTTATGAAAAAGATGACATCATTACATATGAAAGGGCTGTGTTTGTACTATATAGATGTAGGCTACATAATTAAAACCTTATAATCTAATAGCATGAATACTCTCCTACAAGTAGGAGCTTGCAGATTCCAACCCTTTATATAACTTCAGGCCATTAGCGTCTACTCCTTTAATTCAAAGAAGAAAATATAGCATATATATCGCTACAGTGCTGCCGTATGAAAGAGTCGTATTAGCGTTTATTTTTTTGCATCGTACCATTTCATGACAAAAGAAACAAGCTGCTCCTCCTCGGAGGAGCTGATTTTTCCGTCATGGTTGTCGTCGGTTTTTTGCATGCAAAGCCAAGGTCTGGACCATGGCCAGCGTGAACCCATTTCCTCAAATGCTTTCTCGAGCTTCTCCCTGCTCAGACCTTGCTCCTTGTTAGTGTCTCTCCACAATCTCGCCCTCACTCGATCTTCATCAAACCCAGGCCTTCCCACGAACACTGCTTTCGTTCCCAATTTGTGATTGTTTGCTTTATCCATGCTTCTGAATTTTCTTAATTTGCCTCTCTTTTGGCTTGTACGAGTAAGCCCTACACACACACACACACACACACACACAGATGAGCACCTTATCTCATTCCCATGATTTCAGATTATTGCCGAATAAATTTGGGAATCTTATTACTTTAGCTCAATTACTCATGGAATCTTTTTAGTTTAGGTGTAACATCCTAAATTTTAAGCCCAGAAATATAAAAAATAGCTTGAAATGGATAGCTTGTTTGTTATTACACAAGATCACAAACAAATATGCTATCTATTTCAGGCTATTTCTTGTATTTTTAGGTCTAAAATTTGGGATTTTATATTATGTTAGGTGCACATCGCAATTATGTACCATTCAGATTTAATTTTTTTGCACTTTTGCTTTTAATTTTTTTCTTTTAATGGATACAAGATCTAGACTGAAAATAATACTTTAACCGTTAGTTTTTTAAACAGTGATTTTTTCATTTAAAAATTGTCATTTGAAATTTTTAAATTTAACTGTTCAGATCTGATATGTGGGTTTTCTTTTGTCCCCCCCCCCCCCCCGGGGCTTTTGCTTAGCTTGAATGAGGGAGATCAGTGATGTATAGACTCTGGACTCGGGTCTTTGCATGGGTCATGGTCGTACCGTACCCATTTCAAGTTGGATAAGCTTCATGAGTGGATACAAATCGATGTTCTTCTTCTAACGTGCATATGATCGAGTTGCCGGTATCAGATTCTCCACTAAAAGGAATGGCCTATAATTTGTTCTCAGTTAGCGAGATTACGATAAACTTTTAGCCTTCCTATTTATGTTCTCCAGACATCTAGAGTCAGAGGATGATATTGGTTATGATACTAGGCGACGAAAACTTTATTATTCCGAAGCTGCATGGATAGTAATAAAGCGGAAGATTAGGCTTGGTTGTCTGCGACTTTTAATGTTTTGCATTTCTCATTATTGTGGTACTTGCGAATAAAAGCTATGAAGTGTTAATGGTAATAAATTCGGAAACGATATTTCTAGAATTTTATTCTAACAGTATTCTGATGAATGGACCAAAGCTATTAACGAACACATCTACGAGGAGATTATTGTCTAGTTATCTAGTACGTATGATCTTGACTCAAATAATCTGGCCGGCAAGGATTCCAATAACACAATTCAGTGTATCATGAGTGGAACAAAAAGAAGAGCTCTCAGCCTTGCAAAAGAATATAATCATGCATAGGCGGGATCTTGTGTGGAGTTACCAAAGGAGAAGAAGCTTGTACTACCTCTCATCCTAAATATAAAGCTAGCTAGAAATTCAATTAGGTTCTAAAAAGTATTTATAAATTATTTATTAATAATATTTTTATATTTAGAGCGAGATTACAATTATGTCTTTGTAAGATATTAGTCACATCAGATTAAATGAAAATTTAAAAATGCTACGCAATAAATACTTTTGTAATCAAAGAGAGAAAAACTGCAAGAAACAACTTAGCTCAAAAACGTAATATGGTATATGGATGGAAATTCAGTTTTCAATACTTTGTTAAAAAAAGAAAGAAAGAAAATGCGGAAATATGAGCATAAAAGTAAAAAAGTGATCTGACTCTAATAATATCGTTATGTTTTCTTTTTTTGGTAGAAATCAGGTGGTATCTCTCAGTCAATAGTTAGAGACTAATCCTCCTGAGATGTAATCACCAAAGTGGATTTTGCCTCTCCTAACAAATATGAGGATGAAAGTAAAAAAAATTGATATAAAGTTTTCCAACTCTAATAATATTTGTTATGTTTTCTTTTTTTAATTTGGTAGAAATCAGGCGGTATACCCTAGGCCATAGCTAGAAACTAGTCTTCTCGAGGCATAGAGATCACCCAAAGTGGGTTTTGCTTATGCCAACAAAGCTTTTTCCATGCATATGACCTTATTCAAACTAGGACATCATGGTTAAGAAACCCAACTATCTACCAATTGTGTGGGGCTTTGTTCATCGTTATATTTTCCTTATACAAAGAGATATATGGTCAAAAATATTTTATTCCCTTCTAAATAACGTAACTAAATGGAACAAGTTCATCCATTAGAGTAGCCGAATCAGGACAAATGAGAAATGTAACCCTCAATTAAAACATCAATTCATCTCTCTCTCTCTCTCTCTCTCTCTCTCTCTCTCTCTCTCTCTCTCTCTGTGTGTGTGTGTGTGTGTGTGAGTAGAGCTCAAAATTTGACCTCCAAACATTAATTTTTTTCCTTTAGCAAAACAAAATCAATCAATTTCAAATTTAAAGAAACAATCATTTCAAATTAATCGAACTTATTACTCATTACAGTTTCTTCTTTATGTTCACTTATTAATGTTTGAATCTTTTGGGCATCTAAATAGAGTGTAAATTTTTTGTTTTACATAAACAATGAGAGAGAAATGTAAAACAAATTCCGTACCGAAAAAACTAAAGATCCTTTCTGGATAACCGAATTTGGCAAATGATATGTATTAACGATTTCAATTCTATGTAAACAGGTCTGATCATTGGATTCGAACCATTTCTTAATTTGATTGTTTGTTTTATGTCTAAAGTAAACATTCCTTTTCTTTCTTGTTGGGAAAAAAAAAACTCAAAGGAGGCTTTGTTTAAGTATTCTTTTGATATCGAGAAAGCTTCATTCTCAATCAATTAACTTCCTTAGGATGAAAGCCATCACTAAATTTAATTATATTCAATTTGATTCCAAGCTTTGTGGCATAGATTTTGTCTGTCATGGGATTGGTCACATAATGAACCATTATCTTATTAAATCATTGTGATCTTGTAGCGATATGATTAATTAATTCCACATTCCTCAATTAATTTATCGAGTTTTAAAGATTCCTAATCATCAATTATAAGCATATAAGCATGCTTCAAATATGCTTCGTAATCATATTCCCAGAAAAAAAATATATATATCCTTCGTAATGTTGACGACCTCGCAGAATAATGAAAAGTGGAACAAGGATCATGGGGAAAAAATCGGCTTCCTTGTATGGCTTTTCTTTTAGTTAAATTATACAAAATTTCCCTAAACTTTGAAACCTACAATAAACATTTGTGGATCTTTGCATTTGTGCTCATATCTCTCATATATTAGTTTTGTTCCTTATTTATCTGCAAGTGACTTAAAATTTAATGTGTTTATCCGCATATAATAGCTTAAAGTTTAGAAGATATATGCACCAAAAATAAAGTTTAAAGGCATATCAAATGGATAGTTTGAGGTTATCAGCGTAGGTTTAAAAGTTTAGGAGAGTTTATTATTAAACTTTAAATGTTAAGAACATTATTTGTATATAGTTCCAAATTTATAAATATGCTATATAATTTAGTCTTTTTTCAATTAATAATACTGAAGTCTATGTGGGTCGTGTTTTAGGTGTTACAAGAATCAGGCAGATGTGGTTAGTGAAAGAATGCTTACGGAGTTTCTTATATATTTACTTGCCGATAAGATTCTTATATTGATAGGATTTAAGTCCATATCTTTCATTATGCAAAATGAATCATATTCTTTATCAACTATACTAATATTCAACCGTGATACACATGCAATGAATAAAACATTACAAAATGTGGCAATATAAAATATTCTCTTCTAACTAACTTAATGGAACCAGAATTATTGAAAGGTTTGTTGTGCGGATCGTGGAGTGGGACAAAGCGACAAAAGTAGTGTTGTCGATTAAAAAATAAATTCATGCTTTAAATATTCTTCATTATCTTGTAGATAAGAAATGGTGGACACATGTAACATGCAAAGGCATATAGAAAAAAAGAGAAACTTACTTTTTTGGTCCTTATACTTTCAACTTGATTGTAACCCAATCCCTAAACTTTAAACAACTCAATCGTAATATTTTTAACTAGTTGTAATTAACTCATAACTTGGTTCCTAAATTTTGATTTGATGCAATTCAATCTCTATAGCTTAACTATTTCAAATATTAGTCTCTATATTTTAGAATATAAAATTATAAATTTCATACAACTCAAAGAATAAAATTTAAGATAATTAAATTTACAAGAATTGAGTCACACTGATGAGTCAAAGTTTAAGGGTTGAGTTACAGTGAAAACTATATGAACCAAATTATCAATTTTCTCAAAAAGAAAAAGACCTTGAAAAGCTGAGCGAATAAATCATAATCAAAGCAGAAAGAAGAAGATCACTCTGTAAGGAAAGCAAAATAATATTCGCCGAAGTCAATCATACTACCTCAGATTTTTAATATAAAAGTTAAATAATTAATTTGAAAATATTAAAAAAATTAGTTTAAGTTAGTTATTTGTCACAAATATGTGTTGGTCTTCCTAAACTATCATCTTCAATTATATTAGATGATTGAAATTATCTCTTAGCAGAAACCCCTTATAATCAATAAGGATATTTAAAAAAAAAAAAGAAACAAAGTGGGTTAAAGTCTTATATTATTTAAGACTAATTAAATTCAACATCTCAACTGGCTCTTATGCTATCTTGGACCCTTCATATAAAAGTTAAATAACTAATTTGTGGATAATTGTAATCAATAGACATTCTTTTCTCAAAAGTACTTCCATTAATCATGTGTCACTTGATAAAATCTCCTTAACATTTGCAATTGCTATAGAGATTATTTGGGGATAAAATGAATGAATATTAAGAATAAAGTAAATTGAAATCTTATATTTAAAATCACATTAAATCTCTAATATAATTAACTCTTATATTAATAACAGGAGGTCATAGTTTGGTAGACAGAAAATAAATAATTGCCCAAAGATATTGCCGTGAGCATATATTTATAAAACTGTTTGTAGTCAATCAGGATTCGACACTGCCGTAAATTCTCTCTTGGCTTCCATCAAAAGTTAATCGATTCTCATTCATTATCGATTGCTTCATTGTTTCTTAGCAACTGTGTTTGATTTTCAGTCCCCGGAAGTCCCTTTATGTCAAAATTCAATTTACCAAAAATTAGTTGAACAAAAGTCCATTTGTCAAAAGTCCAGTTATGTTGGAATACTTTATTTCCCCAAAAGAGAAAAACATATAAATTACAGAATGAACCACTATTAATAAGATAAGAAGCACCCTTATTTGGATTTGAACAATCCCTGATATATATACCAATTTAAATCGGGAGAGCCCATATGCCATTGATGTCAAATATCAAATTCAGTCCCAGAAAAATCATATTAGAGGTACCTATACTTTTTCTCAATTTTTAATTTAGTACCTATGTGTTTTTTCCTCTTAATTAAATTATTTAATTTTAATTTTTTGGCAATATTAGCTATTGTAACTTTGTTTTATTACCATATTTAGTTAAAGATGTTAATAGAGCAAACTTGAAGATTTAATTGAGAAAAAAAGACATAGATAACAAATTAAAAATTAAGAAAAAGTATAGGTATCTCTAAAATAGTTTTCCCTTCAGTCATAAAGAAAACCTTAAATTTATTTGATTGTATTTTTAAATATAAATTTTTTATATTGAAAAAGGTTAATTAAAGAGGGGAAATCGAACTTTGAAAAAATGACAGAAAAAGAAAATAAAAATTACAAAATTCTAAATCAGGATTGTTTCTTACACTTTAACATATTTTGACAATACTTAACTTGTAAATAACAGCATATTTTTGTAGGAATTTCTGATTTGAAATTTAGTAATTTTTAGATTCCTTTTTTTCATTTTCCCTAAAACTTTTCATAAGGACACAAATTAAGTTTTCCTATGTTTTCATTTTTCATTGAACTTTTCTTCATTGCTAGGACCAATTGCCTATATAGGTTTAAGCATGCATGGGTCCATCCCTACTAGAGAGGGTTAAGGAAATCTGTTGTCCATACATCAAAAAATGGATCAATAAAACAAATTTGCATTGTTTATGAATTGAAGGGTGTAAATAGTTTATAGCATGACTCGTTTTCCTAAATTTTTTTATAACACGGGAAAAACGTATTTAGTATTTAAAACAATAACGTGGAGTCTAAGGAAAGTTAGTGAAATTAACATAAGTTAAATAATCAATCATGTTAAAAAAGGGTGTTATCAAAAGAGAGGAAACGTCCATATGACGAAGCCATTTTACTGTGATTTGTCTTCCCTTTTTTTTTTTTTTTGGGGTTGCATCGCAGCGTTTACTTGCATCTCACCACATATATACATACTTACCATATATCTAAACTACCCTCAAATCATTAGCCATATTATAATGAATTAAACACCAAAATTATATTAAGCTGGGTCTGAATAGATGGATTTGGAATTTGAAATCTCAAATTTAAAATACAAGTATTTAAAATTCTTTGTTTATTAGGTAGTATAAAAAATCCACACTAATAAAAATGAGTTGCCCTACTTGAGTCACTCGTCCACGTGCTTGAGTTGTAGTGCAAGATGATGATTGAAATTTGAAATAATTAGAATATACAAGGTAATTGAAATTCTAAAGAAATTGTAATAAAACAATTTGTTTGACTAGTTTAGATCAAATCCCAATTCATAAAATTTCTTGCATCCAAATAACATATTTGATATAAACCCAAATCTAAATCCACGCTGATTCAAACATAACATATAAGAGTACAAAAGCTACACAGCGTTCACACATGAAATTAAACTATGAAACCACTTATCGTGTTTTAAGAAAAAAGGTGAAATCATTGCATGGGAAATTTCTAAACGCGTGTGTGTATAACACACAAGAAACCATATTTTACTATTTGAAACAATAACCACAAATTATAGAGGTACTCACTGATAACCAGGGGACAAGAAGCTGGGGGAACAAAGATCAACACCCGAGAAGATGTTAAAAGAAAGTAAAGGAAACATATCACGTAATAATCATAATAACCATATAGATAATTTTCCCCCCCTTATTATATCACAAGATATTTGAATCTTGGACTTCCCACGTACTTCTTTCACTACTATATATTACTACCTAAGCTAGTCTCAGGCACTGATTACATATAGGAAAGGCGGGTGTGTGAGAGAGTGAGTGTGCGTGTTTAAAAGATTTATTCTATATAGTCGCCGTCATCGGCTGTGGCTCTGGCATATCATCAGACAACTACTTACATCGGACTTCTTTAGGCTTCGTCACCTTAGGAACAAGGATGTCTTGTTCACTGCGACTGATTCTTCCGTCTCTGTTTCTGTCAGCCATTTTCATGTAACGGTCGTAACCCGCAGGGTCTGAACCAAGAACACCAAGGATTTGCCTGAGCTCTCCGCCGTCCAGACTTCCGTCGTGGTCTATGTCTCCTCTCTGAAATACAATCCCAACTGTTTCTTCACTTATGCGCCCTGGTCTCGACATTTTTATATATCTATCTGATATTTGATTGATTTCCCTCTTCTTCTTCTAGATTTTCTCTCTCTGTTTTTTCTCTCCTTTGTTTTGTACGAGGGAGTCATTTATGTTATGCATGCATTTATATAGCTTGAAGTCGGGTCTTGGAATATGGGTCGTGGATCTTTTACCGAACCCATTTGAAGATGGATATGGAAGGTTTCTTGCGCATCTCTTGTTGATGTCACATTCTTGGCTAATCAATTTTGGAATAATCTTTGCTGATCAATTATTTATCTATGGAATCCCACTGCAGTTTATTAATATCTTGGAAGTTCGGGACCCACCAAAAGGATGCTTCCTTTTTATTTTTCTTTTTGGCTCCCTAATTCTTCTCATCAGCCTAAGAGCAAGAAGTGATGAATATTTGTTGGATGACCAATTCGAGGTTTGTGACAGAATTTGGGATTGTTATTTGTTTCTGTGGCCTCAAATCTATTAAAAATTTTCAGACAAAAAAAATTCCACAGATTTATTAGTACATATTCATCCATAGCTGATATTAACTTCAATGATTGAAATTTTTTTTATCGATTTGCAGATCGAACCGTATGTTAAGATATTTTATTTTAGATATAAACATGAAAAAAAAAAAACTTATGTCAAGTTGCTATCTATTATGTCGAGTTCTCCCATCATACTTGGCTGTGTTTTTTTTTTTTTTGGTTTTATGTGGATTTATAATTAAATGTTATTAAATGCTAATATTTTAAAAATAAGACACATAGTTATGTATAATTGGAAAACTTAATATAATAGGCATAAGGAACTTGATGTAAGTATTGTCCTATAAATATTAAGAAAATTAATTTAGAAATTAAGATAAAATAAGATTTGATGTTATTAATAAGAATAAACAATTTGTATATAATATATAGTAAAATATTTTGTCAAATTAATTCGATATATATATATATATCAGCCAATATACAGATAAAAAAGGCACCCTTTGTGTGTGTGTGTAAAGCATTATTGCCTGATAAGTTGAGGGAAAATACATAATCAATATATAATTCATTATTCTCCAACATGAGGGATATAAATATGCTTCTGTTTCTCTCCCTGCACGTGGAAAAATGGAAACACAAAGGTTACTAGGTTAGCGAGCAGTCTCACTTATAATGGTGAGCCCCAAGAAATTTATGCATTTGGCTCTATATTGGACATAACAATAAAGAATAACACGTCTCTTTACCCAACAACAATACCAATCTTGTTCTTCAATATCTTCAAGTATATATGCGAGCTATCATATTGATGTATATAAAAGCATGCAGATTCCATAATCTGTATCTTTTTCCATCAGTGAACTATTGATTTCCCTGTTTCGCCATTTAATTTTCTGCCCATAGGAGGTAATCCAAAAATCAGTCTATATAATTATTCTTTAACACCTAGAGCCATATTACTCTTGCAACTTCACAGATATGTGTGTGGAGTGGGGTGTTATTGTTCATTCAGCATACTATAGGATACGCCAATATCTTAAAATATTTTATGATTTATTCGGCACCTGAAATATTTTTTTGAGTGTGTCCAACACACTAAAGTATTTTATAGTTCATCCAATCCAACACCCTAAATTACTTTTTTTTGGAGTGTCTACTTTGATTAGGGTGTTTGATGCATATTCATTTAACATACTATTTGAGGAATTAATTTTGACATTAAAATTGCTCCTGAAAGAATATTTCAATGGCACAATTTCTCTTGAAAAAATTAATACTTTAAACACAAAAATTGCACCATAAAATATTTTAGGGTGTGTTAGACAATTATATTTATCATGATTTTTTTTTTGGCCAGAATATATATATTTACATAAAGAGGTCAGAAAGGAAAAAATTCCACTTGGAGAGTTACAATCTCCCATCATGATCCTAGACTTTTTTCTTTCTGAACCTTTAGCACTTACCTGGACTCAAAATCATCTCGGGTCAGCCTTGGAACCCAAAGTATAGCCCAACGTCACCCTCCGAGGCCCAATGATCAATCCAAACGTGGCTAAGAGGCGTTATTCGCAAGAAATAAAGCCTCTCCTTCTACAACCAAAAGAAAGTTGACCGCGGCCCAAAGTGTATCAGAATTAAGCAAAACGGCAACATCATAATAAATGCCTAACAAAGCCTTGAATATGATTACTTTCAATAGAAAGATATTTGTACCTAAAAAAAAATTCATAATGAGTGGATAGCTTGTTTTTCATATTATGTGCAATGCATTGAAGAATGTGGATCTAGGCATGTTCTTAGTAGAATTCAGACTTTTTCGGTTGTTTTTTTCCCTCGAAATATAGGAATGTTAGAAGACTAGCTTGATGGCAAAAAATAAAACATAGATATTTGAAGGATTGTGCTTAGAAAATAAAAACGTAAACTCATGATGATTTTCATTGTCTTGACGCAGACCGTTCAGGTAACAAAGGGGACAATACGTGTAGCCACAACTTTAAATTTGTACCTCAAGATACAGAACAAAATTGTGACAAATCTTTTCA
Source organism: Neltuma alba (assembly GCF_004799145.2). Taxonomy (NCBI): domain Eukaryota; kingdom Viridiplantae; phylum Streptophyta; class Magnoliopsida; order Fabales; family Fabaceae; genus Neltuma; species Neltuma alba. Next base: position 412,424 of record NW_021635344.1, on the reverse strand, counting down.
TCAACACACATATACACATCTTCTCTATATATTATTGAACATCGTACATTTATCTTCACATTTTACAAGCTCCCAAACTGTGAGTGTGTGCGCGTGGGCGTGCCTTTACCTTCGTTTCTTGTGGCTTATCCGAACTAAACATGGCAACTGATTATGTGATGAGAATAAACACGTTGTACTGATTGCCTTCCCCTTTGCGAGCCACCCTATGGCTCTTCTGAACCAGGCTATCAGATTAGCTTCTGCTGCTCCAATGTCACTTTCTCCTTCATCAACACTGCAAAATCAAACCAGTCTCTCTTCTCCGACCAACCAAACATCCCACACAACATCAAACCCTACAATGTGTCCGATGGAGCTCCAGAGGATCACGTGCCAGGCACGTTCCTGCCTGTTCCAGTTCTGGTGGACTTGTTTCTTCAGGCCAGTCTCGAGAACCTTGAACAGGCTATAGATTTGGCAGTGAAAAGCACAAACCTGAGAGTCACTTGCATTATTGTTTCTGACACTTTTATGAGTAGTCCTTCTCTTTCTTTGTCTTATAAACTCAATGTCCCTTGGGTTGAATGTTGGCCTGCGCGCACTTTCAATCTCAGTCTCTCCTCATCTCTACACTCCACTTAATACGCCACAAGTTCAGTGATTCTCATGAACCACGCACAAACACATCCTTGGATTTCCTTCCTGTTTTGTCCCGCTTGAGTTGAGGATTTACCACATGATTTCTCACTCAAAACCGGCGAAGAACATAAAGAGACAGTATTTAGTAAAATACTAACTTCTATGGGATTGCTACCTCAAGCAAGATCAGTGGTTATGTTTTTCTACGAGGAATTAGACTCTCCTCTCTTTGTTCTGGAGATGATGTCCAAATTCAAGTCACTGCTTGACGTTGGTCGTGTGTCACAATCCCATACTGACACCAATTGTTGCTTGCGATGGTTGGATCCGCATGGTTCTAGATCAGTGGCTTATCTTAGCTTTGGAACTGTTGTTCCCGTTCCCCATCATGAGCTTCTACAAGTTTGAGATGCACTGGAAGCTAGTGGGCTTCCATTTCTATGGTCTTTAAAGGATGATCAAAAGTGTCTGTTGCCACATGGGTTTGTTGACAGGACAAGCAAAAGAGGGAAAATAGTTCCTCGGGCTCCTGAGGCTCAGGTTTTAGCACATGGATCTGTAGGAGTGTTTGTGACCCATTATGGAAGTAGCTCAGTGATTGAGGGCATGACCAACGGTGAGCCGAGGATTTGTAGGCCTTTCTTTGGAGATCATGGAATGGCTGCAAGAGCAGTGGTGGATTTATGGAAAGTTGGCGTTTAAATAGAAGGTAGGTTTTCACTGAAAATGGATTGATTCGAAGCTTGAATCTGATTTTGGTTGAGGAAGAAGGTGAGAAAATCAGGGAAAATGCCCTGAAGTTGAAAAGGACAATGCAAAATTACTTCCGGGGCAGACGGAAAAGCTCCACAAGATTTTAAGACTTTAGTAGATATAATTAGTTGTTCTTAAGTCATCAAGTCTCGTTTGATCTGGGAGAAATAATAAACTGAATGAGTCATCTAGTTAATTATTTCGTCATTATTTAGTTCCTTTAATCTTATTTTTCAACAAGTTTCTGTTTGGGAAAATGACAATAAAATACCACCTGAATTCCAAAAAGACAAATAAGGGACCTGAATAAGCAAAATGACAAATAGGGCACTGGGTACCAATTTGGAATATAGATTTTCGGCCAAAAGACCGAATTGCCCTGATTGTCTCTGAACATTGAGCAGTGTATTCATGCGATAGAGAAAGGGAGAAACTGATTTCCTTCTACGAAACTAAATCCAAGTTCCTGCAGTTACCAAAAAGGATTTTTCGAAATCACGTTGCCGTCGTCGTAGGAGTAGATTGCCATCGCTGAATTTGGTTACCATCGCTGAAATACATTGCCCTGTCTGAAATAACTTGTACCCCCTGAAATTGTCGTCGTCGAAGAGGTCGCTGAAGTATTTGAATTATTCATGAGTGAGTAGAAGTTGATGGCGGGATTTGGATTATTCATTTTTGTGGCTGTTTCATGGTGAAATAGGAACAGGATTATTGCATTTGAGGGTTCATATTCAGTATTTGGTGAATGATGAAGCAGAAATCAGAAAATAGTCGCAAGCAATTACGTAATGTAATTGCTGTCATATGTTTGCTGGTTTTTGGTAAATCCCATTCCGTGAATGGTAAATCCCATTCCGTGAATGGTAAATTTTAATATACATGTAGTTAATTATGAAACTTAATAGTTCAATGTTTATTGTGATGTACTTCAGGTGCACGTTCACTGAATGATTTATTTATGCTTACAAGTTGCTCTTCCGGTGAAAACAGGTTTACAAAACCCATTGAAGAAGTGGTCACTTTCACTATAAAAGTTGTAAATCCCATTATGTGTTTTGTAAAATTCAGCGTGAAATTTTATTGGTGGTGAAAAGTAAGTTACTCATCCCCCGAAAATATATTGCAAAATCTATTAACAAAGCGGTCACTTTTATCACAAAAGTTGTAAATCCCAGCATATGTTTTATAAAATTCAACGTGAAATTTTATTGGTTTTTAGAAACAAGTTACCTATCCCCTGAAAACAGGTTACAAAAGCCATTTAAGAAGTAGTCATTTTCACTATAAAAGTTGTAAATCTCACTGTGTGTTTTGTAAAATTCAATGTGAAATTTTATTGGTTTTTAGAAACAAGTTGCTCATCCCCTAAAAAGAGGTTGCAAAACCCATTTAAGAAGTGATCATTTTCACTAAGAAAGTTGTAAATCTCACTACATGTTTTGTAAAATTCAACATATAATTTTATTGGTTTTTATAAACAAGTTGCCAATCCCTTGAAAACATGTTGCAAAACCCATTGAAGAAGTGATCATTTTCATTATGAAAGTTGTAAATCTCACTATGTGTTTTGTCAAATTCAGCGTGAAATTTTATTGATTTTTAGAAACAAGTTGCTCATCCCCTGAAAAGAAGTTGCAAAATTCATTTAAGAAGTGGTAATTTTCACTACAAAAGTTGTAAATATTACTCTATGTTTTGTAAAATTCAGCATAGAATTTTATTGGTTTTTAGAAACAATTTGCCAATCCCTTGAAAACATGTTACAAAACCCATTAAAGAAGTGATCATTTTTACTACGAAAGTTGTAAATCTCACTATGTGTTTTGTCAAATTTAATATGAAATTTTATTAGTTTTTAGAAACAAACTGCCCATCTCCTGAAAACAAGTTACAAAACCCATTGAATAAGTGGTCATTTTTACTACGGAAGTTGTAAATCCCACTATACGTTTTGTCAAATTTAGCGTGAAATTTTATTAGTTTTTACAAACAAGTTATTTATCTCCTAAAAACAGGTTGCAAAACCCATTAACAAAGTAGTCACTTTCACTACAAAAGTTGTAAATCACAATATGTATTTTGTAAAATTCATAATTAACTACATGTATAATAAAATTTACCATTCACATAGTGGGATTTACCATTCACGTAGTGGGATTTACCAAAAACCAGCAGGCATATGACAGCAGTTACGTAACGTAATTGCTTGTCATTGTTTTCTGATTTCCACTTCATCTTCCCCGCAAGTTCACTCCCTCTCTCACTACAAATCCTCTTTCCCACAACCAAAACCCACCAAATCAATAATCTCTACAGAATGGTGATGCGAAGGAGTAAGATAATAGCATTTCCAACATTCTTCTTTCCTTCTTCCCGCATTTCATCACCGTCGGTCTTCCTCTCTCCTTTCTCTCACTGCGTCGCTTTCTTCCTCTCTCCTTTCTCTCACTTTCAGACAGGGTATTTTGGTCTTTTGGCCAAAAATCTGAATTCCAGATTGGTACCCAGTCCCCTATATGTCATTTTGCTTATTCAGGTCCCTTATTTGTCTTTTTGGAATTCAGGTGGTATTTTATTGTCATTTTCCCTTTCTGTTTTTCTGATCTGCGTGGGATATATATTGATTGTAGGGTCATCATGGGAGTTCCTTACCCTCCAAGAATAAGTGGAAAATAAATATCGCAGATGATGTTCGTCGTTTAATTAAGAGTTCTCGTGTCTGTTCTTTTTATTGGAAATTGTAATACTTTGAAAATCTTCTGATGCTTCTATTTAGTGGAAGCTTGCGACTTCCAGGCTACAATTACTCTGAGGTGAACATATCATATTAAACTAAGAATATTTCACAATGACTTTTCTTTTTTTCCGCAAATGTTAAATTACTTTTGAGTTGGGAGATTACATTCACAGTTAACAGAATCACATATATTTGTAGATCAAACTATCAACAAGGCCATGTATATGTATAGATGCTTTGGGCTGCAAAAATGATGCGGTTGAACTATTCATAATAAGATCTGAGTCCAAAAAAAAAAAGGTAATATTCATAATAAAATCAGTTGTATTGGCATGTTAGCAATAGAGCTGCAGTTCATAGGTTTTAAAACCTTCAATTTGTTCAAGCCATTTCAGCATGGCTAACAAATTAGGAAGAAAAATATATAAGTGTATCTAGTTTTGTTCATTAATTTTATTAAGTATCTTTTCAAATCTTCTAACCTTAATATTATGAACTTTAAACAAGACTTTTCGTGCCAATATTTACTACTTTTTAAAATCAAACTTAACATATTACTATTTTGATCTTTAATGTATGACCTAATTTAAGAGTTGATATTGGTCTTGCATGTAAGACTTATTTCACATGTTTATCAATTTTTTTCAAATTTACCCTATTCATATTCCCTCAATAATCATCAAGTAGGAGAGAGAGGGGGAAGAGATTAAAGAAAATAATTAGAATGTTTTAAGAAAAAATTATATCATATTAACTAATTTAACTAATATCATTAATTTACTCAAATTAATTAATTAGATCTTATATTAAGGAACAGAGGAGTAGCATTCAATAATATTTTGTTAATATTTAAAATTTTAATATTAACATTTTTTGTTAAGAACATTATTGAGAATATTGTTTATAAAATTAAGAGATTGAAATGAAACCTTTTATGTCTAAAGCTAAATGACTAAAAACGTAATTTTCTTCTATTCTTTTGTGAAATTTTAAATTATTATTTATCTCAGCATGGAAGAAGGACGCACACATATGTCATGAATGTATAAGCTTGTACCATAAAATCAAAGAAAACTCCAACCTTCTCTTTGAAATATAACTCATAAAGAGTAAGTAGGTAATTACGTAGAAATTAAATTTTGAAATTGTAACTTGGAAAAATAATTAAATTTTATTAAAATAGAGGATGAAACTATGTTAATTCAATACACCAATTATATAATGTGCGTTATTTGGCTCAAATGATATCAGACACTTTCTTAGATTTTAGCTTAAGTAAGAGGTTGAGTTTGACCTTTCTGTGAGTATGCAAATTTTTTCTATTTGGTGAAGGATGACAAATAAAAAAAGAAAAAGACAGTAAAATACCCTATAAATTGTTAAAAGACAAATCAGTGTGGATAAATTTTAAAATCTCAATTTAGATCATTATTACTATTTTGGAATTTTCAAATCTTATAAAATTACATAAATGCCCTTCACTATTTTTTTCTTTTAAAAGAAATGACCACCTTAGCACCCTTGGCTGGTTTCCGTCCACCAACGCCAGACTAGAGTTGGCGGCATACCACTAGAACTCCAGTGACTACTCACTAGAGCTCTGATGATTACTTTCTTATATATTGACTATTTTTTTTTAGTTATTGACTACATTTATTTTTAACTCCAATGACTACTCAACTACATTTATTTTTAACTCCAATGACTATTCTTTTTTAGCTATTGACTACTTTGGTATTGTGATTGAATACTTTTATTTTAAAAAATTTGGTGATTACTCTTATTTAGCTATTGACTACTCTAGTTTCGTTATTGACTACTTTGTTCCAAAAATTAAAAAAAAAATTGCATTAAGTATTGTTGGAGATCTAATAACTACTTTTTGTTTAGTTATCTACGACTCTTGTATAGCTAATGGTTATGCAGAAGTAGTAACTAGAACTTTGAAAACAAAAGTGATTAATAATTAAACTAGAGTAGTTAATAGTTATGTAAAAGAAGTCACTGGGAGTAAGGACAATGTTGTTATTTTATAATATTCTAAATTTTCAAAATGGTATAAGAGGTTTGATTTGGAATTTTGAAAATCACCCACCCTAATCTGTCTTTTAGCATTTTTAAGGATATTTTAGTCTTTTTTCCAATAAAAAATCAGTATATAATGCTTCCTAAAATTAATGCGTATACCACAAGGCACCCTGGGAATTTCTTGAGAGCCTCATTGAGAGTTCCTTAGCAATCTCATAAAAAACGCTACATCAAAATGTCTATGCGTTTTAGATTTTTAGTTAGTTTTATTAATTAAACATAATAAAAAAGGCCAATGAAATAAATAAAACAAAAAAAATAAAAAACTGCAATGATAACAATAAAAAACTAATCATTTATAATTACAGCACCCTGATAACCAAATAAAAAAAAAAATAAAAGACTAATTTAAACCTGATCCTAACCTAGATATATTTAAAATGATAATCTACGTGATCCATATTAGATATTTAAGTTATCAAACAATATAAAAATACTAAAAAAATAATAAAAATGAATATAAAATATTCCTCTAGTCTATAATGATTGACCTAACTAGGAAGATAATATTAGTTTTAAATGTAAGACCTATTTCATATGTTTATTAATTTTTTCTCAAATTAACTCTATTGATGTTCCCCAAACAATAATCAAGTAGAAGAGGGAGAAAGAAAATTAAAAAAGATGCTTAAAGTATTTCAGAAAAAGCATAGTATATTAACTAATTCAACTAACATTCTTAATCTACTCAAATTAGTTAATTAGGTTTTACTTTAAGGAGCATAGGAGTAACTAATAATCAAACCACAAAATCTTTCACACAAATTGAAATAAAACTCCTATTATATACTTACTTCGTATATTGTAAAATTACTTCTAAAACTGTAGTTTGGTTTTCACACAAATACTCCAAAATCAACAGTATCTTGTGACTGCAGAAATATTCTTTTCTTTCGATGGAGGCTTCACCAAAATCAACCGTATCTTGTGACTCCGTCAATACTCTTTTCTTGTTTTCTTTTTGACTCACCAATGAAACGACATTGATAGATCCTTGTAACCTATGACATGTTTTAATATCTTGGGACCGTGGGGTACAAGAATAAAGTGGACTTTTATATGATCTGACATGATAATTTTGATAACAAAATAAAACTTTTCTCGTATAATTACTTTATATACCATAAAATTACTTTTAAAATTATAGTTTGGTGTTCACACAGATACTCCAAAATCAGCAGTATCTTGTGACCGCAGAAATACTCTTTTCTTTTGATGGAGGCTTCACCAAAATCAACCGTATCTTGTGACTCCGTCAATACTCTTTTCTTTTGGTGGAGGCTTCACCACGTTTATGAATTTATGTTCATACTATTTTTTGTTTCCTTTTTGACTCAGCAATGAAATGACACTGATAGATCCTCGTAACCTATGACATTTTTTAATATCTTGGGACCGTGGGGTACAAGAATAAAGTGGAGTTTTTTATTATCTGAAATGATAATTTTAATGAATTACTAAGTATGAAAAAGATAGTTGAGCCAATAGGCCAAAAGAAAATTCTACTCCTCTGATTCTATTTATATGATATTTTCAGCATGTTTCACATAGATTAAAGAATATTTTAAACAACATTAATTTTCAATTAAAATATAACAACTTTTCAATTTTTTCCTATTTAATATATACATCTTAAAAAATAACTATCTACACTATAATAAATAAATGACAAAATAGAATATTGATGCTAAAAATTTAATAAAGTGACTTATAAATAGAACTAAAAGAAAAATTCTCTCGCCTCTAAATAGGATCAAAAGAGTACAAATAAATTTGATGCATCTTAATCCAATGCTTTAATTCTAGCATATATTCTGGCAAAAAAAAGGTACTTCTAGCATATATATTAATTTTTTTGGGGGCTTAGCATCCTTTATTAACTGTAAAACTTCCTAACTAATTAACTAATTAAACTCGTCTAACTCATGAGTTTTATTGCGGATAACTTTGATATTTTATAATAAATGACTAATTTTAACTAACTTTATTATTATGCTTATAGTAAGAATTGGAAAAAGCAAAACTTAAGAAGCAATATTTACATTCAGCTTTACCAACGATATCTCGAATGAAATGGATGCTCATCATCAATTGCCTCATTTTCTGGTTATGTATCCAACTAAATAACATTGTTTCCACAATCAACGAACAAATGGTTTGAACTTTTAAGAGCAGTGGCGTGAACTTAATTAACCGCAGATTTTACAGATATAACAACCATCAAGGGATGGTACTAGAGTCTAGATAACATGTCCTCTCCTCTACAAATAATAAACATTAAAGCTGATACACCAAAAGGGCATGGATTTTTAATACTTTTTTCTTTTTTATATCCCAACTTCCCAATTTTTTCCTAATCATTAATTTTTCCGATATTTTGATTGTTCACATTGATGAAACGGTGTGAATTTGTAAATTTCTAAAAAAAAAACCTCTAAAATTGTGTAGTTTTGATTTATTTTTCTTGAATATCTTTATTCTTAGGGCCCACTACAATAAATAATTTTGTTTTGGCTAAACACTACAATAATATTAGCGCACGAAGTTCGTTGAACGTAATTCTCTCTTTGTATATTGTGGGGTAAGCTATTAAGCGAAGTGTGTGGAACTTTCACTCTTTCAGAAGTCAGTCAAAAGGAATCCAATTGCCTCCATGCATTTTAAGCCGACATTGAGATTAAAAAAAAAAAAAAAGGGGGGGGGGAACCCAATTTCGAGTCCCTATAGTTTTGGTCAACTTTGGTCAAGTTTCCTGAAGTTTGTTTTTTAACAAAGAGGTCCCTCAAATTTAGAACTGTTATGCCGTTAGTCCTTCTGCTTCTTAATGGTGCTGATGTGCAGTAACGCTGCTAACGATCATCAGGTGGCATGATTAGGTGGCAAAAAATAATGAGTTGGCGTTTTTTGGGCTAAACGATTTGGAATCAGGCAACTCTGGGAAAAAAAAAAAAAAGAACCGCAGGCATGGGCAGACGAGGGCTTGCGAACGGAGGGAGTAATATCCGTGAAGAAGGCGGGCGAGTTCAGAGTTCAGGAAATCGACGGAGGAGAAAGCAGAGATCATCCAAGGAGAGGGTAGAGATCGCGAAGGACTTGGGGTCAACAAAGGAGGCTTGAGATCGCGAAGGGAGTGTGGATGTTCGAACGAGAAGAAGGTTCGGCGATGCTAGAGAGATCTGGTAACCTTCGACCTTGAATCATTCAGTTATCTCTCTTTTTCCTGTGATTTTCAATTCTCCCTGTTTCATTGCAAAAATAGAAGGAGATTGAAGGCATTTCCTTTTAATCGCCAAAAAGGCTTTCGGTATTGATTTTGAAACCCTCTCTGTTTTGAACTCTACGAGCAATTTTGAAACTCTATACCAAATTAGTGAAGTCTTATGCGATGAGTTTGCCAAGCTTTTCTTATACGATGGGTTTGCCAAGCTTTTCTTTCCTTATATCTAACTCTCTTGTCTCTTCTCTACCTCTCTTCGTGACTGGTTTGCTTTAAACTGGTCTAGAGATTTAGGATCTATTTTTGCTAGTGCATGGGATCTTATTTTGGAAATATAGGTCTGGCATTTATGGATATGGAGGAATAATTCTGTTCTCAATTAACATTATCTTAAGCCATTTAATCCAGCGTTGCTTATTAGACACGTACGGAGATCATATGTACAGAGTTATAAAGTGAACTTCTGCATGGGTGGATGGATAATTGGTTTTTCGTATATCATTACTCTGTAATGCCTTTGAAGCAAAGGAAATAGCCATCTTGAAAGGGCTAACTTTGGCTTGGGACTTTGGTTTCAAAAAGGTTATTTTCGAATCTGATTGCAAAACCCTTGTTGACGTGTTGCAGATCAAAACTGGAACCAATTCTTGCAGCTTGACTTTTTTTAATCCCCAAATAGCCATCTTGCGGGTGATGCGTGACAAGGATTATATCGGATCTAATAGCCAAATTGGCTAGCCTGAGCCCTCTCTTATTATCAAGAAAAGACTTTCTAGTCCCTAATTTGCTGCTTCTTGTTTTGGCTGCCACCATTCAAGATGTATTTTCTTATGCTACTCATTGCGGTTTGATCTGGTGACTTTAGAGGTGCCCATTCTGCATAACTCCAATTTAATCAATTTGGTATTTTAGATGTTAACACCATTTAATTATTTTTTCTGCTAGCTCTATTCTAAAATCATTTACTAATGTTTATATGCTTTGTTTATTTTTTTTACGCATTTCTTGGAAGTCTATAAGTTTCAATGCTTTCTTTAAATCCTTTCTTTTATATGCTCAGTCATTTTTTTATTTTGTAGGTATCAAAATATTCAAAGGTCGTGGAGAATATTGAGAGGAGATGGAATCGATATGTTGAACATGACCAGGTTCGAGAAATTATAGCACTGACCGCGATAAATGGGACCCTTAAAAGTAGTCAACAATTGCAAGACACCTTGAAAATCTTCTTGTGATAACCTTTGAAGGAAGCCCTCTCGTTCTCACCAATTTTCAAGGGAAGCCTGGACGATCATCATTCAGAAGGGGAAAAAAGAAAGCTCAAGCTCAAATATGTTATTATTAGCTCTGCAAATTCGGCTTTCTTCAACTCTGTTTCCAACTCTTGCTTTTATCCTTCCTTTGATATTGTATCTTGAACCTTATTATATTACCATTAATATCATTTGGCCTTTACTTTTAAAAAAAAAAATGATCCAGACTGGATAATAGTTGATTGAAAACTAAGTTTGCCCTGATTAACAACATATCAATGTGGGCGTCAATTTAGCACATAATAACATTTCCATTTCCCAATTCTACTATTAAAATAATATCGGTGCATTGCCATATTTAGTACAACAAATGGTAAAATATTATCCAATGCCATGCATGATATTCTCGTTCAAAGCATCATCCTCTTGTCACATGAAATCTTCGCAGCTACTCCATAACCCAACTGGTTTGAAAGCAAAGATTGTCCCCCTCCCTCACTAGACGTAACCATTCTTGCTTGCAGTGAACCAACCTTGTATCCCTACAGTTCTCAATTCCTCTAACATCAAAATCCATAACTTAGAAAATACGTTTGTCTCACCCAATGCAACATACCCTTATAAGATAATATACTTTTACCTTGTAGAACATTATTCCTTTGCTCCCAAATGATATGCAATGTGATAATAATCCTCTTAGAAGCATCCAAGTGAAACTCATCTTTGACATCCAGGTGAGCGAACCATATTTTAAGCCAGATAATAAGACCCTCCTGCTGTACGCACGACCATAAGCAGAATGCGTAAAACCAGATGCAAAATTCAGAATTCAATTCAAAATGGGGGAAAATTATGCACAACCAGAGGCAGAATTGATTCCAACAACGTCATACTCTATCATGGCCAGAAATTAAAATCAACAAGAAAATCATAGTCTATGATGCCCAGCAATCAATTTCAGCACGAGAGAGGGTACAAAAACGCAATACACAATCTGGAAAAACAAATAACCAAAAAAGAAAAACAAGGAAAGAGAAAGAACAAAAAAAATGAATGAGGAGAAATTGAAGGTGAAGATTACCGGCTCTCTCTGCCACCACCTTGTCTTCGAAGATCTATACTCTCTTCGGGATCTCAAGCCTCCTTTGTCAATCCCAAGCCTTTCATGATCTCTACCCTCTCCTTTGATGATCTCTGCTCTCTCCTCCACCCAACTCTCTTCTCACTCGCTGAACTTGCCGCTCTTCTTCGCCGGTCACTCCCTCTCTGCTCGCTTCTCTTTGCTCCAAACCCGCGTTTCTTTTTGGCCCCCGCATAGACGTCTGATTTAAAATGCCAAGTCATCTGGCCTAAAAAGGACAACTCATTATTTTTTGCCACCTAATCATGCCACATATTACCATTATTATTTCTTTATATTGGGCTTCTTCCTTGTACACATTTGCATAAACTGAATTACTCTCACAATGTGATGAACCAAGATTTGAATTCTTATTAAAAGAAATGTTCATATTTAGTATCCGACAATGTATCGAATATAATTGTCTTCAATAAGAAAATACTTATGCTTATTAAAAATAAAACTGGACTAGCTTTTAACTCTAAGCACTACTATTATCCACATGAACTAGGTCTAGTAGAAGTGATAAATTTTTCATAACGTGATAGACTGAAATTTAAATTCTCATTAGGAGAGATTATCATATTTACTGCCCGACAGTACCTCAAGTAACATCTTGAATTTTAAGGTTTTAGAAAAATAGGTTAACAAGTATTTATGAGGTTTGAAGGAATTATTTTAAGAATTAGAGCCCTAAAAATATTTTTATGACTAAAAAGCTTAATTTTTGGTGAAAATTTTGGGTGAGAAATTAAGAAAATAATTATTAAAATTATTTAACGTCTAAAAAATTTGAAAACAATTTATAAAATATTATTTTTAGTATTTTAAAAACTATGAAAATATTTATTTTCTCAAAAATATCTTAAATAATTTTAAAGCTAAATTCTGAGTACAATGGGTCTATTTTTCTGAAAATTCAAGGAAAAACGGTTAGAAGTTAATGTTTGACCCAACAAAATCTGGAGAAATTATTCTGTGCGCTAGAAAAGGTAATGGAAGAAGAAAATCTATATAAATCATAAAAGATTAATTTCTGGAGTTATTTGACATTTTCAAAATAAAAGGGATTAACTTGCAAGCAAATGGTGACCGAAGGGCATGTTGGTTATTTCACTTCCTCCCATCCATTTGACTCGTCTGATTCACTCTTTCCCCTTCTCATTTCAATTCCACTTGACCGAAGAACCAGAGACAGTTGTGAGAGTTTGAGAGAGACGGAGAGCAACAAAGGAGGAGAAGAGGAAGAAGGAAGCTGTTTCCTTGCATGCAATCGGTGATTTTGTGTAAGGTGAGCCCCCTGATCACCATTCTACATTTCTGGTGGATTTTAGAGTGGATTTTGCGTAAGGAGTTGATGGGGGATTAAAATCTGGTACTGTGGGAGAAAAACTGATATTAAATCAGAAACTAGATGATGATTTTAGAGTGTGTTTTTGGGACTGCATGAGCTTGATTTCCTCTGCATGTTGATTTTTTTTTTTTTGGGTTTCTGGTTCATAGTCATCAAAACAGGGGTTTATTTAATGAATCAAGAACATGCGGCCTGGTTCTGAGTGCTGAATGATGAAGCGGTATGATATATAAATATATCTTCATTATGTTTTCTATAAGTTGAGTTTTGAGTTTAAGCTTCCTTGTTTTAGTAATATTAGCAGTGGGTTATCTAATGCAGGGGCTAGAGGAAGTATATCTTCTGGTTTGATGGTTTTTTTGGTCATGGTATGGAAAAGGGAAAATAATGTTGTTGCATGTGAGTTTGTTCGGTTTTCTTAGGGGAGGCTGTATAAAGTATTTAAAGTTATGTGTGTGTGTGCTTATATAACTGAGGCATTTGGCTGTGATGGTAGAGTTTGGCATTTGAAATTGAAATGGGAACTGTGGTGCTCTGTTTCAAAAGGATAAACAATTTAATTATATATATTTGTTGCTGCGGTAAGAAATAGGGATCGTTTTATATATGTGTGTGTGTGTGGTCTTGGTTATGTGGGTAGAAAGTGTAAAACACTTTAAAAGGTGTAGAGGCATGTTAATAGAGTAAGCATGAAATGTATTTATATATGTGAAAGTTCTTTCTTTTCCTTTGAAGTTTAATTGCGAATTGAACATGGTTTGTCTAATTATTATGTTGATATACACTAAAAAAAGAACTTACTACTGACGAAATCAGCGATGGAAGATTATTTCGTCACTAATTTCTGACGGATCATTGAAGAAAATTTTGTCACTAAATTTAGTGACGAAAATTCTCCATAGCTAATGTTAGTAATAGATTAGTAACAGAATTTATGTCCGTTGCTAAATTCCGTCCCTAATCTGTCAGTAAATATTTAGCAATGGAAATTTTTTCATCAGAAATTTTTGTTGCTAATTCTGTTATTAATTTTAATTATAAATTTTTTTGCAACGGAAATATTCTGTTGCTAATTTCCATGAGCGAATAGAAATGATTTAATATGATTACTTCCTTAATGTGGCCATTTTTAATTATGAAAAGTAGATGACTATTTTCAAGTAGCATCAACAATTAAAATTTCCAACTATTCTAAAAACACATTACTTGTCCGGTCATAAAACCTATTTTATAATATAAGTTACATTACAAAGTAAGTTTTATATTTAGAAAACATATTACTCGTCTAGTCATAAGACCTATTTTATAATATAAATTATATTACAAAGTAAGTCTTACATTTAGAATTGAAAAAGTAACGCATATGCAGATCAAAAGGAGGACCAACCATTTGACCGCCTCGTATGATTGACTTAGTATTGAAAGTTGACTTATTGACTTTCCAGCTGGAAAAGGAAAACTGCCCATATTAGCTTCTATAGAGACGGTTCATGAACAAATACTAGCTAGGAAAAATAAGTCACGTAATTAATAGATGGGGTGTGGATAGAAATGTAACTTTCAAATGCTCTGGATGCACAAAAAAGAATGAGGCAATTAAAGATAATTATCATAGTAAATTAAGAAGTGACGTCTACACTTTGACGACTCCAATATTGTTATTATTTACTACCTCATATACTTAATATAAGAGCTAGTTAATTAATTTAGAAAAATTAAGCAAGTTAATTATTTGTAATAAATACATATTGTCTTTTCTAAAATATTCTTACTAATAATATGAATTAAAATTACCCTTTTATAAAAATCTTTAATATGTACAATCAGTCAATCATTATAAGGACTATTTTAGGAAAATATAAATAAATATGGAAGACAAAGTAGATTGGAGTCTTATATTTATGACCGAATTAAATGTCAAACTAACATTACATTAAAGAGCAGTGGTAGTATTATAGTTGGTAAAAAGAGATAGTTAAAATTAAGATTTGATATTCTCTGTGTGCAATTCATGCTTCCAAAGAACTTTAATTTGGATGCTTCCATGCACTTGTCTCAGCTTCAAGTAATTAAGTAGACTCCTTTCAATGCGAAGAAATAAGAGTCCACATAGAGGATAAGGGAAAATTCACTGTCCATCCTTCAGTAAACGAATCAATATCAATATATAAAATAAAATCTACAAAAAATTATATGTCAAAATTAGTATGATTTATTTCTTAAATTTATCACACATGAGAAAGCCTATAATGTTCAGTTTTTTTCTGGAAAAAACAGACACAGTATTGGAAAAGCTATGAAAACTTGAAAAAAGAATTACGTACGGATCAAGAATGTCTCAACTTTCAAGAAAGAAACTATACACTCTTCATATCCTTATAAGACACATTTTATAGTGTAATTTACATTAAAAAAATTAGTCTTATATTTAGAACTGAAGGAGTATTATTATTTCCACAAACCATATATTATTACTTCAGGCCAAATAATATAATTATTAGCCATACTCCTTAATATAAAACCCAGTTAATTAATTTGAAAAAATTAAAGAAGCTGAATAAATTGTTTAACATATATTACATGATTTCTTTGAAATACTTATGTACATCATTGGATTATATATTAGTTTATAAATCAGGAAAATCAGTTTAAAGAGAAATGATAAATATAAATACTTTAAAATAATTTATTTGGATTTCTTAGTCTTCCCAAATTTGTCAATTGGTGGGTCTGATATTAACGACTAAAGGTAGTATTATCATTATGAACACTTGAAAAAATAGCCATATATTATTATTTTCTGCGAAAAACAACAAAAGAAATGAAACCACGACAGCTATGATTTGTTTTCCTCTTTTTTTGTTTTTGCACCAATTCTTCCTTTTCTTGTTACATCAGAGGGTTTGAACACTCAACATCTATTCATGTCATCCCACCCTATTGTTTCTATTTCTATTTGCGCTAATCTTAAGTGACTAATAATAACTATCACCTTATTATACCTCTAGCACACATGCTCCCTAGAAGCCCATCCATGAAATTAAACCACTAAGAACTGTTATATATATATATGGTATTTATAATTTATAATTATATTCTCCATCTGGTCCTCAGCTTCAGCTACGCGCCGTATTAGAGAGACTTACATATTTGAGAGTTTGCCTTCATACCAGTTCATGACATAAGAAATGAGGGAGTTCATTTCGGCGGTTGAGAGGCTGATTTTTCCGTCGCCGTCGGTGTCAGCGTTTCGCATGCACCGCCACGCTCTGTACAGTGCCAAGTCCGAACCGATCTTCTCTAATGCTTTCTTAAGCTCCTTCATGTTCAGACTTCCGTCCATGTTCACGTCTGCTTCCTTCAATATCTTCGTCACTTGTTCTTTAGTGAGCATTTTGGGTGATTTTGGTTTTGGTGGGCTGAATGGCATAGTCATTTTACCTGATTTTGATTTCCCTCTCTGCTGCTTCAATTTTATGTGACTTCTCTTTTTCTTTCTTTAGCTTGTATGAGGGAGAGTTATATATATATATATAGCTTCTGGACTCGGGTATTGGCATCTTTAATTTGCATGAATATGGGTCATGGATCGTACCGAACCCGTTTCAAGTTGGATAAGCTTCATGAGTGGATACAGATCGATATTCTTTTTCTTACATATGAGTCGCTGATGTCAATTTCTTGCCTAATCAATTTTGGAATCTTAGCTCAATTATTTATGGAATCCCACCACAGTCTATATTATTTATCTTGTTCGTTAGGGGCCCACCAAATAAAGGAATGTTCGTCTTTTATTCGTTTTGTTTTTTATTCTTGCCAAAAAGGAATATTTGTTGGGATATATAACAAATTAGAACTTGCGGGAGAGAATTTATAGCATTTCCTTTTTTTAGGTGTAATATCTCCAACTTATTTTAGACTTGAGACTAGTTATTGTCAGGCCAGGAACATTTAAAGTTAAACCCTCCCTATAATTCCATTTCTCGGGAGTCAAACTTGTGTTTTTCTTCTTACGGAAATAAAATCGCTTATTATTTCAACCAACAGTTTATTAGTAAATTTAAAACAGTTCTTTTACAGTGCATTACGGTCAATTAATATTGAACCATGTTATTTATTCCATATGAAAATATTAAAAAAAAGTAATATGTTTTACATGTTAAAATAGATATGATTGAAGGTATTAACAATTTTTTTTAAAGAAATTGGATTATCATTGTTATCTCCAACAATTGAAAATTGAGAAAAAGTGTTGCTACCTTTTTCCTAGATATTATGTCAAATTTCATATAAAATAATATGAGGTCAAAATAATAGGGCATATTCATACCTAGTTGCTCAATCTTTTTTACAATAACAAGACCAAATTTTTTAGATCCACGTCTAATGCGGCTGTGTAAGGTTAACAAGCATATCTCTTTCTTGCTAACAAAATTCTCCAATCGACATGAAAGCTTCAAGTTTATGCATCATTGAACCCAAGGTTTTTGCTCGAGCTAGTTTTCTAAAGCTTCATTCAAATGAACAAAACAACTATTTTGTGGCCGGCCGCCAATCAATTATTAGAAGCATTAATTATGGAGTCAAATCAACACTTGCGGCTGTTAACTTGTTTAAGCACTTAACAAACTAAAATTCTAAGAAACTAGCCTTGTCAAAGACACCATTTAGGGTTAAGCCATTGTTTGCATCGCTTAATTCACGACAAGGCTTTATTTATCAATGGCTTTTGGTCATAGCCAGATCGGCCAAGGTTGCGTACTCTAATTCTGCCCCAGTTTGGCTGCGGCCAACATGCATGATGATGGCCTTGGCCAATTTCTTCTCTGCCTCTTTGTATCTTCATGCAATTCATGTTTCCAAAGCTCTTTGGAAAACTCCATGCAATCTTGTCTCAGCTTTAAATCACCTAGCAAGAGAGGAAAAATCTATGAGATTGCAATTTAAACAAACAGTTAAGTCAGGAATTTCAATGATTAAGCTTAAATCCTATTATGCACAGTTTTCTATAATAAGCATCCAAGATACATACAATTGAATTATATAGTGGATAAAACCCAAGAAAAATATACTATGTACCTCTAATCCTTAATATAAAAGCTAGAAAATAGATTTGGTCTAAAATATAAATTTTAATCCAGTTTGTCTCCCAAATTTATAATCCATTCTCTGAAGTATCCTTATAGGAAAGCACCAAACTACAATATGATTTTAGCCCTTTTTTCCTTTTGGCCACTTTGAAAGCCAATTAAGTTGCTGTCATAAAATTACAACACCACTTTTTGCTTAATGAATAAATATACCTAGTCAATTCCTATATATATCCATCTTGACAATAATTTCTCCTCAAACCATGAGTTGAAACATTTTGAAAATAGACAATTAAGTCAATTAAATTCCTTTCATGCCAAGAAATAAGAAAATGTACAGATCAGGATTATATTTAAGGGAAAATCCATTTTCTATCATTCAGTAGCAAATGAATCGAGGTCAAGATATATGATATAAAATCTACAAATAAAATTATAAATCATAATTATTATGTTTCATATTCTTAATTAAATTCATCACACATGAGAAAGCGTATATAATGCTTATCGGTAAAGTTGTGAAAACTTAAAAAAGAATTACCGATTACGAAGTTGTGTTAATTAAGGAAGGAAACATACCACAAAACCATAATTCTTCTTTTCCTTGTTACATCACAGTTCAAAGGGTTTTTGAGCTAATCTTAAGTGACTAATATAATAATCCAACCCACATATTCCTACATAGCGGCTCATGATACATATGAAACCACTAAGAATTATTTAAGAAAAAAGGCGACATCATTAACGACTTGCATAACTTGGAATTTAGCCTCGTACTTCATGCTGAGAAAAGTAGTGAGGAATTCGATTTCGGTTGAGAAGCTGACTTTTCCGTCGCGGTCCGTGTCGGATTTTTGTGTGTAACGCCAGGCTAAGTACAGTGCCACATTTGGAACGATCTTATCTAATGCTTTCATAAACTCCTTCTTGTTCAGACTTCCATCTTTGTTAATAATGTCCTCTTCTTCCTTCAATTTCTTCACCACTCACTCTTTGATGAGGACTTTGGTTGATATTGAAGACTTTGGTTTTGATGATGACCCGAGCGCCATCATCTTCTTGCCACAGAAGGACATCACCATTTCATTTAGATACACACCTGGCATGAACATTTTACCTTATTTTGATTTTTGATTTCCCTCTCTGCTTTTCTGTAAGTTTTCTTTTTCTTTCTTTCTTGCTTAATTAGCTTGTATGTGGGAGATCAGTGATATGTATATATGAAGTTGAACTCCCTTAATTGTCGCTTTGGGGTTACTCCAAAAATTAACCGAATTAATGCAATATAGTGCAAAACTCGGGTCGTTTCACTTTGAGGAGCCGAAAACGAAATTAAACCCTAGTAAATAAATGCAAGTAACCTAAATTATAAAAAGAGATTTTTGATTTTGAAAAGCTGTTAATTAAATACTACGAATCAAATTGAAATTTAAAATACTTTTTTTATATTTTCTTTTATATAAAAGATGATTGAAATAACTGAAGATAAAAGAAATGAAAATGAGACACACAAATAACACTGATAAAAATCAATCCTCCAATTCAACAACGCAAGCAATCATCACTCTAAAAGATGTGGGAGTTAAAAACAATGAATTAAGAATTATAATTAAGCTTTTGATCCAACAACCGAGCCACCTCGAGTTGCCACAAAATATTTTCCTAAAATCCCAACTTACTAACTGCAACCAGAATAGTAAAATGGGATTAAGGATGCTAAAAACCAATGCTTAATTAGAACTCTTAAATCCAAAGATAACAGAATTAAAGCTAGCAAGAGACTATATGATCCAAAATTCTAAGCCACCTTAGAAAATCACAATATATTAATTCCAAAATCAATACAAATGTCATAACCACAACATTATAATTGAAATCAAAACTATAAACAGCCCAATGTCAAATAGTAAGCAATAATTCAGTCACAATAATCTCCAAATATAATCAGATTAAGCAATACAATTATCCCAACAATCAGAAAAACTATCCTAAGACCTAGGAATTGTTAAACAATTATTGAGTAAGAAATTAAAGCAACTAAAACTCCCCCTTGATGATCTAAGCTCCTGCCATTGTTGTTGAATTAGAGGATTATTAAGCTCTAGCCATGGATTGCCATAAGAAATGCCACAATCAGTATTTTGCTACAGGATCCCATGGAAGAACGCAGCCGCCGTCGTGTTCGTTCTCTGGTCCTTTCTCCAGCCGCGCCCAGCTCGCTTGCGTCTCCGTTCTACCCTGTTCGGCGTGCTCTGCTCTGTTTCGTTCTATCTCCTTCGGCGTCCCGCGTTGATTCTCTCTGCCACCAGAAAGATTCAACGGAGAAGATGATGAATGGTCTCCTCGCGCGCCGCCCAGCTCCTCCGTTCGGCGTGTGTGTGTGTTTTATTTCAGCGCCGCTTGCGTCTTCTGTTCCGTGTTCAGCTTGTGTGTGTTCCGCCAACCAGCTCTCCTCTGTTTTATTCGGCCGCCAGCACGCTCCTGCTTCGTGTGTCTCCGTCCCCCGGGTCTCCGTTTCCAGCTGATGATGATTATTAGGTTGGGGCAAAACGCAACGTTTTGCCCCCAACTTATTATTATTATTATTTTTTAATTTAATTTTCTTTTCTTTTCTTTTTTTCTTTTTTCTTTTTTTTTATTTTTGAATCTTCCAAGAACCTGCAAGCAAAATTCAAGGATAAGGTAGCATTAATTGTCCTTAAAAATCAATTAATCATAATTAAATCAAAACATGACAATTTTGCCCCTATAAAATAATAATTCAAAATAAAACAAAATACATCAAAGAACAATCAATTAAGGCAAAAAGGGACCAATTAAGTTGACAAAACCCATATAAAAGATACCAAAATATATAAAAATAATTGAGTTTGTCAATATAGCCTCTGGAATCGGGTCTTTGTATGGGTCATGGAACGTAGCGAACCCGTTTCAGTTTGGATAAGCTTAATAAATGGATACGAACCGATATTCTTCTTCTAACGTATATGAGTTGCCGGTGTCAGATTCTCCGCCGAAAAAGAATGGACGACCCTAAGGTGCGTACTATGATATGAACTCGTCAAAGTGGTAAGCCTTTTGTTTTGCTTTGAACACTTCATGATAACAGAGACAGGTGCTATGGATCATATGAGTAATGATGCTTTTAATTCTTAGATAAAACTAACAGATATGATTACTCTTGATACTTTACTTGTCCCTTTGTTGGATTATAATTTTTTATCAGTTAGTGAGATTACAATAACCTTTGAGCCTTCCTTCCCCCCCCCCTCAAAGACATCTAGATTCCGAGGAATTATATTGGCTATGGTATTAGGCGAGGAAAACTGTATTATTTTGAAGCTGCAATTTCAGAGCGTGGATAGTAATAAAGTTGACGTTCGTTGTTTACGAATTTTGATGTTTTGAATTTCTCATTATGGTATTTGCGAAGAAAAGCTCCAAACTGTTTATGGTAATAAATTGATATTCCAGGACTCGCTAAAGTTGAAACACTCTCTCACATGAACGATGCTTGTAAACTTTTATTCTAACATTACTGTATTCCGAGTGGACCAAAGCTACTAACGAACACATCGAAAAAGAAATTGTCTAGTAGAGTCCAGTTAATAAGCAGTTGGCTTATAACCTACAAAATCATCAGTTGAAGGCATGCCCTAGCCCAATTAGCTAGCCTCAATTTACGTTTCTTGTGTGAAACCACTTGCAAGTGTTTATGAAAAAGATGACATCATTACATAGGAAAGTGCTGTATTTGTAGTATATAAATATAGGATATATAACCAATAACCTTATAATCTAATGGCATGACTACTTTCCTGTAAGTAGGAGGTTGCAGGTTCAATCCTCTTATATAACTTCAAGCCATTAGCGTCTGCTCCTTTAATTCAAAGGAAAAAAAAAATATAGCGTCTATGTATGGCTACAGTGCTGCCGTATGAAAGAATCATATTAGTGTTTATTTCCATGATACAAGAAACAAGCTGCTCCTTCTGGGAGGAGCTGATTTTTCCGTCACGGTTGTTGTCGGTTTTAATTTCATCAGATCTGGACCATCCATATCTAATTTAGATGGTCCAGATTTAATTTCGTTTTTATTCTTATTTATTTAAAATAATTATTTTAATAGGTATAGAATCCAAAATAGAGATAATCTCTTAACTATCATTCTTTTAAAAAAATAGTTTTTTATTTAAAAATAATTAATTAAAGATTTTAAATATGGATCATTCAAATCAAATATAGATGACCCAGATCTGATGAGTTTAGAGTGCTTATCAAGGTGATGAGCACTGAAATTGGTTCCGGTGAACACCTAAACTCATTCCCGTGATTTCAGATAATTGCCTACAAAAATTTGGGAATCTTAATTACTCATGGAATCCCCCTACACTCCAGTTTAGGTGTAACATCCCAAATTGTGGGCCTAAAATGCAAGAAATAGCTTGAAATGGGTAGCCTAAAATTTTGTTGCTATCCATTTCAGGCTCTTTCTTGCACTTTTGGGCACAAAATTTGGAATGTTACATTATATTAGGTGCACATCGCAGTTATGTACCATTCAGATTTAATAATATGTACGGTTCAGATTTAATTTTTTTAATACTTTTGCCTTTAATTTTTTTTTTCTTTTAATGGATACAAAATGTAGACTGAAAACAATCTTTCAACCGTTAGTTTTTTCAACAACGATTTTTTAAATAAAAAAAAAATCTGTCACTTGAAAATTTTAAATTTAATTGTTCAGATCTATCTGATATGTAAGTTTTCTTTTTTCTTTCCTGCTTTTGCTTAGTTTGAATGAGGGAGATCAGTGATATATAGCCTCTGGACTCGGGTCTTTGCATCGGTCATGGATCGTACCGCACCCATTTCAAGTTGGATAAGCTTCATGAATGGATACAAATCCATATTCTTCTTCTAACTTGCACATGGGTTGCCGGTATCAGATTCTCCACTAAAAAGAATGGACTATAATTTATTATCAGTTAGTGAGATTACGATATGCCTTCCTATTTATGTTTTTCTGACATCTGGAGCCAGAGAATCATATTGGCTATGATATTAGGCGACGAAAACTTTTTTATTCTGAAGATGCAAGTTCCGAGCATGGATAGCTATAAAGCTAAAGATGAGGCTTGGTTGTTTGCGAATTTTAATGTTGTGAATTTCTCATTATTGTGGTACTTGCGAATAAAAGCTCCAAAGTGTTAATGGTAATAAATTCCGAAACGATATTTCCAGGCTTTTATTCTAACAGTATTCTGATGAGTGGACCAAAGCTGTTAACGAACACATTTACGAAGAGATTATTGTCTAGTTATCTAGTATGTATGATCTCAACACAAGCAACCTGGTCGGCAAGGATTCCAATAACACAATCCAGTGTATCATGAGTTGACCAAAAAGAAGAGCTCTCAGCCTTGCAAAAGAGTATAATCATGCACACATGGGATCTTGTGTGAAGTTACCAAAGGAGAAGAAGCTTGTACTACCTCTCATCCTAAATATAAAGCTAGCTAGAAAACAAAATCAATCAATTTCAAATTTAAAGAAATAATAAAAAAAGAAGCTAAAGATCCTTTCTGGATAACCCGAATTTTGCAAATGATATGTATTAACGATTTCAAGTCTATGGAAACAGGTCTGATCATTGGATTCGAACCATTTCTTAATTTGATTGTTTGTTTCATATTTAAAGTAAGCATTCCTTTTCTTTCTCGTTCAAAAAAAAAAAATTCAAAGTAGGCTTTATTCAATTATTCTTTTGATCTTGAGAAAGCTTTCATTCTCAATCAATTAATTTACTTAGCATGAAAGCCATCACTAAATTTAATTATATTCTATTTGATTCCAAGCTTTGTGGCATAGATTTTGCTTTTCATGGGATTGGTCAGAGAATGAACCATCATGTTATTAAATCATTGTGATCTTGTAGCAATATGATTAATTAATTCCACATTCCTCAATTAATACATCGAGTTTTATAGAATCCTAATCATCCTCTTACAAGCACATAAGCATGCGTCAAATATGCTTCCTAACATATTCCCAAAAAAAAAAAAAACGCTTCGTAATCTTGACGACTTTGCAGAATAATGAAGAGTGGAACAAGGATCATGGGGAAAAAATCGGCTATCTTATGGCTTTTCTTTTTAGTTAAATTATACAAAATCTCCCTAAACTTTGAAACTTTACAGTAAACATTCATGGGTCTTTGCATTTATGCATATAACTCTCATATAATGTTTTGTTCATTATTTATCTGCAAATGACTTAAAATTTAAGGAGTTTATCTGCATATAATAGCTTAAAGTTTAGAAGAGCTATATGCATACAAAAATAAACTTTAAGGGCATATCAAATGGATAGTTTGAGTTTATGATTAAATTTTAGATGTTAAGAAAATTATTTGTATATGTTTCTAAATTTAGAAATATGCTATATAATTTAGTGTTTTTTTAATTAATAATACTGAAGTCTATGTGGGTTGTGTTTCAGGTGTCACAAGAATCAGGTAGATGTGGTTAGTGAAAAAATGCTTACAGAGTTTCTTATATATATTTACTTACCAATAAGATTCTTATATTGATAGGATTTAAGTCCATATCATTAATTATAAAAGATGAATCATATTCTTTTATCAACTAAACTAACATTCAACTGTGATACACATGTAATAAATAAAACATATTGCAAAATGGCGTAATATAAAATATTCTCTTCTAACCAACTTAATAGAACCAGAATTATATATAGACATGAAGGATTTGTTGTGCGGATCATGGAATGGGACAAAACGACAAAAGTAGTGTTGTCAACTAAAAAATAAATTCACGCTTTAAATATTCTTCGTTATCTTGTAGATAAGAAATGGTGGACACATGTAACATGCAAAGGTACATGGAAAAAAGAGAAATTTTTTTTTTTGTTCTTATAATTTTAACTTGATTGTAACCCAATTCTTAAACTTTAGCAACTCAATTGTTATATTTTTAACTGGTTGTAATTAACTCATAACTTGATTCATAAATTTTGACTGGATGCAATTTAATCTTTATAGCTTAACTATTTCCAATATTAGTCACTGTATTTTAAAATATAAAATTATAAATTTCATGCATCTCAGGGAATAAAATTTAAGATGACTAAATTTATAAGGATTGAGTGGTATTGATGAGTCAAAGTTTAAGGGGTTGGGTTATAGTAAAAATTATATGAAGCAAATTATTAATTTTCTCAAAAAGAAAAAGACCTAAAAAATCTGAGCAAATAAATCATAATCAAAGCAAAAAGAAGAAGATCACTGTGTAAGGAAAGCAGAATAACATTTGCCGAAGTCAATCATACTACCTCAGATTTTTAATATAAGAGTTAAATAATAAATTTAAAAATATTAAGAAAATTAGTTTAAGTTAGTTATTTGTCACAAATATGTGTTAGTCTTCCTAAATTATCATCTTCAATTATATTGAATGATTGAAATTATCTTTTGGTGGGAATCTCTTACGATCAATAAGGATATTTAAAAAAAAAAAAAAACAAAGGGGATTGAAGTCTTTATATTATTTGAAACTAAATCCAACCTCTCAATTGGCTCTTATACTATCTTGGATCTTTAATATAAGAGTCAAATAACTCGTTTGTGGGTATTAAGAAAATTAGTTAAGTTAATTGTTTGTAATCAATGGGCATTCTTTTCTCAAAAGCACTCCCATTAATCATGTGTCACTTGATGAAATCTCCTTAACAGGTGAAATTATTATAGTGATTATTTGGAGATAAAATATATAAATATTAGGAATAAAGTAAATTAAAATCTTATATTTAAAATCATATTAAATTTCTAATATAATTAACTCTTATATTAACAAACGGAGGTACTAGCTTGGTAGACAGAAAATAAATAATTGCCCAAAGATATTGCCGTGAGCATATATTTATGAAACTGTTTGCAATCCTTTTCCGACTTATAAAAAAAAAAAAACTGTTTGTAATCAATCAAGATTTGACACTGCCGTAAATTCTCTCTTGGCTTCCATAAAAAATTAATCGATTCTTATCCATTATCCATCGCTTCATTTGCAACACCTTACTTTTATATATACTAACAGGATTATTTTAACGTCTGTAAAATCACTAATGCCAGGTTTCCTACCTGGGAAAGGACGGGATTTTTTTTTTCTTTCCTTCAACGTTAGAATTCGTTGATCAAAAATTTCAAACATTTAGAATAATTGAAGAGTGATCCACAATCAATCCTACTTTCAACTGAATCTACTATCACCCAGAATGATTTCATACTGTGCAATCTTATAATATTATATTAAAAATATAGCAACCATTTTGATTGATTGTACATACCTACACCCGGCAGTGCTCTTCCGCTTATGAAGGGTATAAAATAATATTTACATAAAGCAAGTAAAGTTACTTGCCCATATATTTTGCTATACAATTTACAGAATTATAACAGGTATCTCTGTTCTTCAACCAGCCCACATTCTTCTTAAACAACCTCCTTGTCCTTCAAGCTACTAGCCTTCACTGTTCATCATAAATTGGAGGGTGAGATTCCGAAGAATCCCCGTAGTAGTAATTTCCATCAAACACATATGCAGATCACATAAAGCATGCAAAACAAGCCATATGGAACAAAACCTTGCAAGCTATGCATAAAAAGCATTTAAGTGCAATGACACATAGTCAGATTGATTAGCTAAATGTGCAATCAACGGCACACAAGGCCGGACATATAATGGCTCGTAAGGCCGCATAAATAATGGCTCATACGGCCGCACAAATAATGGCTCATAAGACCCCATATCTTTCAGCTGCACGTGATCACGGCTAATAACGTATGCAAGGAATTAAGGATTACATGTTCTTGTGCTTTTTGAATAGCAATATGGTACAAACAGACATGCAGCAATCATACACAAGTGTAAGGTAGAAAAGAACTACTACCTGGGCCACTTCCCTCCAAATCAAACCTTACCGTTCTCCTTTCTTTCTACTTCTTGGTGGGCTTGAGCATATATATAAACCTATCATATTGGTAAGGGTAGATTAACACTTGATCCAACTGTAATTCATAAATTAAATAACTCTCTTTAAATACCAAATCTTCTTTAATCTCTACCCTTACATAATAGTTAATTATCCTGTATAATTTTTCTTATTCAAACTATTCTCTTTGGAATGCTTCCTTCCTTATCTCAACCCATACAATTACTTTACTTAATAACTGGTCATCACCCATGCTAATCATTTATATACAAGTTTGCTTACTTGAGTCTCAATCAAGTAAGTTTAATTTTAATTAATTTTTGACCAAGACACACGTTACAATAAGTATCAAAACCCAACTAGGAAAACTAAGTAACTCAACTTCTATACATCCTTCAATCTCCTTAATTCTAAGTTTATAGTCCTCAAATAACCATTCACATAAATTCTATTAATACAACTTTTATCCCATGTTAACCATTGGCTGTATCATTAAAAATTTTCCTAATGTGTACATTTGAATTAATTTATAAATATCATGGTTATTAACTACCAATTAGAATTTCCCAACCAACACTTGGAAACCTCAATCAAACCTCAAACAATCAAATTCATGTCAAATCTTTCTTTTTCAACTTTGGCCGACACACACATATATACTTATCCTTATTCACCTCAAGTTCTTTTACGTAATGCTCTATTACATTCATTTAAATTCATCAATCAAACCTCAAGGTAAATCTTTTACTTACACCTTTCAATGTAACAACCTCAAATCAACAATATGAAATCTCCATTTAAATAACTTAAAATCATAACTGATTACAGACCATATTTTTAATCCCTTTATTCTCCTTCTAATTCCATTCTTAATCTCTTTATAATTCGAACACCAAAACCAATGTGACATCAATAATTCAAGCTTGTCATCCTCTCTTGATTTCTCATTTTCTCTCTCCCATAAGCTTCTAAACATTTCATTTGCTCATATTTATTCAAAACCAAACAATAACTCCTTATCTAATTTACTCACTTTTCTTCCATTTTTACATGTCACTTCTATGAACCCATACCTCTATTCTTCTTTAATCTCCCTCGGCCTCAATCCATTTCACCCATATATATAAGTTTCAGGTTCTTCCCTTTTTATTCGGCCACCACCTAGCCTTTAAATATAACACTTATGATAACAATGCTCTACGATTGCAGCCTTTCTTCAATTATTTTTAGATCCCAAGCACCTATACCCGTAGACACACAACTTAACAAATCTGGAATTTTTTCCAGATTAACATACTTCCAATTAATTTATCCTAAACCCAATATCTCACCTATATATATGACCAACTGTAATCAACTCTTACCCTGTAATTTAACAATTCAGGTTCAAATGCCAAGCGCCCCACGGCACATGCATATATCTATGTATATGAGAAAGTCCGTCTCCTTCCCTTTACTTCAGCAACTCTTTAACACACAATAAATTTAAGCTCCACAAACATTCGATCCACGCACTCATAATCATTATATGTGTGTGTGTTTTAAACTTTAGCCGACTCCTTTCAACAAGGAAAATATAGGTCCTGTTTCAGACAACCCAAAACAGAGTAGCAACGTCACATGCAACCAGAAAATACATATGCATCAACACCGTAATATTCCTCTCTTCAACCACTAAGATTCAACACCAACCATAGACACATTTAACCCCCACACACTCTGTTCACACAGTAACGCAGAGACAAAGAAAGGGACATGCAAGCTCAAAAACAAGCATCATACACTTCAATCTACCCATAGAATTCGAATCCATCGATCCATCTCTTCACTGGTTCATTTTCTCTCTCTAAGCTCATCTCTCTCTCTCTCCTCGACTTCGCCGGTAATGTGAACCAAAACCAGAAAATGAAGACAGCAATAAACTCGTGAAGCTCACCTTGTTCAGGATCCAATCTTGCATGCAATGGATACCACCTCCGGTCACTCCTCCAGTTCCGCCGAGCTTTGCTTCTCTCGTGCTCTCTCTACGGTCGCGGAAATGAAATGAAGATGGTGAGAATGATCTGATGATATAAAGGAAGCGGCATGCGTGTGAAGTGGGCGTGGGTAGAAATGAAATGCCCATTTTGCCCTTATCCTTTATTTTCTTTCAATTTCATCCTTCCACTATAATTCTGAAATAATGAGATAACCCCAGAAATTATTCCACCATGTTTTATATGGATCTTTCTTTCCATTAGCTTCTTTGACCCATAAACTAATTTTTCTAAAAATTTTGGGTTAAAAATTAACTCATAACTACTTTTCTTGAATTTTTCAAGAAAATAACTCTTAATTCCAGAAATTAATCCTTAACCCATTTTAAGGATTTTATGCCTCAATTATCTTCTTTACTATCTCAAAATGTCCAGGTTATATATAAATTTCTAACTATTTTTCCATAATTTTCAGAGAAAATAAACTATTTTTCTCTTAAAATTATCCATTAAAATTATTTAAGCCATTTTTGGGGAAATACCTTTTCCAAAATGTATCTAAACCTTAAAAATCAATATTCCATAATTTTCCCCACTTTATTTGGTAAATAAATAATTTTAATGAATTTTTTCTCTTTTCTGCTCATCCTAAGTCATAAAATTTGGGGTGTGAAATCATTGTTTCCTAAGCAACTGTGTTTGATTGTCAGTTTCCCGGAAAGTCCCTTTATCAAAATTCAATTTACCAAAAATTAGTTGAACAAAAGTTCATTTGTCAAAAGTCCATTTATGTTGGAATACTTTTTTTTTCCCCAAAAGAGGAAAACATATAAATTACAGAATGAACCACTATTAATAAGATAAGAAGCACCCTTATTTGGATTTGAACAACCCCCGATATACCAATTTAAATCATGAGAGCCCATATGCCATTGATGTCAAATATCAAATTCAGTCATAGAGAAAACCTTAAATTTATTTGATTATATTTTTAAATATAAATTTTTTATATTGAAAAAGGTTAATTAAAGAGGGGCAATAGAACTTTGAAAAAAATGACAAAAAAGAACATGAAAACTTCAAAATTCTAAATCAGGATTGGTTCTTACACTTTAACATATTTTGATAATACTTAACTTGCAAATAACAGCATATTTATGTAGGAATTTCTTATTTAAAATTTAATAATTTTTAGATTCTTTTTTTTTTTCATTTTCCCTAAAAATTTTCATAGGGACACAAATTAAGTTTTCCTATTTTTTCATTTTTCAAAATATTATATATGAACTTTTCTCCATTGCTAGGATAAATTACCTATATAGGTTTATGCATGCATGGGTCCATCCCTACTAGAGACGGTTAAGGAAATCTGTCGTCCATACATCAAAAAAATGAATCAATAAAACAAATTTGCATTTTTTACAAATTAAAGGGTGTAAATAGTTTATAGTATGACCCGTTTCCCTAAAAAATTTTTATAACATGAGAAAAAGGTATTTAGTGTTTAAAACAATAACATAGAGTCTAAGGAAAGTTAATGAAATTAACAGAGTTAAATTATCGATCAAGTTAAAAAAAAGGTGTTATCAAAAGAAAGGAAACGTCCATATGACGAAGCCATTTTACCGTGATTTTTGTTTTTCGTTTTTTTTGGGTTGAATCGCGGTGTTTGCTTGCATCTCACCACATACACACACACACACACACTTACCATATATCTAAATTACCCTCAAATCATTAGCCATATTGTAATGAATCAAACACCAAAAATTATATTAAGGAGGGTTTGAATAGATGGATTTGGAATTTAAATACAAGTATTTAAAATTCTTTGTTTATTAGGTAGCTAGTATAAAAAATCCACACCAATAAAAATGAGTAGCCCTACTTGAGTCGCTTGTCCACATGCTTGAGTTGTATTGCAAGATGATGATTGAAATTTGAAGTAATTAGAATATACATGGTAATTGAAATTCTAAAGAAATTGTAATAAGAAAAATTGCTGAGTAGTTTAGATCAAATCCAAATTCATAAAATTTCTCGTATCCAAATAACATATTTGATATAAATCCAAATCTAAATCCACGCTAATTCAAACATAACATGTAAGAGTGCAAAAGCTACACAGCACTTAGCACATGAAGTTAGAGTATGAAACCACTTATCGTGTTTTAGGAAAAGAGGTGAAATCATTGCATGGGAAATTTCTAAACGTGTGTGTGTACAACACACGAGAAATCATATTTTACTATTTGAAACAATAACTACAAATTATAGAGGAACTCACTGATAACCAGGGGACAAGAAGCTGGGGGAAAAAAGACCAACACCCGAGAAGATGTTAAAAGAAAGTAAAGGACACATATCGCGTAATAATCATAATAACCATATAGATAATTTTTCCCCCTTATTATATCACAAGATATTTGAATCTTGGACTTCCCACCTACATCTTTCACTACTATATTACTACCTAAGCTAGTCTCAGGCACTGATTACATATAGGAAAGGCAAGTGTGTGAGTGAGAGTGTGTGTGTGTGTGTGTAAAAGATTTATTCTATATAGTCGCCGTCATCGGCTGTGGCTCTGGCATATCATCAGACAACTACTTACATCGGACTTTAGGCTTCGTCATCATAGGAACAAGGATGTCTTTTTCACCGGAACTGATTCTTCCATCTCTGTTTCTGTCAGCCATTTTCATGCAACAGTCGTCTGAACCAAGAAGCGTAAATACTTGCCTGAGCTCTCCGCCGTCCAGACTTCCGTCGTTGTCTCTGTCTCCTCTCTGCAATACAGCCCAAACTGTTTCTGGACTTACGAGCTCTGGTCTCGACATTTTTATATATCTATCTGATATTTGATTGATTTCCCTCTTCCTCTTCTAGATTTTCTCTCTCTGTTTTTCTCTCCTTTGTTTTGCACGAGGGAGTCATTTATGTTATGCATGCATTTATATAGTTTGAAGTCGGGTCCTGGAATATGGGTCGTGGATCTTTCACCGAACCCATTTGAAGATGGATATGGAAGGTTTCTTGCGTATGTCTTGTTGATGTTACATTGTTGGCTAATCAATTTTGGAATAATCTTTGCTGATCAATCATTTATCTATGGAATCCCACTACAGTTTATTAATATCTCGGAAGTTCGGGACCCACCAAAAGGATGCTCCCTTTTTATTTTTCTTTTTGGCTCCCTAATTCTTCTCATCAGCCAAAAAGCAAGAAGTGATGAATTTTTGTTGGATGACCAATTCGAGGTTTGTGACAGAATTTGGGATTTTTATTTGTTTCTGCAGCCTCAAATCTATTAAAAATTTTCAGACACACAAAATTCCACAGATTTATTAGTATATATTCTTCCATAGCTGATATCAATTTCAATGATTGGAATTTTTTTTAATCAATTTGTAGATCGAACCGTATGTTAAGATATTTTATTTTAGATATAAACATGGAAAAGAACTTAGGTCAAGCTAAGTTGTTTATATCTATTATATCGAGTTCTCCCATCATACTTGGCTATGTGTTTTTTTTATGTGGATTTATAATTAAATGCTAATATTTTCAAAATAAAACACATGGTTATGTATGATTGGAGAACTTAATATAATAAGTATAAGGAACTTGATGAAAGTGTTGTCCTATAAATATTAAGAAAATTCATTTAGAAATTAAGATAAAACAAGATTTGATGTTATTAATAAGAATAAACAATTTATATCTAATATATATGGTAAAATATTTTGTCAAATTAATTCCATATATATCAGCCAATATATAGATAAAATAGGCACCCTTTGTGTGTGTGTAAAGCGTTATTGCCTGATAAGTTCAGGGAAAATACATAATCAATATATAATTCATTATTCTCCAATATGAGGGATATAAATATGCTTCTCTTTCTCTCTCTGCACGTGGAAAAATGGAAACATAAAGGTTAGTGAGTAGTCTCACTTATAATGGTGAGCCCCAAGACCTTTATGCATTTGCCTGTATATTGGACATAACAATAAAGAATGACACATGTCTCTTTACCTAAAAACAATGCCAATCTTGTTCTTCAATATCTTCAAGTATATATGCGAGCTATTACATTGATGTATATAAAAGCATTCAGATTCCATAATCTGTATCTTTTTCCATCAGTGAACTATTGATTTCCCTGTCTAACCATTTAATTTTCCGCCTATAGGAGGTAATCCAAAAATCAGTCAATATAATTATTCTTTAACACCTAAAACCATATTACTCTTGCAACTTCACAGATATGTGTGTGGAGTGGGGTGTTATTGTTCATTCAGCATACTGTAGTATTTTCTCATATACACCAATATCTTAAAATATTTTATGATTTATTTAGCATCTTGAAATATTTTTTTAAGTGTGTCCAACACATTAGAGTCTTTCATAGTTCATCTAACACCCTAAATTACTTTTTTTGGAGTGTCTAGCATCTTATAAAATACTTTGATTAGGGTATTTGATGCACATTCATTAACATACTATTTGAGGAATTAACTTTGACACAAAAATTGCTCCTGAAAGAATATTTCAATAGCACAAGTTCTCTTGAAAAAATTAATACTTTAAACACAAAAATTGCACCATATAATATTTTAGGGTGTTGGAAACATCTAAAAAATACTTGAGTGTGTTAGGCAATTATATTTCTCATGATATTTTTTTTGGCCAGAATATATACATTTATTTATTTATATAAAGAGGTCAGAGAGGAAAAGATTCCACTTGGAGAGTTGCAATCTCCCATCATGACCCTAAACTTTTTCTTTCTGAACCTTTAGCACTTATCTGGACTCAAAATCCTCTTAGATCAGCCTTGGAACCCAAAGTATAGCTCAATGTCACCCTCCGAGGCCCAATGATCAATCTAACGTGGCTAAGAGTCGTTATTCGCAAGAAATGAAGCCTCTCCTTCTACACCCAAAAGAAAGTTGACTGCGGCCCAAAGTGTATCAGAATTAAGCAAAACGGCAACATCATAATGAATGCCTAGCGGGGCCTCGGACATGATTACTTTTAATAGAAGGATATTTGTACCTAAAAAAAGTTTCATGATGAGTGGGTGGCTTGTTTTTCATATTATGTGCAATGCATTGAAGAATGTGGATCTAGGCATGTTCTTAGTAGAGTTCAGAGTTTTTCGGTGTTTTTTTTTTCCCCCGGAATCTAGGAATGTTTGAAGACTAGCTTGATGGCCAAAATAAAACATAGATATTTGAAGGATTGTGCTTAGAAAATAGAAAGGCAAACTCATGATGATTTTCATTGTCTTGACAAAGACGGTTCAGGAAACAAAGGGGACAATATGTGTAGCCACAACTTTAAATTTGTACCTCAAGATATTGAACAAAATTGTGACAAATCTTTTCATCAACACACACATACACATCTTCTCGATATATTATTGAACATTGTACATTTATCTTCACATTTTTCAAGCTCCCAAACTGAGTGTGCGCGCGTGGGTGTGCCTTTACCTTCGTTTCTTGTGGCTCATCCGAACTAAACATGGCAACTGATTATGTGATGAGAATAAACACGTTGTAGTGATTGCCTTCCCCTTTGCAAGCCACCCTATGGCTCTTCTGAACCAGGCTATCAGATTAGCTTCTGCTGCTCCAAATGTCACTTTCTCCTTCATCAACACTGCAAAATCAAACCAGTATCTCTTCAACCAACCAAACATCCCACACAACATCAAACCCTACAATGTGTCCGATGGAGTTCCAGAGGATCACGTGCCAGGCACGTTCCCGCCTGTTCCAGTTCTGGTGGACTTGTTTCTTCAGGCCAGTCTCGAGAACCTTGAACAGGCTATAGATTTGGCGGTGAAAAGAACAAACCTGAGAGTCACTTGCATTATTGTTTCTGACACTTTTATGAGTGGTCCTTCTCTTTCTTTGTCTCATAAACTCAATGTCCCTTGGGTTGCATGTTGGCCTGCTCTTTCAATCTCAGTCTCTCCTCATCTCTACACTCACTTAATACGCCAAAACTTCAGTGATTCTATGAACCACACACAAACACATCCTTGGATTTCCTTCCTGGTTTGTCCCGCTTGAGAGTTGAGGATTTACCACATGATGTCTTACTCAAAACCGCCGAAGAACATAAAGAGACAGTATTTAGTAAAATACTAACTTCTATGAGACAATTGCTACCTCAAGCAATATCACTGGTTATGTTTCTCTGCAAGGAATTAGACTCTCCTCTCTATTGTGGACATGATGTCGTTGGTCGTGCATTGTCACAATCCCATACCGACACCAACGGTTGCTTGCCATGGTTGGACCCGCATGGCTCTAGATCAGTGGCTTATCTTAGCTTTGGAACCGTTGTTCCCGTTCCCCATCGTGAGCTTCTACAAGTTTCAGATGCACTGGAATCTAGTGGGCTTTCATTTTTATGGTCTTTAAGGGATGATCAAAAGTGTCTTTTGCCACATGGGTTTGTTGAGAGGACAAGCAAAAGAGGGAAAATAGTTCCTTGGGCTCCTCAGGCTCAGGTTTTAGCACATGGATCTGTAGGAGTGTTTGTGACTCATTGTGGGAGTAGCTCAGTGATTGAGGGTATGACCAACGGAGAGCCTACGATTTGTAGGCCTTTCTTTGGAGATCATGGAATGGCTGCAAGAGCAGCGGTGGATTTAAAGAAGGTTGGCGTTTAAATAGAAGGTGGGTTTTCACCAAAAATGGATTGATTCGAAGCTTGAATCTGATTTTGGTCGAGGAAGAAGGTAAGAAAATCAGAGAAAAGGCCTTGAAGATGAAAAAGACAACGCAAAATATTACTTCTGGGGCGGACGGGAAAGCTGCACAAGATTTTAAGACTTTAGTAGATATAATTAGTTGTTCTTAAGTCATCAAGTCTCCTTTGATCTGGGAGAAATAATATAATGAAGGAGTCATCTAGTTAATTATTTCGTCATTATTTAGTTCCTCTAATCTTATTTTTCAACAAGTGTATGTTTTTCTGATCTGTGTGGGATATATATTGATTGTATGTTGGTCATCATGGGAGTTTCTTACTCTCCAAGCATAAGTGGAAAATAAATATCGCAGATGATGTTCGTCGTTTAATTGACAGTTCTTGTGTCTGTTTTTTTTTTTTTAATTGGAAATTGTAATACATTGAAAATTTTCTGATGCTTCTATTTAGCGGAAGCTTGCGACTTCCAAGCTACAATTACTCTGAGGTGAACATATCATACTAAACTAAGAATATTTCACAATGACTCTTTTTTCCCCACATATGTTAAATTAGTCTTGAGTTGGGAGATTTAATTCACAGTTAACAGAATCACATATATTTGTAGATCAAACTATCAACAAGGCCATGTATATGTACAGATGCTTTGGGCTGCAAAAAGGATGAGGTTGAACTATTCATAATAAAAACATTTGTATTAGCGTATCAATGATAGAGCTGCACTTCATAGGTTTTAAAACCTTCATTTTGTTCAACCCATCTCAGCATGGCTAACAAATTAGGAAGAAAAATATATAAGTGTATATTTTAACTTTATACAAGATTTTAGTTTTGTTCATTAATTTTATAAAGTATCTTTTCATCTTCTAACCTTAATATTATTAACTTTAAACAAGACTTTTCGTGCCAATAATTACTATTTTTTAAAATCAAACTTAACATATTACTCTTTTGGTGTTTAATGTAGAACTTAATTTGAGAGTTAATGTTAGTCTTATATGTAAGACCTATTTTATATTTTTATCAATTTTTTTAAATTTACCCTATTCATATTATCTCAATAATAATCAAGTAGGAGAGAGAGGGAGGGAATTAAGGAAAATGATAAGGATGTTTTAGAAAAAAATTATATCATATTAACTAATTTAACTAATATCATTAATTTACTCAAATTAATTAATTAGATCTTATATTAAGGAACGGAGGAGTAGCGTTCAATAATATTTTGTTAATATTTAAAACTTTAATATTAACATTTTTTGTTAACAACATTATTGAGAATATAGTTTATAAAATTAAGAGATTGAAATGAAACCTTTTATGTCCAAAGATAAATGACTAAAAATGTAATTTTTCTATTCTTTTATGAAATTTTAAATTATTATTTATCTTGAATATATAAGCTTGTACCATAAAATCAAAGAAAACTCTAAGCTTCTCTTTTTCTTAGCAGGTGAAATATAACTTAGAAAGAGTAAGTAGGTGATTACGCAGAAATTAAATTTTGAAATTGTAACCTGGAAAAATAATTGAATTTTATTAAAATAGAGGATGAAAAGTGTGTTAATTCAATACACCAATTATATAATATGCGTTATTTGGCTCAAATGATACCCGACACTTTCTTAGATTTTGACTTAAGCAAGAGGTTGTGAGTTTGACCTTTCTCTGGGTATAATGAGTACGCAAATTTTTTCTATTCGATGAACGATGACAAGAACAAAAAAAGATAATAAAATGCCCTGTAAATTGCTAAAGGACAAATCAGTGTAGATAAATTTTAAAATCTCAATTCAAACCACTATTATTGTTTTGGAATTTTCAAATCTTGTAAAATTACATAAATGCCCTTCACAATTTTTTTCTTCTCTCTTTTTTTTTTTTAATATTACCACCCGCTGGACTGGAGCTCTGGTAATATATCACTGAAACTCCAGTGACTAGTCACTGGAGCTCTGATGACTACTCTTTCTTATGTATTGGCTATTTTTTTTAGCTATTGACAATATTTGTTTTTAGAATTTCAATAACTACTCTTTTTTTGCTATTCACTACTCCAGTATTATAATTGAATACTTTCATTTTTAACAATTTGGTAATTACTCTTATTTAACTATTGACTACTCCAGTTTCGTTATTGACTACTTTGTTTCAAAAATTAAAAAAATGCATTAAGTATTGTTGGAGATCTAGTAACTATTTTTGTTTAGTTATGTACTACTCTTGTATAGTCAATGGTTATGTAAAAGTAGTCACCAGAACTTTGAAAACAAAAGTATTCAATAATTAAACTAGACTAATCAATAGCTATGTAAGAGAAGTCACAAGGAGTAAGGACAATATTGCTATTTTACAATATTTTAAATTTTCAAAATAGTATAAGAGGTTTGATTTATGATTTTGAAAATCACCCACCCTATTCTGTCTTTTAGCATTTTTGAGGATATTTTAGTGTCTTTTGTTATGAACAACCAAAACCCAACCACGGATGGGCCAGCAACGACAGGATCAAGTACTGGGGACTCAGCCCAAGTCCAACTAAGGCATAGCACGCGGGTGAGAAAGAGCACATGGAAATTGCGTGAGCTTGAGGCCGGTACGTCAGTATAAAAACTATGTCAGGACGTGAAGGGAGGGGTGTGCATGATTTGGAGAATCTTCTCTCTAGCGTCTTCTCTCTCTCTGGATAGGTCTTCTGTATTTCCTTGCTTTGTTATCTTTTCTATTATATTGAGTGCTTGGCTATATTCTATTGATACACTGTGGCAATTTGAATATATAAATATATCTTCGATTTGCATTCGCATCAATTAACTGTTTAAGTCATTCCATTTTTGGTGCTTTCATTGAGAGACCTCAGAAGATATGGAATGGCCAATAACACATGTTTGAAAGACCTGCAAAACGATATGAAAAAGATGAATGACTTTGCAGAGGGCGCTAAGGGGCGACTTGACCGAATCGATGAACAGTTTGATCAGACGGACGTGTGATTTGATTTGATAGAGGGGCGTTTCAACCAGTTAGAGGCAATGCTACAGTCGGTAGTCTGGGCTGTGGCCGTAATATCATCGCGTCCTGAAGCAGCTCTAGAGGTCTCTTTCTCTGGGACGTCGGAATAGGCTGTACCCCACAACACTCCGTTTCAGAAGATGTTGAAGTTAGATTTTCCCTGATTCGATGGCCAAGATGCTCTTGACTGGCTATACAGAGCAAAACAATACTTTAAATATTTTGGTGTGCTGGAGCCACAATGACTAGTGATCACTTCTGTACATATGGATGGTAACGTCTTATTGTGATTCCAAATGTTGGAAAAAGCCAAACGAATACCGTATTGGGTAGCCCTGGCAAAAGCAATCGAACTTCAGTATGGCCCATCAAAGTTTGATTATGCTCGATTGCAATTATTTAAACTCACCCAAGCAAGGGTTGGTAGAGTCTTGGAGGCGTATAACTCCAAGTTTATGACCTTGGCAAATAGAACAGAGGACTTACCAGAGGCAGTGTTGCTCGACTATTATATGGGAGGGTTAAATCCGGATCTAGAGAGGAACGTATTGGTTTAGTGACCCATGAATGTTTTGAGTGCCATGCTACTATCCTATTTATTTACAGACGCCACTAGTTCGGATGTATCTGTCCCTGTGTCAGAATACAAGTCTCAGCTTAATAGCTCATATGGTATAACAATATCACCGAAGGCCATAGTGCCATATTCAGGGCCCCACACCAACACCACCACTACACAGTCTAGTGGAGGAAAAGCCAATTGGCCTCCCTTATTGCCGAAACCCAACACACCGCCAGTTAAGAGGATGACAACGATGGAAATACAGGTCAAGCAAGAAAAGGGCCTTTGCTACACATGTGATGCCAAATTCTCACCGGCTCATCGATGCCCTAACCGACAACTAATGATGCTTCTTAATGAAGATAAGGAGGACATTCCTTTCATCAAAGAGGTGGAACCCAAGGAACCAGATGTGACTCTACATCATTTATCTCTTCATGCCTTAAGAGGTACACAGGGGCCTGCCACTATCCGTTTTAATGGAGAGATTCAAGGGACTAAGGTACAGATTCTGTGAATAGGGAAAGCTCCAACAATTTCTTACACCCCAAGATTGTTTGATATTTAAAAATCCCGATAGAGCTCACGCCTGAGGTCAAGGTTCTAGGAGGGACTGGACGTATACTGACTAGCTCAGAACTAGTGAACAACACCCCTGTTTAGATTAACAAGCACAGCTTGCACATGTCCTGTTTCGTTCTACCTATGGCTGGAGTAGATATGGTGATTGGCGCTAACTGGTTAGAGACCTTTGGACCATACGTGGCGAACTATAGCATGTCCACCATCAAATTCTTACTGGGTGACCAATTCATAATGTTGAAGGGATACAAAGGGCTATCCGCGAGTCAAACCCAATGCCACCATTTGATATGATTGACTAATACAGAAGCCATTGTGAAGTTATATATGCTACAACTGATGCTGGAAGAACCCCCTACTGAAACGATACCAGATGATATGAAAGAAGTGATAGAGAAATATGGCAACATATTTACATCAACTCACGGCCTACCACCAGCACAGGGCCACGACCACGGCATTGACCTCCTCCCTGGAACAGGTCTTATAAAAGTACGACCATACCATTATCCGATGAGTCAAAAAGATGAGATCGAGAAGATGGTTGATGAGTTGTTGGTAGAAGGATTGATTTAACCAAGTGTCAGTTCGTTTTTGACTCCAGTCATACTGGTTAAAAAGAAAGACGGCACGTGGTGCTTCTGTGTGGACCACCATGCTTTAAATTCAGTCACAGTGAAGGATGCTTTTCCCATGCCTACTATTGATGAACATGGATCAATTTTTTCCTCCAAACTTGATCTACGACTGGGGTATCACCAAATTTGATGAAGGCAGCAGATAGGGAGAAAACGGTGTTTAGAATGCATCTCGAGCTCTATGAATGGCTAGTAATGCCCTTTGGTTTAACCAATACACCAGCCACCTTCCAAGCATTGATGAATACGATATTCCATCCATTTCTTTGATGATTTGTTCTGATATTCTTTGATGATATACTCATTTATAGTGACTCTTGGGAAGCGTATCTGTAGCATGTGGAGTTAGTCTTGTAGTCTTTGACTCGAAACAGGTTTGTAGCTAAACTGAGCAAGTGTTCCTTCGGTCATCAACGAATAGAATATTTGGGGCATATTATTTCTTAGGCAAGGGTTGAGATGGATAGGTCTAAGATCATAGCAGTGCAGAACTGGCCTCCTCCAACAAACATACGACAACTCCAAGGGTTTTTGGGTCTCAACGGGTATTACCGCAAGTTTGTTCAATATTATGCTAAGATTGCAGGCCCATTAACTAATTTGTTGAAGACAGATGCATTCGCCTAGTCCAGTGAGGCCCAAAGAGCATTTGATAACCTAAAGCATACCCTCACCATCGCTCCTGTGCTGGAACTACTGAATTTTGCAAAGACATTTATGCTGGAGACTGATGCGTCTGGTGCTGGAATTGGGGCAGTATTGAGTTAGAAGGGTCACCCAGTAGCCTTCTTTTCTAAGAAATTTCACCTCGGATGCAGAAGCAATCGGCTTATGTCAGAGAATCATATGCAATAACAGAGGCAGTGGCTAAATTCCGTCATTATTTGTTCGGCCGACACTTCATCATTCGCATGGATCATGCGAGCTGAAACATCTCATGAAGCAAACAATTCAGACCCCTGAACAGGAACTCAGTTTACCGAAGTTATTAGGCTATCAATTTAGTGTTGAATATAAACTTGGATGTTCAAACCAAGCTGCAGATGCCCTGTCCCGTCAAACTTGCTTTGCTATTTTGCAATTGGAACATACATTGTTAGACTCCATTTATAGCCAGTTGCATTCAACATGGTTGATAGATATGAAGACACGCATTTCATAGCAACCCGAAGCTTTACCCCACTATCATTTGAAACAGCACTAATTATACTGGAAGAATCATTTGGTAATTCCTCCTGATCTGCCCAGTGTTGTCACTCAGATCTTGCAAGATTTTCATTCTTCCAAAGTGGGGGGCCATGCAGGATTCTTACGCACATTTCACCATTTTGCTTCTCTGTTCTTCTGGCCCCATATGCAGAAAGATATTAAATTGTTCATTAAGCAGTGTTGTGTGTGTCAACAGGCCAAGGCTTCGCAATTACATCCAGCCGGGTTGCTCAATCTGTTACCAATCTCGAACAATATATGGGAAGACATCGCCATGGATTTTGTGACTGGTTTACCAGTGGTGCGTGGATACTCTGTAATTTTTATGGGATCGACTCTCAAAATATGCCCATTTCATACTATTGTTCACGAATGATTCTAGTCAGACTATGGCAGAGAGTTTTCTTGTTAACGTTGTAAAACTTTATGGTATCCCATGCTCCATTGTCTTGGACCGGGATCATTCTTTTATGGCAGCCTTCTGGAGGCACTTAATGAAATTGCAAGGCACTTGGTTAAACATGAGTTCAGCGTATCACCCACAGATCGAAGGTCAATCAGAGGTTCTAAACAAGTGCTTGAGATGTATCTACAGTGCTTTGTATATGATTATCCACGGCACTGGTTGGCTTATCTACCGTGGGCTGAATTTTGGTACAACATGTCCTTCTATATTGCGATTGGAATGGCACCTTTTAAGGTGGTTTATGGTCGAGATCCTCCCCTTTTGTTGCACCATGCATCAGTTAAGGATACCCCGTATGATGTCCACCATCAACTCGAGCAGCATGATGAACTGTTATGTGTTCTCAAGGTGAATTTACAGAAGGCACAGGCTCGAATGAAGCATTTTGCAGATAAAAAAAGAAGAGGTTGAATTTTCTGTCGATGATTGGGTCCTGGTCAAACTCCAACCATATCGCCAACACTCTGTTCAGCTGAGAAAGTTTCAGAAGCTAGCTTTGTAATTTTTCAGAGCTTTCCAAGTAGCAGAACATATCGGTAAGGTCGCTTATTGATTGCATCTACCACCCCACTCGCGAATCCGCTCGGTATTTCACGTTTCCCTCCTCAAAAGGTTCGAAGGTATTGTTGATCAAGGATCGTATCTCCCCTTGCCACTAGCTTCGGTTC
This sequence comes from Neltuma alba, assembly GCF_004799145.2. Lineage (NCBI taxonomy): Eukaryota > Viridiplantae > Streptophyta > Magnoliopsida > Fabales > Fabaceae > Neltuma > Neltuma alba. Next base: position 369,334 of record NW_021635344.1, on the reverse strand, counting down.
CTGAAGGGCCCATTAGTCAACCACTGGACGTCCTAAAGTCGCGATCCGTTAAACACCACGGTCAATGGACTACATAGTATTTGGTCCAATGGGATGGTTCCATGTCGCCTTCATGGGAATGGAGTCATGATTTGCACCAGATGTATCCTCGCCTGAACCTTGCGGACAAGGTTCGTTTCAAGGGGGGGTAATGTTATGAACAACCAGAACCCAACCACGGATGGGCCAGCAACAGCAGGATCAGGTATTGGGGACTCAGCCGAAGTCCAACCAAGGCGTAGCACGCGGGTGAGAAAGAGCTTGTGGAAATTACGTGAGTTGGAGGCTGGTACATTAGCATAAAAACTATGTCAGGACGTGAGGGAGGGGTGTGCATGATTTGGAGAATCTTCTCTCTGGCGTCTTCCCTCTCTCTAGACAGGTCATTTGTATTTCCTTGCTTTGTTATCTTTTCTGTTACGTTGAGTGCTTGGCTGTATTCGGTTGATACACTATGGCGATTTGAATATATAAATATATCTTTGATTTGCATTCGCATCAGTTAATTGTTTAGGTCATTCCGTCTTTTCCCAATAAAAAAAAATCAGTATATAATGTTTCCTAAAATTAATGCGTATACCATAAGGCACCCTGGGAATTTCTTTAGAGCCTCATTGAGAGTTCCTTAGCAATCTCATAAAAAACGTTACATCATAATGTATGTGTTTTAGATTTTTAGTTCGTTTTTATTAATTAAACAGAATAAAAAAGGCCAATGAAATAAATAAACAAAAAAATAAAAAAACTGCGATGATAACAATAAAAAACTAATAATTTATAATTATGGATTTATAGCACCCTTATAACCAAACAAGAAAAATATAAAAGACTAACTCAAACCTGATCTTAACCTAGCTATAGTTAAAATGATAATCTACATTATCCATATTAGATATTTATGCTATATCTCATCCAAAAAAAAAAAAAAAGAAGATATTTATGCTATCGAACAATATACAAATACTAAAAAAATAATAAAAATGAATATAAAATATTCCTCTAGTCTATAATGAATGACCTAATCAAGGAGATAATGTTAGTTTTCAATGTAAGACCTATTTCATATGTTGATTAGTTTTTTCTTAGAATAACCCTATTGATATTCCCAGAACAATAATCAAGTAGAATAGGAAAAAAGAAAATTAAAAAAAGACGCTTAGAATATTTTAGAAAAAGCATATTATACTAACTAATTTAACTAACATTCTTAATCTACTTAAATTAGTTAATTAGGTTTTACTTTAACGAGCACAGGAGTAAATAATAATCAAATGAAAAAATCTTTCACATAAATCAAAATAAAACTCTTCTCATATGTTTACTTTGTATACCGTAATTAAAATCATAATTTGATTTACTCACAAATACCCCTAAAATCAACAGTTGTGACAGCAGAAATACTCTTTTCTTTTGATGGAGGCTTCACCAAAATCAACCGTATCTTGTGACTCCATCAATACTCTTTTCTTTTGGTGGAGGCTTCACCACGTTTATGAATCATCGATACTCTTTTCTTTTGGTGGAGGCTTCACCACGTTTATGAATTTATGTTCATACCATTTCTTGTGTCCTTTTTGACTCACCAATGAAATGACATTGATGGTTCCTCAACCTATGACATTTTTTAATATCTTGGGACCATGGGGGAGCAGGACCCCACACATCTGAATGAATAATATAAAAAGGAATTTGAATTTTCTTATTACTGCTAGAAGGGGAAAAAGTTCGAATTGGTCCCAAGAATAAAGTGGAGTTTTATATGATCTGAAATGATAATTTTAATGAATTACTATGTATGAAAAAGATAGTTGAGCCACTAGGCTAAAAGAAAATTCTAGGAAAAATCCCAAAAAAGTGATGGTTAAATTTTAAAATTCCAAGTCAGTATTGGTTACTACATTTATAAAGAGAATGACTATATTCGAAAAGCAAATGACAACACATTTTTTTTTTAGTAGTTCTTGATTTGGAATTTTGAAACTCAACAATCATTTTTTTGGGATTTTTCCAAAAATTTCAGTCCTCTTATTCTATTTATAGGATATTTTCAGCATATTTCATATAGACTAAAAAACATTTTAAACAACATTAATTCTCAATTAAAATATAATAACTTTTCAATATTATTCCTATTTAATATATACATATTTCAAAAAAAATGACTATCTCCACTATAATATATAAAAGACAAAATAGTATATTGATGCTAAAAATTTAATAAAGTGATTTATAAATAAGACTAAAAGAAATATTTTCTCTCTACCTTATAAATAGGATCAAAAGAGTATAAATAAATTTGATGCATCTTAATTCAATGCTTTAGTTCTAGCATATATTCTGGCAAAAAAGGTAGTTCTAGCATATATATTAATTTTTTTTGGGACTTACCATCCTTTATTAACTGTAATACTTCCTAACTAACTAAACTCGTCGGACTCATGAGTTTTATTGAGGATAACTTTGATATTTTATAATAAATGACCAATTTTAACTAACTTTATTATTATGCTTATAGTAAGAATTGGAAAAAGCAAAACTTAAGAAGCGATATTTACATCAGAATAACTCGATTCAGCTTTATCAATGATATCTTGTAATGAAATAGATGCTCACCATCAATTTTGCCTCATTTTCTGGTTATGTATCCAACTAAATAACATTGTTTCCACAATCAATGAACAAATGGTTTCAATTTTAAGAGCAGTGGCGTGAACTTAATTAACAGCAGATTTTACAGATATAACACCATCAAGGGATGGTATCTAGATTCTAGATAACATGTCCTCTCCTCTACCAATAATAAATATTAAAGCTGATACACCAAAAGGGCATGGGATTTTTAATACTTTTTTTTTGGTCTTCCCAATTTTTTCCTAATCATTAATTTTTACGATATTTTGATTGTTCGCATTGATGAAACGGTGTGATTTTGTAAATTTCTGAAAAAAAAAAAACTCTAAAATTGTGTAGTTTTGATTTATTTTTCCTGAATATCTTCATTCTTAGGGCCCACTACAATAAATAATTTTTTTTGGCTAAACACTACAATAATATTGGCGCACGAAGGTCATTGAACGTAATTTTCTCTCTGTATATTGTGGGGTAAGGCATTAAGCGAAGCGTGTGGAATTTTCAGAAGTCGGTCAGAAGGAATCCAATTGCCTCCATACGTTTAAAGCCCACATTGAGATTTAAACAAAGCGAAAACCCAATTTCTATCCCTATAGTTTTGGTCAACTTTGGTCAAGGTTCCTGAAGTTTGTTTTTTAAGGAATTGGTCCCTCAAATTTAGAGCTGTTATACCGTTAGTCCTTCTGCTTCTTAATGGTGCTGATGTGCAGTAACGGTGTTAACGATGATCATGCGGCATGATTAGGTGACAAAAAATAAAGAGTTGGCATTTTTTGGGCTAAACGATTTGGACTCAGACAACTCTGAAAAAAAAAAAAAGAAAGAACCGCAGGTATGGATGGACGAGGGCTTGCGAGCAGAGGGAGTGATATCCGTGAAGAAGACGGGCGAGTTCAGAGTTCAGGAAATCGACGGAGGAGAAAGCAGAGATCATCCAAGGAGAGGGTAGAGATCGCGAAGGACTTGGGGTCAACAAAGGAGGCTTGAGATCGCGAAGGGAGTGTGGATGTTCGAACGACAAGAAGGTTTGGCGATGGTAGAGAGATCTGGTAACCTTCGACCTTGAATCATTCAGTTATCTCTCTTTTTCCTGTGATTTTCAATTCTCCCTGTTTCATTGCAAAAATAGAAGGAAATTGAAGGCATTTCCTTTTAATCGCCAAAAAGGCTTTCGGTATTGATTTTGAAACCCTCTATGTTTTGAACTCTCTCTACGAGCAATTTTGAAACTCTATCCCAAATTAGTGACGTCTTATGTGATGAGTTTGCCAAGCTTTTCTTTCCTTATTTCTAAATCTCTCGTCTCTTCTCTACCTCTCTTCGTGACTGGTTTGTTTTAAACTGGTCTAGAGATTTTTGCTAGTGCATGGGATCTTATTTTGGGGGTATCGGTCTGGGGTTTATGGATATGGAGGTATAATTCTGTTTTCAATTAGCATTATCTTGAACCATCTAATCCAGCGTTGGTTATTAGACGCATATGGAGATCATATGTACAGAGTAATGAAGTGAACTTCTACATGGTTGGATGGATGGATAATTGGTTTTTCGTATATCATTAGTCTCTAATGCCTTTGAAGCAGAGGAAATAGTCATCTTGAAAGGGCTAACTTTGGCTTGGGACTTTGGTTTCAAAAAGGTTATTTTCGAATCTGATTGCAAAAGCCTTGTTGCAGATCAAAACTGGAACCAATTCTTGCAGCTTGACTTTTTTTAATCCCCATATAGCCATCTTGCGGGTGATGTGTGACAAGGATTATATCGGATCTAATCCCCAAATTGGCTGGCCTTTTATTTTTCAGGCTTTAGCCCTCTCTTATTACCAAGAAAAGACTTTCTAGTCCCCAATTTGCTGCTTCTTGTTTTGGTTGCCACCATTCAAGATGTATTTTCTTATGCTTCTCATTGCGGTTTGATCTGGTGATTTTAGAGGTGCCCATTCTGCATAACTCCAATTTAATCAGTTTGGTTTTTTCGATGTTAACACCATTTAATTATTTTTTCTGCTAGCTCTATTCTAAAATCATTTACTAATGTTTATATGCTTTGTTTATTTTTTACGCATTTCATGGAAGTCTATAAGTTTTAAGGCTTTCTTTAAATCCTTTCTTTTATATGCTCAGTCATTTTTTTATTTTGTAGATATCAAAATATTCAAAGGTCGTGGAGAATATTGAGAGGAGATGGAATCGATATGTTGAGCATGACCAGGTTCGAGAAATTATAGCACTGACCGCGATAAATGGGACCCTTAAAAGTAGTCAACAATTGCAAGACAACTTGAGAATCTTCTTGTGATAACCTTTGAAAGAAGCCCTCTTGTTCTCACCAATTTTCAAAGGAAGGCTGGACGATCATCATTCAGAAAGGGAAAAAAGAAAGGCTCAAGCTCAAATATGTTATCATTAGCTCTGCAAATTCGGCTTTCTTCAACTCTGTTTCCAACTCTTGCTTTTATCCTTCCCTTGATATTGTATTTTAAACCTTATTATATTATCATTAATATCATTTGGCCTTTACTTTTAAAAAAAATTATGATCCGGACTGGATAATAGTGGATTGAAAACTAAGTTTGCCCTGATTAATAACATATCAATGTTGACGTCAATTTAGCACATAATAACATTTCCATTTCCCAATTCTACTATTAAAATAATATCGGTGCATTGCCATATTCAGTACAACAAATGGTAAAATATTTGTCTCACCCACCTTGTAGAACATTATTCCTTTGCTCCCAGATGATACACAATGTGATAATAATCCTCTTAGAAGTATCCACGTGAAACTCATCTTTGACATCCAGGTGAGGGAACCATATTTTAAGCCAGATAATAAGACCCTCCTGCTGTACGCACGACCATAAGCAGGATGCGTAAAACCAGATGCAAAATTCAGAATTCAATTCAAAATGGGGAAAAATTATGCACAACCAGAGGCAGAATTGATTCCAACAACGTCATACTTTATCATGGCCAGAAATTAAAGTCAACAAGAAAATAGTCTATGATGCCCAGCAACCAATTTCAGAACAAGAGAGGGTACAAAAACGCAATATACAATCTGAAAAAACAAATTACCAAAAAAGAAAGACAAGGAAAGAGAAAGAACCCCAAAAAAAAAAAAAAAGAACGAGGAGGAGGTGAAGGTGAAGATTACCGGCTCTCTCTGCCATCACCTTTTCTTCGAAGATCTATACTCTCTTCGTGATCTCAAGCCTCCTTTATCGATCCCAAGCCTTTCACGATCTCTACCCTCTCCTTCGATGATCTCTAGTCTCTCCTTCATCCATCTCTCTTCTCACTCGCTGAACTTGCTGCTCTTCTTCGCCGGTCACTCCCTCTCTGCTCCCCTCTCTTGTTCCAAACCCGTGTTTCTTTTTCCCCCACATAGATGTCTGCTTTAAAATGTCAAGTCATTATTTTTTGCCACCTAATCATGCCACATATTACCATTATTATTTCCTTATATTAGACTTCTTCCTTGTACACATTTGCCGTATTTATAAACTGAATTATTCTCATAATGTGATAAATTAATATTCGAATTCTTATTAAAAGAAATACTCATATTTGGTACTGGACAATGTATCAAATATTGTCTTCAATAAAAGAATACTTATACTTTAAAATAAAAAACTGGACTAACTTTTAACTCTAAGCGCTACTATTATCAACATGAACTAGGTCTAGTAGAAGTGATAAGTTTTTCATAACGTGATCAACTAAAATTTAAATTCTGATTAGGAGAGATTATCACATTTAATGCCTGACAGTATTTCATGTAACATTTTGAATTTTGTTTTTTGGAAAAATAGTTTAACAAGTATTTATGAAGTTTGAAGGAATTATTTTGAGAATTAGAGCCCTAAAAATATTTTTATGACTAAAAAGCTTAATTTGGGTGAAAATTTTGGGTGAGAAATTAAGAAAATAATTATTAAAATTATTTAATTTCTAAAAAATTTGAAAACAATTTATAAAATATTATTTTGAGTATATTAAAAACTCTGAAAATATTTATTTCCTCAAAAATAGCTTAAATAATTTTAAAGCTAAATTCTAGAGTAAAATGGGTCTATTTTTCTGAAAATTCAAGGAAAAACGGTTAGAAGTTAATTTTTGACCCCAAAAATGTGGAGAAATTATTCTGTACGCCAGAAAAGCTAATGGAAGAAGAAAATCTATCTAAAGCACAAAAGATTAATTTCTGGACTTATTTGATATTTTCAAAATAACAGGGATTAACTTGCAAGCAATTGGGGAAGGGCATGTTGGTCATTTCACTTCCTCCCATCCATTTGACTCGTCTGATTCACTCTTTCCCCTTCTCATTTCAATTCCACTTGACCGAAGGACCAGAGACAGTTGTGAGAGTTTGTGAGAGACAGAGAGCAACAAAGGAAAAGAGGAAGGATGTAAAATCACCTCCTAATTATCATTTAAAAATACTATTATGGTAGAAAAGAAAAGCAATTACATAAGGCTACCATAGTGAAAAGTTTTCCACTCATCATTGAAAATATTCTTGAATAAAAGATTTTGAGTGATTAGAACAAACATGACCAGGTTAGGGATGATTTAATTTCCCCAAACATGATTATAGGGAATAAGCCCCTAATTAATGCAACCAATCACAATTCCAAACATCTCAAATTGGGCTTTCGAGTGTCAAACCGAGAGTGATACCACTACCAAGCCCAAATATAAATAGAAACTAAATAGCTGGTATTACATATCATAAATAATCAATAAGTTCCAAAACAATCACAAGCACAGTCCTAAGGCGTCCAGCCTACTACCAGCACTAAAAAGTCCACAAAACCAGTTTAATAATCAAATCTCTAAACACTATAGTATGCAAAAGAAAGGGACCCTAGGTGGCAATATACAACCCTTGAACACATACAAAAAGAAGGGTGGAGGCAGTACAAGAAGCTATAAGAGCTTAGGTCTCCGAATTCTTCCCTGATGACGCGACTCTAGAACTTTCACCTGAAACATTAATAACCACGGGGTGAGATATAAGTCTCAGTAACCAACAGTCCAGCTCATCACACATACCACTATGTGCTCATGAGGTGTCAAGTGGGACAGTTATAAATAATAAGTAGTCATACATCACTATACTCATAGTTTAAAACATAATTCTCAAGTCTCATATCAGTGTATCAATACTATCATGCAAATATAATACCAGTGACCACATTCCCCCACTATGGGGAAAAACAAGAGCCAAAATGGCTAATCTCTCACCTTGGGAGATAATCCTAAGCCGATCCCTCACTTTGAGGGTTACGGACAAAGGGGGATGTTCCCTCACTATGGGGAAAGCGCCGGAAGCTAACCATCATGCATTAATGGAGGCACTCATCACGTGACGGTAATAAACACAATTCACTCTCCAATACCCATCATATGCATCGTGCTCAAGAAATTTAACAAGTGGTCAATCTCTAATTCCATAATTCATTTCCAAATCAAAATCTAGAGTAGTAACATATTATCATGAACCTAAGGATTGCATTTTCAAAACTCAGTCTCACAAGACATAGTCATTCCAATATATCAACATAATTCCAAATGTATAACAAAATAACTTTTATAGTTTCAAAACGATAAAACTACTCACAAACAACATATTAGCATATATAATGAGTGGAAAGTGGTTACCTCTCACTTAAGTAAGGATCAATTACCACAAACCAAGTTGCCTCGAGCACAACAACACCATTCACAAATAATCTACACAATCACGTAATCATCACATATTAGTTAATAACTAATTAAGTGGTCAACAATAATAATTGGGGACTCAAAATCCTAACTCAACCCAAACTCCTATCAACTTCCACTTGACCAATCCAAACTCAACACACTATCCTAATATATCAATCAACTTATAGGAATCCTTGATTGTCTCCCAATTACAACAATTGATTACAAGCCCCAATGTTCTCAATCTAAATTCACCATAAAAAAATACCCAAATATGAAAATCAATTCAAATCAACATTCTAAACCGATTAAACCTTAAAGCTAACTCATATTAACATACCCTATCATCAAACTCCTTTTTAAATCATTACAATATCATTAACCATCATAAATCTACCAAAAATCACAAACTTAAGTCCAAAATTCCTCCAAATGCCAAATCCAAGAAAACTAAACCGATTAAACACTTAGACTAGTCCATAAAAGTCTTTTAAACTCAAAATAATTGGTCAAAACCTCAGTCCATTTGAAATAATTGAAGAACCCTAAGATTCAACTATCTAAATCTTAAAAAATCTAAGAGTAGAAATGAGGTTAGAAATACTTACTTTGATATTTGGAAGCTCAAATATACTCCTAAGGATCGAAATCTACAAGTCCTAGCAAAGCTCCAAGGTTCCACCACCCTAACTCATCTGAAAAACACAACTAACACTAATTTTAAAAACCAGTTTACGACGTATTCGCCATGAGTTGGCCACAGTGAACCCACAGCCAATGGCACTTAAAAAGTACCCTTTATGTTAAGCCGTTGGCGAACCAATAGCCAATGGCACCTAAAAAGTACCCTTTCTGCCAAGTCGTTCACCATGGCCAACAACTAATGACACTTAAAAAGTGCCCTTTCTACCAAGCCATTCATTATGGCGTTGGCTACGGCTAACTCACAGGAAAGTCACACAACTAGCAAAGACTTAACTTTAAAAATTCATAACTAAGTCCACACATCTCCAAAAATTATAAATTAGGACTCTTTAGAAAGCTTGAGATGTCTATTTTCAAATTCAAAAAGAATGACCTAAAGATAAGATCGATTGGCCCTCCAAAATTCCTGATTTCCAAGACTGCTCAAAAAATATCTAGGGTCAAGACTCCCAATTAAATCTTAGTATTTCTAAGCCTCAATATCCAATTTCAACTACTTAATACCTCAATTTTCTGGATAATCAAAGCTTTATTAACTCAAATCCTTAGATTAAAACTTTGGATGTTACAAAGGAGGAAGCTGTTTGCTTGCATGCAATCAGTGATTTTGTGTAAGGTGAGCCCCCTGATCACCATTCTACATTTCTGGTGGATTTTAGAGTGGATTTTGCGTAAGGAGTTGATGGGGGATTAAAATCTGGTACTGTGGGAGAACAACTGATGTTAAACCAGAAACTGGATGATGATTTTAGAGTGTGTTTTTCGGACTGCATGAGCTTGATTTCCTCTGCATGTTGATTGTTTTTTTTTTTTGGTTTCTGGTTCATAGTTATCAGAACAGGGGTTTATCTAATGAATCAATAAAATGGCGTCTGGTTCTAAGTGCTGAATGATGAAGCAGTATGATATAGAAGTATACGTGCATTATGTTCTCTACAAGTTGAGTTTTGAGTTTAAGCTTCCTTGTTTTAGTAATATTAGCATTGGGTTATCTAATGCAAAGGCTAGCGGAAGTATATTTTCTGGTTTGATGGTTTTTTCGGTCATGGTATGAAAAAGGGAAAATAATGTTGTTGCATGTGAGTTTGTTCGGTTTTCTTATGGGAGGCTGTATAAAGTATTTAAAGTTTTGTGTGTACATGTGTGTGTAACTGAGGCATTTGGCTGTGGTGGTAGAGTTCAGGATTTGAAATTGAAATGGGAACTGTGGTGTTCTGTTTCAAAAGGATAAGCAATTTAATTATATATATTTGTTGCTGCAGTAAGAAATAGGGATCGTTTTTTCATATATATAGGTGTGGTCTTGGTTATGTGGGTAGGAAGTGTAAAACACTTTAAAAGTTGTAGAGGCGTGTTAATAGAGTAAGCATGAAATATATTTATATGTATGAAAGCTGCTTCTTTTCATTTGAAATTTAATTGCGAATCGAAGAGGATTTGTCTAATTATTATGCTGATACAAGTGATGGCTTAGAAGCTGGAAAATAGGTTTAAGAATTTAAAGCTTAAGTTGCCTGAAATTCTTGTTGCCTGAAATTCTTGAAGGCGCATTGTCATTGAATGAGAGGTTAGAAGTGAAAAATAATGATATATATACTTATAAGAGTTAGATTAATTTGTGGGTATTAAAAAAATTAGTTAAGTTACTTATTTATCACAAATGTGTATTGAATTATTAGAATTATCCTTTGGTAAAAACTCCTTGTAACCAATAAGAATATTTTGGGTAAAAATGAGAAATAAAGAGGATTGGAGTCATATATTTAGGATCAAATTCAACCCTCCACTAGCTCCTATATTAACAACTAGAGGCTGTGTGTGTGTGTGTGTGTGTGTGTGTGTGATGCTTGGGGATAAAATGAACTTGAATTTTGAATGGTTGGATGTGTTTTAAAATATGGAAAATATTTCCAGATTAGGTATAAGGTTGTTTAAAACAATATTAAGATATTAGGAAAGTGTCATAGTAATTACATAATGCTTGGAAGCTTTAGGGATTGAATAGTTAAGTTTGAGTGTTAATTTGGTTGCTGCTTTGAGAGAATATAATATCAACTTTGAATGAGAAAGAAAGTTTAAGTGCTTAAAACCTTTGAGGATTGAGTTAATGCCTAGAAGCTATTGATTAGTAATTATAGAATTGGCAAGAATTAAAAGTTGTAGTACTCAAATCAGGAAAATTTTTCAGGTTATGGAGGGTAGCTGAAATTGATTTGAAAGTTATTGTTTGAGGTTGGCTTGAGGTTTCTAAATGGTTGATAGGACCTTTAAATGACCAAAGGATGTTTAAAGATCTAAGTTGTTGAAATTGAGAGCTTTAAATATGGAAATTGATTGGACATTGCTGTTTGGTATTTGTAGATGTTACATAACTATTCTAAAGGTATGTTTAGATTAGCGGTGGCAAAACTAACTCTTATTTCAACTAACTTTTGTAAACTTAAATTAGAGTAAAAGTTAGTTAGTGTAATATGATTTATGTTTGGATTGGTGTTTGCAAAACATTAATTGAAAAAACTGAAACTTGTTTGGATGATTAATAGAAAAGTAAGTTTAAATATAAAATAACTAAAAAATGCATGAGTTTTATAATATACATAAGTATTTTGAGAGGTTATGTAACATATAATATAATTAAGTAGTTGTGTAACATATAATATAACTAAGTAATTTATTCATCTTCTTTAATCTTTTCAAATTAGTCTATTGGGGTCTTATATTAAAAACTGAAAGTAATATATCATATGCATACAATTTGATAATTTCAAAAAAAAAATAAAAAAATTAAATTTTATTAGGTAATTTTTGCTTCTTAGGAAAAAAAAAGCCAGAAATTATTGGGTTAAGACAAGACTCACTTAAATACCCTTATGGATTGAAGGTGTTCCAATTTTCCTTGGCAAAAAAAAAAAGGCATTCCAATTTTCCCTAAATTTTATAAATATGATTTGAACAATAAATAATAATATATTTGTTTTTAAAATATTCATGAAGCAGGGAATGAAGCCCAAGGGAAAAAAAGGTAAGAGCACAACCTCCTTGGACTCTACTGTGTTGGAATGAGCGGCGGAAAAGATGAAAGTAATAAAAAGTAGCATTGGGAAAGAAGTTCATTTACACCGGACCATAAGCCCATAAGCCCATTTAATAGCAACGCCAACCCAAACATAACTTTTATGCTAAGCCACTCAAAAAGCTACTTTTGAGGATGCAAAATTTGGTTTGGACCTCATTGTCGTGGTTGCAAACACACCCTAATTAAGTTTTTAATTATTATGTTTAGAGACTTAGAAGTAAAAGTCTAAACATTGTTTTTAGGACTGTTTGAGATTGGAAAGGTGTCAAATTGGATTAAAAACAAGGGAAATTGAATAATAAGATTATTATTGTCAGTTTACTGTTAGAAATGCATGGTGTTTAAAAATTTGATGTTTAAGGTACTTGAAAAGTTGCTGTCCAAATTTTGAAAGAGCAATGATACTTGAATTTGAAATGTGAATGGGATTTTGAAGCTCCATGAAGTAATTTTAGGGAGAGTTTTAATTGGTTACTATGTGTGGGTGTCTAAATTGTTAAGTTAGTATGAATGGAAGTGATTAGATAATGTATTAAAGGTACTTGGAAATAAATAGAAATTGAGGGATTATATGTTTAAATTATATGAATTGATTTAAGACTGAAGTGCTCAAGTCTAGAAGCAATAACTTTGGATTTTGTGTGTATGTATGTGGTGTTTTGGCTTAGGGGAACAGAAAAGAAGACATGTGAAAGGCTATTAAATGAAAAAAGAGGGAAGTAATATGAAAATAAAATGTTTTCTCCCAAGATGACCAATTATCATGTGAGGGTAGAGTTTTCGGATATAAGGAAGTTATTTAAATTATAAACGATAAATTGGAATAAGTGTTAACGTAACCTTGCAAACATAATAGGTTTTGACATTTGTCCGAGCTTGCACAGCAAACACCGGAAAAGAGGATAATAAGTTTGTTTTGGAAGAAAGCATACTAGGTGGTGGATTTTTAATGTCATATGCTTTATGGGTTGATTATTGCATGTTTATTTATGTCATAATGCTGACCGTGCATGAAAACATGTAATTTGTCCTTACATGAAATCATTAAAATTTTGATTTATGGATGGTTGTTTAATCATATTAGCATTGGCGCAAATGACGGAGTTATGCATTGCAGATTTATACCTAAATCTAAATATGGCTTTTAGATTAGTTCAAATTTAGGATTACTGGTTCAATTAAAATTTAATTGGAACCTGGGTCTTATTATTTATGCTGAGTCTTATATAGCTTTTTACTACAGAGCTGAACTACTAACTTGGTTTTAAATCAAGGTTTGGAAGGAGTGAAAGCCAACGTTTGTTGGGTATTGAAGCTTTAATCAAAGAGGGCACCATTCTACTACTTTCTTCTTCCGGCCGTGTAGCTAAATGAGAGAGAACATCATGTGGCCTTTTTTTTGTTTTTCCTGAGCCAAAGGAACTTGTCAATGGATATTGAACATTGTCTTCATTGTACTATAATTTTTAATTTAAATATATTTTATTTATTAGATTTAAATTTAACTTTTTTCTATTAAAATAATTTAACATTATATTATGTAACTTGATAATTCTTTTTATTTTTAATTATTGAATAAAAGTCATACCCATTTTGGTATTTTTGCAAACTAAATTTATCTATTCAATCATAATCCAAACAACTACTTTCATCCAATCTAACCTTTTCAAAAGCCAATCCAAATATAAATTACATTAACGAATTTAAATTTTACCCAATCTAACTTTTCCAAAAGCCAAATTGAAAATAAGCTACTTTTTCTACCTCCAATCCAAACAGGTACCATATGTCACTATATCATACGTAGAAAGTCTTGCTTTCAACGTCGCCATTGCATTTTCATGAAATCAACATCTTGTGGACAGCACAAGCACAATTCTCAGCACCAATATCCTCAGCAACACAAGGAGTCTCCATTTGCTTATTATTATCTTCGTACCAAGCAGACCGACTCTTGACAAACTCACTCACAAATGAATCTAACATTTCCAGCGACACGTGTTGCATCACAACCACATGTGATATATTCCCTTTGCTAGCCAAGCTCCACTTGCGAGCAAACGCATCATCTTGGGGCCTCTCGAACACCACAGTGTTGCTGAACTTGTTAAGCAATGCTCCGATGCCACGGTCTCTCAAGCAATCTCGAAGGTAGATCGCTTTCTTGATGCATTCTTGAACTTCTTGTTGAAGGCCATTGAAGCCTTTCTTGTTGAGAGCGTACCAAATGAAGATGGCAGCATGGCCTCCTCGACTTCCAGATATGGTGTTGTCTTTTGAGGCAATGTATTCTACTTTTTCGCTTGAGAGAAAATCAATGTGTCTTAAACGAGTTATAAAAATGCCACAAGGCATTGGACAGCCCAGGAACTTGTGCCCAGAAATAGTTATGCTTCCAATGGGTTTCTTGAAAGAAATATCCGGTGCCTGTGAATTCAACATGTGATGCATTATGATATTAGCTAGGATCACAATTTCTTTCATCATATTATACTCACCTGGACATCAAAGGTATCATCATTCCAAATAGTGCGGCATCACAATGAATGTAGAATCGATCTTCACTGAAACCACATTCCTCAAGCGACTTTAGTATAAGATCCAGGTCATCAATGGCTCCCTTTAAGGTAGTCCCTACAGCAAGACAACTCCCATTATATACTGTTATACATATATATACATGTATATGTATGTAGAAAGAGAGTAGGAAAAAAGACCTATGTTTAGGTTGATTATGGCTGGCTTGTCCTTGTTTGCACGAAGTGACTTCTTTAGCTCGTTATAGTCAATCTCACCCGAGATTAGAGTTCCCACTACCACACACTTGACTCTAAGAAGTCTTGCTACTTTCATCACTGAATAATGCGAGTCCCATGATGTGTAGATAATTCCTTCGGGATGTAGTTCCCTCCTGTTTCATTGGTAAATGAACAAATCGATCTTTACATATTCCCCCCCGGGGGGGACTCACTACACTTGGGTGTCTTATTTGTCTCAATATTTTATCACTTGAATTTATAGAATTGAGGCAAAATAAATTTTTAACAAGCTTATGATTAGGATTGAAAAAAAAAAAACAATAAAATACCCCCAAAATGGTAAAGGCCAAATTAGATGGATGAATTTCAAAAATCCAAATCAGACTCCTTGTACTATTTTAGAATTTTAAAATATTGTGAAATGACAATATTGCCTTTGCTCTCAACGAGTACTTTTGTATAGTTATATATCAATTACTTTAGTTTCATTATTAACTACTTTTGTTTTCGAAATTCTAATAATTACTTTTGCGTAGCTATTGACTATACAAGATTAGTAAATAACTAAACAAAAAATAATCAGTAGATATTCAACAACACTTAATGTATTTTTTTTTTTTGAATTTTTAAAACAAAAGTAATCAACAGTAAAACTACAGTAGCCAATAGCTAAGTAAGAGTAGTTACCAAATTTTTAAAAATGAAAATAGTCAATCATGGTGCTAAAGTAATCAATAGCTACACAAGAGTAGTCACCAGAGTTTTAGAAACAAATGTAGTCAATAGCTTTAAAAGAGTATTTAATACATAAAAAGGAATAATCACCAGAGCTCTGACGACTGGTCATGAAGTTTTGGTGACATGTTACAGAGCTTTGGCAGCTGGAAACCTGCTAATAGTGTTGATGTGGTAATATTAAAAAAAAAAAAGTGAAACGCATTTGCATCATTTTGCGAGAATTAAAAATTTTAGAATAGTATAAGAGGTTTTATTTAGAATTTTAAAATTCACCCACACTCATTTGTTATTTAGCAATTTTTGGTGTATTTTACTTTCTTTTTTTTTCCTTAGCATTGCTACTTTACTTCTCAAAAATCTAGTACGTTACCCAACTAAGATCCCCTGGACATTTCCTTCAGTTCCACCAGTCGTAATATATCCCCAATACTCATTCTTCTCTATTTTCCATAGTTCGGCAAACCAATGAAGTACGCACAGCTCAAATGGGTGTGAGTTAAGTGAATAGCCGCTGCCTATAAATGGATCACCAGCGTTGTTCAAGTGGAAACGTAGTAACTTCCCCAGTGCATCGTAGTTGAAGTCTAGATTCGTTGGATAACCTGCGTGCATATAATTAAAACTAGACTTAGAAACTCAAACTAGTAATGGTTGATATTTTCTTCTTCTTTGAATAATTTTGACGTAGATACATATTCATTAGAGAGATTTGATAGGGATTTAATCGGGCGTGAGACCGGCCATGAAACATGGACAAAGCTTAATCATAGTTTTATGGGATGTTGATTATTTTTCCGCAGAGAATATATACCATATGAATTTTAAATGACTTGATGTTAGAGTATAAATATCTAAGTATAACTAATTTATAATATTGGTTAGATTAGTTCAGTTAGAATAAAACTGATTGTACAGCTCACGTGTAGTCCTTTTCATACTTTGTATATATATCTAAGATGAAATAATAGAAAAATAACTTTCCCATTCTTATCACCATGTTCACTCCGTAACATGGTGTCAGAGCATTTATGCTCTCTCCTTCTCCTTCCTCGATTTTCTCGCCCTTCTCTTTCTTCCTGACTTTGCAGTATTTTTTTTCTTACTTTGAAATGTCTTCTTCTGTTTCTTCTTCAATTTCTGAGCAAGAATATTTAAATTAAAGCGAAAAAAATTACCTAAGAAATGATCTCTTGTGTGAGACATACGGTCGACATAGTGATCAATGACTTTACCCAATTCGGCGTCATCCACTCCGTTGAACTGAGAGATGGTAGGACTGATCATCGAATGTCCACTCTCTTGTGCGGCTTCCTCCATTTTCTTTTCTTCTTCTTGGATGGGCTTGGCGGAGATAAATTTCAATGGCAAAATCTGCTTCCTTTATACAGGCGTAGTGTGATGTCGACAACTGTCTACCAATCGAACAAAAGACTATTAGGATATGGGTCTTAGGCTTTTAGCCACAAAAATAAAAATACAAAACTAAAAAAGGAGGCCAAAAGTACTACTCCCTCTAGACCTTATTATAAAAATCCACTAACTAATCCATAGGTATAAATAAACACAATTGAAAGTATTAAATTTGTTATAAAATTGAAGTGAGTTTCAATATTAACCTGATTAATTACACTGAATTCCAACATCATATTAATGTATACTTTCTTACTATTCTTATTAAATTTGGCCATATACAAGAAACGTTTAATACTCAAACTATCAAAGGGTCTTACATAAAAAGGACAAAAAAATTTCTTCTAAAAAGGCTCGAACAATAAGAACTAGAGGGAGGAAGCAAGACTGTAAGGACTGTTAGGTTCGGTTTTGAAATAATATTAAAAATATCCTCTTTTGTGTTTTATAACATGAAAGTGTTAATATCAAACCATTTGAAAAGATACAGTATTTTGTCACATTAGGGATGCAGTTTATCAATAATCCAAAATTAGAAACTTCTTATGGCCTATTTGGATTCGCGTTAGAGTGACTTATTTTCAATCGGGCTTTTGGATACTTAAGATTAGATGAAAATTAGATTGAGTAATTTATATTTGGATTGACTTTTATAAATAAACAAGTTTATAAAAATAGAGTTGTTTGGATTATTATTGAAAAATCAACCTTAGTTGTAAAATGACTGCAAAGAACATGAATTTTAGTATGAACATAATATGAAAACTTTAAGAGGAATATGAAAAAAATAATAATTATAAAAAATTAAAAAGTTATATATTTACATAATACTACCTCCAATTCAAAATATAAGCATCAAATAACTAAGTCATGCAATTCAAAAAGTTAGTTAAAATTAGTTAAATATAATAATAAATATGTAAAAAGTGTAAGTTATTTTTCTAATACACTATTTTTTATTGAGAGAGTAAGTGGGAGAGAAAGTAAGTGGAAAAAGGTATGAGAGATATAATTAATTAGTGGTAAAATGAAAAAATACATTAAATGGTAAGACAAATTCAATTTGTAGCTTATAAAAAAAAAAAAAAGCCAAGCCTCTTCAAAGATTTGATGTTTATATTTTGAACAAGAGGAAGTATAAATTTGAATATAACTAAGATGATACGGTGTGATCTATGAAAATTTTCTTAAAGGTAAGACCCAACCTTTTTTTTTTTTTTCTTACTTCTTTTTTCAGGTTTCAAAAGCCATTGGCATTAAAGTTCTGCGTATAACTTATCGTGACTTTTCACCCACAGCCTTAAGGCCGCTACAAATGCTTCAATTACATCCCATCGCACGATTGCCTTTTTCATCACACGTTTTGGTGACATAACGTGTGATAAACAAGCTCTTAGAGTTTTCGTTGGCTTCAACGAGCCCTTAAAGTTTGAAAAACTCAAAAATCACTTAAAAAAGTTATTTTACATAAATTAATATAAAAATTTTCTAACATACTTATCTCGTGTAATGTAAAATCATTTTCAAAAAGTTAATCTAAACACTCATCTTTATTATCCTTTTAATCTGCTGATAACTCTCATTTATAGACGTTATATGTTTACATGCATTTCATTGTTTTTCACGTTTCCTACTGATAAATTTGCGCTTCAAATAGCTAGCCTTGGCCATGTTAAGTACATCTATATATGTGTGTGTGTGTTTGTTCTATCCATTTAGGAACTTGAGCACTACAACTGAGGAAGCAAAAAAGCAGTCACGAGCGCAAGTGTTCTTGTAAATTATGCAAGTACATTTTCTTTTAAGAACGGTGTGTTTCAATTTTGCCCAAAACTTGATATTTTGAGCTATTAAAGCATAAATTTGTTTTGAAAGCTTTTACTTAGGATTAATGTTTTTCCTTATTTTTTGCGGGTTTTACCAGGAAATGTTAACAATGATGCAATGTTATCTTTTACTATTAAAAATATTAATAATCAATGTCAATATTTTAATGGTCAGTGTTAATATTTCTTAATGGGGTGGGACAATATTGCTACTTTTTGGGAATTTCGGGTGGGCATTGTTCAACCTAACGACTTTTGGTGTAACATTGGTCCTAAGTGAATACTTCCTAAACAAATCTACTCCATAAATTTATTTTAAATTAGCAAGCACAATCTATAAAGTAAGTGAGTTTTTTTTTTCGTAAAAAGATAATACTCACATCAAGTTTATTTTTTATATTTATTATATTAAGTTCTCTGATTATATATATCTACCTATCTTATTTTCAAAATAGGATCATTAATTATAAATCAACATGAAAACAAATTATAACACACATTCATGCGTGATTAAAAAAACCTAACATAACATAATAAATTTAAGTAACTTGATCTATGTATTTTCCTTTGTAAAATACGTAATAATACTTGTAAGGACATTTTGATCATTTTACAATTCAAATCAATGCTGGTACCACTCATAGCGAATGCAAGATTTTTTTTAGTGATGATAAATATTTTTGTTTGCTGAGAGCCTCTTGCAGTTAGTTCATTTGTTTTCGGAAAAAAAGACAAGAAAATATCTTTAAATATATAAGATTTCATATCAGTGTTGGTAAAAATCAAAAGTCCACATCAAAATAGGGGTAATGATTTGGTATTTCTAAAAGTTGGCCTAAAATAAGCTTGTCCTTGATAAATTGATAAAAAGAAAGACAATACATAAAGCATGTTAATGCAGCCCACCTATATAATGGTGTTATCACTCTATATGAAAGAGTTGTCAATGGCCTTAATCAGTTAGAAGCATGTGATTTGCCTAAGTTTGTTAATTGGTTTTCCCTGTAATGAATTTTCTTGATTACTTATTGTCAACAATATATAAAAATGTTATTAATCTAATTAGAAGAGTTGTCAACCCGCCTAACAAGGTTGTAATGAATTTTCCTAGTTAGTTGTTGTTAATACTTATAAGAGTGTTGTTAGTCTATCTGAAAAAGCTGTCAACATGCCAAACAAAGTTGTTAATCTATTTATGTGATGGCAATTGGAGTGTTTTGTTATGAATTTCCCACATTATTTGTAGTGAATACATATAAAGGAGACAACTGATTAGGACTATTGACAACTCTTTTAAATTGATTGACAACAATTATATAAATATATATTTAGCGAAATTCATTACAGGGCAAACTAATTGAAAAACTTGGGCAAATTACATGTTTTGCCCTTGTTAGGTGTGTTGAGAACTATTGTTCATTTTGCCAATTTATCAAGGGCAAGCTTGTCTTTTGCCAGCATTTGAAAATGCCAAATCAATATCCCTATTCTTATGTGGGCTTCTACTTTTCAATAGCACTTATCTAAAATTTTGTATATTTATGGATATTTTTCTGTCTTTTTCCCTTTGTTTTCTTCTTTGTAATTTTTTTTTATTTTGAACTGTTTCTTATTTCCTCACTCATTGAAAAAAATGATAAATATATTTGTCCTCGATACTTATGAATAATTTTCTCAATTAGATTTAATAGAGTGGAGCCTAATCATATACTACTCCTTATAACTAATATAAGAACTAGAAAATTAGTTAAATTATTTTTTTGTAATAAATGTATTTTGATTTTCATAATACTCTATTTTATAATGCATCGGATGAGCTACCCCTTGACGTGGAACTCCCTTAATATGTGCAACTGATATGGTTATTTTGTGCAAAAATTATATATTTGAAAAGCAAAGTTGATTGAAATATTATATTTAGAGGGTATTTGGGTGAAAACGAAACCATAATTCTAAAAATGATTTTACGATATATAAAATATATATGTGGGAGAGTTTGGCTCAGGAAAAATACTTTTTTTTTTTTGGCCGAAGCTCAGGAAAAATACTCTGAAAACCACTTTTACCTTTCTGACTGCTATAAATATATATATATATATATATATATATATTTAAAACATGAACTAGCTGGCATCTTAATCAAGTTAAAGCGCGTGCGCGCATTCAATGCATGCATGTGCGTCTCTTCTCATTGAATTAATTTTGTGAGGTCATCTGCCCAACCAACAAAATAAATAACAAGTTTGATCTTGATCTGCCCACATTTTAGGCATGCTTTATATAAATAGTCTTAGTAATATATATATATATATGATTTATGACAAATAAAAAATCAATATATTTTTGAGAAAAATGTTGACAATAATTTAATATAATGATAAAATTTCCATAAAAGACGCTACATCATAATGTCAATGTGTTTTAGATTTTTAGTTTGTTTTTATTAATTAAACAGAATAAAAAAAGGCCAATGAAATAAATAAACAAAAAAATAAAAACTGAAATGATAACAATAAAAAAAACTAATAATTTATAATTATAGCACCCTTATAACCAAATAAGAAAAATATAAAAGACTAATTTAAACCTGATCCTAACCTAGATATATTTAAAATGATAATCTACATGATCCATATATTAGATATTTATGCTATATCTCATTTAAAAAAAAAGATATTTATGCTATCAAACAATATAAAAATAATAAAAAAATAATAAAAATGAATATAAAATATTCCTCTAGTCCATATATAATGAATGACCTAATTGGGGAGATAATGTTAGTCTTAAATATAAGACCTATTTCATATGTTGATTAATTTTTTCTCAAATTAACCCTATTGATGTTCTTTGAACTATCAAGTAGAAGAGGGAGAAAGAAAATTAAAAAAAGACGCATAGAATATTTTAGAAAAAGCATATTATACTAACTAATTTAACTAACATTCTTAATTTACTCAAATTAGTTAATTAGATTTAACTTTAAGGAGCATAGGAGTGAATAATAATCAAACCAGAAAATCTTTGTCACAAATCGAAATAAAACTCCTCCCATATACTTTGTATGCCGTATTTAAAATTATAGTTTGATTTTCACACAAATACCCCCAAAATCAACAGTATCTTGTGACTGCAGAAATTCTCTTTTCTTTTGATGGTGGCTTCACCAAAATCAACCGTATCTTGTGACTCCATCAATACTCTTTTCTTTTGGTGGAGGCTTCACCACGTTTATGAATTTATGTTCACACCATTTCTTGTTTCCTTTTTGACTCACCAATGAAATGACATTGATAGATCCTTGTAACCGATGACATTTTTTAATATCTTGGGACCATGGGGAACAAGAACAAAGTAGAGTTTTATATTATCTGAAATGATAATTTTAATGAATTACTATGTATGAAAAAGATAGTTGAGCCACGAGGATAAAAGAAAATTCTACTCCTCTTATTCTATTTATAGGATATTTTCAACGTATTTCATATAGACTAAAGAACATTTTAAACAACATTAATTCCCAATTAAAATATAGCAACTTTTCAATTTTATTCCTATTTAATATATACACATTTCAAAAAAAATAATATCTACACTATAATATAAAAAGACAAAATAGTATATTGATGCTAAAAATTTAATAAAATGACTTATAAATAGGGCTAAAAGAATCTGCCTTCTAAATAGGATGAAAAGAGTATAAATAAATTTGATGCATCTTAATCCAATGCTTCAATTCCAGCATATCTGGCAAAAAAGGTACTTCTAGCATATATATTAATTTTTTTTTGGGA
This sequence comes from Neltuma alba, assembly GCF_004799145.2. Lineage (NCBI taxonomy): Eukaryota > Viridiplantae > Streptophyta > Magnoliopsida > Fabales > Fabaceae > Neltuma > Neltuma alba. The sequence continues at coordinate 346,639 of NW_021635344.1, read as the reverse complement.
CTTAGCATCCTTTATTAACTGTAAAACTTCCTAACTAATTAACTAAACTCGTCTAACTCATGAGTTTTATTGAGGATAACTTTGATATTTTATAATAAATGACCAATTTTAACTAACTATTATTATGCTTATAGTAAGAATTGGAAAAAGCAAAACTTAAGAAGCAATATTTACATCAGAACAACTTGATTCCGCTTTATCAATGATATCTTGTAATAAAATGGATGCTCCTCATCAATTGCCTCATTTTCTGGTTATGTATCCAACTAATAACATCATTTCCACAACACTGCAATAAATATTAGCGCACGAAGGTCGTTGAACGTAATTCTCTCTTTGTACATTGTGGGGTAAGCTATAAAGCGAAATGTGTGGAATCTTCAGAATTCTGTTAAAAGGAATCCAATTGCCTCCATACATTTAAAGCCCACATTGTGATTAAAAAAAACACACGGACAACATATATTAATAATTATTAATTAGACGCCTAACAATTACGGCATGAAATAAATACTGTGTCAAATTTTTCTCGTACAAAAGCTCTAATGTAATATTAATTTCTACTCTTTTTCATTACCCTTATTAAATATGGACATACATAAATATATATGATAGATGATAATACCTCATTCGTAAAAAAATATTCTCTAAAAGATGTTCTACACTACCTCCGGTTCTAATTATAATATCTCATTTGTAAATTAAAAACAAAGTCTTATAATTACCATTAGATGTAGTAATAAGAATTGGATGTATCATAAGCTTTGTGCACATGATAGATGATACATAAAACCAGCATACAAGCCTCGTACAAGTACTATTCCACAATATAGCATACTAATATAAGAATTAAACCAATCTATGCCTAATCATCCTGTTGAAGCCAAGTATTATTCTGAAAATTAATAGGAGAGCTAGTACAACAGCCTCTTCTATGAGTAGCGGAACAGGAAAAATGAAAAAAATATCTGACTCCTCCTCTCTGTAAGCTATTGGAAATGGAAATACAGCAAAATTAAATAAAGGAAGGTGCTAAAAAACATAGATCGTAGGGAGAAAATTAAAGTAGAGAGGAACATCGACAAATTCAAAGGAGAGAAGAAAATCAGGAAAAAAAAAACATATTCAAATATGGATATTGTTTAATGGTCAATACCAAAGGCTTACAACAAAAATAATTTTAACACTATAAGCTCTAAGCAACCTAAACCTAAGATAAGCTTAAAAATAGAAATTATAAAAATAAGGAACACTACTAAATAAGAAATAATCTTATAAATATTAACGTACTCTAAATCATAGAAATTAATAATTTTTTTGCCAACGATCATAAATTAATAATAAATCTTCCTGATCAAGAGTAGATTTCAACTATTCATCACTATTGTCATCTTTCCATACTGCATCACTAGTGGCTTACAAAACCCTCCAACTTTGCTGCTGCTTCTACACCGTATGCCCATTAACTCTTGAGTATTATGGCCCATATTACCATTACTATTTCTTTACATTGAGTTTCTTCCTTGTGCACCTTTGATGTATTAACTGAATTACTCTCACAATGTAATGAATCAATATTTGAATTCTTATTAAAAAAAATACTCACATTTAGTACCTGATAATGTATCAAATATAACTATCTTCAATAAGAGAATACTTATGCTTATTAAAAAAAAACTGGACTAACTTTTAACTATAAGTACTATTATAATCAACATGAATTAGGTCTAGTAGAAGTAATAAGTTTTTCATAACGTGATGAATTAAAATTTAAATTCTCATTAGAAGAGATTATCACATTTGGTATCTGACAATGCCTCATATAACATCTTGAATTTTAATGTTTTGAAAAAATAGGTTAACAAGTATTTATGAGGTTTGAAGGAATTATTTTAAGAATTAGAGCCCTAAAAATATTTTTATGACTAAAAAGCTTAATTTGGGTGAAAATTTTTGGTGAGAAATTAAGAAAATAATTATTAAAATTATTTAATGTCTAAAAAATTTGGAAACAATTTATAATATTATTTTGAGTATTTTAAAAACTATGAAAAGATTTATTTTCTCAAAAATAGCTTAAATAATTTTAAAGCTAAATTCTAGAGTAAAATGGGTCTATTTTTCTGAAAATTCAAGGAAAAACGGTTAGAAGTTATTTTTTGACCCAAAAATCTGGAGAAATTATTCTGTGGGCTAGAAAAGCTAATGGAAGAAGAAAATCTATATAAACCACAAAAGATTAATTTCTGGACTTATTTGATATTTTCAAAATAAAAGGGATTAACTTGCAAGCAAATGGTGACCGAAGGGCATGTTGGTCATTTCATTTCCTCCCATCCATTTGACTCGTCTGATTCACTCTTTCCCCTTCTCATTTCAATTCCACTTGATCGAAGAACCAGAGACAGTTGTGAGAGTTTGAGAGAGACGGAGAGCAAAAAAGGAGGAGAAGAGGAAGGAGGAAGCTGTTTCCTTGCATGCGATCGGTGATTTTGTGTAATGTGAGCCCCCTGATCACCGTTCTACATTTCTGGTGGATTTTAGAGTGGATTTTGCATAAGGAGTTGATGGGGGATTAAAATCTGGTACTGTGGGAGAAAAACTGATGTTAAACCAGAAACTAGATGATGATTTTAGAGTGTGTTTTTCGGACTGCATGACCTTGATTTCCTCTTCATGTTGATTCTTTTTTTTTTTTTTTTTGGTTTCTGGTTCATAGTTATTAAAACAGAGGTTTATTTAATGAATCAGTAAAATGGTGTCTGGTTGAGTGCTGAATGATGAAACAGTATGATATACAAGCATATCTTCATTATGTTCTCTACAAGTTGAGTTTTGAGTTTAAGCTTCCTTGTTTCAGTAATGTTAGCATTGGGTTATCTAATGCCAAGGCTAGCGGAAGTATATTTTCTGGTTTGATGGTTTTTTCGGTCATGGTATGAAAGGGGAAAATAATGTTGCATGTGAGTTTGTTCGGTTTTCTTATGGGAGGCTGTATAAAGTATTTAAAGTTTTGTGTGTGTGTGTGTGTGTGTGACTGAGGCATTTGGCTGTGATGGTAGAGTTTAGGATTTGAAATTGAAATGGGAACTGTGGTGTTCTGTTTCAAAAGGATAAGCAATTTAATTATATATATTTGTTGCTGCAGTAAGAAATAGGGATCGTTTTTTCATATATATAGGTGTGGTCTTGGTTATGTGGGTGGGAAGTCTAAAACACTTTAAAAGTTGTAGAGGCGTGTTAATAGAGTAAGCATGAAATATATTTATATGTGTGAAAGCTGCTTCTTTTCCCTTGAAATTTAATTGCGAATCGAAGAGGATTTGTCTAATTATTATGCTGATACAAGTGATGGCTCAGAAGCTGGAAAATAGGTTTAAGAATTTGAAGCTTAAGTTGCCTGAAATTCTTGAAGGCGCATTGTCATTGAATTGGAGTTTGGAAGTGAAAAATAATGATATATATACTTATACTATCTCCCATCCTTAATATAAGAGTTAGACTAATTTGTGGGTATTAAAAAAATTAGTCAAGTTATTTATTTATCACAAATGTGTATTGAATTATTAGAATTATCCTTTGGTGAAACTCCTTGTAATCAATGAGAATATTTTGGGTAAAAATGAGAGATAAAGAGGATTGAAGTCATATATTTAGGACCAAATTCAACCCTCCACTAGCTCCTATATTAACAACTAGAGGCAGTATATATATATATATATATATATATATAGGGACGTGTGATGCTTTGGAATACAATGAACTTGAATTTTGAATGGTTGGATGTGTTTTAAAGTCTGGAAAATATTTCCAGACTAAGTATAAGGTTGTTTAAAACAATATTAAGAGATTAGGAAAGTGTCATAGTAATTACATAATGCTTGGAAGCTTTAGGGATTGAATAGTTAAGTTTGAACGTTAAATTGGTTGCTGCTTTGAGAGAATATAATATCAACTTTGAATGAGAAAGAAAGTTTAAGTGCTTAAAACCTTTGAGGATTGAGTTAATCCCTAGAAGCTATTGATTAGTAATTATAGAATTGGCAAGAATTAAAAGTTGTAGTTCTCAAATCTGGAAAATTTTTCAGGTTATGAAGGGTAGCTGAAATTGATTTGAAAGTTATTGTTTGAGGTTGGCTTGAGGTTTCTATATGGTGGATAGGACCTTTAAATGACCAAAGGATGTTTAAAGATCGAAGTTGTTGAAATTGAGAGCTTTAAATATGGAAATTGACTGGACATTGCTGTTTGGTATTTGTAAATGTTAAATAAGTATTCTAAGGGTATGTTTGGATTAGCGGTGGCAAAACTAACTCTTATTTCAACTAACTTTTGTAAACTTAAATTAGAGTAAAAGTCAGTTAGTATAATATGATTTATGTTTAGATTGGTGTTTGCAAAACATTAATTGAAAAAGCTGAAATTTGTTTAGATGATTAATAGAAAAGTAAGTTCAGAGATAAAATAACTAAAAAGGGCATGTGTTATAATACACATAAGTATTTTGAGAGGTTATGTAACATATAATATAATGAAGTAATTTATTTAGCTTCTTTTGTATTAAAGAGTGAAAGTAGTATATCATATGCATACAATTTGATAAATTCCAAAAAAAAATTAAATTTTATTAGGTAATTTTTGCTTCTTAGGAAAAAAGAAGAAGAAATTATTGGATTAAGATAAGACTCACTTAAATACCCTTATGGATTGAAGGTGTTCCAATTTTCCTTGGCAAAAAAAAAGGCCTTCGAATTTTCCCTAAATTTTATAAATATAATTTCAACAATAAATAATAATATATTTGTTTTTAAAATATTCATGAAGTAGGGAATGAAGCCCAAGGGAATAAGGTAAGAGCACAACCTCCTTGGACTCTACTGTGTTGAAATGAGCGGTGGAAAAAATGGAAGTAATAAAAGGCAACATTGGGAAAGAAGTTCATTAACATAACTTTTATGCTAAGCCACTCAAAAAGCGACTTTTGAGGATGTAAAATTTGGTTTGGAACTCACTAACGTAATCGCAAACACACCCTAGGTTATTAATTATTATGTTTAGAGACTTAGAAGTAAAAGTCTAAATATTGTTTTTAGGACTGTTTGAGATTGGAAAGGTGTCAACTTGGATTAAAAACAAGGGAAATTGAATAATAAGATTATTGTTGTCAGTTTACTGTTAGAAATGCATGATGAGTTTAAAAATTTGATGTTTAAGGTACTTGAAAAGTTGCTGTCCAAATTTTAAAAGAGCAATGATGCATGAATTTGAAATGTTAATGGGATTTTTAAGCTCCATGAAGTAATTTTAGGGAGAGTTTTAATTGGTTACTATGTGTAGGTGTCTAAATTGTTAAGTTAGTATGAATGGAAGTGATTAAATAATGCATTAAAGGTTCTTGGAAATAAATAGAAATTGAGGGATTATATGTTTAAATTATAAGAATTGATTTAAGACTAGAGTGCTCAAGTCTAGAAGCAATAACTTTGGATTTTGTGTGTATGTATGTGTTGTTTTGGCTTTGGGGACCAAAAAGGAAGACATGTGAAAGGCTATTAAATGAAAAAAGAGGGAAGTAATATGAAAATAAAATGTTTTCTCCCAAGATGACCAATTATCATGTGAGGGTAGAGTTTTCGGATGTAAGGAAGTTATTTAAATTATAAACGATAAATTGGAATAAGTGTTAACGTAACCTTGCAAACATAATAGGTTTTGACATTTGTCCGAGCTTGCAAAGAAAACACCGGAAAAGAGGATAATAAGTTTGTTTTAGAAGAAAGCATACTAGGTGGTGGCTTTTTAATGTCCTATGCTTTATGTGTTGATTGTTGCATGTTTATTTATGCCATAATGCTGACCGTGCATGAAAACATGTAATTTGTCCTTGCATGAAATCATTAAAATTTTGATTTACGGATGGTTGTTTAATCATATTTGCATTAGCGCAAATGACTGAGTTATGCATTGCAGATTTATACCTAAATCTAAATATGGCTTTTAGATTAGTTCAAATTTAGGATTACTGGTTCAATTAAAATTTAATTGGAACCTGGGTCTTATTATTTATGCTGAGTCTTATATAGCTTTTTACTACAGAGCTGAACTACTAACTTGGTTTTAAATCAAGGTTTGGATTTTCAAATATTTCCAAAATATCTCATTCTCTGAAAAGTATCCTAAATTGATTTAGGGAAAATTTCAACAAAACCCCTCGATAGCCAATTCTTATCAACCAATTTCAAAAAATTGTGAAATTTCACTGCACTCCCCTGACCAAAATTTTTTGTGTGAGAAGACAAAAATACCTTGCTTTATTTGAGTTGCAAATTACTGACTTTATATTGTAAATCACCGAATTCTTGTTGCAAAACAAAGAATTCTTGTTGTAAATTATCGAATTTGAGTTGTTTATTCATTCACCCAAAAAATATAAAAGGATTCACAACTCAAATTCTTATATTTACAATAAGAATTTAGTGATTAGCAGCACAAGTTTGGTTGTTTGCAGCTCAAATAAAGTATGGGTATTTTTGTCTTTTCACATAAAAAATTTTGGTCAAGGGGGTGCAATGAAATTTCGTAATTTTTTGGGTTTGACTAATATTAATTAGCTATTGAGGGAGTTTATTAAAATTCTCCCATTGATTTAAAGAGAAGTTTTTAAAAAATTCAGATTTTTGGGTACTTTGTAATGTTAAAAGTGGTTCTATGATAAATAGACAGTCCTATTACAAGTCTCTAGAGTTAGGTATTACATCTTGAATCGAATTACCTTCAATAGAAGGATATTATATGTATAAAAAAACTCTACGTACTACAATTGTTCATTGTTTCTTTGTGTGTGTGTGTTTTTAAAATCACCTAGTATAATGAGCATTAAGGGCTACCACTAGTTGGGGGAGCACATTCTGTGCTCATCACAATGATGAGCAAGAAGTACTCATCTTGATTTGGGCCATCTAAATTGATTTTGAATTGTTCAAATTTAACTTAAATATTTTAGATATTTTAAATAATTTTTTATTTTAATAGACGTGAAATTTAAAATAAGAATAATTAACTTCATAACTAACAATTTTTTAAAAAATAAATTATTATCAAAAAATTGCATGTTAACACTTTTTAATCTAAACTATCCATATCAAATTTTGAATGATTTAGATTGTATTAGAACAATAAGAACACGATACCTATCGTTGTGATAAGTACCGAATAAGGATTCCTAATTGGGTAACTTGGGTTTATAAATTGTTGAATGGGAAAAAAACAGTGAAAGGGGAGGGGAGGGGAGGGGAGAAAACAGAGGAGGGAAAAACAAGAAAAAATGAGAGGAAAAGAAAATGAGAAAGAGGGGGATTGAGGGAGAGCTAGAGAACTAAAATATACTCATTATTAAAATAATTCAAAGCCCTAACAAATTACAAGACTATAGCGTTATTTGCATAACCTTACATACAATTATTTGAAAATAAAAAACATAAAATAATGATCATGATAAAAAAATAATCTGATCTAGAAGTAGGACTATTGCATCAATCATGGCCTGTTTGAGTGAGCGTTTGAACATTGGTTAAATAGCTTTTGAAAGTATAAGCACGATTGGCCTCTCAATGGGATGTTTGGTTTAACTTTTGTCCAATTTCTCTTATGGCCAAAAGTTGCAATTTTTATGCCCGATTGAAGAAGTAAGATTCTCCTGCTTATAGCTTATGAGATCATGCTTTTAAGGCGACTTTGGGAGCACTGATCATCGTCTTCATCACGTTGGGAGAGGGAGAGTTCGCCATTGGACCTTGTTCTTGTGTTAGTGGCCGACAAGACTATTGGGCACTGTTCATCTTCTGATTTTTCATGGCAAGCCTAACATAAGGGATGAGCTAGAGGCCAACTAGATATGGAGTTGTGGGAACATAGATCCAAGAACCAATGAGCACAAGTTTAGAGAGATGATGAAATTGATGACCGCTGTACTGACGATGTCTAGTCTTTGAGCTGGAAGACGAGAGGAGTTCTGCAAATGTTTGGAAGGAGTGAAAGCCAACGTTTGTTGGGTATTGAAGCTTTAATCAACGAGGGAACCATTCTACTCCATTTTCTTCTTCCGACCGTGTAGCCAAGTGAGAGAGAACATCATGTGGCCTTCCCCCCCCCCCCCCCGGGAGCGAAAGGAACTTGTCAGTGGATATTGAACATTGTCTTCATTGTACTATAATTTTTAATCTAAATATATTTTATTTATCAAATTTAAATATAACTTTTTTCTATTAAAATAGTTTAACATTATATTATGTAACTTGATAATTCTTTTTAGTTTTCACTATTGAATAAAAGTCATACCTATTTTGGTATTTTTGCAAACTAAATTTACTTATTCAATCATAATCCAAACAACTACTTTTATCCAATCTAACTTTTTCAAAAGCCAATGGAAATATAAATTACATTAACCAATCTAACTTTTCAAAAATCCAAATTGAAAATAAGCTACTTTTTCTACCGCCAATCTAAACGGGTACCATATGTCACTATATCATACATAGAAAGTCTTGCTTTCAATGTCGCCATTGCATTTTCACGAAATCAACATCTTGTGGACAGCACAAGCACAATTCTCAACACCAATATCCTCAGCAACACAAGGAGTCTCCATTTGCTTATTATTATCTTCGTACCAAGCAGACCGATTCTTCACAAACTCACTCACAAATGAATCTAACATTTCCAGCGACACATGTTGCATCACAACCACATGTGATATATTCCCTTTGCTAGCCAAGCTCCACTTGCGAGCAAACGCATCATCTTGGGGCCTCTCGAACACCACAGTGTTGCTGAACTTGTTAAGCAATGCTCCGATGCGACGGTCTCTCAACAAATCTCGAAGGTAGATCGCTTTCTTGATGCATTCTTGAACTTCTTGTGAAGGCCATTGAAGCCTTTCTTGTTGAGAGCGTACCAAATGAAGATGGCAGCATGGCCTCCTCGACTTCCTGAGATGGTATTGTCTTTTGAAGCAATGATTTCTACTCGTTCCCTTGAGAGAAAATCAATGTCTTTTAAACGAGTTATAAAAATGCCACAAGGCGTTGGACAGCCCAGAAATTTGTGGCCAGAAATAGTTATGCTTCCAATAGGTTTCTTGAAAGAAATATCCGGTGCCTGTGAATTCAACATGTGATGCATTATGATATTAGCTAGGATCACAATTTGTTTCATCATGTTATACTCACCTGGACATCAAAAGGTATCATCATTCCAAATAGTGCGGCATCACAATGAATGTAGAATCGATCTTCACTGAAACCACATTCCTCAAGCGACTTTAGTACAAGATCCAGGTCATCAATGGCTCCCTTTAAGGTAGTCCCTACAGCAAGACAACTCCCATTATATACTGTTGTACATATACATACATGTATATGTACGTAGAAAGAGAGTACGAAAAAAGACCTATATTCAGGTTGATTATGGCTAGCTTGTCCTTGTTTGCAAGAAGTGACTTCTTTAGTTCATTATAGTCAATCTTACCTGGGATTAGAGTTCCCACTGCCACACACTTGACTCTAAGAAGTCTTGCTACTTTCATCATTGAATAATGCGAGTCCCATGATGTGTAGATAATTCCTTCGGGATGTAGTTCCTTCCTGTTTCATTGGTAAATGAACAAATCGATCTTTACAGACCCCCCCCCCGAAACTACACTTGGGTGTCTTATTTGTCTCAATATTTTATCACTTGAATTTATAGAATTGAGGCAAAATAAATTTTTAACAAGGTTATGATTAGAATTGAAAAAAAAAAACAATAAAATACCCTCAAAATGGAAAAGAACAAATTAGATGGATGAATTTCAAAAACCCAAATCAGACTCCTTGTATTATTTTAGAATTTTATAATATTGTGAAATGACAATATTGCCTTTACTCTCAGCGACTACTATTGTATAGTTATATATCAATTACTTTAGTTTTATTATCTTTTGTTTTCAAAGTTCTGATGATTACTTTTACATAGCTATTGACTACACAAGAGTAGTAAATAAATAAATAAAAATAGTCAGTAGATGCCCAACAATACTTAATGCATTTTTTTTTTGAATTTTTGAAACAAAAGTAGTCACTAGTAAAACTATAGTAGCCAACAGCTAAGTAAGAGTAGTTGCCAAATTTTTAAAAATGAAAATAGTCAATTGTGATGCTAAAGTAATCAATAGCTACGCAAGAGTAGTCACTAGAGTTTTAGAAATAAATGTAGTCAATGGCTTTAAAAGAGTATTTAATACAAAAGAAAGAATAATCACTAGAGCTCTGATGACTGATCATGAAGTTTTGGTGACATGTTACAGGGCTCTAGTAGCTGGAAACCTGCTAAAGGTGTTGAGGTGATAATATTTTTTTAAAAAAAAGTGAAAGGCATTTGCATCATTTTGCGAGATTTAAAAATTTTAGAATAGTATAAGAGGTTTGATTTAGAATTTTAAAATTCACCCACACTGATTTGTTATCTAGCAATTTTTGGAGTATTTTATTTTCTTTTTTCCCCTTAGAATTGCTACTTTACTTCTCAAAAATCTAGTACGTTACCCAACTAAGATCCCTTGGACATTTCCTTCAGTTCCACCAGTCGTAATATATCCCCAGTACTCATTCTTCTCTATTTTCCATAGTTCGGCAAACCAATGAAGTACGCACAGCTCAAATGGGTTTAAGTGAATAACCGCTGCCTATAAATGGATCACCAGCGTTGTTCAAGTGGAAGCGTAGTAACTTCCCCAGTGCATCGTAGTTGAAGTCTAGATTCGTTGGATAACCTGCGTACATACAATTAAAACTAGACTTGGAAACTCAAACTAGTAATGGTTGATATTTTCTTCTTCTTTGAATAATTTTGACTTAGATACATGCTCATTAGAGAGATTTGATAGGGTTTTAATCGGGCGTGAGACCGACCATGAAACATGGACAAAGCTTAATTATAGTTTTATGGGATGTTTATATATTTTTCCGCAGATAATATATACCATATGAATTTTAAATGACTTGATCATGCAAAGATTAAACCAAATTAAGAATATTTAAATTAAAGCGAAAAAACAAATTACCTAAGAAATGATCTCTTGTGTGAGACATACGGTCGACATTGTGATCAATGACTTTATCCATTCCGGCGTCATCCACTCCATTGAACTGAGAGATGGTGGGACTGATCATCGAATGTCCACTCTCTTGTGCGGCCTCCTCCATTTTCTTTTCTTCTTCTTGGACGGGCTTGTCGGAGATAAATTTCAATGGCAAAATCTGCTTCCTTTATACAGGCGTAGTGTGATGTCAACAACTGTCTACCAATCAAACAAAAGACTATTAGGATATGGGTCTGAGGCTTTAGCCACCAAAAAAAAAAAAAAAACTAAACTGAAAAAGGAGGCCGAAAGAAGTACTCCCTCTAGACCTTATTATAAAAATCCACTAACTAATTCATAGGTACAAATAAACACAATTAAAAGTATTAAATCTGTCATAAAATTGAAGTGATTTTCAATATTAACCTGATTAATTACACTGAATTCCAAAATCATATTAATTTATACTTTCTTACTATTCTTATTAAATATGGGCATACACAAGAAAATGTTTAATACTCACACTATCAAAGGGTCTTATATAAAAAGGACAAAAAATTTCTTCTAAAACGGCTCGAACAATAAGAACTAGAGGAAGGAAGTAAGACTTTAAGGACTGTTAGGTTCGGTTTTGAAATAATATTAAAAATATCCTCTTTTGTGATTTATAACATGAAAGTGTTAATATCAAACCATTTGAAAAGATACAGTATTTTGTCATATTAGGGATGCAGTTTATCAAGAATCCAAAATTAGAATCTTCTTATGGCCTGTTTGGATTTGCGTTAGAGTGACTTATTTTTAATCGAACTTTTGGATACTTAAGATTAGATAAAAATTAGATTGAGTAATGTAATTTATATTTAGATTGACTTTTATAAATAAGCAAGTTTATAAAAATAGAGTTGTTTGGATTATTATTAAAAAATCAACCTTAATTGTAAAATGACTGAAAAAGGCATGAATTTTAATATGGACATAATATGAAAACTTTAAGAGGAATATGAAAAAAATAACAATCATAAAAAATGAAAAATTTATATATTTACATAATACTAACTAAGTCATGCAATTCAAAAAGTTAGTTAAAATAAGTTAAATATAATAATAAATATGTAAAAAGTGTAAGTTACTTTTCTAAGACACTATTTTTTATTGAGAGAGTAAGTGGGAGAGAAAGTAAGTGGAAAAAGATATGAGAGATACAATTAATTAGGCGTAAAATGAAAAAATACATTAAATGGCAAGACAAATCCAATTTGTAGCGTATAAAAAAACAAAAAAAGCAAGCCTCTTCAAAGATTTGATGTTTATATTTTGAACAAGAGGGAGTATAAATTTGAATATAACTAAGATGATACGGTATCATTTATGAAATATTTCTTAAAGGTGAGACCCAACTTTTTTTTTTTTTTACTTCTTTTTTCATGTTTCAAAAGCCATTGGCATTAAATTTCTGCGTATAACTTATCGTGACTTTTCACTCAAAACCTTAAGCCCACCACCGCCAATACAAATGCTTCAATTACATCCCATCGCACGATTGCCTTTTTCATCACACGTTTTGGTGACATAACGTGTGATAAACAAGCTCTTAGAGTTTTCGTTGGCTTCAACGAGACCTTAAAGTTTGAAAAACTCAAAAATCACTTTAAAAAGTTATTTTACGTAAATTAATATAAAATTTTTCTAACATGTATAATGTAAAATCATTTTCAAAAAGTTAATCTAAACACTCATCTTTATTATCCTTTTAATCTGCTGATAACTCTCATTTATAGACGTTATATGTTTACATGCATTTCATTTTTTCACGTTTAGATCTTGAGGTCTACTGATAAATTTGCGCTTCAAATAGTTAGCCTTGGCCATGGTAAGTACATCTATATGTGTGTGTGTGTGTTCTGTCCATTTAGGAACTTGAGAACTACAACTGAGGAAGCAAAAAAGCAGTCACGAGCGCAAGTGTTCTTGTAAATTATGCAAGTACATTTTTTTAAAGAACGGTGTGTTTCAATTTTGCCCAAAACTTGATATTTTGAACTATTAAAGCGTAAATTTACTCTGAAAGCTTTTACTTAGGATTGATGTTTTTCCTTCTTTTTTTTTGTGGGTTCAAAGTTGCCAGGAAGTGTTAACAATGATGCAATGTTGTCTTTTACTATTAAAAATATTAATAATCAATGTCAAAATTTTAATGGTCAGCGCTAGTGTTTCTTAATGGGGTGGGACAATATTGCTACTTTTTGGGACTTTCGGGTGGGCATTGTTCAACCTAACAACTTTTGGGGTAACATTGGTCCTGAGTGAATACTTCCCAAACAAATCTACACCATAAACTTATTTTAAATTAGCAAGCACAATCTATAAAGTAAGTGAGTTTTGTTTCTTAAAAAGATAATACTTACATCAAGTTTATTTTTTATATTTATTATGTTATGTTCTCTGATTGTATATATCTACCTATTTTATTTTCAAAATAGGATCATTAATTATAAATCCACATGAAAAAATTATCACACACATTCATGCGTGATTAAAAAAACCTAACATAACATAATTTTTTAAGTAACTTGATCTATGTATTTCCTTTGTAAAATACGTAATAATACTTGTAAGGACATTTTGATCATTTTACAATTCAAATCAATACTGGTACCATTTATAGCGAATTCAGGGTTTTTTTTTAGTGATGATAAATATTTTTGTTTGTTGAGAGCCTCTTGCAGTTAGCTCGTTTGTTTTCGGAAAAAAAAACAAGAAAATGCCTTTAAATATACAAAATTTCATATCAGTGTTGGTAAAAATCAAAAGTCCATATCAAAATAGGGGTAATGATTTCGTATTTTTAAAGGGAGAATTACTGTAGAGTCCCATAGAAAACATTTTACTACTAAAAGGTCCCATGAAATAGCAAAACAACTCTGAAGTCCTAGGGACCTAAGTGTGAATAATTTGAAACGATCAATTACGAATTTGCCCTTAATGACTAAAGAAAAAAAAAGTCACCCATCTGTTTGAATCCCACCCTTCTCCTTCAGCCCTCATCTCCTACTCTGTCGGCATCCTGCAACATGACCTCTCCAGTGTTCTCACCAAGAGTCGTGGTCATCTTGGTCCACTCATGACAATCAAGGTCTTCCTCAAAAAGCTGTTCTCAAGGCCATTTCAAGTTTTTTATTTTATTGTTTTTGCTTGCAATTATTTAATTTATCAGATAGCAATTGATGCTCTGTTTCTGATGAAAATGGATGAAAATGACAGGTTTTTACTGTCATAACCCTTGTAATGCGATAGTTAAATGTCTTGTTAATAGGTACATCGAAGGTTGTTAATGTAATTGTATGACTTGTCATCAACAAATGATTGTGACAGGTTGATATGAAGGATGACAATTTCAAGTGGGAAGCATTTATTATGTTACCTCCATATAGGGGAACAATTTATTAATGGTGTAGAAGGTGAAACACTATGTTAGAGGTGGTGTAGAACAAGAATGATAAAGGGTTGGGAGAAGTTAACAGAAAAAGAGAAAGAATAATATGGTGAAAGGGCTAAAGAAATTAGAGTCCCACCAAAAAGGAAGAATCATATTGTTCCCTTCCACACATGGTGTGCTTCGAGATAATTTATGGAAGTTTGCAAGCAGTTAAAGAAAAGTGAAGATAAAATGGAACGGCTGAAAAGAATTAGTTTTGATAAATTGTCAATTAATGTTTGCTGATTACTTTTCATTCACTACTATCAAGGTTATTAATGCCTGCTGATTACTTGTCATTCACTACTGTCAAACTTGTTCCTTTTTTTTGTTTCTTTTTTGCAGAGAGATTGTTTCTACCAAGTTTTTCGTAGAGTAAAGCCAGTACTATTTGACAAAGAGGACAAAATTGATAAGAAAGTCATATGGGCAAAAGTACATGTGCAATCTAACATGTGAGTATGGTGATGACAGCTACGCAATGCCTAAGTACTTCGCTCAAAAAATCCATGACGTGAAGGTTGGATGCTTGTGGTGGCTTGTAACTCATTGAAACAACCTGCATAGTGATCAAGTGCTGTCTTTGCTACAAGAAAACTCCCAAAGCAAGAGGAAGGAATAAACAACAAGCATATATTGTATTTAGTTTTTTTATTTGACAGCATAATGATAGCTGAATGTAAAGTACACATTTAGTTTTTTTTATCTGACAGCATAATGGCAGTTGAGTGTAAAATTCAGAGTTTTTTTTTTATTTGACAATATAATGACAGCTGAATGTTAATTTATGTTAATGTGTATTGATATCGTTTACTAGTTATGAAGTTTTTTTAATGGCATTCATATGTTTTGATAACCATGAAATTCTTCATTTCAAACCTGGATTATGTTTAGAAATGAAGACTTAATAAAATTGGATAAATAAATGTTAACTATAATGACATGATAGGTATATATCAAAGTCCTCTCTGCCAGATCTATTTATAACTTCAACAGCAGCTTTTGACAACCACAACGGTGGCTGTTGACAACCCGAGGAGATGTGATTAACAAATTCAGCAGTGCCCCTGACAACTCACTCTGTGGGATACCACAGCTTCTAAAAAAATTGTATTATCGGCACATATAACGATCTTAACAATATAATGGGAAGCATTTTGAAGTCATTAATAGCTTTAAGTGAACCCAATATGATTACAGCATATTTTTATTGCAGAGATTCATTTACAACCTCAATAGCGGCTGTTGACAACCCGAGGAGATGTGATTAATAATCTCGGTAGTGTCCCTGACAATTCACTCTGTGGGATATCACAGCTTCTACAAAAATTAAATTATAACTAAATCATATCATATTACAACTTGAACACTAAAATCATGTGTTAAGAAATCATTAAACAAGGGAAGTATGAGAAATTGTCACTTTATATCAGTAACTTAATTTAGACTGTTAATAACAACCTCCACGACGTCTGATAACAAGTCCATGACAACCTATTGACAAGTATAGCAAAATGGAGATATGATATTATATTAGATTATAACCAGATGTCATTTACCACTTTATATATATGTACAATGTAACTACACCAAATTTACACTTTATTTACAAGGTCCACAAATGTATACTCATCAAAGGTTACTGTAAATTTCATAACCATTCCATTACTTTCTTTTCCCACAATTGATGCTACCATTGTTTTAAATTCTTCATATGATGTGCCTTCCTTTATCATTCTTGTTCTACACCACCTCTAACATATTGCATTTTACCTTCTACACCATTAATAAATTGTCCTCCTATATGGAGGTAATAGAATAAATGCTTCCCCCCTTGAAATTGCCATCCTTCACATCAACTTGTCACAATCACTTGTTAATGACAAGTCATACAGTTATATTAACAACCTTTGATGTACCCATTAACAAGACATTTAACTATCGCATTACAGGGGTTATGACAGTAAAAACCTGTCATTTTCATCAGAAATAGAGCATCAATTGCTATCTGATAAATTAAATAAGTGCAAGCAAAAACAATAAAATAAAAAACTTGAAATGGAATTGAGAACAGCTTCTTGAGGAAGACCTTGATTGTCATGAGTAGACCAAGACAACCGCGACTCTTAGTGAGAACAGTGGAGAGGTCATGTTGCAAGATGCCAACAGAGTAGGAGATCAGGGCTGACAGAGTAGGAGATGAGGGTTGAAGGAGAAGGGTGGGATTCAAACAAATGGGTGAATTTTTTTTTTCTTTAGTCATTAAGGGCAAATTCGTAATTGATTGTTTCAAATTATTCACACTTAGGTCCCTAAGGACTTCAGAGTTGTTTTGCTATTTCATGGGACCTTTTAGTAGTAAAATGTTTTCTGTGGGACTCTACAATAATTTTTCCATTTTTAAATGTTGGCCTAAAATAAGCTTGCCCTAGATAAATTGATAAAAAGAAAGACAATGCATAAAGCATGCTAGTGTAGTCCACCTATATATATAATGGTGTTGTCACTCGATATGAAAGAGTTGTCAACACACTAGACAAGAAGGCAACTTGTTATTTGCAAGTTTTCCAATTGGTTTGCCCCATAATGAATTTTGCTGTGAATAGATATAACATTGTTGTCAATCTATTTGAAAGAGTTGTCAATGGTCTTAATCAGTTAGAAGCATGTGATTTGCCTAAGTTTGTCAATTAGTTTGCCCTATAATGAATTTTCTTGATTACTTGTCAACAATATATAAAAGTGTTATTAATCTAGTTAGAAGAGTTGTCAACCCACCTAACAAGGTTGTAATGAATTTTCCTAGTTAGTTGTTGTTAATACTTATAAGAGTGTTGTTAATCTATCTGAAAAAGTTGTCAACATGCCTAACAAAATTGTTAATCTATTTATGTGATGGCAATTGGAGTGTTTTGTTATGAATTTCCCACATTATATGTAGTGAATACATATAAAGGAGACAATTGGTTAGGATTGTTGACAACTCTTCTAAATTGATTGACAACAATTATATAAATATATATATTTAGCGAAATTCATTACAGGGCAAACTAATTGAAAAACTTGGGCAAATTAAATGTTCCCCACTTATTAGGTGTGTTGAGAACTATTTTGTATCGATCGACAATATCATTATATAAATAGACTATGCTAACTTGCATTCTGTATTGTTCATTTTGTCAATTTATCAAGGGCAAGCTTGTCTTTTGCCAGCATTTGAAAATGCCAAATCAGTATCCCTATTCTTACGTGGACTTCTACTTTTCACTAGCACTTATCTAAAATTTTGTATATTTATGGATAGTTTTCTGTCTTTTTCCCTTTGTTTTCTTGTTTGTATTTTTTTTTTTTGGAAAAACCATTTTGTAGGTACCTAAACTTTCCTTTAATTTTTAATTTGGTACTTATACTTTTTTTACTTTTTTAAAAATCCTTTAACTATCTTTTGTTATCTCCGTTAACCCTTATACTTTACAAAACACTGTTCAAATCAAATTTCTTCATCAGAATGTACTGAACTTCAGCAACAGAGGAGGTCTTCCATGGATGGAGGGGTTTGATTTGCATTGTGATTTGGAGAGGCTTTGACGGAATCGAAACCTTATACAGATAGATTTTCTTTGACGAATTTGATCTTCGTAGTAGAAGGAGGTTAAAATCCAACTTCTTCATCGAAACTGAACTTCAGCGACAGAGAGGTGTTCGACGACAGGGGGTTCGATTTGCAAAGCGATTTGGAGTGGAGGGCTTTAACAGAATCATAACCTTTTGCAAAGGGATATTCTTCGATAGATTTGATCTTTGCTGTAGAGGGAGGATGGGTTCTTTGATTTCACCTTCTACTAGGCCCATTGATCGTGCAATTTGCTTCTCCCTTTGGCAAGAAAGTGATTTTGATTGGATAGGTGAGATTTGTAATTTGTCTTCAATGCGATTTGATTCCATGGTCAGTTGATTTTGCTTGAAGTTTTTGTCTTTTAAGCTTTAGTTTGTCAGCTTGAAACTATAATTCTAGCTGTATGTATATATATTTATATATGAACAGGGGATTAAAATGCTTACAAAGCTGCTAACCTTTATTTTAAGAATCATGTTATTCGAAGTGTATGAACTCTTTAAAGTGCTACTCGAAGTTAGTTTTGGTTGTTGCAAGTTTCATTGCTCAATGCAACTTTATTTTTTCTTATCTGAAAGCAAATTCTGGATATTGAAAAACAGTATAATAGTTTCTGATTAGATAACAATTTGCGAGACACTAAGACTCTGGAAGTTATATTTGGCATCACAAATTGTTGAGTATAATGTATAAATCATATAGCACATGCTGTTCAGAGATTTTGTTGACCTAAATCATGCATAGGACAGAGAAGACAATACTCCTTCTTCGTTTGTGCATCTGCGTTTGTGTCTTCTAATTTTTCCCCTCTTCTTTTCTCCTTTAAAGTTGTTTATCTATCTGTTAGCTCTTGAGTGTGTTTTGTAAATTATGGGGGGTAACGGAGATGACGGAAGATAGTTAAAGGATTTTTAAAAAAACAAAAAAAGTATAGGTACCAAATTAAAAATTGAAGTAAAGTTTAGGTACCTGCAAAATGGTTTTCCCTTTTTTTTTTTTTTTTGGTTTTGAACTGTTTCTTATTTCCTTAGTCATTGAAAAAAATGATAAATATATTTGTCCTCAATACTTATGAATAATTTTCTCAATTAGATTTAATAGAGTGGAGCCTAATCATATACTACTCCTTGTAATTAATACAAGAGCTAGATAATTAATTTTCCAATATTAAGAAAATTAATTAAATTATTTTTTTGTAATAAATGTATTTTGATTTTCATAAAATACTCTATTTTATAATATGCATCGGATGAGCTGCCCCTTGATATGGAACTCTCTTAATATGTGCAACTAATATGGTTATTTTGTGCAAAAATTATATATTTGAAAAGTAAAGTTGATTGAAATATTATATGTAAGGGTTGTTTAGGTCAAAACAAAACCATAATTCTAAAAATGATTCTATAATATACGAAGTACATATGTAGAGGAATTTGTTTTGATTTACGAAAAAATACTTTTAAAAACCACAACTTTCTGACTGCTATTTATATTTACAACGTGAACTAGCTGGCATCTTAATCAAGGGAAAGCGTGCGCGCGTGCATTCAATGCATGCGTGTGTCTTCTCATTGAATCAATTTTGTGAGGTCATCTGGCCAACCAATAAAATAAATAACAAGTTTGATCTTGATGTGCCGACATTTTAGGCATGCTTTATATAAATAGTCTTAGTAATCTATATATATATGATTTATGACCAAGAAAGAGTAAAACATACGACAAATAAAAAATCAATACATTTTTGAGAAAAATGTTGACAATAATTTAATATAATGATAAAATTTCCATTAAATTATATTTAAATGATAAGATTTTGTTCTGAAATTTTGAATTTTATGTTAAAAATTAAAGAAAATTTTGCATGCCATTTAATTTAATGTATAACATCGTATATATTGTTTGCCGATAAGATTAATTATTAACTTCTAAATATTTTTTTGAAAACATTATTATATAATTTATTTTGGGAAGATTATAGTCGGACCTACCCAACATAAGTTATATTATCCCTGGTAAAAAAAATATAATATTTATATTATATCTAAGCACCAACAGAAAATTTTCTGGCCATTATACCCTTGATAAAGCAAAACAACCTTAGGTTATATTTTCCCTTCATCTTTGCTCTCATCTCTCATCAATTTTCTATTGCCAACATATATAGATGAGGAAGAAGACCAGAAGAAAATTTGTCTGAAAACGAGGTATAACAGACAAAAATATTAAGGTTATAATGGTTGGCTGATTTTCTCTGAGTCTTGAATATAATTATCATTTTCAGGGACCACTGCAATAAAATATTAGCACATGTAGCTCGTAATTCTCGCTTTTTATATTGTGGGGTAAGCTATTGAGCAGAATGTGTGGGATCTTTAGATGGAGAATGAAACATCCTACCTTTAATATCTTAGAGTACGCATTTGGAAGCATTATGGTTCAAATGATTCATGAAACAAGCCCGTAGATTAAAAATTTGCAATTGGTTATCGAGTTATTGTTTATTGGTTAAATTCCAGATTTTTGGTCCAACTTTGAGAATTTGTATCTCTTAGTGTGCACATCTAATTGAGGTAATTTACCTATCATTCTAAAGCTTAGATGTGTATATTATGTCTGCCAAGTTTCATGGCTTAACTCATTCATTTAATAGGTCAAACTGGAGCTGGAAACTGACTGCTCCAGGACTTACGTTTTATCCATTAAACAATTCTTACTTTAATTTTCCCTTCGTTCGAACATGTAACAACTAGCCTTGTGGATTCCCATTCATTCATATACTTTGAGTTGCATGCCATTACATTATACATCAAACATTACATCATATTTCATGCTTGACATATCCACAATTAATTACATAATTAGCGATGTCAATCATTACATTGAAACGCATGTAAATTTTCCACTTTCTTTGCTTTCATCTTCTCGCCCTTCTTCATGCATGCCTTCTCTTTATCATTTGACCTACTATGGTTGGTTAAGGGAGGGTGAGATTTGGAAAAATCTCAGTAGCAAACAATAACCACCAGAACATACATGGCAAGCTTGGCATTTATAACATGCTTGCAACTTAACATCTTTATAACATAATGACATGTTTGGCAATCATCATGCATTTATCATAAAACACATAGGCCTATGGCATATTTTCAAACACATTCACAATCATAACACATGAGTTCATAAAATCATATAACATAGAAATATGTCACACATGCAAGCAAATACCAAGCACATAAGAGTAAGGTCAAGTTTGCTACCTTGTGTCCTTAAGCTTTTTTCTTACTCCCTTTTGCTTCCAACCATTAAGGTTGCTTGTTCAAACACATCCAAATCTTCTCTTGGATGCCTCAAGGTCCTAATCACAGCCACAAGGGTCACATTACTCATTAGGACCAAGAATTACACAATATGGAAGACTTATGTCCTTAAACTTAATCCCTTTTTCCTTAATTTATAAGGTAGTATTCTAGCTTTGTAAAAAATGTTCCCTTAGGCCAATCCTATACAGTTTTGTCCAAGGAATCCAATTATGAGCTTAGATTCATCAAAACCCAACTCCTTCCCCTGGTCCTAGGCCAAAATTGAAATCTGTCATTTAATTTTCAATTTTGATTCCAATGCTTCCAACTTCATTCTTTCATCTTATCCCTACACAATTTTTCATTTTAAACACATTGAAAGCATCAAAATCATTAAAATCACATCCTAGGCACAAGAACTAGGTCTGGCCAAAATATTTTCTCAAGTTACACGATCATGAAATTCAACCAATTTCAGCATAAAACTACTTGATTCGTGTTCCTTTCAAACCATTAAACATTAATCTAACATCAATTTCATCTCCTCTCACACTTAAAAATTTCGTGCAGTACCTCCCCCAAGGGTTCCAAGCTCCCAAAAATCATTAAAATCCATAACCAAGCTCAACAACAACAAGAGTAGTGAAAACTACATCAAAAGTCATGAACATACCTTGTTTTAGAGCTTGATCTTGCATGGGACCACTTGGCCTTTCTTTCTCCCTCTTCTTTCTCTCTCTAGAAACCATTTTCCTAGAGCTTTCCCAAGGTTTCCATGAACTTGGACTAAATGAGGGGTGGAGAGGGGGTATTTACAGAAA
The DNA here is from genome assembly GCF_004799145.2 of Neltuma alba. Classification (NCBI taxonomy): domain Eukaryota; kingdom Viridiplantae; phylum Streptophyta; class Magnoliopsida; order Fabales; family Fabaceae; genus Neltuma; species Neltuma alba. Next base: position 324,303 of record NW_021635344.1, on the reverse strand, counting down.
ACAAGACTGAATCTGGGCCGTTGATCTTAAAAATACGTGGCTTGATCTGAACCGTCTATTTTCTCTTTTAATCATGTGATGAAAAGTGTCTCATGACATCATGCTTACCTCGTCATGATGACATCATGCTTACATCATCAATCCACATAGTTTTAATCCAACTGTACACGTGTCTTGCATCCAGCCGTACACGTATTACTTTTTTCCCCATCTCACCATACACTTGTCTCCTCCATATTCCTTTATCATTTTGGTATTAAAATAGGGAGGAATTTAATATAAAATTCATGCAAAATACCACCCTTAGGCATTCTTCCACCTATCTTGTCATTCTGCACCGTATAGGGTACTTTTTGGGGTCCTAACTTTTCCCGGACCACTGGAACATGTTATGGCACCATTTTCTCACCTCAAATAAATCCACATGGCATTATATGACATGTCTAAAGAGAGAGTGATGCTCTTCCCTTGTTCTTCCATTAAAATAATTAAAATAATAAATAATATTTATTTCGGTGTGATCTTGACTGAATTCTTTCTACTGGTCCACAACTCTGAGAATCTGTCTCGAGGTACCAATACTATTTATTCATCACGGGGAATTCCTCTAATTTTTCTTAAGTCAAAAGTCAACCTCTAGACATTTGACTTTGACTTTTTCCTGATAGTATGTAAATAGGCTTTAAATTCTATTAAAGCCAACCTCTTCACTTTCTTGAGACAGAATTATTTTTAAAACCTCTGATAATTCCTCAAGTATCTTCCCCATTTCTTCCAATTATATGGGGCCTCCTTATACTTTAAATAATTTATTTTCAATAATATTCAAAATCAGTCAAAACCCTGGGAATTTCACAAATTCCTTCCAAGGGCATTTTCGTCATTTTTTGCCTCATACTGGCCTTTGAACCTTATTCCTATTTTTGTAGAATTTTTCTGAAGTGCTCGGGCCTTAACCTACAATTTGTCATTTTCTGGGATTTTTTGGCATAATTTTTATTTTTTACCCTTACCATCCGAAACTTTTCGAAATTACGATTTTGCCCCTGATTTGGCTTAATCTCAAAATTCACCTCATTGAGGCCTCCGACATAACCTTTAGCCTATATTTATCTCTATTTCTCATTCCTAGGCCTCGAGACTTCTTCTGAGTCTCTAACCTCCTCTTTTCTCTGTCCTAGAAAACTTTTCCTTTGCAATTGAGTCCCTGTGTATCCCTCTGTCCCTCCAGGGAGCCTCTGGGACTCCTGCCATAAAGGATTTGGTAGTTTGCCCAATTCGGGCTAATTTTGGTACTTCTAGGCCTAAAATTCGGGATGTTACAGAAAATAGTTAGGTTAAGTTACTTATATTCATTATGTTAAATTCTTTAATCATACATAATCATGTGTTTTATATTTTTCTTTTCATGTAGACTTATAATAAAATGATATTATTTATATTTTAAAAATAGAACATATAAGTTGACAAAGATGAAAAACTTAACGTAAGTACTGTGGTTTTTATAATTCTGCTCAAAGGATTCCAATATAAATTTCTAGCCCACATTATGATCATAAAACCACAAGGACCACATACATTAATTAGACGCCTAACAATTTGTACCAGAAATCAAAAACTGTTTTAAATGTTTCTCTTCGTATGCATATGAGGACGTTAGGTATGAATATTTTTCCCCCCCGCAAAGTTAGGTAAGAATATGGAAAAATTTCTTTAAAAGACACTTAAATAACCCAAATTTTTATTTAGGTTATTGAACTTAAATAGCCCAAATTTTTATTTAGGTTATTGAATTTATCAAATATCTAATTAGGTCACATGATTGAAAGAGAGATTTTAAAATTTTATGAAATAACTTTAATGTCTTTTTCATTAGAAATCTAAAGAAATGATAATTTTGGTGGAGGCTTCACCACGTTTATGAATTTATGGTCATATTATTTCTTTCTTATTTCCTTTTCGACTCACCAATGAAATGATGGCTATGTTTGGATTGTCATTACAAAAGCTAAAAGCACCTGGGAAAGGCTGTAACCGAGGTTGGTGGCTTATTTGAGGAAAAATGATTGTTTGGATGTGTTGCTTTTGGAACTGACTTATAACCAAAAGCTACTTATTTTTGGACGCTCCCTGCTCCAGCTTTTCCACCATTCAAAATGCAATTTACCATTACAGGGCAATTAATAGGTATTATTTCTCTCACCTATCATTTTCACCCAACCCCAAAGCCTCATAATCCTCAACCCCTCATAACACTCGACCGAGCAACAGGGAGGCTCCTCTTGCTCTGCATTCGGCCTTCTATCCGTCACTCTCGGCACTCTCTCGCCATCTCCATCTGTGGGTCTCCGTCCGTCACTCTCTCCGGCATCTCCTTCTGTCGCTCTCTCCGGCGTCTCCATCCGTGGATCTCGGCGGCTGTTCTCCTTCCATCACTGTCGCGACAAATCTGTGTCATCCTTCCTTACCATCACCGGCGTGTGTGTGCAAAGAATCGTGGTTGTCTTCCTCTACTAGTCAAGGTATCGTGGTTGCCTTTCTTTTCTTTTTCCTGTTCGACTTCAGATCCTCCGTTCTCCTTGTCGGTGTTGACCGTGGCTGAAGGAGGTGGGTTATTTTTTTCCCCCTTTCTCCTCTGGTTGTAGCTGCTGTTGTGTGTGCAAAGAATCATCTCCTGTGTTTTTTTTCCCTTCTCCTGCGGACGTTCTATTTTGACCGAAGCATATGATGGTTTGGCAAGTGCTGGTGTGCCCTTGTCGAAGTGAACCAATAGAGTGCATGACTTCTCCATTTCTGATCTCCAATCTTTACGCACAAACCATCATATGCTTCGGTCAAAATAGATATGTGGATATATTTAGCTAGGATATGTGGATGTATTCCGGCTTGGTTGAAGCTTTTGATTCACACGGTTATATTTGGAGTATGGATATATTTAGCATGTATGAACAATCTAAATATTGGAAAAAAAAATCATTCACACGATTGATTATACTGCTTGATTATATTGAGAGTTTGGCAAATCTATTGTGTTTTGTGATTCTATGCTTTTTGTTATCCGTCCTCAGTCATGAGCAATTTTAATTTTTTTTGGTTTTTCCGGCTACATTGAGCACTGGGTTTGAAATTTTGATCCAAACATGAATTTAGAGCTTTGCCAATTTTCAGTGACGTTTATTCCATTTCAATTCATTGCCCATGTTGAGTTGAATTTGTTATGGTCTTGGTTAAGCTGAAAATTCTAGTATTAAGGTTAGCATACCCCAAGTTTGCTTGAATTAAGGCACTTTTGGTGATAAATTGATTTACATAATATTGTGGGCTTATACTGCTTCATTATACTGTTTGATTCTTGACTAATTGTGGGTTTGATATATATGTAATTTCAACAAGAACTATGAGTAACGATAAAAGCAAAGCACATTGGGACATGAGCACCACAGGTGTTTTTCTCAAAATATGTGTTGACCAGATTTATAGCAAACTGCGTCAAGGATCTTCATTTACAAAACAAGGTTGGGACAACATTCACAAAACTTTCAATGAAAAGATAGGGAGAGGATATGAAAAAAAGCAGCTGAAAAATAGGTTAGATAACTTGAGAAAAGAGTGGAAGACATTTGATAAACTAATTGCTAAGGAGACCGGTATAGGGTGGGACCCTGAAAGGAACACAGTGGTGGCATCTGATGAGTGGTGGGAGAGAAAATTAGGGGTATGAACTAGCTTGTGTTAATTTAGAAGCAGTATTATACTTTTGGAATATATTTAACTTTGGTTTACTTTTGACTTTGCAGGAAAATCTAGCATATGAAAAGTTTAGGCACTATGGGTTAAGGTTTCGCACTGAATTAGAAACTATATTCAAGGATACTATGGCATCAGGAGATGATATGTGGGCACTATCTTGGACCGGGCCTAAGCCACAGAGGGGTGATCAGCAAAATGACTACCAACCAACAATGGATTGGCAAGAAGGTTCAGGGGATAGGCAAGAAGGTTCAGGGGATAGTGAAGACAACACTGGACGCCGTACAGGAGTTTCGGACTATTTGGATGGCATCAATTTAACTGCAAACACATCGAACACTGCACCCACTGTACCTAGTGCTTCAGGGAGTCAAGGAAAGAGGAAGAGAGGTGAAGGGTTGGACAAGTACAAGAAGCAAAAAATGCCAGCGACAAGAAGAATAGCATATTCAGTGAGTTCGATTGAGAAGGCTTCAATTAGTATGGCAGAGGCAATAAACAAAATCTCCAACAGTGACAACACTACTGAGCTTACCACTGATCTGCTGAGTATGCCTGAAATTGTCAGTGACACTCATCTATGTGTCATCTATTGTAATCTGCTGGCAAACAAGACATTCAGGGACATATATGCTGGTTTGAGAGAAAATTGGGAGGTATTAGTAGCTCAGTTGAAGCACAATGTTGTAAACCTGCCACCATATGCTGCACCCAAGAATCCTTGAGTTGTGCCTAGTGACTTATTGTGATTTCTGTTTATCTATCTTAATGTATTTGGTTATTGTGTGTCATGACAATGTGTTTAATGATTATGTGTGTTTCATGACTTTGTTTGATGTTGTGTGTTTCTTGACTACGTTTAATGTTGTGTTTCATGACTATGTATAATTATTATGTTACAATTTAATGGCTATTTATCACTTATCTTTTCTCTTCTTTTTTTGTGAAAATAGTACTCACATTTAGTATTTAACTACTCACAGGTAACATAATCCATGTCTGATTCAACGGATGGTTGGGGCGAGGGTTGGGATGAGGGTTGGGACGACAAACGGTCTCAATTACTTCCCGCCTTACATGAACACACAACACAATTATCACAATTAAGTGGGTTAATGGGTCAGTATGTGACACCTTTTCTGTGCAAACAACCATGTAGAACTAGCGAACAAACATGCTATTTATGGGTTCAAGAACTTTTGCACGGGCATGAAGGACGGTCTAAGGAAATGTTTCAAATGGAAACAGATATATTCCATCGGTTATGTTCTAAATTGGTTGAACATGGGTTGCAAAATTCTAAGTACATAGGTGTCCATGAATCTGTTGCCATGTTCTTGAATACAATTGCGCATTGTCAGTGTAATAGGATGATTCAAGAAAGGTTTCAGCGTGCAGGAGAAATTGTCAGTCGGCATTTTCATAGAGTGTTGGATGCTTGCCTTAATTTATCTCGAGAAAATATCAGGCCTATTGATCCTGCATTCTCCTATTGCCACCCAAAAATAGCAAATGATCCACGATACTTTCCATTTTTTAAGGATGCAATCGGCACAATTGATGGCACCCATATAAAATGTCAAGTTAGTCAAGCTAGGCAAGACAAATATATTGGAAGGAAGGGATTTCCAAGTCAAAATGTCATGGCCGTATGTGATTAGGATATGTGCTTCACGTTCATGTTGGCAGGCTAGGAAGGTAGTGCACATGATGCTCGTTTCAATCTGCTATTTCAACTCCATCCATGAATTTTCCTCATCCACCTGAAGGTATATTTCTGTGAATTTCAAATCAATTATTTTAAAATTAAGCTTCAATTGTATTATTTGGTTGATGATTTTCTAGGCAAATTTTATTTGGTTGATGCTGGCTATTCATCACAAGTGGGATACCTTGGCCCGTACAGACGTGAGCGCTATTGCCTTCCAGACTTTAATCGTCAGCCAGGATTTAGAAATGAGAATGAGGCCTTCAATTATTATCATTCAAGTTTGAAATGCACTATTGAAAGAACTTTTGGGGTTTGGAAGAATAAGTTTGCAATCTTAAGAGACATGCCCAGATTCAAGTTTCAAGCACAAGTCCATATAGTTTGTGCAACAATGGCTGTCCATAATTTTATCAGGCAAAATTCTCTAACTGATGACCGCTTTATACAAGATGAGCATGGAAGTATAATAGATGAAGACAATAATCATCCAGCTGGTAAGGCATCCTCGTCAAGTTTAACATCTACTGCACAAATGAATCGTGTTCGTGACTCAATTAGAGACCAGATTGTGCAAAGCTTACGATCTAATTAGTTATGTCATTTTATTTACTTTAATTAGAGACCAAATGAATTTTCATTTGATTTATGTTCATGTTCGTCTATTAAGTACGATCTAATTACTTATGTAATTTCATTTACTCTAATTAGAGACGAAATGAATTTTAATTTATGTTCATGTTTGTCCATTATATATATTTAATTAATTATCTATAATGTGTTTTTAAATTTTTCTTGGTGACATATATTTTTATTTTATAATCTCACAAATAAATTACTTTTATTTTATCATAATAATTTTAGATTTTTTTAACAATTATCATATTAAAAATATCAAACACTATTATTCAATATAGTATATGCCCTTTTCAGTCATTTTACAACTGAACTAACTTTTATATTCATCCAAACAACTTTTACTTTTTCAACTGACTTTTTAAAAGCACCTATCCAAACATACCATAACTGACTTTTACTCTAATTTCAGTTAGAAAAGTCAGTTGGACTATAAGTCAGTTTTGCCCAACGCCAATCCAAACATACCCGATATTGATAGATCCTCGTAACCTATGACATTTTCCAATATCTGAAATACAGCCCAAGTGTCGGGTGGGACCGGGGGGGACAAGAATAAAGTGGGGTTTCATCACGTGATCGGAAATGATAATTTTAATGAATTACTATGTGTGAAAAAGATAATTGAGCCAATGGGCCAAAAGAAAATTCTACTCCTCTCATTTTATTTATAGAATATTTTTACCATATGTGAATCTTAAATAATATTTACTCCTTGTTAAAATATAATAATTTTTTAATTTTATCTTTATTTAGTATATACACTTTTCAAGAAAATAACTAGTTACACTATAACAAATAAAAAACAAAATAGTATATTGATACTGAAAATTTAATAAAGTGACTTATAAATAGGATTAAGAGAAATATTCTCTGTCTGTCTTGTATATAAGATCAAAAGAGTATAAATAAATTTGATGCATCTTGATCTAATGTTTTAATCGCGCAAAAAATTACACCCTTCTATTGTTATTATAAGTACTTCTAGCATATATTCTGGCAAAACAAAAGTACTTCCAGCATATATATTTTATACTATAATATGTTTTATTCAAAGTATTAATTTTTTTGGACTTAGTATCCTTTATTAATTATAAAACTTCCTAATTAATTAACTAAACTCGCCTAACTATTGAGTTTATGGAGGATAACTTTGATATTTTATAAGAAATGACTAATTTTAACTAACTTTATTATTATTAGATGCTAGTACGAATTGGAAGGAGCAAAACTTAAGAAGCAATATGTACATCAGAATAATTCAATTCAGCTTTATCAATGATATATTGTGAAAGAAGTCACTAGGAGTGAGGGCAATATTGTTATTTTACAATATTTAAATTTTCAAAACAATATAAGGGGTCTGATTTAGAATTTTGAAAATCACCCACGCTAATCTGTCTTTTAGCATTTTTGATGATATTTTAGTGTCTTTTCCCAATTAAAAATCAGTATATAATGTTTCCTAAAATTAATGCTTATACCATGAGGCACCCTGGGAATTTCTTTAGAGCCTCATTGAGAGTTCCTTAGCAATCTCATAAAAAACATTACATCATAATGTCTACGTGTCTTAGATTTTTAGTTCGTTTTTATTAATTAAACAGAATAAAAAAGGCCAATGAAATAAATAAACAAAAATATAAAACTGCGATGATAACAATAAAAAAAACTAATAATTTATAATTATAGCGCCCTTATAACCAAATAAGAAAAATATAAAAGACTAATTTAAACCTGATCCTAACCTAGATATATTTAAAATGATAATCTAAATGATCCATATTAGATATTTATGCTATATCTCATTAAAAAAAAAAAGATATTTATGCTATCAAACAATATAAAAATACTAAAAAAATAATAAAAATAAATATAAAATATTCCTCTAGTCTAAATGGCCTAATTGAGGAGATAATGTTAGTCTTAAATGTAAAACCTATTTCATATGTTGATTAATTTAATTTTTTCTCAAATTAACCCTATTGATGTTCCCTGAATAATAATCAAGTAAAAAAAGAAGAAAGAAAATTTAAAAAAAAAGGTGCTTAGAATATTTTAAAAAAAACATATTATATTAACTAATTCAACTAAGATTTTTAATCTACTCAAATTAGTTAATTAGGTTTTACTTTAAGGAGCATAGGAGTAAATAATAATCAGACCAGAAAATCTTTCACACAAATCCAAATAAAACTCCTCCCATATACTTACTTTGTATACCGTATTTAAAATCATAATTTGGTTTTCACACAAATATCTCCAAAATCAACAGTATCTTGTGACTGCATAAATACTCTATTCTTTTGATGGAGGCTTCACCAAAATCAACCGTATCTTGTGACTCCATCAATGCTCTTTTCATTTGGTGGAGGCTTCACCACGTTTATGAATCATCAATGCTCTTTTCCTTTGGTGGAGGCTTCGCCACGTTTACGAATTCATGTTCATACCATTTCTTGTTTCCTTCTTGACTCACCAATGAAATGACATTGATAGATCCTCGTAGCCTATGACGTTTTTTAATATCTGGGGACCATGGGGAACAAGAATAAAGTGGAGTTTTATATGATCTGAAATGATAATTTTAATGAAGTACTATGTATGAAAAAGATAGTTGAGCCAATAGGCTAAAAAAAAATTCTACTCCTCTTATTTTATTTATAGGATATTTTCAGCATATTTCATATAGACTAAGGAACATTTTAAACAACATTTATTCTCAATTAAAATATAACAACTTTTCAATTCTATTTCTATTTAATGTATATATATTTCAAAAAAATAATTATCTACACTATAATATATAAAAGACAAAATAGTATATTGATGCTAAAAATTTAATGAAGTGACTTATAAATAATATTAAAAGAAATATTTTCTCTCTGCTTTATAAATAAGATCAAAAGAGTATAAATAAATTTGATGCATCTTAATCCAATGCTTTAATTCTAGCATATATTCTGGCAAAAAAGGTGCTTCTAGCATATATATTAATTTTTTTTGGGACTTAGCATCCTTTATGGACTGTAAAACTTCCTAACTAATTAACTAAACTCGTCTAACTCATGAGTTTTATCGAGGATAACTTTGACATTTTATAAGAAATGACTAATTTTTAACTGACTTTATTATTATTAGATGCTTATAGTACGAATTGGAAGGGGCAAAACTTAAGAAGTAATATGTACATCAGAATAATTCAATTCAGCTTTATCAATGATATCTTGTAATGAAATGGATGCTCATCATCAATTGCCTCATTTTCTGGTTGTGTATACAACTAAACAACATCGTTTCCACAATCAATGAACAAATGGTTTGAATTTTTAGAGCAGTGGCGAGAACTTAATTAACAGCAGATTTTACAGATATAACAACCATCAAGGGATGGTATCTAGATTCTAGATAACATGTCCTCTCCTTTACAAAATAGTTGCTCCCCGTCACCATTAGCCATTTATAATCCATTGTTGCACATCATTCAACTATCAATTTCAATCAACTTTCAATAATAATAGACAATATGCGTTAACAAATGGAAATTGATGGTTTACAACAGAAATACCGATTTTTATAACATTAAATTCTCATTTTTCTGCACAACTCTAATTTACAAATTTACAATCCGAATACATATTTTCACAACTGCAAGTTACTATTTTTCTATACATTTTGTTTTTATATCACCCATTTAAGCACATTCACCCATTTTCCTTTCAGTTCTCCCTTTCTAAGTTCCTTTAACAACGTATTACAATTATTATTCACCCATTATCACCCACTTTTCAAAAATCACTAACACCTCATGTTCATTAACTTCAAAGAAAAAGAAGATAACGATCTATCTCTAAACTTAAAAGCTATATCAGATTTTTTTCTCCTTCACTACCTACTTACCCATGCATTTAAACACTTATTTCTACATTATTCAACTATCACAACCCAATATGCTCAATAGAACAAAATTTTTGGGAAAAACGATTTACCTCACACACAAATCTCTTCTTTTTCCCTCTTTCTTCTTCCTTTTCAGCATATATAGTTCACAGGGTATTTTAGTAAAATAGTTTTAACAATTAATTTCAGTTTGCACCCTGGGTCTTTCACTGAAATTTCAGAATCCTTAACTGAAATTTCAGATTTTTTTGGGGCTATTTGAAATTAATTCCCATCTGTGGTCCTTAAATGAAACTTTTCCTAAGATAAATAACAAGTTTGATCTTGACCTACTGACATTTTAGGCGTGCTTTATATAAATAGTCTCAGTAATCTATATATAGAGTAAAATACTCTAACTACACTCTTAGTTTGCATCAATTACACTGATCTCTCCTCTATTTTAAAAACATACGGTTTAGTCCAATCAGTTAACACCGTGTAAAAAAATTCAAAAAAAATATTTTTAATTGAAATTTATATTTAAATAAATTTTATTTACTATTTTACCCCGTCATTCTAATAAATCCCTAAATTATATTTTTATAGTCACACGAATTTTATTTAGTTAAGAAAAATGTAAAAAATTTGATTAAAAATTTAACTAATTTTTTCAATATATATATACTTAACTAAATATGTTTATAAATTTTTGTAACAAAGATGTGTTTAAAAGTTTTGAATTATAAATTTAAATGACTTATAAAATCTTTTAAACTTATATCATTTAAACTTGATGATAAAGGAAAATTATGTATTTGAAATATGTTTTCACAATTTAAAAGAAATCAAAGTAAATAGATTTTAATGAATGTGATAAGAAAATTAAAATTATGGATTTTATTATTTAAATCAAAATTAATAAATTTTATAACATATTATAAATTTTAAAAATATATGCATTAGAATTATTTTTTGATTTTATAAAAAAACATTTTTTAGAAAATATAAATGTCTAAATAATTATTATGTTAAGAAGGGGTATTTTGGTTAAAAAATAATTTAAAGTCAAACTTAACGGTTAACTAACAGTTTTGGAGGATGGAAATGAAATCTTAAATATAAGAGGGAGGTTTGTGTAACATACATTTTAATTTAAGGGAGATTTATGTAGGTTTTCAAAATAGAAGAGATGTTTCTAAAATTGAGATAAAATAGAAGGATTATTGATGTAATTTACTCCTATATATATGATTTATGACAAAGAAAGAGTAAAACATACGACAAATAAAAAATCAATACATTTTTTAGAAAAATGTTGACAATAATTTAATATAATGATAAAATTTCCATTAAAATATTTAAATGATAAGGATTTTGTTCCGAATTTTTAAATTTTATGTTAAAAATTAAAGAAAATTTTGCATGCCATTTAATTTAATGTATAATGCCAATAAGATTAATTATTAACTTCTAAATATTTTTTTGAAAACATTATTATATATTTTATTTTGGGAAAATTATAGTAGGACCTACCCAATATAATAGTTATATTATCCCTGGTAAAAAAAACATAATATTTATATTATATCTAAGGACCAAAAGAAAATTTTCTGGTCATTATACCCTTGATAAAACAACCATCTCTCATCAATTTTCTATTGCCAACATATACAAATGAGGAAGAAGACGGATTAAAATTTGTCTGAAAATGTGGTACTACTCTAGTCCTAAATGTAAGACCTCTTTTGTAGTATAAAGTACACTACGATAAAATATTAGCATATTGATTTTCTCTGATCTTTTGGAGTATAACAGAAAAAAAATATTAAGGTTATAATGGCTGACTGATTTTCTCTGAGTCTTGAATATAATTATCATTTTCAGGGACCACAGCAATAAAATATTAGCAGATGCACGTCGTAATTCTCCCTTGTAATATTGTGGGGTAAGCTATATACTGAGCAGAATGTGTGGGATTTTCAGATGAAAAATAGTTAAATCAAGTTACTTATATTCATTATGTCAAATTCTTCAATCATACATGATCATGTGTTTTATATTTTTTTCATGTAGATTTATAATTAAATGATATTATTAGTATTTTAAAAATAGAACATGTAACTTGATAAATATATGAAAAACTTAATGTAAGTACTGTGGTTTCTAGAATTCTGCTCAAAGGATTGCAATATAAATTCCTTGCCCACATTATAATCATAAAACCACAAGGACCATACACATTGATTAGGCGCCTAAAAATTTGTACGGGAAACCAAAACTCTGTTAAACGTTTCTCTTCGTACGCAATATGAGGACGTCAGGTATGAATTTTTTTTTTCCCCAGCAAAGTTAGGTAAGAACATGAAAAAAAAAAAAAAAGCTTAAAAAGACACTAAAATAACCCAAATTCTTATTTGGGTTATTGAATTTATCAAACCTCTAATTAGGTCATATGATCCAAAGAGGAATTTTAAAATTTATAAAATGATTCTAATGTCCTTTTTATTAGAAACCCAGAGAAATGATATTTTTCTATCATTTCAAGTTGTTAATTTAAAATTAAAACATGTTAACTCCATAATTGAACTTGTTAATATTCAAAGTTTTGTCATTATCATTTTTTATTCAAAAACTTATTTTAAATACGTTTTAAAGACAGAAAATTTAAAATTTAAAATTAAAACATGTTAACTTGGAAATATAACATGTTACTTTTCAATGTTATATTGTGATCAAATTTTATACAAAGGCTCACTGTAAGTGTTATGGAGACCTAAAGCTATTAATCTATAACTGAAACTTGTTAACTATGTAATTAAACTTATTGATTTTCAAGATTATGTTGTGATCAAGTTTTATTCAAAGAGTTATAGTAAGTGTGCTATGGAGATAGAGTATTATTAACTTAGAATTGAAATGTATTAAGTATGAAATGAAATATGTTAATTTATAATTCTCTTTTGGTTTCTAATGAAATGGGTGTTAGAGCTATTTCATGAAATTTTAAAATCTCTCTATGTTGTATGATCTAATTAGAGATTTGACAAATTTAATGACCTAAATAAAAATTTGAGTTATTTAAATGTTTTTTTAAGGAATTTTTTTCTAAGAATATTACACATCTAATAAACAGGCCCTATAAGCTTCATGCACATGATAGATTATATATACATATAATATCACGTACATATATTCATATATAAATTATAATATACAAAACTATATTAATATATGTAATATAAATACACATAATATTCGAATATAAATATTAACGTGCTTGTATATATATCTATACGCACATCAATATATATATTAAAATATAAACATAATATTGGTTTATATATGAGTATCATATTCATAATTTTTTTAAAACATAAAATATGCGATATAATTAATATAATATTATTAATACAATATATTTATATATTTTTATAAACTTAATATATTTATATATATATGTATTATACTTTTAATATTTATTGAATATATTAATAAATATTTTAACATATAATTCAGATCCTAAAAATAATAAATAATACATATATAAACATAATGTTAATAATAGATCTTATCATATGTATTATTTTTTCCTTATTTAAAAATTTATTTTTATTTTAAGTAATTATATAATTTTTAAAAATATTATTGATATATTTTTACATTATAATCTAATTTTTTATTTTGTTAATTATAAATTTATAGACAAAATATAGATTATATTTATTATTTATATTTATATTTCAAGACACTATGAAAAAAGGATCTGGATCCTCTGCTCATCTTTTCTCTCTTTTTCTTTCTCCTCATCCTATTCCCAACATTGGATTAAAAAATTTACGGTTGGGATTTAATATCATATAAAATCACGGTTAAGATATTACATAAAAATAAATAAATAAATTTAAAACATTAACATTTCTAAACATTTCACAATTATAATACTTTAAAGTAGAAAAGATAATTGTGTTATAAAATATTGAATCTTGTAAAACCCTTAACCTCAAACACTTTAACTCGTCATAACATCACTACTATGGTAGAAAAAGAAAGTTGTTACCACAAACTACCATAGTAGAAAGAAATTGCGTAATTTTAGAAATTTACATTTAAACTTGGTTCTATCTCAACTCAGTTGCATGCAACTAAAATCATTCATTCACAACCACTGGGCCTCCGAGCCTCCGACCCGGGTAACACAAGACATCAAATCAGCCCATATAAATGGTTTCCAACAGTGTAAATCAAAGTTCCACAAACAATAGAAAGGGCCTCCGGCCAATTAAAAATGAGAAGATACACTTCCTCCGGTTTACAATAAAGCCGGGCAATCAAAATATTTCAAAAAGGACCCTAACTGTGGCAATATACAACTATCCATACATAAACAAAAGCTAGAGGCCTAAAGCTAACCAAGCTCAAGCCTCTGCATCTCTTCCCGACGGCACTCGCCTAGAACCTTCATCTGAAAACATTGTAAACCACAGGGTGAGACAAACGTCCCAGTAACCAACCTTTCTAATTTAAGGTACTACTAAATAGGTGCTCGTGAGGTGTCAAGTGGGGCAGTTCACAAGTAATATAATAATTGATAGCCACAACAATTCATGCAAGTGCAATGATGCAATTCCCATCAACCATATCCCTCACTTTAGGGGATTTTCAAGAGCCGAACCCGGCCTATCCCTCACTATGGGGGACGTAAGGAGCCATAGAGGCCTATCCCTCACTCTGGGGGACGTAATGAGCCCAAAGGCCTATCCCTCACTATGGGGGACGTAAAGAGCCAACCATCATGTATTAATGGAGGCCTTACCACGTGGTAGTAACAACCAAAACTCTCACCAATTCCCGATTCATGCATCATGCTCAAACCATAATCAAAGAGTAAATGAGCATTTCACAAATCACTTCTTTCAATGGCATATCTTTCACAAATTCAAGATTCATTCATCATCAATCGAAACCCCACAAAACGGTTTCCCTTTTAATATACAACATACACTTTGAACATAATTGTTACTCGGAGCACAAAACATAAATCTACTCACAATACCACAGAAGCATGTACTAAGAATTGGAAAGTGGTTACCTCTTGCCTGAGCAAGGAATAACAAACCAACAATGTGGCCCCGTGCACCAACAAGACTCACAACCGGTCTACACAAGCACACAAACACACAACCATCATGTATTAGCTTTCAAACTAATAATGTGGCCAAAACAACACTTGGGGACACAAAATTCCTAGCTCGAAACCAAAAACCCTACCCAACTCAAAAGGGTATAACCATCAAAACAACACTCCAAAGTCATAAAAGTCCATTAAAACATCAAATCCCCTTTTTAAGCATCCATTAGAGTTCAAACCTCAAAGACCCACTATAGGAATTCAACACCCAAACATCCCATTTGAACAATTGAAGTCTTAACAACAATCTAAACCGATTAAACATCCAATTTAACCCTCCTTAACATAACCCAATTCACAAAACTCAAAATAACCTCTATATTATCATCCTCAATCACAAAACTCCCATTTTCATAAACCCTAACTCCAAAAACTCTAAGTTCTTCAAATCCAAGAAAACTACACCGATTAAATGCTTAGACTAACCCAAAGCAACCAATTAAACTCAAAACAATCGGTCAAAAACCCCAATTCCATCACAACCTAGAAAACTCTAGAGTTCCACAAAAAATCCTAAGAAATTCCAAGAAAGAAAGTAGATTAGAGGTTAAAATCACTTACTTGAGGTAATGGATCCTTAGAAATGACCCCTCCAAGCCAAAATACCGAAACCCTAGCAGAGCCTCTCTCTCTACCTCAGATTTTTCTAATTTTTGCACATCTGACCCCTCCAGTGACTATATAGATTCGCAACCCTTCGCCGCAGCAAACCCAGACCTTCGCCGCTGCGAACTAATCCCGAGAGGGATTACTCGCCTGAAAACCTAACTTCACCGCGGCGAACTCCAATCTTGGCCGCGGCGAAAGCTTCCCGAGAGGAAACTCTCGCTCGCCCAGAAAATCTTCGCCGCGCCATACCCCCACCTTCGCCGTGGCGAAACATTCTCGAGAGGATACTCCCCCCTGGAGCTCCCGGTTCGCCGCGGCGAGCATACCCTGAGAGGGAATGTTCACCTATTCCTCCAACATACCTCAAATTCCAACCCAAACACCAAGATCAAGATCAAAATCACTATTCTATCCTCAAAATCAACCAAAAAAAGAGGCTATTAAAACCCGATAAAAACTCAGGACGTTACAAATCCCACCCATTCAGTTTTTTTTTCCAATCAATGATATAGGGATGGGATGAAGGGGGAAAAATGAGAGAAATGATGAGGAGAGCATCAAAATCAAACTTTCAATTATTGAAAGTCAAGTTTCAGCAACAACTTTTTAGAGTCGCCTTTCAAAGTCGTAGTTGAAGGTCAGTTTTTTCATAGTGATATACAAGCCTCATATTGACATACCTCACTTTTCTTACCTAGAAGAACAACAAAGACAATTTTTGAACTACTCAAATCATTTTTTGTTCTAGAATTCATAAACAATTCAAACTTCAATTTAATTATCAAGGCACCCATTGGTAACCCTCATGAATTTTACAAACTTCACAAAAAATCATAATCAATTCTGGACAAAATCAAAATGAAGTTATTTAAAAGTCTCTAATTGAAGCTCTACACGACCTCTATGTAGCAAAAATATAGTTAGCCCAAGTCCAATGTTTGATTCCTTGAAAATCCTTGCTTGAAACTCTAGAATCCACTTTCTTCGTCTTGCTAAAATATGAAACCAAGAGAAGATTTAGAGATTAGAAGTGGTCTTGAGCTAAGAAACTAAAAGAGATGGAAGATTTGACATCAAACTTACCTACATCCTCTTGAATCTTCATCTTCCTCTTCTTCTTTTCCCTTCTTTCTCTCCTCACTTCTCACATTCGGTTTTTTCGTTCATTTTCTAATTTGGCCAACTTAAATGGGAGGGAATGGGGGAAGTAACTTTTTGTCACATTCACATCTTTCGATGACAACATCTCCATAAAAATTATTACTTTTATTGACTCTATCATGAATAATGGACCATAATTCATCTTCATTTCTTTAATTTCCTTGTTGCAGATCGCGCCAGAATTGTACTTGAAGGAGGCCAGAATTTTCTTGCTAAATTCTCATCTTTTCCAACAATATGAGATTAATACTTTTTGAAGATTCCTTAAAATCATCACATGACCGATGTAAGACCATAAAAAAATTCACATTTATTAGGGAGTAATTCCTTAGTTTTTTTTTTCTCAGTTTTAAATTTGATCTTTAAATTTTTTTCCCATAATTTTACTACAAAAAACTTGACTTTTGTTGCCGCTAAAAGTTTTCAGCAGCGACAACCAAGTTGTTGTCATAGCGACTATTGTTGAAACTTAGCCGCTAAAAGTATTCCCGAAGAAAATAAGACCACCATCGACTGCCGCCATATCATTTTCGGTCGCCCACCATGTCACTGCTGGTAATGTAACATCCTAATTTTTATATCTCTAATATTTAAACAAATTTTTATTTAGAATAGGTAGATGTTAAATATATATATAAGCAATTAAAATAATTAAACTTATATGTATTTGTGTATATGTATAAAAATATATATAGATAGACGAATAATATAATATTAAGAAGTCCCACATTGACTAAATGATAGGAAGATAGATAAAATACCAATATGAGAAGTCTCACATTGACTAATTAGTAGAGTGAAGGAGTTTGAGGAGCCTATACATAGGAGGTGGTGGTGGAGTTTGAAGTAAGTAAACAATTTTCATATATATCTAAGTAGTCTAAAAAAAGTATTAGTTTTGAGTTTATTAATCGTTGGATCAGACTAAAATTTGGTCAGCCTATTTGGGACATCCAACTTTTCAATTTCAATGGTTGGATCGTCAATCTAATCTTTGAGTTACAAGTTATTAGGTACGTTTTCAACTTATTTTTTTAAGATTTTGTAGATAGAATCCTAAATAGTAAATTAGTATTTTTAAATTCATTCACCATTAGATCTACCTGTAATTTGAAGAATATAATCATGATAGATAGGAAATTAAATTTAATGGTTAGATCAATGATTTAACTTCTGTAGTAAGAATAACCTAACTCGCATTAAATCTATTTATCTAAATCCTTCGAAGATAGAACATAAGTTATAAATTGGGATTTTTCTATCTAGGCTATGAATTTGGTGATTCTAATGATGGAATTTAATAATTAAAGGATAATATAAGTTAAGAATATCGAGGAATTGAATCTAAATCCTCATATATATGCTCTTACCCCAAACCTTAGAAAAGACTTTTGAGCTAGAATTTTGAGTAACAGTTGAAGGTATTAAAGAGAGAGAGAGAGTTAAATGCTAGAAATTTGTGAGTAGTTTACTCTAATATTATAGAGATAATGTTTTAATTTCATTTGTAGATATAAACACTACTATAGCATTTTCAAGTGCGGGTTTCGTTTGTATTTGACTGTTAGTTAGAAGCCCTGGTAACTAAATTTGTATCTATTGCATGCTCTGGTATGAGGTTGGTGAGTGATTTTATAACCAATTTTTATATACGTATATTATTTTCATATGAACCGTCTTATGGGATGCTATTTCAAAAAGGGTTTGAAGTCGTTTGTGTTGTTAGAAATTAATGATTATGACTATGAGATATTATTCTGAAATTCGTTTGATTATGCATACAAATATGTTATTGTGAATCTTATGCATCTAGTTTGGTTGGAGAAAGGAGATAATTGGAGTATGCAGACACACACACACATCCCACATGATATTAGCCTCCATACAGAGCTCTATGGTTGGCCACTATTATTGTCCCACTAGTTCTTTTAAGGGAGACCCATGGTCCACAAAGTTCTCACTACTAGAGAAAACACATTTAACGTCGCAAAATAACGGCGGTTAAGAGGAAAAACGCCGTGAAAAAAAAGGCGGTGGCAATTTTGTAAATAAATAGAATAACTCTTGATTTTCCACAGCGGTTATCTGGAAAACCGCCATGGAAAGTTTCAACTTAAACCCTACAGTGCGTTCTGGTTCTCTCATTTTCACAGTCTCGACTTAGTGCGCCGTGGTCCCCCTCTGTCCCGCCACTAAAAAACTTCCATTATCGGCCATTCCCTCCACTGTCCCGTTGTTTAAACTCCTCCATTTTGCTTGTTGGGTCTTGCCACCGTCCGCCGCTGTGGAGTCACCCCTCTTTTCACATTGAATCATCTCAAATCTGTGAGTATCCTCTTCTTTCATTCTCTTCAATTTTTTTTGGTTTCCTGGATGTTTTGGCCGTTAAAATCCGTTGTATTTTGAATGGGTTTGTTAGTTTTACATTGTGGTTAGCTTACATTGTCGATTTTGTGTTTTTTATTTGGTTGAGTTGTTGATTGGGGACATTGGATATGAGAAAACCTCAATTCCTTCTTATGTACGGTATTAGAAACATGTTTAAAATTTTGAAGTTGATTAGTTTTGAATTTTTTGATTTTTTAATAATTTTTTGATATTTATTTCGAATTTTTGGTAAATTTTTTGAAATAAATTTTATAATTTAGTAATAAATAATCTGTTAATTGTTTTGTGATTTTTTTTTCGTTATAAACTTTGATTGATTGATTTGTTCAATTTTGTATACAAATTTAGGATTTGTTATAGGAAAAATTAGATTGAAAAATTATACGAATTTTTTATTTTTAAAAGGGAGACATTCCTTTTAATTTGTAATTAAGTGTTAGTCAATTTTAATTTATTGACTAACATTTAATTATATTATTATTTCAATATTTGAATTGAGGAGTTACAATTGAGCTTGACAACTATGTTCATTGACTCTGTAGAACAATAGATCATAGTTAGATGAAAGCTAAGAGAATTAGCAAAGGATATGAAGATGGGGTTGAAAGGTTTCTTCAGTTTGCTCAGAGAAATGCCCCTAATCAAAGAGATGGATTATACTATTGTCCTTGTGTCAAATGCCTAAACAATAGTCGAAGGAGTATTTCTGAGATAAAAGAGCATCTTATCTGTGATGGGATAAATTTGAGGTATACAAATTGGATATGGCATAGAGAAATTAGAAAGATTACACTATCTGGAAAGGAGAAGGTTGTGAATGAACACTTTGGTGCTAGAATTTCGGATATGTTTCATGACATAAGGTCTGAATCTTCTAGACAGTTCTCTTCCACTTTCGAAACTTTGTGTAGTGATGCAGAAACGCCTTTATACCCAGGGTGTAAAGATGATTACACAAGGTTGACAACCGTGTTGAAATTGATGAACTTGAAGGCAAAAAATGGTTGGATCGATGCTAGTTTCACGAATTACTTGAACTGCTGAGTGCTATTCTTCCAAAGGGGAATTCACTTTTGAAACGAATGTATGAGGCAAAAAAGATTTTCTGTCCAATAGGTTTGGAATATGAGAAGATACATGCATGCCTTAATGACTGTATGTTATTCAGAAATGAGTATGAAGGGTTGAATAAGTGCCCTAAATGTGAGACTTCAAGATACAAGGTTAAGAAAGATGGTGGTGATTATAATGATATGACCAAAGGTTCTCCTTTGAAGGTTCTGTGGTATCTTCCAATAATACCACGATTTAAGCATCTATTTGTTAATGCCACAGAAGCAAAGAACTTGAGATGGCATTTCGATGAGAAAATATGTCATGGAAAGCTTCGTCACCCAGCAGATTCTCCTTAATGGAAAATAATAGATCAAAAATTTCCTCAATTCGGTAGCGAGCCAAGAAACCTTCGGCTAGGTCTTTGTACAGACAGAATTAATCCATATGGTAATCTTAGTAGCACACACAGTGCTTGGCCGGTGCTTCTCGTAATTTACAATTTGCCTCCTTGGTTATGCATGAAAAGAAAATATATCATGCTATCTTTGATGATCTCGGGGCCAAAACAGCCAGAAAACGATATCGATGTGTATTTGACACCTTTGATTGAGGATCTGAAAAAATTATGGGTGGAAGGTGTTGATGTGTTTGATGCATATAAACAAGAGACCTTCAACTTACGTGCTATGATCTTCACCACGATAAATGACTTTCTAGCATATGGAAATTTGTCAGGATACAGTGTTAAGGTGCATAAAGCATGCCCAATATGAAAAGAAGGCACCCACTATATGCAACTTAAACATGATAGGAAGACGGTATACCTTGGTCACAGAAGGTTTCTTAGTCGGTATCACCCTTACCGTAGATTGAAAAAGGCATTTAATGGCTCACAAGAATATAAAATGGCTCCAAGACCATTAACTGGAGAAGAAGTTTATCAGCGGGGGGAGGGAATTAATGTGGTCTTTGGTAAGAAGAAGAAGAAGACTGCCGTTGAGAGGAATATATGGAAAAAAAGATCTATCTTTTTTTATCTTCCATATTGGCAAAGTCATGATGTGAGACATAGTCTAGATGTGATGCATGTGGAGAAGAATGTGTGTGAGAGTCTTGTTGGTACACTTTTACATATAAGTGAAAAGACTAAGGATGGAATCAATGCAAGACGTGACTTAGCCGAAATTGGAATAAGAAAATTCCTCCACCCACAAGAAAGATAGGGTAAAAGGGCTTATTTACATCCAGCTGCACACACATTATCAAAAGCAGAGAAAACAAGTTTCTGTGGTTTTATTAATAACCTGAAGGTGCCACAAGGTTATTCTTCTAATTTGAACAAACTTGTTTCAATGCATGATTTGAAGATAACAGGGATGAAGTCTCATGATTGTCACGTGTTGATGCAACAATTACTTCCACTTGCTATTCGAGGCATTATGAAAACCGATGTGAGAAGTACTATTACAAGATTTTGTATGTTTTTTAGCGCTATTTGTAGCAAAGTCATTGATCCTGCTGAGTTAGATGAATTAGGAAATGAAGGTTATGTGATCCTCTCCCAATTAGAAATGCACTTTCCTCCCTCATTTTTTGATATTATGGTCCATTTGATAGCTCACCTTGTACGAGAATAAGACTTTGCGGCCCTGTGTGTTTAAGGTGGATGTACCCATTTGAGAGATACATGAAAATTCTAAAAAGGTACTTTAAGAATCCTTATCGGCCTGAGACATCAATTGTTGAGAGATATATAGCTGAAGAGGCAGTTGAATTCTGCAATACGTATCTTGATAAGGTAAAGACAGTTGGACTTCCTCAATCTCGGCATGATCAGGGGAGAAGCAAGGGAACACGAGGTGTCATAGTGAGGTCTATGTCAAGAGATGTTGTAATGCAGGCACATCTATATATTTTAAACAACACGGATAAAGTTTTGCCTTACTTGAATGCTCACAAGAATATGTTGAAGAACTTGAATCCAAGAAAGAACGATATGCAACTAGCCAACGAGCATAACAAGTCATTTGCCGAGTGGTTCAAGCAACAAGTGTTAAAGGATGGTAATCCTTCTGAAACAATACAGAGACTAGCTGCAGGGCCTCGTTTTGAGGTTGTGTGTTGGGGCGGATATGACATAAATGGTTATTCATTTTATACAAAAACCCAAGATGATAAGAGTACCATGCAGAACAGTGGGGTGATGGTAGTAGCTGAAGCAATGCATTTTGCTAGTTCAAAAGATAGAAACCTAATGTTAGCGTCAATCTCCTATTATGGAGTAATAAAAGAGATATGGGAGGTTAGCTATACCAAATTTAAAGTTCCTGTCTTCAAATGTAAGTGGGTTAATAATAGTGTTGTGCAAGTTGATGAAGAATTTGGTTTTGTTTCAGTCGATCTTGAGAGGATTGGATATGGAGATGAGCCATTTATTTTGGCAAATCAAGCAAAACAAGTGTTTTATGTTACCGATCTAGCAAAAAAGAAATTATCTATGGTGCTCCAAGGTAAGAGGCAAGGACTTGGTCGAGATGACGATGACTCAGAGGTCAATCTTGACGAAATCCCGCCTTTCACAGTTACTAGACCTAAAATTGCTGAATTAGATTTGGTAGATGATGACTATGCGGTTAAGGATGATCATTGTGAAGGAATTTGGGAGGATAATCGTTGTAAGGCCTTTCATAGCTAATGTGATTTTTTTAATATACTTGATGTTTTATATGGGACTTATTATATTCTAATATTTATTGGTTGTTTGTTGAACAGGAAATGGATGGATCTTATCAACAGGGTTCTAGCGATGACAACTCCTTCCATAGAGCGAAAAGAGGTAGAGGGCCAACCCGTATGAAGAAGTTGGCCTTACGTGATGAGAACACACAGCCCCCGAGGATTGTAGTACACTTTGACGCTGATTTGAAAGCTATAGGTCCTGAAGGGGCTAAATTTACTAGTTACGTGGGCTATCTTGCACGCAGTAAGATTGGGATTGACATTCTTAATTGGAAGATGGTAGATAAAAACTTAAAACAAAAAATTTGGGAAGATATTTTGGTACGTTACGAATTCTTTTCTTTATTAGTGTTAATTATAATTGATTATTTGCTTACAACTCTATCGTATTATATTGCAGCTGACATTTGATATTTCCGCAACTGAAGAAATGAGAAGCCATTTGTATAAGCAACTCAATGACCGGTGGAGGGATTTTAAATCCACGCTTACAAGAGAGTATCTTCATGGAAAAAGAAAGGGCGAGCATCCGAAAGAACAATACTCTTTTATTAGTGACGAGGCATGAGAGAGGTTTGTGCAGCAACGTCAAGACTCTGCATTTCAGGTTTGGTTTCTTCAAACTTAGTTTTTTTATCAATTTATATTATATTTAACTAAACTAACTTTGTTAAATTCATTTTATTGTCATAGGCACTAAGTAGGAAGAACAAGCAAATATCTGAGCTGAATGTGTACCCACATACCATGTCTCGTGCAGGGTATGGTGGGTTGGAAAGAAGTATGATGGAGGATCGGCAAAAGAGTGCAGAAATGGCTGCTGCTTCAGATCCTACAGGAGTCATTCCACCTATCGACCGTCCTTCTCGCCAAGAAAAATGGAAGGCGGCGAGGATTAAAAGGAGTCAATATCTCACTCCAGAGGTTGCTATTGTTGCTGAGAAAATTGTAAGTGATATTAGCATTATGCTTCATTAATTGTTTTTTTAATTATGTTAAATTGAAGTTGTTATTTTAATGTTACAGGATACACTTGAGGAGCAATTATCCCAAGGTACATTTGTTCCTCATGGGCGGATGGATATCTTGGCCACTGCCATTGGAAAGGCTGACCATCCTGGCAGAGTCAGAGGGGCCCCTAAAGGAATTGGCATCAAACAATTTTTTGGTCCTGGTTGTCGAAAAAGTATCGGATCATCCTTCACTAACATGGTATCTAAAGAGGAACTCGACCGACGATTATAAGAAGAAACAGAGAGAGTTCGAGTTCAACTTAGTGAAGAACACAAGGCAGAGATGCAAAAGATGCGTGAGGAGTTTGATGCCAAGTTTGCAATGATGATGATGGGCACGACCGGATTCCAAATGCCCCGAGTGTCTGAGCCGTCACAGGTAATAAAGGTTCATTTCGTCAATTTAAACTTATATAATGTGCTTTAAGTAATTTCTTCTTATATTTCAGGGTTCACCTATGATGAAAAGTGGAAAGGGCAGTAATAATCAGACACAACAGCTGACATTATCTGACCCTAACCCTAGCCTTGACCCTGTCTAAGACAATGGAACACCATGTTGTCTCTATGTCGACGTTAATGGAAATTCGACATTTCATTTTGCTAATGGTTGAGTATTCTCGGGCTCAACGATCCACGGGAAGAAAGTTCTAGTAGATCAATCGAGGGTGACGGTGGATAAAATCCGTAGCGGTCAAGGTGATACACCAGTGCCCATCTCTACTGATGAGGTTTGCCTGCTAGTTCAGGCTAAAGGAAATTTCATTATGTGGCCAAAACGACTTATTAGAAAGCCTGCACCATCAAAGAAGGTGACAACAAAAAAGACGGCAAGTAGTGTTTCAGAACCTGTCCTGCTGCCTCTTCCTGTTGATATTGGGGTTATGTATGGGAGTTTGGAGCTTCTTCATAGCATGGTAACAAATATGGAAAACTCTCTTACTTATAATATGCCGCCGGGAATTGTGGGTTCAGATGTCACATACCAGTTCACTATTGACAAGAAGGACCTCATTCAGTTCCTTAACTTTGAGGAGTTGGATATAGTCTTTATGCAGCTGGCTATTTTGTAAGTTACAATATCATTTTCTTTTTTTGTATTATACTTATGCATATTCTAATATTTCTTATTTGAATAACAAGCATTTTGCTGAAGTTTGTAGGCAGGCAGGACTTGAGGACACATATGGCTTTATGTGTTCTCAAAGGGTACAAAAAATAGCCAATACTGTGAAAGCTAGGTCGATCTACATGATGACCGCAATGACGCAGTTGAAAAAGAAAATATATTTTGTACCTTACGTGGAAAGGTAAGTATATTATTATATTTGAGATACACTTGTTATATATGTAGGATTATAATTAACATGGTTCGTATTTTGCAGTTATCATTGGACTCTAATTGTTTGCACCCCTTTTGATAATAAAGTCTACTGGTTCAATTCCCTCCGTGGAAGTTCAACCGAAGAAACCAAAGATGTCATTGACACGTTAGTTTTATATATTTATTACATATAAAGTTTATAAAAATGTGTTCTAATGTTCTAATATTTGAATGTTCATAGGGCTTTTCACACTTTCAATTTTATGACCAGGCATCAAAATATGCAACCACCAACATGGTTTATCCCACAAGTATGTTGTTTTGAGCTAAATATGTAGTTATAAATCTTTTCAATCATCAAATTAGCTAGTGCTTATAAATTTTTTATTTTTTCAGTATCGTTGTCAACTTGGGAAAGTTGAATGCGGATATTATGTCATCCGTTATATCAATGACATTATTGAGACAGGGGTAACTGAAAAATTACATGAGGTAATTAAATATAACTTATGTTGCATGTAATTCTACCCATTTTTTCACATTTTTAATATGAATCCATTTTTGATTTACAGGCATTTGAAAATGTTATGCCATATAGCATGGACGAGATCAATTTGATAAGAGACTCTTTGTCAACCACATTGTTAGAGAATCTTTAAAATGTCAAGTACTAAGGTCTCTTAGCTTCCTGACATATTGGTTCATTTTTTGATTGTTAACTATAGTTGATGTTCATATATGGTAATATTCAAAAAGTTTTGTTGAGATAATGCTTTGGTGTTCATTTGGTAATCTTCAAATGGTGCTGCATATATTACTCTACCGATTTGGGTACCTAAACTACAGGGAGGTGGTAAAATAAAATAAAATGACGAATGAAAAAAAGAACATTTAATGGCGGTTATTCAACAAACCGCTGTTAAATGAATTTATAACGACGGTTTATGAAGAAACCGCCATGTAAAATTTGAATTTCCAAGGCGGTTTTGAGATGAAACTGCCGTGGAAAGTTTATTTTCAACAGCAGTTTTATTGAAAACTGCCGTTGAAAGTTTATTTTCCACGGCGGTTAATAACCACCGTGTTTTCTTATCCTTTCAACGTCGACTCTTTTTACTCCGCCTCCAAAACCGCCGTTAAAAGCCATTTTTCTGGCAGTGTCTCTGTGGTCTTTGGCTGGTCCACATCACTCATATGGTGATCTTATAAGAGTGTCCAGTCAAATGAAAAGAACTTAGCTCATAGGTCAAGTTGGTGAAAATAAGAAGGATATAAGGGTGGATTTGGGTTCACAAGTTGCATATGACATAGAATCTTCATTAATATTTATATCTTTTAGACAAATGAAAAGTATGTTATCCCTTGTGATATTATCAACTACATGAGACTAGCTGAAATATCTAATTTATATGGTCATTGTAAGTTTAACTGTCAAATAAATGATATTGTGAGTTTATGGTTAAATAAATGATTATTGATTTATTAACACTGTGTATCCCACCTGACACCTCACTAGCCTATGCTAGTGTGTGTGATAGGTAGGGATTTAGTTATTGAATCCCTATTGTTTAACATTTTCTAGGTGAAAGCTTTAGAGGAAGGACGTCAAGAAAAGCTCAAAAGGAGTAAAGCTACATTAGCGACTTGTAGCATCTCCTTGATTTATGAGTTATGTTGTTTTCTGTATATCACCATCTTAGGACAAACTGTGTTTAATTGATTCATGTATTATAATGTTCTTGTATCCTTTGATTTGTATTGTTATGGTATGCATGCTGGTAGTTGGCCAGAGGCCTAGGATTGCATATGATTTGTTTATTATGAATTTATTATAAAATATGAATTAAGATTTAATTCTTATTATTTTGATTTATAAGCTATATAATATGTTGCTTTATAATTATATTAGATGAGATTGATCCTTTCTAACATGATTTGCTTTTGAATGAGTTAAGGAAAATTTTTTATCCATGATAGGATGTATGATTGGGTGCTGCTCTTTTATATCACAGATGACCTTTTTATATAATAGGTTAGTTTATATGATTGTGATAAATTTTAGTTTGCATGGTTTTATTACAAAAAAATTTAAATTATTTTTTGAAGTTGCTCTAAAAAAATTAGATTTATTAGTTTATTTAGAAAGGTTGTTTCAGGTCGCCTACTAGATGTCGCCACGTTACTCGCCACCTCGCCTATGCCACGTGTCCACACCTTGATGCTCCACATTACCCACTGGATATTATCACCATAAATATGACCCTTCCATGATTTGAACTCCTAACCTCCTCTTTTTGTGTACCTTCTTCTTGCCATTAAGCTATGAATTTGGTAATAAAATAAAACTTGCTTTCCTAATGCAGCATGCTCACAGAGACACTCTGAAAAAGACATTGCAATCACAATATCCAACAACATGCTAAACATAGTCGCAACAATGAACTGAAAATGGGATCATACTCCCATATAACCAACGCTCGAGATATACAACTCAATTCAAATCACAATGCTCATTTTAACAGAAGATTACAACGTGCATTCAGTCTCAATATACAAATTAACATTCCTAACATAGGAAATCATAAAGCGCAAAATAGGAAATGAATTAAACTGAACTAAACTACCCTATTTTGGTTCTGAAACTCAAGCCAAGCCTCAACCTGGAAGGGTAACGAACTCAACCTCTCATGGTGTCAACCATTGCTTCAACGATCATATTGAATATTTTGATCATATTACACTACGGACTACCATGGAAGTTGAGGCGAAGGGACTGATTGGAGTGGTTAGTGTTCGGCTTCAATGAAATGAAGGATGGGACGGTGACAAAGGGAGGAGGTGGAGGAAGATGGGTTTTTGGGTCGTGAAGATGGAGATGGATTCGAAGATTGTGCTTGTGCCCTAATTGCCAAAATGGTGTGCATTGATTTGGGCATCTTTTGTAATTTGTGAAATATATAGCAACTTTTTGGCTCCTCAACTGTCTTTCATTTTTTTTTTTAGCTTTTCATTTTAATTTACCAACAATAAAATTCAAGATAATGTAATATCATGTATTCTAAATATCAATTACTTAGAGTAAATTATAAAAATAAGACATTTTTTCCCTTTAAGCTTTACTTTAATGCAATCAATTTCTAATTCAAGTTAATTACAATATAATTAAGCTCAATTTAATTGATAAAATCTCCCAAATTATTTTTTTTAATTACTCCGATAAAAACTTCTTCTTCTTCCTTTTTTTTTTTTTTGCTGAGTCTAACATCATTTTGTAATAGCACACTAACATAAGAATACATCAATATATCCCTAGTCATTCTGTCGTAGTCCTAGTATTATTCCAAAAATTAATAGGAAAACAAGCCTCTTCTGTGAGTAACGGAAGAGAAAAAGATGAACAAAATATCTAATTCTCCCTCTGTAAGCTATTGGAAATGGAAATACAGTGAACTAAACAAAGAAAGGCAATAACTTTCTTTACAGTCAAGAGGCCTGCCTACGTGATTTAGGATGAGGGAAAGAAAGAGAGAGAAAATAGAGGAGGGAGGAACTAAAAGGAAGAAAGGGAAGAAAATCAAAAAAGAGAAAACATATTCAAATATTAATATTATTCAATTCATAATAAAAAAAACTTACAATATAAGCACTAGACAACCTAAATCTAAGTTAAGCTTCAAAGAAAAGAAATTATAAAGATAACAAACACTGCTAAATAGGAAGTAATCTTATAAATATAAACCTAATCTAAATTATAACTAAAAATATTAATAAAAATAATAATAAAATTAACAATAAGTCTTTCAACATAAAGGGTAGATTTCATAAAATTATTTTTAAAAAAAATATTTACATGAGTTGGGACATGGGGCTTATCAAGATCAGAGTATACTTCTAAGCTCAAAAAATACTTATAAGTGTACGTACAGATTACCCACAACAAGGTCCTTATATTATATTATCAGAGGGATTCAAACGCAGAACATTGTGAATTATGAACCAATATTGTACTAATTGGACCTTTATTCATTGTTAGTATATATTATATTCAATTACTGAGTCAGAAGCGGCTGACAAGTCGGATCCGGATCCTCTCAGCAGCCATTTTCTCAGCGTCCCTTAGAATCTTTAAATCCTGTCCGTTAAGATAATCATGTGGCTCATGGTTTGCCACATCATTAGACTATTATAATATGCATCTGAACCATTTATTTCAAATAAATCTCAGGCGTCCATTTTCAGGATCTTCACAGCATGTTCAGAACGCATCAAATGCGAAGAGAACGTCGACCTCCGGCAAACTGTAGCTAAGAGTCGAACAGAGCCTCAAATGCAAACACATTCAGATAAAAACTGTTTCTTTTATCCATAAAACATGATAACCTTTGATTTCTTTTCAATAGCCAATGTCAAAAAAAATCTCTATTATAGGAATGGATTTTATCTCCATTATAGGAATGGATTTTAGTTTGAACAGAAAAGAAAACAGAACCGGATGAAACTAGAAGTCCAATCAATGAGCACTAGAGAAATAAATTACTAAAGTAGAACGAAGAGATTGATCATAACAAAAGACGAAGATGAATTTAGGATAAACTTTGCACTAGATCAAGCAGAAAACCAATGACAAACTCCTGTCCAGATGTTGGAAAATTCTCTCTCTAAAGACACCGAATCTCGTTCACATAATTAGAAAGCATTCAGCCAATTTTTTCAATATGGATAATCTTTTATTTTTCGATTTTCTTAAAAGAAAAAACCCAAAGGCCACTCATAATAACAAAAATGGTTCTGCAGATGATACTTTCGTTTGAGCTTCCCTTTGCTTTGATCCCCCTGTTCAAGTTTAGCAGCAGCAACACTGAGATGGGACCTCACAAGAATTCTATGGAGATTGCCTGACTATAAGCACTCAACAGTCAAAGAATGAGGAAGAGAGGGATAGAGAAGAAGGGCGGAGATAGAGAGGAAGAGGTGTAAGGTAGATTAGGTAATGACGGAGCTTCCCATCTGCGTTGGAAATCCCTGTTTAGGTCACCAAAGGAGTTTGACTTCAACGAGTTGGCCGTGGAATGAATTTGGCAAACAGGACGTGATGGCCCAGACGCGATTACAGAAGCTTTTTTTGTGAGCTCTTAGATGAATTGGATGGATAGGATTTAAAGATTCTGACGGACGCTGAGAAAATGGCCGCTGGGAGGATCCGGATCCAGTTGACAACCCTGTATACCAAACCCTCCCCAACCTTATTGTGGTCTCTAGACTGGGGGCCCCTTTAACTCTTCAATATTCTGGCCCATATTAGCTTTTTTGTTTCTTGATATTGGGCTTCTTTCGTAGACATCTTCGGCCTATTGATAAAATGGGCTCATCGCATCCAATACTATAGAAAAACAAAAAGAGGCTTTTGTAGTCTACGCATGGTATTACTTCTAAGAAAAATAGCCGCCGCAAAAATAAAAATACACTGAACTGAAAAAAAATAGCCGCAAACCCCGCGGGGTTAGGTCAGCTGGCTGGGGCTGTCCTAGCTTAACCACGGATCTTGGGTTTGAGACGTGGGAACGCAGCACTCCAAGGGACTAGGGGGCGCCGTCTGAAAGGATCCTTGCAAGCCCCCGAATCCGGATTAGTCTGGGGTCGCTGTCACGGCTGAAAGACGCCTATTACCCTGGGATACCGGATGAAGTAATCCAAAAAAAAAAAAAAAAGCCGCAAATCTTATTAAAATGGGGGCTGTAGTACAACTTTTCATTATTTTTTGTGTTTCATTTTTTAAAACCACCTAGGGTAGTGCCTAAAGCTCTAAGTGCTACCACTAGTTGACTTTTTAAATTGCTGTGTGGGAAAAAAAAATGAAAGGGGAGAAGAGGAAAGAGGAGAGGAAAACAATAAAGAAAAGATGGGAGCAAGACAGGCAAAATGGAGAGATAGAGAACTCAGTATACTCGTTATTCAAATAATCCAAATATCTGACACATTAGGGCCATTTATATAACTCTACATACAATTATTTGAAATAAATTAAATTTAAAATAATCTTTAAAAAGATCATGATGGAAAAAATCTGATGTAAAAGTAGACCTATTACATCAGTCGCCTCATTAACAGACGTAAAAAATCTGGCTTTCAATGTTGCTTTTGTATTATATATGAAGAAAGCAACATCTTGTGAGAAGCACAGGCACAAGTCTCAGCACCAATATCCTCAGAAATGCAAGGAGGCTCCCTTTGCCTATTATTATCTCAGTACCAAACTAACCGATTCTTCAGAAACTCACTCACAAATGAGTCCAACATTTCAAGTGACACATGTTGCATCACGACCACATGTCATATGTTCCCTTTGATAGCCAAGTTCCACTTGTGAGCAAACACATCATCTTGAGGCCTCTCGAACACGACAGCGTTGCTGAACTTGTTTAGCAACGGTCCAATGCCATGGTCTCTCAAGGAATTTTGAAGGTAGATCACTTTCTTGATGCATTCCTGAACTTTTTGTTGAAGGCCATTGAAATCTTTCTTCTTGAGAGCATACCAAATTAAGATGGCGCCATGGCCTCCTCGACTTCCTGAGATGGTGTTGTCTTCTGAAGCGATGTATTCCCACTTGTTCCCTTGAGAGAAAATCAACGTGTTTTAAACAAGTTATAAGAATGCCACAAGGCATTGGACAGCCCAGAAACTCGAGGCCAAAAATAGTAACGCTTCCAGTGGGTTTCTTGAAAGAAATATTTGGTGCCTGTACGTTCAATATGTGATGTACTACCATTCTGGTCCTGAATGCTAGTTGACTAATTTGAATATATTAAGAAATCTCATTAAATTAGTTATTTGTAATAAATAGGTATTATCTTTTTTAAAATATCTTTACTAATCAATTGTATTAATCAGAAATATCATCACTACAAAAACTATCTTGAAAAGAAATAGATAAATATAAGAGACAAAGTGAATTAAGATCTTATATTTAGGACCAAAATAAAAGTCAAATAAACTCTCATATTAAGAATAGAGGTAATATATATTAAGTTACTTATCATAAGAGTTATGAGAAGCGTGTTAATTACTTTAAATTTTGTGTTATAATGTTAGTTGGAAATTTGTATTTCATTTCGTGTGTACTTATACTCACTCTAACATCAAAAGGTACCATCATTCCAAACAGTGCGGCATCACAATGAATGTGGAATCGATATTGTGTGAAACCACAATCCTCAATTGACTGTAGTACAAGATTAAGGTCATCAATGGCTCCCTTTACGGTAGTCCCCACAACAAGACAACACCCATTATATATAGAGAGAAAGAATGAGAAAGAGAGAGTAGGAAAAGGACCTATGTTTAGGTTGATTATGGCTGGTTTGCCCTTGTTTGCAAGGAGTGACTTCTTTAGTTCGTTAATCAATCCCACCTGAGATTAGAGTTCCAAGTACTGCACATTTGGCTCCAAGTCTTGCTGCTTTCAACACCGAATAATGCGAGTCCCTGATGTGTAAATAATTCTATCAGAATATAGTTCCCTCCTGTTTTGCAAAAATATTTTTATCATTTGAATTTATAGAACTGGGGCTAAATATATTTATAACAACCTGAGGATTATAATTTGGTAAAATTGATATGAAGTCCCAAGAAAAGAACATAATTACTAAAAACTCCCAAACATAGCAGCATATAATGACAAGTTTCAATATACTAAATGACAACAGCTCACTTGTCACTAGGACTTTTTGATAATTAATTTTTTTGGGATCTCATGGTAATTTTCCCCTCATTATATTACTCGAAAATCTAGTACATTACCCTAATAAGATCCTGTGGAAATTTTCTTCAGTTCCACCACTCGCAAGCATTATTCTGGAAATTAGTAGGAAAAGTTAGTACAAGAGCCTCTTCTATGAGTAACGGAAGAAGAAGAAAAAAAGGAACGGAGGGAAGAGAGAGAAAATAGAGGGGGCAAAAGAGGAAGCAACAAGCAACTAGACAAATTCAGGAGGGGAGAAAGGGAAGAAACTCAAAAAAGAAAAAATATATTCATAATATCAATAAGAAACAATACTAAATGGGAAATAATCTTATAAATGTAAACCTAATCTAAATTATCACTAAAATCCTAATAAAGACACTCCAACTTTGCTTTTGTTTCTACAATGTGGGCCCCTAACTCTTCAATATGCTGGCCCATATGGCCTTTATTATTTCTTCATACTGGGCGTCTTGTTTAGAGATAAATTGGGCTCATAACGTCCAGCACTACGTAAAAATGCTTCAGATACCAACAATAGTTATCAATGGGAGTTGGATCTAATGAAAAAAGTTAACTCCTTACAAAGTGGCGAATTGGATCATTACTGAGAAATATGCAAACATTTATTAATAGTGTATCAAATATGATTGTCTCTATTAGAAGAATACATTAATCTACCCCCACACTAACAGGAGTTGATACAATTAATAAATAGTCAACTCATAATCTACAACATCACAAGTCCAAATACTACTGCTAATGTGTCTTTCTTCTCTCTTTTAATGACATGCCTCTTCATCTTCTTCTCCCTCTATCTTTCACGGCCTCTTTTAATCAAATTGTGCTTGAGTTGTGCTTCTGCCCTCTGACTATATAATCCAAATCCCAGTTATGATTATCCTCCTCTTATCCCATATGATATAATGTAGATATATTACTTTTTTTTATATTTAATTTGCTTCCTCCTCCTTCAGTGGCCACGGCACCTTCTTCTCTTTATATACTTCATAATATCTCCTGCAAAATAAAAAGGATTTGAATAGATTTTATAAAAAGATTCCTTTTTAATCTTATAATTAACTAAAAAGAGGAAAATATATCAAAGTTAATTAAATAGGCATAAGATATTCATAAATTTAACAAAATATATTCTAAAATGTAATATATTTAATTATAAAATATTTGCTTATCACTTAACATAATCAAGAACACTAATTGTGGTTTTCAACTTGTTTGGCAATAGTCTCTTAGGAAACGATATCTTTTTACTACTTGCCACCTGTGCAAAAACGACAAAAGAAAGGAGAGATAACAAAACACAAAAGAAACAAGAAGAAAAAATGGGAGGAAAACAAACGAAAATGAAGAGAGAGCAAGGGGAAGGGAATTAAGAGAGAGAAAGAGCAATAAAATATGCTCTTTATTCAAATAATTCAAAGATCTAACAAATTAGAGGACCTTAGGGGTTGTACAAATAACGTTACACACAATCATTTGAAATTAAAAAAAAATAGGACTAGCTTTCAATGTTGATTTTGTATTACCAAGAAATCGTCGTCTTATGAAAAGCACAAGCACAATTCTCAGCACCAATATCCTCAGCAACGCAAGGAGGCTTCATTTGCTTATTATTACCTTGGTACCAAGCACAACGATTCTTCACAAACTCACTCACAAACGAATCCAACATTTCCTGCGACACATGTTGCATCACTACCACATGTGATATATTCCCTTTGCTAGCCAAGCTCCACTTGCGAGCAAACGCATCATCTTGAGGCCTCTCAAACACCACAGTGTTGCTGAACTTGTTTAGCAATGCTCCAATGCCGTGGTATCTCAAGGAGTCTCGAAGGTAAATCGCTTTCTTGATGCATTCTTGAACTTCTTGTTGAAGGCCCTCGAACCCTTTCTTGTTGAGAGCATAGCAAATGAAGATGGCAGCATGGCCTCCTCGACTTCCAGATATGGTGTTGTCTTTTGAGGCAATGTATTCTACTTTTTCGCTTGAGAGAAAATCAATGTGTCTTAAACGAGTTATAAAAATGCCACAAGGCATTGGACAGCCCAGGAACTTGTGTCCAGAAATAGTTATGCTTCCAATCGGTTTCTTGAAAGAAATATCTGCTGCCTGTACATTCAAAATGTGATGTTTTAAAACTTTACTTGGAGTATTAAATCTTTCAAAAATCATTTAAAAATTGAACAATTTTTTTGCTTATAAGCCATCAAAATGTTATTTATTTTTATGCAGAATCTAATGACAAAAAGAAACTCAAAAAATTTGAGAAGGGCCTCAAAATTAAGAGGCAGCTAACTGTAACAAAAAAAATACCCCCAGTCCGTGTGTGCGGGTTCGTGGTTGTATATGTTGAACACAGTCATGTTAATCTCCAGTACAACCTAAAGCTGCAATCAAAATAATATTGTTCTATCTCATGCACTTTAAATTGTGTTATAATGTTAGTTGGATATATATTTGTATTTCATTTCACATGTTACATATATGTACTCACTCGAACATCGAAAGGTACCATCATTCCGTATAGTGCGGCATCACAATGAATGTAGAATCGATCTTGAGTGAAACCACAGTCCTCAAGTGATTGGAGTACAAGATCCAGGTCATCAATGGCGCCCTTCAAGGTAGTCCCTGCCGCAAGACAACACCCATTATATATTGTTTTTCATGCGCGCGTGCGCACATATAGAGAGAGAGAGAGTAGGACAAAAGACCTATGTTTAGGTTGATTATGGCTGGCTTGTCCTTGTTTGCAAGAAGTGACTTCTTTAGTTGGTTATAGTCAATCTCACCTGAGATTAGAGTTCCAACTACCACACACTTGACTCTAAGAAGTCTTGCTACTTTCATCAGCGAATAATGCGAGTCCCCTGATGTGTAAATTATTCCTTCGGGATGTAGTTCTCTCCTGTTTTATTGGTAAATAAACAAATCGATCTTTACATATAGAAAGGGGGAAAAAACTCACTACACTTGGGTGTCTTATTTATCTCAATATTTTATCACTTGAATTTATAGAATTGGGACAAAATAAATTTTTAACAAGCTTAAGATTAGAGTTGGAAAAAAAAAAAGATAATAAAATACCCTAAAAAATGATAGAGGACAAATTAGGTGGATGAATTACAAAAACCCAAATCAGACCCTCTATACTATTTTAGAATTTTAAAACATTATGAAATGACAATATTGTCTTTACTCTCAGCGACTACTTTTATATAGTTATATATTGACTACTCTAGTTTTACTATTAACTACTTTTGTTTTCAAAGTTCTAATGATTATTTTTGTATAGCTATTAACTATACAAGAGTAGTAAATAACTAAACAAAAATATTTACTAGATATCCAACAACACTTGATGCATGTTTTGAATTTTTGAAACAAAAGTAGTCCATAGTAAAGCAAGAGTAATCAATAACTTAGCAAAAGTAGTTACTAGATTTTTAAAAATGAAAGTATTCAATCGAAATATTAGAATAGTCAATACTTAAATAAAAGTAGTCATTAGAGTTTTAAAAACAAACTTAGTAGCTTCAAAATAGTATTCAAGACATAAGAAAGAATAGTCACTAGAACACCAACAATCAATCACCAAAGTTTTGGTGACATGTTGCTGGAGTTCTGGCAGCTGGAACCCTGCTAAGGGTGCTGAGGTCGCAATATTTCCATAAGAGAAAAAGAGAAAAAGAAAGGTGAACAGCATATGCTTCAGTTCGTGAGATTTAAAAATTTCAAAATAGTACAGGAGGTTTGATTTATAGTTTTAAAATTCACCCACAATTATTTGTTATTTAGTAATTTTCAGGATATTTTATTGTTTTTTCCCCTTAGAATCGTCGCTTTACTTCTCAAAAATCTAGTACGTTACCCAACTAAGATGCCGTGAAAATTTCCTTCAGTTCCACCAGTCGTAATATATCCCCAGTACTCATTCTTCTCTATTTTCCACAGTTCAGCAAACCAATGAAGTACGCACAGCTCAAATGGGTTTGAGTTAAGTGAATAACCGCTGCCTATAAATGGATCACCAGCGTTGTTCAAGTGGAAACGTAGTAACTTTCCCAGTGCATCGTAGTTGAAGTCTAGATTGGTTGGATAACCTGCGTACAGACAGTTAAAACTAGAATTAGAAACTCAAACTAGTAATGGTTGATATTTCTTCTTCTTTGAATAATTTTGACTTATACAGATGTTCATGAGAGAGATTTGATAGGGTTTTAATCGGGCGTGAGACCGGCCACGAAACATATATGGACAAAGCCTAATTATTGTTTTATGGGATGTTGACGCGAATTTTAAATCACTTGATCATATAAAGATTAAACCAAATTAAGAACATTTAAATTAAAGCGAAATAACAAATTACCTAAGAAATGATCTCTTGTGTGAGACATACGGTCGACATAGTGATCAATGACTTTATCCATGTCGGCGTCATCCGCTCCGTTGAACTGAGAGATGGTAGGACTGATCATCGAATGTCCATTCTCTTGTGCAGCTTCCTCCATTTTCTTTTCTTCTTCTTGGATTGGCTTGTCGGAGATAAATTTCAATGGCAAAATCTGCTTTCTTTATAAAGGCGTACGTAGTGTGATGTCAACAACAATGGGTCTGCCAAACTAACAAAAGACTAGTAGGATATGTGTCTTAGGCTTTTAGCCACCAAAAAAAAAAAAAAACGAGAAAGGGGGCGGAAAGTGGTACTCTCTATAGACCTTATTATAAAAATCAACTAACTAATTCACAGGTACAAATAAACACAAATAAAAGTATTAAATTTGTTATAAAATTCAAGTGATTTTTTATTTTTTCTCCTCATTAATTACGCTGAATTTCAACATTATATTAATTTATATTTCCTCACCACTCAGTATTAAATATGGGCATCTACAAACAAATTTTAATACTCAAATTATCAACGGGTATTATAAAAAAGAAAAAAAAATTTAAGAAAAGAACTAGAGGGAAGGAGTAAGGCTTTAAGGACTGCTGGGTTTGGTTTTGAAATAATACTAAAAAAATTTCTCTTTTGTGTTTTATAACATGAAATAGTTAATAACAAACCATTTGAAAAGATACAGTGTTTTGTCATATTAGGCATGCAGTTTATCAATAATCCAAAATTAAAATCTTCCTAGGCTTGTTTGAATTGGCTATAGAGTGGCTTATTTTCAATTGAGCTTTTGAAAACTTAAGATTAGGTAAAAGTTAGATTGAGTAATGTAATTGATGTTTAGATTGACCTTTGTAAATAAGTAAGTTCATAAAAATAGAATTGTTTGGATTATTATTGAAAAATCAAGTTTAGTTGTAAAATGAACTGAAAAAAGCTTGAATTTTAGTATGTACATAATATGACAACTATAATAGGAATATGAAAAATAATAATAAATTTACATAGTACTTCATCTAGTTCAAAATATAAACATCAAATAACTAAATCGGGTGATTCAAAAAGTTAGTTAAAATTAGTTAAAGATGTAAAAAGTATAACTTATTTTTCTAAAACACCATTTTTTTTAAATTGAGACTAAGTAGGAGAGAGAGTAAGTAAAAAAAGGGATGAGAGAGAATAAGTGAAAAAAGACATGAGAGAGACATAATTAATTAGGGGTAAAATGAAAAAAATGCATTAAATGATAAGATAAATCCAATTTGTAGCTTATAAAAAAAAGCAAGCCTCTTCAAAAATTTGATACTTATATTTTGAATCAGAGAGAGTATAAATTTGGATATAAGCAAGATGGTACGATGCGATTTATGATACATTTCTTAAAAAGGAGAGCCAACTTTTTTTTTCTTCTACTTCTTCTCTTTTCATGTTTCAAAAGCCATAATCATCAAATTTATGCTTAAAGCTTATCTTGGCTTTTCACCCAAACGCTTAAGCCCCACCGCCAATACGTTTTGGTGACATAACGTGTCACAAACGAGCTCTTAAAGTTTTCGTTGGCTCCAACGAGCCTTTTAGAGTTTGGAAAACTCAAAATCACTTAAAAATATACTTTTACGTAAATTTAGACAAAATTCCTCTTATATACTTATTTTGTATAACATTAAACTATTTTCAAAAAACTAATCTAAACACCCATCTTTATAATCCTTTTAGTTTACTGATAACTCTCATTTATAGATGTCATATATTTACATGCATTTCATTTTTTCACGTTTAGATCTTGAGGTCTACTGATAAATTTGCGCTTTAAATAATTAGCCTTGGGCATGGTAAGTACATATACATAGATACATATATATATATATATATATATAGATGTTCTATCCATTTAGAAACTTGAGCACTAAAACTGAGGAAGCAAAAAAACAGTTACGAACGCAAGTGTTCTTGTAAATTATGCAAGTGCATTTTTTTTTCCAGAACGATGTGTTTCAATTTTGCCCAAAACCTGATCTTTTGAACGATTAAAATGTGAATTTATTCTGAAAGTTGTTCACTTCTGATTAGGGGTGTAAAACCAAACTGTAATTAAAAGAACCAAAGAATTTAACTTCAGTTTTTCTGTTCGGTTATTTCAGTTTTTGATTACATATTCGATTTTTATTTTTTAACAATTTAGTTTCGGTGTTCAGTTTGGTTAGTAGAAAAAAATTTGGTTATAATAAAAAAACTGAAATAAATATATTATATATTTATATTTAATAAATATTATTATAATAAATATATATGTGGGTATATGTGAACTCTTTAAATATATTTATATTCAATAAATATGGTTATAATAAATCACATTGAATGATGAGATATTTATTAATTAATGGTTATAATTGTGTTGTTTATTATTTTTAATTTAAAATCATTTTTTATATTTATATATTTCGATTAATCAGTTAGCCAAATCGAAATATTTTGGTTAATTCAAGTTCAGTTAGTTTAGTTAATTGGTTTTGGTTAGGTGTTAAAAATTCAGTCTATTCGGTTATTTGATTATTCGGTTAATAAGATTATCACCAAAAACCAAACCGAAAATCTAAATACTCACCCTTACTTCTGATCAATGTTTTTCCTCATTTTTTGTGGGTTCAAAGTCACCAAGAAGTGTTAATAATGGCACAATGTTGCCTCTTACTATTAGAATTGTTAATGGTTGATATTAATATTTTAATGGTCAACGTTAGTTTTTTTTTTTTTAATGGGAGTGGGACGATATTGCTACTTTTTGAAACTTTTAGGACGCAGCATTATTCAACCTAACAAAACTTTTGGGACAATATTGGTCTTAAGTGAAAACTTTCAAAGTAAATTTACACTATAACCTTGTTTAAAATCAGCGAACACAATCTGTAAAGTAAGCAAGTTTTTTTTTTGGGGTAAAAGGACAATACTTACAACAAGTTTATATTTTATATTCATTATGCCAAGTTGATTGATCACGTATGTCCATTTATCTTATTTTCAAAATAGTACTATTAATTATAAAACTGCTTGAAAAAAATTATAACACACGATCACGTGTGATTAAAGAACTTAACATAATAAATTTAAGTAAATGATCTATGTATTTTTTCTTTGTAAAATATGTAATAATACTTGTAAGGACATTTTGATCATTTTACAATTCAAATTAATGCTGGTAGCATTTATAGCGAATTCAAGGTTTTTTTAAATGATGATAAATATGTTTGCTTGCTGAGACACTCTTGCACTTAGCTCTTTTTTTTTAAAGGGAAAAAAACAAGAAAATACTTTTAAATATACAAAATTTTATATTAATTTTAGTGAAAATCAAAAGTCTATATCAAAACAGAGGTATTAATTTAGTATTTCTAAATGTTGGGAAAAGATAAGTTTGCCCTTGATAAATTGATAAAAAGAAAGATAATGCATAAAGCAAGTTAGTGTAGTCCATTTATATAATGGTATTGTCACTCGATATGAAAGAGTTGTCAACACATCGGATAAGGAGGCAACTTGTGATTTGCCTAAGTTTTCCAATTGATTTGCCTTATAATGAATTTTGCTATCAATATATATAACATTGTTGTCAATCTATTTGAAAGAGTTGTCAACAGTCTTAATTAGTTGGGAGCACATAATTAGTTTAAGTTTGTCAATTGGTTTGCCTTATAATGAATTTTCCTAATTACTTGTTGTCAATAGATATAAAAGTATTATTAATCTATTTGGAAGAGTTATCAATAACAAAATTGTAATGAATTTTCCTAATTACGTATTGTCAATACTTATAAAGGTGTCGTTAATCTATTTGGCAGAGCCGTCAACACACCTAACAAAATTGTTAATCTATTTATGTGATGGCAATTGGTGTATCCTATTATGAATTTTCCACCTTATTTGCAGTGAATACATATAAAGGATATAACAATTTTGTATATATTCAGCAAAATTCATTATAAGGCAAACCAATTGGGAAACTTAGACAAATCAAATGTTGCTTCCTTGTTAGGTGTGTTAACAACTATTTCATATCAATTGACAATATCTTTATATAAATGTACTACATTAACTTGCATCATGCATTGTCTTTCATTTTGTCAATTTATCAAGGGTAAGCTTGTCTTTTGCCAATATTTGGAAATGCCCAATCAGTACCCCTGTTCTCATATGGACTTTTACTTTTCACTAGCACTTATCTCAAATTTTGTATATTTAAGGGTATTTTTCTGTCTTTTTCCTTTTGGTCTCTTGTTTGCATTTTTTTAAAAAATTGTTTTGAACTGTTTCTTATTTCCTTAGTTATTGAAAAAAATGATAAATATGTTTGTCCTCAATACTTAAATTAGATTTAAGTTAATAGAATGAAGCCTAATCATATATTACTCCTGATGATTAATATAAGAGCTAAATAATTTATTGATATTAAAAAAATTATTTATGTATTTGTAGCAAATGTATCTTGATTTTCATAAAATACTCTATTTTATCATATGCATTGGATGAGCTGCTCCTTGATTTGGAGCTCCCTTAATATGTGCAATTAAGATGAGAAACAAAGTTAAGTAAAATATTATATTTAGGATCAAAATATTTTTTTTTTTTAACTTTCTGACTATTTACAACCTGAACTAGCATTTTTAATAAGGTGAAAACACACAGATATATATTTATATATATTCTCAATGCGTACATGTGTCTTCTCATTATCTGCCCAACCAGTAAAATAAATAACAA
Source organism: Neltuma alba (assembly GCF_004799145.2). Classification (NCBI taxonomy): domain Eukaryota; kingdom Viridiplantae; phylum Streptophyta; class Magnoliopsida; order Fabales; family Fabaceae; genus Neltuma; species Neltuma alba. The sequence goes on along the minus strand of NW_021635344.1, from coordinate 281,932 downwards.
GTTGACGATAATATAATATAATGACAAAATTTCCATTAAATATTTAAATGATAAGGATTTCGTTCCAAAATTTTAGATTTTATGTTAAAAATTAGAGAAAATTTTGCATGCCATTTAATTTAATGTATAACGTCGTATATATTGTTTGCCGATAAGATTAATTATTAACTTCTAAATATTTTTTTGATAACATTATTATATATTTTATTTTGGGAAAATTATAGTAGGACCTATCCAATATAAGAGTTATATTATCCTTGGTAAAAAAATATTCCTCCGATTCTAAATATAAGACCCTTTTTGTAGTGTAAATTATCCTAGAAAAGGGATTTTATATTTAGGACCGAAGGAGTATAATATATCATATTTATATTATATCTAAGGACAAAAAGAAAATTTTCTGGCCATTATACCCTTGATAAAACAAAACAACCTGAGGTTATATTTTCCCTTCATCTTTGCTCTCATCTCTCATCAATTTTCTTTTGCCAAAATATATAGATGAGGAAAAAGACCGGACGAAAAATTGTCCGAAAATGGAGTATAACAGACAAAAATATTAAGGTTATAATGGCTGACTGACTTTCTCTGAGTCTTGAATATAATTATCATTTTCAGGGACCACCGCAATAAAATATTAGCACACGGGTCGTAATTCTTCCTTTTTATACTGTGGGGTAAGCTAGTGAGCAGAATGCATGGGATTTTTAGATGGAAAATAGTTAGATAAAGTTACTTATATTTGTTATGTCAAATTCTTCAATCATATATGATTATGTGTTTTATATTTTTTCATGTGGACTTATAATTAAATGATATTATTAACATTTTAAAAATAGAACATATAACTATGTGATTAAAGAACTTGAAAAACTTAACGTAGGTACTGTGGCTTTTAGAATTCTGCTCAAAGGATTCCAATATAAATTTCTGGTCCACATTATGATCATAAAACCACAAGGACCACATACATTGATTAGATGCCTAACAATTTGCACGAGAAATCAACACAATGTTAAATGTTTCTCGTCGTATGCATGTGAGGACCTTAGGTAAAAATATGTATATTTTTTTAGCAAAGTTAGGTAAAGAATATGGGAAAATTCCTCAAAAAAACACTTAAATAACCCAGATTCTTATTGGGTTATTGAATTTATCAAATCTCTAATTAGGTCACATGACTTAAAGAGAGATTTTAAAATTTTATGAAATATTCTAATATCTTTTTCATTAGAAACTTAGAGAAATGATAATTTTCTATCATTTCAAGTTGTTAATTTAAAATTAAAGTATATTAATCACGTAATATTTAGCTTGTTAATTTTTAAAGTTGTATTGTGACCATTTTTTATTCAAAAACTTATTACAACTATGTTTTAAAGACAAAAACTTGTTAATTTAGCATTGAAACATGTTCACTGTTAAAAGCAACATGTTACTTGTTAAGGTTGTGTTGTGATCAAATTTTATTTAAAGGTTTACTGTAAGTGTTATGGGGACCTAAAGCTATCAATTTAGAATTGATATATGTAATATAAATGCATACAATATTGGTATATAAATGTTAACGTGCGTGGATATATATTTATATGCACATCAATATATATATATTAAAATATAAAATATAATATTAATTTATATATGACTATGATATTTATAATATTTTTTTAAAAAAATAAAACATGTAATACAATTAATATAATATTATTAAGTTAATATATTTATATATTTTTTGATACACTTAATATATTTATATCTATTATACTTGTGGTATTTACTGAATATATTTACATATACTATACTTGTGGTATTTGTGTATATATTAATAAATATTTTAACATATAATTCATATCTTAAAAATAAAAAATAATATATATATAAATGTAAAGTTAATCATATGCATTATTAATTTGCTTATTTTAAATTTTATTTTTATTTTAATTAGTCGTATAAATTTTGAAAACGTTATTGATATATTTTTACATTATAATCTGATTTTTTCTTTTTTATTTTAAATTTATAAAAATATAAATTATATTTATTATTTATATTTATATTTCAAGATACTATTAAAAAAGGATTTGGATCCTCTACTCATATTTTCTCTCTTTTTCTTTCTCCTCTTCCTATCCCCAACATTGAATTAAAAAAATATACGGTTGGGATTTAATATTATATAAAATTGTGGTTATAATATGACATGAAGATAAATAAATAAATTTAACATATTAAAATTTCTAAAACTTCCACCACTATAATACTTTAAACTAGGAAAAAATAATTGTGTTATAAAATATTGAATCTCACCCATTCATTTTTTTTTTTAATTCAATGATATAGGGATGGGACGAAGGGAAAGAAAATGAGAGAAATTTTGAGGGGAGAGCATGAAAATCCAAACTAAAAAAATCATATAACATCAATAAATACTTAATACATTTTTTTAGGCAAAAGAGTGTGATTGCATCACAAATCTTATTTATAAGAATATCTTGATTGAGTAGTGGTAGGACATGGAAATGTCATTCGACTGAAGATATCGTCCCTTCCTCCCTATGTGTAAATTGGAGAGTGAAAAAAAATTGGACTGTGAAGACATATAAAAGTGACACACACACACAAACATATTAAATTTTACATATCAAATTGGTAGAACAATAGACACGCAATAAGGACATAAAAATATATGTATGTGTGTGTAGATATAAGGCCTTTTAATTAAAGTATAGATTTAAGCATAAAACCTTTGAAAATGAAATGTCATTGCCTTGTTTTATTTTTTTATGACAAATAACATATTTAATTAATATTTTAAGATATTAAACATTAGATTTCAATCCAAGAGAAAATTACATTCGTTGGTGATAAAAAATTATCCTAAGAAGTAATACTTTTGGCGTCAACTCTGAAAAGTCATTATTAAATGTGTGATATTTAGTAGTGATAATTAAAATTGCTACTAAAATTCAAACTTTTTACAGCAACCGACTCTAAAAAATTATGGTAGAAAGTCTATTTTTAGTGGCATCTTTTTGGAGTCAATATTAAAAATCATACTTTCAACGATGACTATTAGTCTTCATAAAAAGTAACTTAAAAAAGTCACAATTAAAAGTGTAACTTTCTCTAAAAAGTATAATTGTTACTGCAGAAAAACTACACTTTTAGTTCCTAAAAGTCAAATTTCAGTAGCAACATTTTAGTCAGTTTTTTCATAGTGATGTACAAGCCTCATAGTGTCATACCTCACTTTTCTTAGAAGAACTGCAAAGACAATTTTTGAACTGCTCAAAAATTTCTTGTTCTGTAATTTGTGAACACTTCAAACTTCGATTTAATTATCAAGGCAACTATTGGTAACCCTCATAATTTTACAAACTTTACAAAAATCATAACTAATTCTTGATAAAATCAAAATGAAATTATTTAGAAATCTCTAATTGAAGCTCTACACGACCTCTATGTAGCAAAAATATAGGTAGCCCAGGTCCAATGTTTGATTCCTTGAAAATCCTTTCTTGAAACTCTAGAATCCACTTTCTTCGTCATGCTAAAATATGAAACCAAGAGAAGACTTAGAGTTTAGAAGTGATCTTGAGCTAAGAAACTAGAAAGAGATGGAAGATTTGACATCAAACTTAACTACATCCTCTTGAATCTTTATTGAAACATCATACCTTTAAACCCTCAGAGTACACATTTAGAAGCATTATGGTTCAAGCAGATCAAGAAACAAGCCCACATATTGAAAATTTGCAATAAGTTCTCAGGTTATTGTTTACTGGTTAGATTTCAGATTTTTAGTCTAACTTTGAAAATTCGTATCTCTTAATGTACACATCCAATTGAGGTGATCTACTTATCATTCTAAAGCTTGGGATGTGTGTGCCAAGTTTGATGGCTTAACTCATTCATTTAATAGGTCAAGCTAGAGCTGGAAACTGACTGCTCTAGAACTTACGTTTTATTTATTAAACAATTCTTACTTTAATTTTCCCTTCATTCAAACATGCAACAACTAGCCTTATGAATTTCCATTCATTCATATACTTTGAGTTGCATGCCATTACATTATACATCAAACATTACCTCACATTTCATGCTTAACATTTAATTACATAATTAGCGATGTCAATCATTACATTGAAATGTAGGTAAATTCTCCACTTTCTTTGCTTCCATCTTCTTGCCATTCTTCATACATGCCTTCTCTTTATCATTTGACCTACTATAGTTGGTTAAGGGAGGATGAGATTCAGGAGAATCTTAGTAGCAAACAATAACCACCCAAATATACATGGCAAGCTCGGCATTCATAACATGCTTGCAACTTAACATTTCTATAACATAGTGACATATTTGGCAATCATCATGTATTAACCATAAAACACATAGGCCTATGAAACATTTCAAACGTATTCACAATCACAATGCATGAGTTTATAAAACCATATAAACACAGAACATGCCATACATGCAAGCAGATACCAAGCACATAAAAGTAGGGTAAAGTTTGCTACCTTGTGTCCGTAAGCTTTCTTCTCACTCCCTTTTTGTTTTCAACCATTAAAGTTCCTTGCTCAACCACATCCAAACCTTCTCTTAATGCCTCAAGGTCCTAATCACAGCCACAAGGGTCACATTACTCATTAGGACCAAGAATTACACAATGTGGAAGACTTATGTCCTTAAACTTAATCCTTTTTTCCTTAATCTATAATTTAGTGTTCTAGCTTTGTAAAAATTGTTCCCTTAGGCCAATCCTACACACAAGGAATCCAAATATGAGCTTAGATTCATCAAAATCCAATTCCTTCTCCTAGTTCTAGGCCAAAACTGAAATCTGCTACTTAATTTTTAGTTTTGATTCCAATGCTTCCAACTTCATTCTTTCATCTTATCCCTACACAATTTTTCATTTTAAACACATTGGAAGCATCAAAATCATCAAAATCACATCCTAGGCACAAGAACTAGGCCTAGCCGAAACATTTTCTCAAGTTACACAATCATGAAATTCAACCAATTTCAGCATAAAACCACTTGATTCATGTTCTTTTCAAGCCTTTGAACATTATTGTAACACCAATTTCATCTTCCCCTATTCTTAACAATTTCGTGCAGCATGCCCCCTAGGGTTTCAAGCTCCCAAAAATTATTAAAATCCATAACCAAGCTCAACAACAACAAGGGTAGTGCAAACTACATCAAAAACCATGAGCATACCTTGTTTTAGAGCTTGATCTTGCATGGAACCACTTGGCCTTTCTTTCTCCCTCTTATTTCTCTCTCTAGAAACCATTTTGCCAGAGCTTCCCAAAGGTTTCCATGGGGTTAGGATGAAAATGAGGGAGAGGAGGGGGTATTTATAGAAAATAAGATTGAATCTTGGCCGTTAATCTTAAAAATATGTGGCTTGATTTAAACTGTCTATTTTCTCTTTTAATCTTATGATGACAAGTGTCCCATGACATCATGCTTACCTCACCATGATGACATCATGCTTACATCATCAATCCACATGCTTTTAATCCGACCGTATACGTGTCTTGCATCCAGCCGTATATGTAATACATTCTTTTCCCATCTAACCGTACACTTGTCTCTTCCATTTTCCTTCATTATTAAGACATTAAAATAGGGAGAAAATTAATATAAAGTTCGTGCAAAATACAACTATTAGGTATTCCTCCATCTACTCACCATTGTGCACTGTATAGCGTACTTTTTAGGGCCCTGACTTATCTGGGACCACTGGGACATGTTATGACACCATTTTCTCACCTCAAATAAATCCACATGGCATTATATAACATGCCCAAAGAGAGAGTGATGCTATTCCCTTGTTCTTCCATTAAAATAATCAAAATAATTAATAATATTTTTTTTGGAGTGATCTTGATCGAATTCCTTCTACCGGTCCACAACTCTGAGAATCTGTCTCCGGGTACTAGTACTATTTATTCACCACAGGGAATTCCTCTAATTTTTCTTAAGTCAAAAGTCAACCTCTAGACATTTGACTTTGACTTTTCCTGGATAGTATGTAAATAGGCTTTAAATTCCATTAAAGCCAACCTTTTTGCTTTCTGGGGATGAAATTATTTTTAAAACCTGTGATAATTCCTCAAGTATTTTCTCCCATTTTCTTCCAATTATCTGAGACCTCCCTATACTTTAATAATTCATTTTCAATAATATTTAAAATCAATCAAAACCTTGGGAATTCCATAAATTCTTTCCAAGGGCATTTTCGTCATTTTCAGCCTCATATAGGCCTATGAACCTTTTTCCTATTTTTTGGAAATTTTTATGAAGTGTTCAGGCCTTAACATACCATTTCTCATTTTCTGGGATTTTCAAGCATAATTTCTATTTTTACCCCTATTAGCTTGAAACTTTACAAAATTACAATTTTACCCCTGGTTTGACTTAACCTCAAAATTCACCTTATTGAGGCCTCCAACATAACCTTTGGCCTACATTTATCTCTATTTTTTATTCTTAGGCCTTGAGACTTCTTCTGAGTCTTTAACTTCCTCTTTTCTCAGTCCTAGAAAACTTTCCCTTTGCGATTTAGTCATTGGGAATCCTGCTATCCTTCTAGGAAATCTTTGGAACCTCTGCCAAAAAAGGTCTGGTAGTCTGCCTATCTCAAGCTAATTCTAGTACTTCTAGGCTCAAAATTTGGGATGTGACATTCTTCTTCTTCTTCTTCTTCTTTTCCTTCTTTCTCTCCTCACTTATAACTTTCGGTTTTTTCTTCCATTTTCTGGTTTGGCCGACTCAAATGGGAGGGAATGAGTGAAGCAGCTTTTTATCATATTCACATCTTTCGTTGATAACATCTCCATAAAAATTATTACTTTATTGACTCTTTCATGATTAGTGGACCAGAATTCATCTTCCTTTCTTTAATTTCCTTGCCGCAGATCACGCCAGAATTGCCCTTGAGGGAGGCCAGAATTTTCTTGCTAAACGCTCTCTTTTCCAACAATATGAGACTAATCCGTCGTAAATACTTTTTGAAGATTCCTTAAAATCATCACATGGCCAATGTAAGACATAAAAAATTCACATTTATTAGGGAGTAATTCCCGTTTTTTTTTCTCAGTTTTAAATTTGATCTTTAACTAGTTTTTCATAATTTCCAAGAAAAACCCTTATTATAGGGTAAAATTCCCTCAAAATATTCTTCAAACTAAATTCCCCTTCTTTTGGGCATAAAACCAATGTTATAAATTCACATTAATTTTAAAATAAGGTGTCCCCTCCTTTTCCATAATTATTGAGGCCTTTGGTATTTTTTGTAACATCCTAATTTTCATATCTTTAATATTTAAACAAATTTTTATAGAATAGGTAGAGGTTAAATATATATATATGCAATTAAAATAATTCTGATTTTATGTATTTGTGTATGTGTATGTGTGTGTGAGAAAATGAATAAAATAGCAATGTTCAGAAGTCCCACATTGACTAAATGATAAGAAAATGGATAAAATAGCAATGTTAAGAAGTCTCACATCGACTAAATAATGGGAAGAAGGAGCTCTAGGAGCCTATATATGGGTGCTAGTAGGGCAGAGTTAAAGATGAATTAAATAATTTTCACACAAAACTGAGATAGTCTTAGTAAAGTGTTGTTTACGAATTTGTGAACTGTTGGATTGGACTGCAATTTGGTCAGCTGGTCCTAGACTTCATACTCGTTAGTTTCAACGGTTCAATCATCATTTCGATCTCTGAGTTACAAGTTATTAGGTACGTTTTCAACCCATGTTTTTTGATTTGGTAGATAGAGTCTTGAATAGTAAATTAGCATTTTTAAGTTCGTTTACCATTAGATTGAGCCACAACTTGGAGGATAGCATCATGATAGATAGGAAATTAAATTCAACGGTCAAATTAAGACTTTAACTTCTGTAGAGAGAATAACCTAGTTCATATTAAATCTATTTGTCTAAATCCTTCGAAGATAGAACATAAGTTATAAATTGGAGTTCTCTATCTAGGTTATGAATTTAGTGATTCAAAAGATATACTTTAATGATTAAAGATAACATAAGTTAAGGGAACCTAGGAATTGAATATAAATCATCATATATATGTTCTTATCCCAAACCTTAGAAAAAAGCCCTTCAAGTAATAGCTAAAGGTATTAAAAGTTAGAAATTTGTGACTAGTTTACTCTAATACTGTAAAAATAATGTTTTAGTTTCAATTGTAGATATAAACCTTATTGTAGCATTTTCGAGTATGGGTCTCGTTTGTACTTGACTATTAGCTAGGAGACTAGGTAACTAAATTTCTATCTGTTGCATGCTCTAGTATGAAGTTGGTAAGTGGTTTTATAATTAATTTTATAAAAGTATATTATGTTTTGTATGAACTATCTTGTGGGATGCTATTTTAAAAAGGATTGACATTGTTTGTATTACTAGAAATTGGTGATTATGATTATGATGTGTTATTATGAAATTCGGTTGATTATGCATGTGAATGTGTCATTTTGAACCATATGCATCTAGTTTTGGGTAGGGGGAAGGAGATGATTGGAGTTACTAAGATTCATTTACTTGCCACGTGGTATCGGCTTCCATATGGAGCTCTATGGTTGGCCACTATTGTTGTCCCATTAGTTCTTCGAGGGACTGTGACACCTCACTAGTTCTTCGGGAGGAGACGTACTCATGGTCCACCGAGTGCTTTGTGTTCTTTGGCCGGTCTGTATCACTTATGTGGTGAGCTTGTCAGATTAGCCATTCAAATGAAAAGAACTTAGCCCATAGGTCCAGTTGGCGGAAATAAGGAAGATATAAGGATGGATTTGGATTCATTGATTTCATATGACATGGTATCTTCATTTGATATTTATATCTTTTGAATAAAATAAAAAGTATGCTATCCCTTTTAAAATTTATCAATTACATGATATTGGCAAAAATATTTGACTTATATAGTTATTGTGAGTTTAATTGTTAAATAAATGTCTATTGACTATTATTAATTATGTGTATCCCACCTAACACCTCGCTAGCTCATGCTAGTGTGTCTGATAGGTAGGGATTTAGTTACTGAGATATTGTCTCATCCCTATTGTTTAACATTTTTTCAGGTGAAAGCTTCAGAGGAGAGACGTCAGTGAAGGCTCAAGAAGAGTAAAGCTACATTAATGACTTGTAACGTCTTCTCATTTTATGAGTTATGTTGTTTCCTGTATATTGCCACCTTAGGATAAATTGTTTTCAATTGATTCATGCATTATTATGTCTTATGTCCTTTGAGTTGTACTATTGTAGTATGTGTACTGGTAGTTGGCCAGAGGCCTAGGATCGCATGTGATTTGTTTATGAATTTATTATAAAGTATGAATTAAAATCTAATTCTTAATATTTTGATTTGAGTTATATTATATGTTGTTTTATAACCATATTAGATAAGATTGATCCTTTATTACATAGTTTGTATTTGAATGAATTTGCAAAAGTTCTTTTATCCATGATAGGATGTATGATTGGGTGCTACTCTTTTCTATCATGGATAACAATGTTATATAATTAGTTACTGTAAATGATTGTGATAGAATTTGAGTTCGTATTTAGTATGGTTTGGTTATAAAAAGTTATTTCTTAAAGTTACTATGAAAAAGTTAAGTTCATCAGTTTATTTAGGAAAGTTGTTTCATTTTTCATAATTAAATTCGGCCAATTGCCCTTCATTTAGCCATTAAAATTCCAATAATTATTTAAAATTTACTTTTGAAGTAATGTTTTCATTTATACCTCAATAAACCTCATACATGATTCAGGGAATTCTTATCTACCCTCCTATGTCTCCAGGGAGTTTTCCTAAAATTCCGGGCTTAGTTTTTAAAATTGCCCTTATGGCTTGTAATTTTTCAAAAATGACGTCTTTGTCACAATTTGTCAATCTGAGATGGTAGTAGTCATACAATACTTCTTTGGTTTTATTTATAAGGTAAGGAGAAAATTTTTTTCTTGGTCCTATTTATAAGTCATCTTATTAAATTTTTAGAATGAATGTACTATTTTATTTTTCATTTATTATAATGTAGAAGTGATTTTTTAAAGGTGTATATATTAAATAGAAGTAAAGTTAAAAAGTTTTTATATTTTAAGAGAGAGTTAATACTGTTTAAGATTTTTTTTTTGTATAAAATATGTTAAAAATGCCCTATAAATAGGACTAGTGGATATTACTTTGACACGTCTACTATTTTATTTAGCCCTTAGCTAACATTTAATCACGTGTTTAATTAGCATTTACTCGACACGTCTAAAGGATAGACATACAAACCCCTAACAATCATGGCAATAATTCACAAATAACTTATACTATTGATCGTAAATATAAAATCTATCTTATAATGCACACTATAAATAAGGTCTTAAATTTAGGACCAAAAGTAGTAATTAGTAATTTTGCTAACTTTATCAAGAACTAGAAATACAAATCACGTCATGCACATATGTCATTTCAACTCATTAGCACACATTCAGAAGTATTATGATTAATGTGAATTGTTAATTAAAACCCATAGACTAAATTTTGTATTTTATCATTTGATTACCATTCATCTAGCATTTTCATTCTTTTGGTCCAAATTTAAAAGCTCATAATCAATTTAGAAAAGTCACATGAGGTGCTCTAAATTTCTTCTTAGATCTCTTGAAGTCCTTTGCATGCAAAAAGTTATTATTCTAGACTAATCATGCTCAGATTTATGTAGTTTATTCATTTTCTAAATTTGCTCTTAGAAATTGTGGCTGAAATTGGAAAGTTCATAACTTATGTTTCATAAATCCAATTGGCTTGATTTAGGACTTGTTGAAAAGATCTACGTGTTCACTATGCACGTACAAATTCTCAGGAGCATTAGAAATCGTTTATTACAAAAAATAAAAAGTTGCCCATGCACTGAGAGCCTAAATTGGGCAGTCAGGATTTAGCATCTTAAAAGCCTGATTCTTTTTTGACCGGATTAAAAGCCTGATTCGAAGGCCATGCTTGGGCATATAACCACTTCTCATCACATATGATTTGATCTAAGCTCAGTCGCCTCAGATTTAAATCACAACAAAACCAAATTAATGCATATAGCGGCACAACTTGAGTCGTGTTCTTTTGATGAGCCTTCTATTGAATCCTATTTTAACTAAGCATATAAAGACACGAATTGACAAAGATAAAAAGGTTTGGGTTTTCAAACTGTCTACGATTGCAAATAAAGTAATAAAATGCAAACAAAGCAAATATGTTTGTTATTTTGTTTATACAATGGAATGGTTAATGAAAATGGGTGTAAAATGAAGATATGGATACTGATGAAAATGGATTAGTGGCTATCGTTGCTTAATAATAATACGGGAGTTAATTCATCACTAAGTCTAATTGGAAAAACCTCAAACAAGGTTTGAGTTAAGTATGCTTAACAAGTGATTAACCTAAATGCCAGATCATAATCACGCATTGAGGTACCTTTGAAAATTACTTGATGTGCAAATAAAACTTGCTTTCCTAATGCAGAATGCTCACAGAGACACTCTGAAAAAGACATATTGCAATCATGATACCCAACAACATGCTAAACATAGTGGCAACAATAAACTAAAAATGGGATCATACTCCCATATAATCAAAGCTCAAGATATACAACTCAATTCAAATCACAATGTTCATTTTAACAGAAGATTACAACGTGTAATCAGTCTCAATATACAAATTAACATTCCTAACATAGGAAATCATAAAGCACAAAATAGGAAATGAATTAAACTGAATTTATAAACTACCCTATTTTGGTTCTGAAACTCAAGCCAAGCCTCTACCTGGAAGAGTAAGGAACTCAGCCTCTCATGACGTCAACCATTGCTTCAACGATCCACACACTACGCACTACCATGGAAGTTAAGGTGAAGGGACTGATTGGAGTGTTTAGTGTTCGGCTTCAATGGAATGAAGGAAGAGACAGCGAGAAAGGGAGGAAGTGGAGGAAGATGGTTTTTTTGTCGTGAAGATGGAGATGGATTCCAAGATTGTGCTTGTACCGTAATTGCCAAAATGGTGTGCATTGATCTGGTCCACTTTTGTATTTTGTGAAATCTATTGCAACTTTTTGGCTCCTCAACTGTCTTTCTTCTTTTTGTTTTGGCTTTTCATTTTAATTTACCAACAATGAAATTCAAGATAATGTAATATCATGTATTCTAAAAATCAATTAATTAGAGTAAATTATAAAAATAAGACATTTTTCCCTTTAAGCTTTACTTTAATGCAATCAATTTCTAATTCAAATTAGTTACAATATAATTAAGCTCAGTTTAATTGATAAAATCTCCCAAATTATTTCTTTTAATTACTCCGATAAAAACATCTTTTTTCTGCTGAGTCTAACATCATTTTGTAATAGCACACAAACATAAGAATACATCAATGTATCCCTAATCATTCTGTCGCAGCCCTAGTATTATTCCAAAAATTAATAGGAAAACAAGCCTCTTCTATGAGTAACGGAAGAGAAAAAGATGAACGAAATATCTAATTCTCCCTCCGTAAGCTGTTGGAAATGGAAATACAGTGAACTAAACAAAGGAAGGCAATAGCTTTCTTTACAATCAAGAGGCCTGCCTACGTGGTGTAGGAGGAGGGAATGGAAGAGAGAGAAAATGGAGGAGGGAGTAAATAAAAGGAAGAAAGGGAAGAAAATCAAAAAAGCGAACACATATTCAAATATCAATATTATTCAATTCATAATAAAAAAACTTACAATATAAGCACTAAACAACCTAAATCTAAGTTAAGCTTCAAAGAAAAGAAATTATAAAGATAAGAAACACTGCTAAATAAGAAATAATCTTATAAATGTTGACCTAATTTAAATTATAACTAAAAATATTAATAAAAAAATAATAAATCTTCCAGCTTAAAGGGTTGATTTCTTAAATTACTTTAAAAAAAATTTAGATGAATTGAGACCTAGGGCTCACCAAGATCAGGGTTTACCTCAAGGCACAAAGAATACTTCTGAGGATACTTACAAATTACCCACAACAAAATCCTTATATTAACAGTGGAATTCAAACTCTAGAATATTGTAAATTATGAACCAACTCCGCACGACCTTTATTCATTGTTAATATATATCATATCCAATTACTGAGTCAGCAGTGGCTGACAACCCTACATAACAAACCCACTCCAACCTTACTGTGGTCTCTAGACTGGGACCCCTTAACTTTTCAATGTTCTGGCCCATATTACTTTTTTTGTTTCTTGATATTGGGCTTCTTTCTTGGATATCTTCGGCCTATTGATAAATTGGGCTCATCGCATACAATACTATATAAACACCAAAAAGGCTTTTGTAGTCTACATATGGTATCACTTAAAATAGGGGGCGTAGTACAACTGTTCATTATTTTATGTGTTTGATTTTTTAAAACAACCGAGGGTAGTGCTTAAAGCTTTAAGCGCTACCACTAGTGGACTTTTTAAATTGTGGGTAAAAAAAATGAAAGGGGAGAAGAGGAGAGAGGAGAGGAAAACAATAAGAAAAGATAGGAGGATGACAGGCAAAATGAAGGGAGAGATAGAGAACTCAAATATACTCTTTATTCAAATAATGCTAATCCCAAGATCTAACACATTGGAGGACCTTGGGGTCATTTATGTAACCCTACATACAATTATTTGAAAATATCTAAATTTAAAATAATCTTAAATAAATCTGATGTAAAAGTAAACTGTCACATCCTGAAAATGAAGGAGTGACTGGCACAGAATATAAGAACTCATATTCATAAAGCCTTAAAACATATCAGTAAACATTTTATTTAATCATTGTAATACAAATCACAATATCCAGATTAATATAACAATCTTAAGAATGCATATACCATTTATAATTCACATAAATAAACATATATATATATATATAAACCTCCCAAAAGAAAATTAAAGATCCTGCCTCTAGACTACGTGGAGTACATAAAGTAAGATTTGCAAATACATGTATACGAGTTTAAAGTTTTTTTTTCCCCTTTACATTAAGTTAGAAATCTTTCAAAAAGACAAAAGAAAAATTATGCAGATATAGTAAGTAAATGATTTATCATTGCTTTAATTTATGAAGGAAATCATTAAAACATAAAAATATATATAACATTGTTAACGTACAAAATTAACTAAACAACTTATTTATGAAATCAAATAGTAAAATTGTGTGAAAAACCTTTTTTAGAGTGAGGACTTCAACAGAACGAGTAACAAACATGGATACATAATTCACAAGGGCAAGTAACCAACAAGCGAGGCTAAAACCACAAATGCAAGCGTGGGAATGATGCCCATGAATATCAAGTGAGTTTGAAATTACCATGATGTACCATACAAGGGCAGCCAAGGCCACGAATACAAGTCTAGCCAAAGTCACGAATAACAAGCGAGCTTGATATTAACCATGGCACGCCAAGGACTAACAATATTGCTGTTAGCAACCACCGTTTTGTGTGCAATCCTCACAAAAACATGTACAAGGATGCATGGGATCAATTTACCATAAAAACAAAATGGAAAATATCTTTTTCTAATAATGAAATCTCAAAGAATATTCCATAACAAATGATCCCAGTATGAAATTTTGCAAATAATATTTTCAAAACTTTTCTTTCAAATGCTGTCAATCAAAGAATAGGAACATTTTCAAAAAAAAATCATATAGGGACATTTTCAAAATATATAAACCATATCTATCTAAAAGTTTACAAAGAATATCCCAAAAGCTTTTCTTGTCAATTCTATTAAATGATAATGAGTTATACTATGAAACAATTAAAGAAAAATAAGTAACAACTAGTCAAAGAATAATACTTAAGAAAACTCAATAGTATTACAAATAAAATAAAATGTTATTGAAACAATTATTATGGGCCGCTATTCACATATATTTTACCCTCCAAAACTATAACTTACTTTTATTTATTTTTATAATATGGTCAATTCTCGCTACCCTGAGGTCCCAAAACATCAAAATATCGATATTCCAATTTATGGTTTATATAAAATTCCCATAACATATCACTTAACAGGATTATTCCCTTCTATGTTGCATCCCATCCATACTTCAACATATCTCAAAACAAAACCATTTCCATTTCTTTACTTGTATTATAAAACTAAATTTTTCTCGGGAAAAAAGTATATCCATTAACTCTTGCTCATATCCTAATAATCAATCTTTTCTTAACTAACTTAAACTTATATTCTCTAAATTATTTATCAATAATTTCAAGCAGCTTCAGCAAACACAACCATTTTGTAGGTATCCAAATGGTGGCATGACATTGACAACTAGCAAGCTTAGCATTTAAATTATAAATTAATTTCCTTCTAGCTAATAACATAAAACGCCATAACATCCTTTTCTTTCTTTTTTTTTTTGGTGTAGAGGAGCAAATAACTCTTGCTTTCTTCAAGCATCCCATGGAGACCAAAGTATAAATCATAATCAATCCAAAATGATATTTAAATTACCCTCCACTATCAAAATAACGTGTAATCACATATCTAAATGAACTCTTTTCCTTTGAAACAATTTATCGAACACCTTAGGGGATCTTAAAATCATTTTATGCAAAGCAAGGATCTTAATTCACAAGTTAATAACTGTAACCTCCAAACACCCCTTATAATCCAAGGAAATTTCCTCAAGTATATTCTTTTACCGATTTCATCATACAAATCACAATAAGTAGCACTAAATCAGTCTCATGCTTCACAAAATTTTCCAGCCAAGTATTATAAAATACCCATTTATATAACACATTGTGTGTAATCATAATCAAACAAGGTCATCAATCATCTCAATTTCCAATTTTTATTCGCTTAAGATCCCATCATCCCTTTCTACATCACGCACAGCCCACACCAACCCATCTTCAATTAATTATTGAAGCTGGACACATTCCTAAACCCACCATGACAGTTGCAAATTCTGGGGAGAGGAAAAAGTTTCCAACTTACCCAAAGAGTAGTGTTCTATCAAGCATATGGAACAGAAGACGATAGTGAAGACTCCCTTAATCAAGCACAGCAGCAACAGCAACCAAAGGAACAAGAAACCCAGAAGAAATAGAGGAGGAAACACCGGGAAAGAATGAGCACTACAAAAAAACAGACTTTAGGCGACGACTTTTGGCGGCGACACCAAAAAGTCACCGCTGAAACTAAGACTTTTAGCAGAGACGAAAATGTCGCCACTGAAAGTCCACTTTCAGCGGCGACTTTTTTTGTCGCCGCTGAAAGCTCGCCATTGAAACCAAGACTTTCAGCAGCGATAAAAGTGTCGCCGCCGAAAGTGGACTTTTAGCGGCGACTTTTTTAGTCGCCGCCGAAAGTTCGCCATTGAAACCAAGACTTTCAGCGGCGACAAAAGTGTCGCCGCCGAAAGTGGACCTTCAGCGGCGACTTTTTTTGTCGCTGCTGAAAGTGGACTTTTAGTGGCAACTTTTTTAGTCACCGCTGAAAGTTCGCCATTGAAACCAAGACTTTCAACGGCGACAAAAGTGTCGCCGCTGAAAGTGGACCTTCAGCGACGACTTTTTTTGTCGCGGCCGAAAGTGGACTTTCAGTGACGACTTTTTTTGTCACCGCTGAAAGTATAATATAATAATATATATTTTATTTTACAATATTAATAAAAAAATTCAATCTGACTCAGCGGCAAGAAGGTTGGACACGAAAGGAGGCAGTCATGAGTTCAAACCTGGAAGAAGACACATTTAAGGTGAAAATATTTGGACGATGACATGGCGAGGAGAAGTGATGTGGCAATGACGTGGCAGTCGGCGGTGATGATGTGGCCATCGACGGCGATGACGTGGAGGTCGACGGTGATGACGTGGCGGCCGGAGACGATGACGTGGCACCGACGGTAATGACGTGGCATTGGTAAAGCCAATTCTTCTTAGGCATTACTTTCAGCGGCGACAAAAAAGTCGCCGCCGAAAGTGTTTTCTGCGGCGACTTTTTTGTCGCCGTTGAAAGTGTTTTCGACGACGACATTTGTTGCCGCCGAAACTTCTAAAAGTCGCAGCTGAAAGTATCTTTTAGCGGCGACCTTTTTAGTTGCCACTGAAAGTTTTCAGCTACGGCTGCTACGGCAACGACTTTTCAGCAGTGACTTGTCATCGCAAAAAACTTTCGGCGGTGACTTTTGTACTTTCAGCGGCGACAAAAGTCGCCGCTGAAAGTCAATTTTTTGTAGTGGAGAGTTCGCATGATCGACCTCACCCCACTTCAATCGTACACCATAACCTCAGCCAGCAAAGAAGAATCAACCACGGATT
Source organism: Neltuma alba (assembly GCF_004799145.2). Taxonomy (NCBI): domain Eukaryota; kingdom Viridiplantae; phylum Streptophyta; class Magnoliopsida; order Fabales; family Fabaceae; genus Neltuma; species Neltuma alba. Next base: position 264,563 of record NW_021635344.1, on the reverse strand, counting down.
ACTCCTCTCCCCAAATCTGTTGTAGATGGCGTCGATGAAGGGAGAAAAGCTGAACACCGAACAGGGAAGGAGAAAGATATGCAGCAACCCTAGGCCTTGAGTGAAGGAGTAATATGATGATGATGGTCATTGGCGCGCACACCGGCGACAGCCAGGGAAAAACGGACAGAACAAGTGGTGATGGGTTTCAACTCTCCCAAGATCTAGAGACAACCTCCTTGAAGAATGAACCCGCCTTGGATCTACTTTAAAAATTGACCGAATTAATACAATACATTGTACACTTCGGGTCGTATTTATTTTAGGGAGCCTCTAAAAAGAAATCCTAAATAACTAAGTATGCAAAAAATAAAGAATTGACTTGAAAACAGATTAATTTTCTTTTTAACTAAATAAATAGCAAAATTTAAAAGAATGTAAAAAGAATAAGTAATTTTTGGATTTTTGGTTTATAAAATGGATATGGATGAAATAAATAAAGAGAATGAACAAGTGATAACAAATGAAATGACAATCCTCTAGCACAATGATTTAGACTTACAGTACAGTGTACGATTCGGGTTGTCGTCCTCTCGTTCTTCCCTGAAGATGATGATGAATCTGAATTAGGTTTAGGTCAGGGGGCAAAACGCAACGTTTTGCTCCACCCTTTTTTAATTATTTTTTCTTTCTTTTTCTCTTTTTTTTTATTATTATTATTTTGTATTTAAATCTTCAAAACCTATAATCCAAAATTGAAAATAAGGTAGCATTAATTGTCCTTAAAGATCAATCAATCATAATTATGACAAATTTGCCTCTATTGTACACTAATTCAAGTTAAAGCACTCTAATATGAATTATACTCAAATAATACAATTCAGGACCAATAATAATGAGAAAAACCCACTAAAAAGATATAAAAATACATGTAAAACATAGATTTGTCACTCCTCCACCCGTAAACAACATTGGAATAGAATAAAAAATCTAATAGGAGTTTTTTTTTCAGAAGGGCATTAAGGTAATTTTCAATGCGGAAAAAGCAAAATAAAACTTAGATTTTAAAACAGGATGGATTTGTGCTTGGAACCGCTAGCACCCTCCATAGCCTCTAATAATACCACCAAACCATAAGTTTCTCTTTGACAAATTGCAATCAATAAGTAAAATATTAAATTATTAATAACATTATATTATTATACTTACTTCCATTTTTTTTTATGTTTATTACTTTTTTTCCGGGGCTATTACAAGAACATTACATCAGTCACCTCATTAACAGACGTAAAAAATCTGGGTTTCTATGTTGCCTTCGTATTATGAAGAAAGCAACATCTTATGAGAAGCACAAGCACAATTCTCAGCACCAATTTTCTCAGAAATGCAGGGAGGCTCCCTTTGCTTATTATTATCTTGGTACCAAACCCATTCTTCACAAACTCAACTCACAATTGAATCCAACATTTCCAGCGACACATGTTGCATCACGACCACACGTGATGTATTTCCTTGGCTAGCCAAGCTCCACTGACTAGCAAACACATCATCTTGAGACCTCTTGAACACCACAGTGTTGCTAAACTTGTTTAACAAGGCTCCGATCCCCTGGTTTCTCAAGCAATCTCGACGGTAGATCGTTTTCTTGATACATTCTTGAACTTCTTGTTGGAGGTCATTGAAGCCTTTCTTGTTGTGAGCATACCAAATGAAGATGGCGGCATGGCCTCCTCGACTTCCTGAGATGGTGTCGTCTTTGGAAGCGATTTATTCTACTTGTTCCCTTGAGAGAAAATCAATCTAGTTTAAACGAGTTATAAGAATGCGACAAGGCATTGGACAGCCTAGAAACTTGTGGCCAGAAATAGTAACGCTTCCAATGGGTTTCTTGAATGAAATATTTGGTGGCTGTACATTCAGTATGTGATGTACTACCACCTCCACTCCTTAGTATAAGAGTTAGTTAAGTAATTTGAATAAATTAAAAAAACTAGTTAAATTAGTTATTTGTAATAAACAAGTGTTATCTTTCCTAAAATATCCTTGCTAATCAAGTATAAAACTTGAAGAAAAATGGATAAATATGAAAGACAAAGTGGATTAAAATCTTATATTTAAGATCAAAATAAAAATTAAACAAGTTAAGCTCTTATATTAAGCATCGGACGTAGTATATATTAAGTTGGTTATCATAAGAGCTATGAGAAGCGTGTGCATTGAAACACAATAATGTTAATCTCCAATACAAATTACTAAATGTGCAATCAGATTATTTGGTCTATTATTTCTCTATTCTTCCTTGCTACGTTAATTACTTTAAATTTTGCGTTATAATGTTAGTTGGATATTTGTATTTCATTTCGTGTGTACTTGTACTCAAGCTAAGGTACTATCATTCCAAACAGTGCGGTATCACAATGAATGTAGAATCGATCTTGTGTGAAACCACAATCCTCAAGTGACTGTAGTACAAGATTCAGGTCATCAATGGCTCCCTTTACGGTAGTCCCTACAAGAAGACAACACCCATTATATATATATATAAATATAGAGAGAGAGAGAGAATGAGAGAGAGAGAAAGTAGGAAAAAGACCTATGTTTAGGTTGATTATGGCTGGTTTGCCCTTGTTTGCAAGAAGTGACTTCTTTAGTTCATTATAGTCAATGTCGCCTGAGATTAGAGTTTCCAACTATCGCACATTTGACTCCAAGTCTTGCTGCTTTCAACACTGAATAATGCGAGCCCCTTGATGTGTAAATAATTCCATCGGAATATAGCTCCCTCCTGTTTTGGAAAAATATTTTTATCACTTGAATTTATCGAATTGGGGCTAAATATATTTATAACAACTTGGGGATTATAATTTGGTAGAATTGATATGAAGTCTGAAGAAAAGAACATAATCACTAAATAGGAAATAATCTTATAAATATAAACCTAATGTAAATTATAACTAAAATCCTAATAAAGATACTCCAACTTTGCTTTTGTTTCTACAATTGGGCCCCTTGGCTCTTCAATATGCTGGCCCATATTACCTTTGTTATTTCTTCAAATTGGGCTTCTTCCTCAGAAATGATTGTCCCATTGATAAATTGGGCTCATAACATCCAGTACTATGTAAAAATGCTTCAAACACCAAAAAGAGTTACCAATAAGAGTTGAATTTAGTGAAAGGAGTTAGTTCCTTATAAGGTAACAAATTGGATCATTACTGAGAAATATGTCCACATTTAGTATTTAATAGTGTTTTGAATAGAATTACCTCTATTAGGAGAATACACCAATCTACCCCCACATTAACAAGAGTTGATACAATTGATATATAGTTCACTCATAATCTACAACATCATAAATTCAAATCCTACTACGGATATATCTCTTCTCTCTTTCAATGGCATGTTTCTTCATCTTCTCCATCTATCTTTCACGATCTCTTTTAATCCCATTGTGCTTGGGCTGTGCTTCTGCCCTCTGACTATATAATCGAAATCCCATTTATGATTATCCTCCTCTTATCCGATACGATATAATGTAGATATGTTACTTTTTTATTTAATTTGCTTCCTCCTCCTTCAGTGGGCACGGCACCGTCTTCTCTTTATATAAATATATATGTTCCTTTTCTAATTTTCTCTCTTCCTATACTTCACAATATCTCTTGCAAAATAAAAAGGATTTGAGTAGATTTTATAAAAAGATTCCTTTTTATCTTATAATTAACTAAAGAGAGGGAAAATATATCAAAGTTAATTAAATAAGCATAAGATATTCATAAATTTAAAAAAAACATATTCTAAAATGTAATATATTTAATTATAAATAAGCATAAGATATTCATAAATTTAACAAAATATATTCTAAAATGTAATATATTTAATCATAAAGTATTTGCTTATCACTTAACATAATCAAGAACACTAACACTAATTGTGGTTTTTAATTTTTTTGGCAATAGTTTCTTGGGGAACGATAACTTTATACTATTTACCACCCGTGCAAAAACGAAGAAAGAAAGGAGGCGTAACAAAAGACAAGAAAACAAGAAAAAATGGGAGGAAAACAAACCAAAATGAAGAGAGAGCGAAGGGGAAAGAATTAGAGAGAGATAGAGAAATAAAATATACTCTTCATTCAAATAATTCAAAGATCTAACAAGTTAGAGGACCTCAGGGGTTATACAAATAACCCTACGCACAATCATTTGAAATTAAAAAATAGGACTAGCTTTCGATGTCGCCATTGCAGTATCATGAACTCAACATCTTGTGGACAGCACAAGCACAATTCTCAGCACCAATATCCTCAGCAACACAAGGAGTCTCCATTTGCTTATTATTATCTTGGTACCAAGCAGACCGATTCTTCATAAACCCACTCACAAATGAATCCAACATTTCCAGCGACACATGTTGCATCACAACCACATGTGATATTCTCCCTTTGCTAGCCAAGCTCCACTTGCAAGCAAACGCATCATCTTGAGGCCTCTCGAACACCAGTGTTGGTGAACTTGTTAAGCAATGCTCCGATGCCGCGGTCTCTCAAGGAATCTCGAAGGTAGATCGCTTTCTCGATGCATTCTTGAACTTCTTGTTGAAGGCCATTGAAGCCTTTCTTGTTCAGAGCGTACCAAATGAAGATGGCAGCATGGCCTCCTCGACTTCCTGAGATGGTATTGTCTTTTGAAGCAATGATTTCTACTTGTTCCCTTGAGAGAAAATCAATGTCTTTTAAACGAGTTATAAAAATGCCACAAGGCAATGGACAGCCCAGAAATTTGTAGCCAGAAATAGTTATGCTTCCAATAGGTTTCTTGAAAGAAATATCCGGTGCCTGTGAATTCAACATGTGATGCATTATGATATTAGCTAGGATCACAATTTGTTTCATCATGTTATACTCACCTGGACATCAAAAGGTATCATCATTCCAAATAGTGCGGCATCACAATGAATGTAGAATCGATCTTCACTGAAACCACATTCCTCAAGCGACTTTAGTACAAGATCCAGGTCATCAATGGCTCCCTTTAAGGTAGTCCCTACAGCAAGACAACTCCCATTATATACTGTTATACATATATATACATGTATATGTATGTAGAAAGAGAGTACGAAAAAAGACCTATATGGCTATATTCAGGTTGATTATGGCTGGCTTGTCCTTGTTTGCAAGAAGTGACTTCTTTAGTTCATTATAGTCAATCTCACCTGAGATTAGAGTTCTCATTGCCACACAATTGACTCTAAGAAGTCTTGCTACTTTCATCACTGAATAATGCGAGTCCCATGATGTGCAGATAATTCCTTCGGGATGTAGTTCCGTCCTGTTTCACTGGTAAATGAACAAATCGATCTTTACAGACCCCCCACAAACTACACTTGGGTGTCTTATTTGTCTCAATATTTTATCACTTGAATTTATAGAATTGAGGCAAAATAAATTTTTAACAAGCTTATGATTAGAATTGAAAAAAAAAAACAATAAAATACCCTCAAAATGGAAAAGAACAAATTAGATGGATGAATTTCAAAAACCCAAATCAGACTCCTTGTATTATTTTAGAATTTTAAAATATTGTAAAATGACAACATTGCCTTTACTCTCAACGACTACTTTTGTATAGTTATATATCGATTACTTTAGTTTTATTATCTTTTGTTTTTAAAGTTCTGATGATTACTTTTACGTAGCTATTAACTACACAAGAGTAGTAAATAACTAAACAAAAATAGTCAAAAGATGTCCAACAATACTTGATGCTTTTTTTTTTAATTTTTGAAACAAAAGTAGTCAATAGTAAAACTATAGTAGCCAACAGCTAAGTAAGAGTAGTTGCCAAATTTTTAAAAATGAAAATAGTCAATCGCGATGCTAAAGTAATCAATAGCTATGCACGAGTAGCCACTACAGTTTTAGAAATAAATGTAGTCAATGGCTTTAAAAGAGTATTTAATACAAAAGAAAGAATAATAACTAGAGCTCTGATGACCGATCATGAAGTTTTGGTGACATGTTACAGGGCTTCGGTAGCTGGAAACCTACTAAGGGTGTTGAGGTGATAATATTTTAAAAAAAAAGTGAAAGGCATTTGCATCATTTTGCGAGATTTAAAAATTTTAGAATAGTATAAGAGGTTTGATTTAGAATTTTAAAATTCACCCACACTGATTTGTTATCTAGCAATTTTTGGGGTATTTTATTTTCTTTTTTCCCCCTTAGAATTGCTACTTTACTTCTCAAAAATCTAGTAGGTTATCCAACTAAGATCCCTTGGACATTTCCTTCAGTTCCACCAGTCGTAATATATCCCCAGTACTCATTCTTCTCTATTTTCCATAGTTCGGCAAACCAATGAAGTACGCACAGCTCAAATGGGTTTGAGTTAAGTGAATAACCGCTGCCTATAAATGGATCACCAGCGTTGTTCAAGTGGAAGCGTAGTAACTTCCCCAGTGCATCGTAGTTGAAGTCTAGATTCGTTGGATAACCTGCGTACATACAATTAAAACTAGACTTGGAAACTCAAACTAGCAATGGTTGATATTTTCTTCTTCTTTGAATAATTTTGACTTAGATACATGCTCATTAGAGAGATTTGATAGGGTTTTAATCGGGGCGTGAGACCGGCCATGAAACATGGACAAAGCTTAATTATAGTTTTATGGGATGTTTATATATTTTTCCGCAGATAATATATACCATATGAATTTTAAATGACTTGATCATGCAAAGATTAAACCAAATTAAGAATATTTAAATTAAAGCGAAAAAACAAATTACCTAAGAAATGATCTCTTGTGTGAGACATACGGCCGACATAGTGATCAATGACTTTATCCATTTCGGCGTCATCCGCTCCATTGAACTGAGAGATGGTGGGACTGATCATCGAATGTCCACTCTCTTGTGCGGCTTCCTCCATTTTCTCTTCTTCTTCTTGGACGGGCTTGTCGGAGATAAATTTCAATGGCAATATCTGCTTCCTTTACACAGGCGTAGTGTGATGTCAACAACTGTCTACCAATCAAACAAAAGCCTATTAGGATATGGGTCTGAGGCTTTAGCCACCAAAAAAAAAAAAACTAAACTGAAAAAGGAGGCCAAAAAAAGTACTCCCTCTGGACCTTATTATAAAAATCCACTAACTAATTCATGGGTACAAATAAACACAATTAAAAGCATTAAATCTGTTATAAAATTGAAGTGATTTTCAATATTAACCTGATTAATTACACTGAATTTTAAAATCATATTAATTTATACTTTCTTACTATTCTTATTAAATATGGGCATACACAAGAAAATGTTTAATACTCAAACTACCAAAGGGTCTTATATAAAAAGGACAATTCTTCTAAAACGGCTCGAACAATAAGAACTAGAGGGAGGAAGTAAGACTTTAAGGACTGTTAGGTTCGGTTTTGAAATAATATTAAAAATATCCTCTTTTGTGTTTTATAACATGAAAGTGTTAATATCAAACCATTTGAAAAGATACAGTATTTTGTCATATTAGGGATGCAGTTTATCAAGAATCCAAAATTAGAATCTTCTTATGGCCTGTTTGGATTCGCGTTAGAGTGACTTATTTTCAATCGAACTTTTGGATACTTAAGATTAGATAAAAATTAGATTGAGTAATGTAATTTATAATTAGATTGACTTTTATAAATAAGCAAGTTTATAAAAATAGAGTTGTTTGGATTATTATTGAAAAATCAACTTTAATTGTAAAATGACTGAGAAAGGCATGAATTTTAGTATGGACATAATATGAAAACTTTAAGAGGAATATGAAAAAAAATAATAATCATAAAAAATGAAAAGGTTATATATTTACATAATACTAACTAAGTCATGCAATTCAAAAAGTTAGTTAAAACAAGTTAAATGTAATAATAAATATGTAAAAAGTGTAAGTTATTGTTCTAAGACACTATTTTTTATTGAGAGAGTAAGTGGGAGAGAAAGTCAGTGGAAAAAGATATGAGAGATATAATTACTTGGGTAAAATGAAAAAATACATTAAATGGTAAGACAAATCCAATTTGTAGCGTATAAAGAAACAAAAAAAAAAAAAGCAAGCCTCTTCAAAGATTTGATGTTTATATTTTGAACAAGAGGGAGTATAAATTTGAATATAACTAAATGATACAGTATGATTTATGAAATATTTCTTAAAGGTGAGACCCAACTTTTTTTTTTAACTTCTTATTTCATGTTTCAAAAGCCATTGGCATTAAATTTCTGCGTATAACTTATCGTGACTTTTCACCCAAACCTTAAGCCCGCCGCCGCCAATACAAATGCTTCAATTACATCCCCATCGCACGATTGCTTTTTTCATCACACGTTTTGGTGACATAACGCGTGATAAACAAGCTCTTTAGAGTTTTCGTTGGCTTCAACGAGACCTTAAAGTTTGAAAAACTCAAAAATCACTTAAAAAAGTTATTTTACATAAATTAACATAAAATTTTTCTAACATGTATAATATAAAATCATTTTCAAAAAGTTAATCCAAACTCTCATCTTTATTATCCTTTTAATCTGCTGATAACTCTCATTTATAGACGTTATATGTTTACATGCATTTCATTTTTTCACGTTTAGATCTTGAGGTCTACTGATAAATCTGCGCTTCAAATAGTTAGCCTTGGCCATGGTAAGTACATCTATATGTGTGTGTGTGTGTGTTCTGCCCATTTAGGAACTTGAGAACTACAACTGAGGAAGCAAAAAAGCAGTCACGAGCGCAAGTGTTCTTGTAAATTATGCAAGTACATTTTTTTCAAGAACGGTGTGTTTCAATTTTGCCCAAAACTTGATATTTGGAACTATTAAAGCGTAAATTTACTCTGAAAGCTTTTGCTTAGGATTAATGTTTTTTCTTTTTTTTTTTTGTGGGTTCAAAGTTGCCAGGAAGTGTCAACAATGATGCAATGTTGTCTTTTACTATTAAAAATATTAATAATCAATGTCAAAATTTTAATGGTCAGCGTTAGTGTTTCTTGATGGGGCGGGGCAATATTGCTACTTTTTGGGACTTTCGGGTGGGCATTGTTCAACCTAACAACTTTTGGGGTAACATTGGTCCTGAGTGAATACTTCCCAAACAAATCTACACCATAAACTTATTTTAAATTAGCAAGCACAATCTATAAAGTAAGTGAGTTTTGTTCCTTAAAAAGATGATATTTACATCCAGTTTATTTTTTATATTTATTATGTTATGTTCTCTGATTATATATATCTACCTATTTTGTTTTCAAAATAGGATCATTAATTATAAATCCACATGAAAAAAAATTATCACACACACTCATGCGTGATTAAAAAAACCTAACATAACATAATTTTTTAAGTAACTTGATCTATGTATTTTCCTTTGTAAAATACGTAATAATACTTGTAAGGACATTTTGATCATTTTACAATTCAAATCAATGCTAGTACCATTTATAGCGAATTCAAGGTTTTTTTTTTAGTGATGATAAATATTTTTGTTTGTTGAGAGCCTCTTCCAGTTAGCTCATTTGTTTTCAGGGAAAAAAAAACAAAAAAATACCTTTAAATATACAAAATTTCATATCAGTGTTGGTAAAAATCAAAAGTCCATATCAAAATGGGGGTAATGATTTGGTAGTTTTAAATGTTGGCCTAAAATAAGCTTGCCCTAGATAAATTGATAAAAAGAAAGACAATGCATAAAGCATGCTAGTGTAGTCCACCTATATATATAATGGTGTTGTCACTCAATATGAAAGAGTTGTCAACACACCGGACAAGAAGGCAACTTGTTATTTGCAAGTTTTCCAATTGGTTTGCCCCATAATGAATTTTGCTGTCAATAGATATAACATTGTTGTCAATCTATTTAAAAGAGTTGTCAATGGTCTTAATCAGTTAGAAGCATGTGATTTGCCTAAGTTTGTCAATTGGTTTGCCCTGTAATGAATTTTCTTAATTACTTATCAACAATATATAAACGTGTTATTAATCTAGTTAGAAGAGTTGTCAACCCACCTAACAAGGTTGTAATGAATTTTCCTAGTTAGTTGTTGTTAATACTTATAAGAGTGTTGTTAATCTATCTGAAAAAGTTGTCAACATGCCTAACAAAATTGTTAATATATTTATGTGATGGCAATTGGAGTGTTCTGTTATGAATTTCCCACATTATATGTAGTGAACACATATAAAGGAGACAATTGGTTAGGATTGTTGACAACTCTTCTAAATTGATTGACAACAATTATATAAATATATATATATATATATATATATATACTTAGCGAAATTCATTACAGGGCAAACTAATTGAAAAACTTGGGCAAATTAAATGTTCCCCCCTTATTAGGTGTGTTGAGAACTATTTTGTATTGATCGACAATATCATTATATAAATAGACTATGCTAACTTGCATTCTGTATTGTTCATTTTATCAATTTATCAAGGGCAAGTTTGTCTTTTGCTAGCATTTGAAAATGCCAAATCAGTATCCCTATTCTTACATGGGCTTCTACTTTTCACTAGCACTTATATAAAATTTTGTATATTTATGGATATTTTTCTGTCTTTTTCCCTTTGTTTTCTTGTTTGTATTTTTTTTTTTTTGGAAAAACCATTCTGTAGGTACCTAAACTTTCCTTTAATTTTTAATTTGATACCTATACCTTTTTTCCTTTTTTAAAAATTCTTTAACTATCTTTTGTTATCTCTGTTAACCCTTGTACTTTACAAAACATTGTTCAAATCAAATTTCTTCATCAGAACGTACTGAACTTCAGCAACAGAGGAGATCTTCCATGGATGGAGGGGTTCGATTTGCATTGTGATTTGGAGAGGCATTGACGGAATCGAAACCTTATACAAATAGCTTTTCTTTGACGAATTTGATCTCCATAGTAGAGGGAGGTTAAAATCCACCTTCTTCATTGAAACTGAACTTCAGCGACAGAGAGGTGTTCGACGACAGGGGGTTTGATTTGCAAAGTGATTTGGAGCGGAGGGCTTTAACAGAATCATAACTGTAAGAATGGCTGAACACCCAAGAGGGGGGTGAATTGGGTGTTAGTTAAAATTAAAAACCTTTTCGTAATGTAATGAAATTCATGAGAAATTCTGAGTATAAAAAGAATGAATCGACATAAGCATAATTACAGTAGTAAAATGGTTTAGCTGGAAATATAAAGAGGTAAGGGAAGAGAAGATGCAAACTGTGATTTATCCTGGTTCGGTCTTCACTAACCTACGTCCAGTCCTGAGGCTCCTCCTGAGATTTTCAATCGACTATCTCCCTCAAGTTTAACACAGGTACTTGAGAATCACTACAACTACAAGTTTGATCCGGGCACTTGTGACGCCACTTACAATTTTTAGACTAACCAGTCTATTCAACAGCAACCTCATACCAAGGTAAATACTCCCCCTTACTCACCGTAAGGATACAATCTGATAATGATAAAGAAGATTGAATATTTCTTCTCTCAAAGAAGTGATTGATGAATCTTAAGCACGTTTGGGAAACTCTCCTCTCTATCTTACGAATACATATGTTTTAGTCTATGAAGTACAAAGACAGGAAGTTTTCTCTCGGAGCTCTAAATGAGAATATATTGATTCGGCATTTTAGCATTTGATGTTGTAAGCTCAGACTCTTGTTTTGAATGCTCTTCTATTTATAGATGATATTGGGTACTTGTCCGTTGAGCATTTTCTTCTTGTTTGGCTTGAAGAATATGACCGTTGAAACTAGCCATTGGAAGCTTCTGACAAAAGTCGATTCTTCACATTATAAATTCGTTGTGGCTCTTTACCTGAAACAATCTTCCTCAGATCAAGTGATAAGTATCTAATAATCTTTGAAACAATAAGTTGGAAAACATGGAATCAATCATCAGATCTTCAGATGTTCAGAAAGTAAGATGAACCTACTTTTTTTTTTTTGGCCAAACGTAAGATGAACCTACTTAATCGATGCCTTGATTGATAATCCTTTTATCAATCATATTATCGATTAATTATATGAAGAAAAGATATAGCAGATATATGCAATTATCGAATAGATTATGGATCATATGATGATTGAACATGTGATCGATAATTGATGAAACATGAATGCAGTGAGCTTTAAATGATTTATGCAAGAATAAACTTTTTCAAGTTACGTGTGCCTTCGTATCCTTTTAATAGAAAGTTATGTGTAAAAAGAAGGCTGAGAAAAAATTAAAGATAAAAAGATAAAATATTTCGAAATCATTGTGAAATGCTGTTATGAAATGAACTTGTACAATGATCGAACAAGTGATCGAAAACTTGTTGATCGATCATGCTATCGATAAACAAGGTGTTATAGAAACAGATATTAAAGCAATAATGATCAAACATATTATCGATAAATAGATGATGGATAACCTTATCGATAAACAATAAGCAAAAGTATATTCAGTGAAAACATAGGTTATGTAAGTTGATCGAATAGGTAATTGATTAATGAATGATCGATCATGTTTTTGATAAAGAGGTTTATTCTTGTAAAATCAAAAAACTGATTTATCGATCACGTTATGTGAAAACAAGGTAAACATGAAGTGCGGTGATTGATCATATTATCGATAATGAGATTATCGATCCCGTGATCGAAGAATCATGGTTTATAAGCAATGTGCTAATTATTGATCATGTGATCGATAATTTGCTGATCGATCAAGTAATCGATAAGCTACTAAAATAATTACCTGCACGTAGAGTTATGAAGCAATGTTCGATCATATTATCGATAAATGATTGATTGATAAGGTGATCGATAAATGAGGACTAAAGCAAAACATAGAATGAGTAGAACGCATTACCATTTATCTGTCTTCTCATCGATAATCTATTTATCGATCATGTTATCGATAAATGCCTATTTATCCATAACGTTAACCTTGTTTATCGATCAAGTGATTGATAAATATATTTATCCATAACGTTATCCGAAAACCATTTATCCAACAAGTTATAAAACCTCAATAACGTATATGAAGATAAAAGAGAAGAATTGAAGAGATAGTATCAGGAACTCGATAAAGTGATAGAGTATGTAGTTGCTTGATCAGGCTCAAGTAACATCTGATAATGGCTTTTCATTTCCTTATTTCTTCTAGTGCTTTTACTTAATAACATGTTTGAGTAGCATGTTTCTTGAGAGCTTAATCAATCAATGTAGAACTTCTGGTCTTTGCCTCAATAAATTTGAATTCTGATTCAAGCAGAACGAAGGTCAACTTTGAGTGATCATAACTCTTCCAATTCAACTCCAAATTTTGCAAATGACCTATTCCTAGAAAGCTCTTTGATTCTACTTTCTAATGCAACAAGAATAACCCCAAAATTCATTTTAGTTACAAAGTTATCTTCATCACAGTGACTGAAGGTCAGAATCAAGGCGTTAATCCTTACTGCAATGTTTCGAACAACATATCTCCCTCATATGAAACTCTTTGAAGTTGATTTTGATGTCCATGAACCGTGTACTGAGTCTAGTTTCATATGAATCAAGTTTCACTTCAAACAGATTTGTGGTTTAAGAGATATTAGAGAAATACCGAACCTATGTCAGAGCTGAACAAAGAACAGAGCATAACAGAGTATGTGTTTTATCGATAACTTGATCGATAAGTGGATGATCGATCAAGTGATCAATAAATACCCATAAAAATCACCTCTGAAGCTTATTTTCCATATTTATATGAAGGGTGACTCAATATATGATTATATAACTTTCGGTTTGTGCATTTTAGCTTCCGATTGAGCCATTCAAACTTCTGATTGAGCATAGTAACCTTTAACATCAAATCTATGAACTTGAATCTTGATATTTCCATTTGGTCTTGCAAGTTCTTCTTTTCTCAATCTCTCTTCTTCTTCTTCCTCTTGATCATTCTTCACAACTCAAAGTCCAACATAATAACTCCTTTCTTTTCTTGAGGAAACTACACAGGATATTAAGTATGATAGTTAGTCAAAATATGAGGTAAATAATTTATGCAAACTTTTTGCTCTATTATTTGACATCATCAAAACTAATCATATCTAACAATAATCTTTTGCAAAGGGATATTCTTTGATAGATTTGATCTTTGCCGTAGAGGGAGGATGGATTCTCTGATTTCACCTTCTACTAGGCCCATTGATCGTGCAATTTGCTTCTCCCTTTGGCAAGAAAGTGATTTTGATTGGATAAGTGAGATTTGTAATTTGTCTTCAATGTGATTTGATTCCATGATCAGTTGATTTTGCTTGAAGTTTTTGTCTTTTAAGCTTTAGTTTGTCAGCTTGAAACTATAATTCTAGCTGTATGTATATATATTTATGTATGAATAGGGGATTTCAATGCTTACAAAACTGCTAACCTTTATTTTAAGAATCATGTTATTCGAAGTGTATGAACTCTTTAAAGTGCTATTCCAAGTTAGTTTTGGTTGTTGCAAGTTTCATTGCTCAATGCAACTTTATTTTTTCTTATCTGAAATCAAATTCTGGATATTGAAAAATAGTATAATAGTTTCTGATTAGATAACAATTTGCGAGACACTAAGACTCTGAAAGTTATATTTGGCATCACAAATTGTTGAGTATAATGCGTAAATCATATAGCACATGCTGTTCAGAGATTTTATTGACCTAAATCATGCGTAGGACAAAGGAGACAATACTCCTTCTTTGTTTGTGCATCTGCGTTTGTGTCTTCTAATTTTTCCCCTCTTCTTTTCTCCTTTAACGTTGTTTATCTATCTGTTAGCCCTTGAGTGTGTTTTGTAAATTATGGGGGGTAATGGAGATGATGGAAGATAGTTAAAGGATTTTTAAAAAAACAAAAAAAGTATAGGTACCAAATTGAAAATTGAAGTAAAGTTTAGGTACCTACAAAATGGTTTTCCCTTTCTTTTTTTTTTTTGCTTTTGAATTGTTTCTTATTTCCTCAGTCATTGAAAAAATGATAAATATATTTGTCCTCGATACTTATGAATAATTTTCTCAATTAGATTTAATAGAGTGGAGCCTAATCATATACTACTCCTTATAATTGATATAAGAGCTAGATAATTAATTTTCCGATATTAAGAAAATTAATTAAATTATTTTTTTTGTAATAAATGTATTTTGATTTTCATAAAATACTCTATTTTATAATATGCATCGGATGAGCTGCCCCTTGATTTGGAACTCCCTTAATATGTGCAACTGATATGGTTATTTTGTGCAAAAATTACATATTTGAAAAGCAAAGTTGATTGAAATATTATATATAAGGGGTGTTTGGGTTAAAGCAAATCCATAATTCTAAAAATGATTCTATAATATACGAAATATATATGTAGAGGAGTTTGTTTTGATTTATGAAAAAATACTTTTAAAAACCACTTATACCTTTCTGACTGCTATTTATATTTACAACCTGAACTAGCTGGCATCTTAATCAAGGGAAAGCGCGTGCGTGCATTCAATGCACGCGCGCGTCTTCTCATTGAATCAATTTTGTGAGGTCATCTGGCCAACCAATAAAATAAATAACAAGTTTGATCTTGATGTGCCGACATTTTAGGCATGCTTTATATAAATAGTCTTAGTAATCTATATATATATATATATATATATGATTTTATGACAAAGAAAGAGTAAAACATACGACAAATAAAAAATCAATACATTTTTGAGAAAAATGTTGACAATAATTTAATATAATGATAAAATTTCCATTAAATTATATTTAAATGATAAGATTTTGTTCTGAAATTTTGAATTTTATGTTAAAAGTTAAAGAAAATTTTGCATGCCATTTAATTTAATGTATAACATCGTATATATTGTTTGCCGATAAGATTAATTATTAACTTCTAAATATTTTTTTGAAAACATTATTATATATTTTATTTTGGGAAGATTATAGTCGGACCTACCCAACATAAGTTATATTATCCCTGGTTAAAAAAAAATATAATATTTATATTACATCTAAGGTCCAACAGAAAATTTTCTGGCCATTATACTCTTGATAAGGCAAAACAACCTTATGTTATATTTTCCCTTCATCTTTGCTCTCATCTCTCATCAATTTTCTATTGCCAACATATATAGATGAGGAAGAAGACCAGAAGAAAATTTGTCTGAAAACGGGGTATAACAGACAAAAATATTAAGGTTATAATGGTTGGCTGATTTTCTCTGAGTTTTGAATATAATTATCATTTTCAGGGACCACTGCAATAAAATATTAGCACATGCAAGTCGTAATTCTCGCTTTTTATATTGTGGGGTAAGCTATTGAGCAGAATGTGTGGGATCTTTAGATGGAAAATGAAACATCCTACTTTTAACATCTTAGAGTGTGTGTTTGGAAACGTTATGGGTCAAGCGATTCATGAAACAAGCCTGTAGATTAAAAATTTGCAATTGGTTCTCGAGTTATTGTTTACTGGTTAAATTTCAGATTTTTAGTCTAATTTTCAGAATTTGTATCTCTTAGTGTATACATCCAATTGAGGTAATTTAACCTATCATTCTAAAGCTTGAGATGTGTATAATATGTCTGCCGAGTTTCATGGCTTAACTCATTCATTTAATAGGTCAAACTGGAGCTGGAAATTGATTGCTCCAGGACCTATGTTTTATCCATTAAACAATTCTTACTTTAATTTTCCCTTCATTCGAACATTCAACAACTAGCCTTGTGGATTCCCATTCATTCATATACTTTGAGTTGCATGCCATTACATTATACATCAAACATTACATCACATTTCATGCTTGACATATCCGCAATTAATTACATAATTAGTGATGTCAATCATTACGTTGAAACGCATGTAAATTTTCCACTTTTTTTGCTTTCATCTTCTTGCCCTTCTTCATGCATGCCTCCTCTTTATCATTTGACCTGCTATGGTTGGTTATAGAAGGGTGAGATTCGGGAGAATCTCCGTAGCAAACAATAACCACCCAAACATACATGGCAAGCTTGGCATTTATAACATGCTTGCAACTTAACATCTTTATAACATAATGACATGTTTGGCAATCATCATGCATTTATCATAAAACACTTAGGTCTATGGCATATTTTAAACACATTCACAATCACAACACACATGAGTTCATAAAACCATATAACATAGAAACATGTCACACATGCAAGCAAATACCAAGCACATAAGAGTAAGGTCAAGTTTGCTACCTTGTGTCCTTAGGCTTTCTTCTTACTTCCTTTTGCTTCCAACCATTAAAGTTGCTTACTCAACCACATCCAAACCTTCTCTTGGATGTCTCAAGATCCTAATCACAGCCACAAGGATCATATTACTCGTTAGGACCAAGAATTACACAATATGGAGGACTTGTGTCCTTAAACTTAATCCCTTTTTTCTTAGTTTATAATGTAGTGTTCTAACTTTGTAAAAATTGTTCTCTTAGGCCAATCCTATACAATTTTGCCCAAGGAATCTAATTATGAGCTCAGATTCATCAAAACCCAACCCCTTCCCCTAGCCTTATGCTAAAACTGAAATCTGCCACTTAATTTCCAGTTTTGATTCCAATGCTTCCAACTTCATTCATTCATTTTATCCCTACACAATTTTTCATTTTAAACACATTGGAAGCATTAAAATCATTAAAATCACATCCTAGGCACAAGAACCAGGTCTGGCTGAAATATTTTCTCAAGTTACACAATCATGAAATTCAACCAATTTCAGCATAAAACCACTTGATTCATGTTCCTTTCAAGCCGTTGAACATTAATCTAACATCAATTTCATCTCCCCTCACACTTAAAAATTTCGTGCAAAACCTCCCCCAAGGGTTGCAAACTCCCAAAAATCATTAAAATCCATAATCAAGCTCAACAACAACAAGAGTAGTGAAAACTACATCAAAAACCATGAACATACCTTGTTTTAGAGCTTGATCTTGCATGGGACCACTTGGCCTTTCTTTCTCTCTCTAAAAACTATTTTGCCAGAGCTTCCCCAAGGTTTCCATGAGCTTGGACGAAATGAGGGGTAGGGAGGGGGTATTTATAGAAAACAAGACTGAATCTAGGTCGCTGACCTTAAAAATACGTGGCTTGATTTGGACTGTCCATTTTCTGTTTTAATCTTGTGATGAAACGTGTCTCATGACATCATGTTTACATCATCAATCTACATGGTTTTAATCCAATCGTGCACGTGTCTTACATCCAGCCATACACGTAATACCTTTTTTTCTCATCTAACTGAACACTTTTCTCCTCCATATTCCTTTATCATTTTGGTATTAAAATAGGGAGGAATTTAATATAAAATTCGTGCAAAATACCACCCTTAGGCATTCCTCCACCTATCTTGTCATTTTGCACCATATAGGGTACTTTTTGGAGTCTTGACTTTTCCGGGACCACTGGAACATGTTCTGGTACCATTTTCTCACCTCAAATAAATCCACATGACATTATATGACATGCCTACAGAGAAAGTGATGGCCTTCCCTTATTCTTCCATTAAAATAATTAAAATAATTAATAATATTTATTTCGGAGTGATCTTGACTGAATTCTTTCTACTGGTCCATAACTTCGAGAATCTGTCTCTAGGTACCAATACTATTTATTTGTCACGGGAAATTTTTCTAATTTTTCTTAAGTCAAAAGTCAACCTCTAGACATTTGACATTTACTTTTCTCGGATAGTATGTAAATAGGCTTTAAATTCCATTAAAGCCAACCTCTTCGTTTTCTTGGGACGGAATTATTTTTAAAACCTGTCATAATTCCTCAAGAATCTTCTCCTATTTTCTTCCAATTATATGGGGCCTCCTTATACTTTAAATAATTTATTTTCAATAATATTCAAAATCAGTCAAAATCCTGGGAATTTCACAAATTCCTTCCAAGGGTATTTTCGTTATTTTTAGCCTCATACAGGCCTTTGAACCTTATTCCTATTTTAATGGAATTTTTTTAAAGTTTTTGAGCCTTAACATACAATTTCCCATTTTCTGAGATTTTCTAGGATTTTCAGGCATAATTTCCATCTTTTACCCTTACTAGCCCGGAACTTTATGAAATTATGATTTTACCCCTGGTTTGGCTTAACCTTAAAATTCACCTCATTGAGGCCTCCAACATAACCTTTAGCCTATATTTATCTCCATTTCTCATTCCTAGGCCTCGAGACTTCTTTTGACCTCTAACTTTCTCTTTTCTCAGTTCCAGAAAACTTTTCCTTTGCAATTGAGTCCCTGGGATTCCCTCTGTCCTTCTAGGGAACCTTTGGGACTCCTGCCATAAGGGGTATGGTAGTCTGCCTAATTCAGGCTAATTCTAGTACTTCTAGGCCTAAAAGTTGGCATGTTACAATTTTTCCCCTCTCAAAAGAAATTTCGTCCTCAAAATTTCCGGGTCAAACCTCTATCCTCACCCTTAATGAGAGGTTAACTAAGGAGTATATCCCCACTCATACTCAACTTTAGCCTTTTTAACTTTCTATTATATCTCATTACCAGGTTTTAATCCTGGAATTTATGTTAACATAGGTTTCTGTTTCTTACTTTTCTACTTTTATACGAGCATGGCCTTTGCTTTTACATATTTTATCATTGCAACTCCCACTTTTCCTATACTTTAGGCCTATTCTTTCATAATAATGCCATGATAGTATGCCCATCTTCATGGTATTTTACTATACCATGGCGTTTCATGTTCCTTTAACACCGCCTTTATTAGGTCTTTTCGGCATACTTTGTCTTTCTCATCTTTATCTTAAGGGCTCATCTCCTTTCTTTTCCATTCTCATTTCACATATAGCTTGCCTTAATGCATAACCTTTAGGACTTACAGCCTGTGGTTCCCTTAATTCTTACTTCACTCACTTTCCTTTGTTGACTAGAACAGAATTGAGTTTGGCCTATTCAACAATAATAGTGTCTGTGAAAAAGTCAAGGGTACTCTCTTGGTACTAAGCAACCAACCTGAGGAGGTTTTCTCATCTTAGACTCATCCCTAGCCATCTCATTCTCTCACTCCAAAGAGATACTACCCTCATGACTCAATAACCTTCCTTTAGGCTTGGTCTACTGTGACCTTGAGAGCTACCGCGCTCTCCCGTAAGCCTCTTCAGGATCTACCATGATCCTAGATTCTTTCCCATTCTGCCCAAGCCATGTCCACTCTTTAGGAGCCTTTAGACTAGTGGACTGAGTCAAGAAATAAGTCATCTACCCTCAGCTAGTAACTTGACTGATTATTCCCCAAGACTAATAACAAATGCCAGTATTGTCTTCTTAGGCCTTACTTAATCCTTTCTATCAACTCTAGAATTATTCATCTTTCCTGCCTTCCTTTTTCTCTTAACTTTTAGCTACCTCAGGCCTTTTCCCTTTCATTGTGCCCCTTTAATTCTCTAGGCATTGACTCACAACTATGGCCTTTTAGGCTTGTCATCATACCCATGCCAATCTGCCATGTCTTACGATTTTCTTTTTCATCTTACAAGGAGAGGTCTTGAAAAAATCATCTCTATCATCTTCTCATATTTTCCATCCTTTTCTTATTCTTGGCCAATTTCGTTCCCATTGGGGCAAGGTTAGCTCCATAAATCTTCCTGCCTTTCAGAGAACAGTTCGCTCTCGGTAGAGTGGCGTCAACCTCATGTCAGAGAATCACCACCTTTTTCAGAGAACAACTCACCCCCAATAGAGCTGCATCAACCTTGTATTAGAGAATCACTTCCTTTTCAGAGAACAACTCACCCCCAATAGAGCAGCGTCAACCCTACATCAGAGAATCACTTTCTTTTCAGAGAACAGCTTGCTCTCAATAGAGCAGTGTCACCCTGAGCCGGAGAACCACCTCCCAATTTTTTTTTGAAACACTATGGCCAAGACTTTCCGTTTACTTAATCTCTATCCTGGCACATTCTTGCATGTCAAATCCCCATTAGGGGAGCCTCTCGACTTGACTCATTCGATCACTATGGTAGTGGCATTCGTCTATAAGAATCTCACCTCTTAAATTCCTTACTGGCCTGAGTGCTATGGTCACACTTCTTATTGATGTCTTAGGGACACAAAAAAATACTATTTAGTCCCCAATATTATCAAGTATCTAAGCACAATTGAGCTCTAGGCATGATCGGAAACTTATTTATTTCTCTTTATAAATCAGTTCCCAATGCAACCATCAACTTTCACATTCTTAGCTATTTCTGTTTAATTCTATCTTCAAGAGGGATCTTGCCTAACTCTACTCTTTCTAACTTCCTTTATCTTTTGACCAATCATTCCTCTGGTCAGGTATTAATCATCATATACTGATCACATCACACAGTAAATATTTAATCACCTTGCTGTGTTATGTCTAGGCCAGGCATCTAACTCATTATCAATTCTTCATTCAATATCATCTATTCTCTATCCTTCTTGGTTTACTATCCCTTGGGGGTTTCTACCTCTATTTAGGGATTTGATCAAACCTCAAGCATCTTGTCCTGTTACCTTGCCTCTATCGAGGTCACATCAATTACTTAAGGTTTAGGTTGTCGCTTGGTTCCCTTACTGGGGCATTGACTCATACCCCTGACTGGCCTATCGTACTCTTAGCCACTACCCTCTGGGAGAGTCTTTTGACTTTGACTCAAACCCTGGTCAAGCTTTCTCAGCTCAACTGTTCCTTTTCTGAGGGGGAGTCTCTTAGTAATGACTACCTATCTCTTAAGTTACTTTCTAGCATTCCTTACTTCTCCTCTATGTCCATTTCCCTTGGAGAAATTACCTTAATCTCTTAACCTTAGCTGGACCAATTCTAGATAACCCATCACGTTTCTTGATAAGGATTTCACTCATACCGGGCTTTGCTTGAACCAGTGCTCCGTTTATACCTTTGTTAGAGCATTTACCAGAACCTCTGTTCTGTTTAAACAATTGCCAGAACCTTTGCTCTAATACCAAAATGAAAAATCCTACCTTTAACCTCTTAGAGTACGTGTTTGGAAGCATTATGGTTCAAGCGATTCATGAAACAAGCCTGTAGATTAAAAATTTGCAATTGGTTCTCAGGTTACTGTTTACTGGTTAAATTGTAGATTTTTAGTCCAACTTTGGGAATTCATATCTCTTAGTGTACACATCCAATTAAGGTAATTTACCTATCATTCTAAAGCTTGAGGTGTATATAATATGTTTGCCGAGTTTCATGGCTTAACTCATTCACTTAATAGGTCAAACTGGAGCTGGAAACTGACTGCTCCAAGACCTACGTTTTATCCATTAAACAATTCTTACTTTAATTCTTCTTTCGTTCGAACATGCAACAATTAGCCTTGTGGATTCCCATTCATTCATATACTTTGAATTGCATGCCATTACATTATACATCAAACATTACATCACATTTCATGCTTGACATATCCACAATTAATTACATAATTAGCGATGTCAATCATTACGTTGAAACGCATGTAAATTTTCCACTTTCTTTGCTTCAATCTTCTTGCCCTTCTTCATGCATGCCTCCTCTTTATCATTGGACCTGCTATGGTTGGTTAAGGAAGGGTGAGATTTGGGAGAATCTTAGTAGCAAACAATAACCACCCAAACATACATGGCAAGCTTGGCATTTATAACATGTTTGCAACTTAACATCTTTATAACATAATGACATGTTTGGCAATCATCATGCATTGATCATAAAACACATAGGCCTATGGCATATTTCAAACACATTCACAATCACAACACACATGAGTTCATAAAACCATATAACATAGAAATATGTCACACATGCAAGCAAATACCAAGCACATAAGAGTAAGGTCAAGTTTGCTACCTTGTGTCCTTAAGCTTTCTTCTTACTCCTTTTTGCTTCCAACCATTAAGGTTGCTTGCTCAACCACATCCAAACCTTTTCTTGGATGCCTCAAGGTCCTAATCACAGCCACAAGGGTCACATTACTCATTCCATGAGCTTGGACGAAATGAGGGGTAGGGAGGAGGTATTTATAGAAAACAAGACTGAATCTTAGTCGTTGATCTTAAAAACACGTGGCTTGATCTGGACCGTCCATTTTCTGTTTTAATCTTGTGATGAAAAGTGTCTCATGACATCATGTTTACCTCATCATGATGACATCATGCTTACATCATCAATCCATATGGTTTTAATCCAACCGTGCATGTGTCTTGCATCCAGCCATATACGTAATACTTTTTTTCCCATCTAACCATACACTTGTCTCCTCCATATTCCTTTATCATTTTGGTATTAAAATAGGGAGGAATTTAATATAAAATTCGTGCAAAATACCACCTTTAGGCATTCCTCCACCTATCTTGTCATTTTGCACCGTATAAGGTACTTTTTGGTGTCCTGACTTTCTCGGGACCACTGGAATATGTTTTGGCACCATTTTCTCACCTCAAATAAATCCACATGGCATTATATAACATGCCTAAAGAGAGAGTGATGCTCTTTCCTTGTTCTTCCATTAAAATAATTAATAATATTTATTTCGGAGTGATCTTGACTGAATTCTTTCTACTAGTCCACAACTCCGAGAATCTGTCTCTAGGTACCAATACTATTTATTCATTACGGGAAATTCCTCTAATTTTTCTTAAGTCAAAAGTCAACCTCTAGACATTTGACTTTGACTTTTCCTAGATAGTATGTAAATAGGCTTTAAATTCCATTAAAACCAACATCTTTGCTTTCCTGGGACAGAATTATTTTTAAAACCTGTGATAATTCCTCAAGTATCTTCCCCCATTTTCTTCCAATTATATGGGGCCTCCTTATACTTTAAATAATTCATTTTCAATAATATTCAAAATCAATCAAAACCCTGGGAATTTCACAAATTCCTTCTAAGGGCATTTTCGTCATTTTTAGCCTCATACAGGCCTTTGAACCTTATTCCTACTTTTGTGGAATTTTTCTGAAGTGTTCGGGCCTTAACCTACAATTTTCCATTTTCTGGAATTTTTTGCCATAATTTTCATTTTTTACCCTTACCAGCCTGAAACTTTACGAAATTATGATTTTGTACCTGGTTTGGCTTAACCTCAAAATTCACCTCATTGAGGCCTCCAACATAACCTTTAGCCTATATTTATTTCTATTTCTCATTCCTAGGTCTCGAAACTTTTTTTGAGTCTCTAACTTTCTTTCTCAGTCCTAGAAACTTTCCCTTTGCAATTGAGTCCGTAGGAATCCCTTTGTTCCTCCAGGAAGCTTCTGGGACTCCTGCCATACAGGATCTGATAGTATGCCCAATTCAAGCTAATTCTGATACTTCTAGACCTAAAAGTCGGGATGTTACAGAAAATAGTTAGGTTGAGTTACTTATATTCATTATGTTAAATTTTTTAATCATACATAATCATGTGTTTTATATTTTTCTTTTCATGTAGACTTATAATAAAATGATATTATTTGTATTTTAAAAATAGAACATATAAGTTGACAAATATGAAAAACTTAACGTAAGTACTGTGGTTTTTAGAATTCTGCTCAAAGGATTCCAATATAGATTTCTAGCCCACATTATGATCATAAAACCACAAGGACCACATATTAATTAGACGCCTAACAATTTGTACGAGAAACCAAAACTGTTTTAAATGTTTCTCTTCGTATGCATGTGAGGACGTTAGGTATGAATATTTTTTACCCCCGCAAAGTTAGGTAAGAATATGGAAAAAAATTTTAAAAGACACTTAAATAACCCAAATTTTTATTGAGGTTATTGAAATTAAATAACCCAAATTTTTATTTAGGTTATTGAATTTATCAAATATCTAATTAGGTCTTCAGAGAGATTTTAAAATTTTATGAAATAACTTTAATGTCTTTTTCATTAGAAATCTAAAGAAATGATAATTTTGGTGGAGGCTTCACCACGTTTATGAATTTATGTTCATATTATTTCTTTCTCACTACTCCGGTCCTTAATATAGGACCCAATTGTTGAGTTGGTTCTGGTCCTAAATATAAAACCCATTTCTCATATTTATAAATTTTCTCTAAATTACCCCTATGGATACTCTCTCAACCATAATCAAGTAGAAGAGAAAAATGGGGTATTAAGAAAGATGATTATGGTATTTTAGGAAAAACATGTCACATTTCTTATAATTAACTAAGTTACCTAACTTCCTTAATCTAATTAAATTAGTTAAATGGGTCTTATATTAAGGACTGGAGGAGTATTTCCTTTTCGACTCACCAATGAAATGATATTGATAGATCCTCGTAACCAATGACATTTTGCAATATCTGAAATACAGCCTAACTGATGGGTGGGACCGCGGGGGACAAGAATAAAGTGGGGTTTCATCACATGATCGGAAATGATAATTTTAATGAATTACTATGTGTGAAAAAGATAGTTCAGCCAAGAGGCCAAAAGAATATTTACTCCTTTATAGAATATTTTTATCATATTTCACATAGATTAAGAAAAATCTTAAATAATATTTACTCCTTGTTAAAATATAACAATTTTTCAACTTTATCTTTACTTAGTATATACACTTTTTAAGAAAATAACTGGTTACACTATAACAAATAAAGAACAAAATAGTATATTGATACTGAAAATTTAATAAAATGACTTATAAACAGGATTAAGAGAAATATTCTCAGTCTGCCTTTTATATAAGACTAAAAGAGTATAAATAAATTTGATGCATCTTGAGCTAATGTTTTAATCGCGCAAAAAATTACACCCTTCTATTGTTATTATAAGTACTTCTAGCATATATTCTGGCAAAACAAAAGTACTTCCAGCATATATATTTTATACTATAATATGTTTTGTTCAAACTATTAATTTTTTTGGACTTAGCATCCTTTATTAATTATAAAACTTCCTAATTAATTAACTAAACTCGCCTAACTATTGAGTGTATGGAGGATAACTTTATATTTTATAAGAAATGACTAATTTTAACTAACTTCATTATTATTAGATGCTTATAGTACGAATTGGAAGGAGCAAAACTTAAGAAGCAATATGTACCTCAGAATAATTCAATTCAGCTTTATCAATGATATATTGTGAAAGAAGTTACTAGGAGTAAGGGCAATATTGTTATTTTACAATATTTAAATTTTCAAAACAATATAAGGGGTCTGATTTAGAATTTTGAAAATCACCCACCCTAATCTGTCTTTTAGCATTTTTGATGATATTTTAGTGTCTTTTCCCAATAAAAAAATCAGTATATAATGTTTCCTAAAATTAATGCTTATACCATAAGGCACCCTGGGAATTTCTTTAGAGCCTCATTGAGAGTTCCTTAGCAATCTCATAAAAAACAATACATCATAATGTCTACGTGTCTTAGATTTTTAGTTCGTTTTTATTAATTAAACAGAATAAAAAAGGCCAATGAAATAAATAAACAAAAATATAAAACTGCGATGATAACAATAAAAAAAAACTAATAATTTACAATTATAGCACCCTTATAACCAAATAAGAAAAATATAAAAGACTAATTTAAAATTGATCGTAACCTAGATATATTTAAGATGATAATCTACATGATCCATATTAGATATTTATGCTATATCTCATTAGAAAAAAAAAGATATTTATGCTATCAAACAATATAAAAATACTAAAAAAATAATAAAAATGAATATAAAATATTCCTCTAGTCTAAATAACCTAATTGAGGAGATAATGTTAGTCTTAAATGTAAAACCTATTTCATATGTTGATTAATTTAATGTTTTCTTAAATTAACCTTATTGATGTTTCTTTAACAATAATCAAGTAAAAGAGGGAGAAAAAAATTTAAAAAAAAGGCCCTTAGAATATTTTAGAAAAAGCCTATTATATTAACTAATTCCACTAACATTTTTAATCTACTCAAATTAGTTAATTAGGTTTTACTTTAAAGAGCATAGGAGTAAATAATAATCAGACCAGAAAATCTTTCACACAAATCCAAATAAAACTCCTCTTATATACTTATTTTGTATACTGTATTTAAAATTATAGTTTGATTTTCACACAAATATCTCCAAAATCAACAGTATCTTGTGACTGCAGAAATACTCTATTGTTTTGATAGAGGCTTCACCAAAATCAACCGTATCTTGTGACTCCATCAATGCTCTTTTCCTTTGGTGGAGGCTTCACCACGTTTATGAATTATTAATGCTCTTTTCTTTTGGCGGAGGCTTCGCCACTTTTATGAATTCATGTTCATACCATTTCTTGTGTCCTTTTTGACTCACCAATGAAATGACGTTGATAGATCCTCGTAACCTATGACATTTTTTAATATCTTGGGACCATGGGGAACAAGAATAAAGTGGAGTTTTATATGATCTGAAATGATAATTTCAATGAAGTACTATGTATGAAAAAGATAGTTGAGACACTAGGCTAAAAGAAAATTCTACTCCTCTTATTTTATTTATAAGATATTTTCAGCATATTTTATATAGACTAAGGAACATTTTAAACAACATTAATTCTCAATTAAAATATAACAACTTTTCAATTATATTCCTATTTAATATATATACATATTTCAAAAAAATAATTATCTATACTATAATATATAAAAGACAAAATAGTATATTGTTGCTAAAAATTTAATCAAATGACTTATAAATAAGACTAAAAGAAATATTTTTTCTTTGCTTTATAAATAGGATCAAAAGAGTATAAATAAATTTGATGCATCTTAATCCAATGCTTTAATTCTAGCATATATTCTGCCAAAAAAGGTACTTCTAGCATATATATTAATTCTTTTTGGGACTTAGCATCCTTTATTGACTGTAAAACTTCCTAACTAATTAACTAAACTCTTCTAACTCATGAGTTTTATCGAGGATAACTTTGATATTTTATAAGAAATGACTAATTTTAACTGACTTTATTATTATTAGATGCTTATAGTACGAATTGGAAGGGGCAAAACTTAAGACGTAATATGTACATCCGAATAATTCAATTCAGCTTTATCAATGATATCTTGTAATGAAATGGATGCTCATCATCAATTGCCTCATTTTCTGGTTATGTATCCAACTAAACAACATCGTTTCCACAATCAATGAACAAATGGTTTGAATTTTAGAGCAGTGGCGAGAACTTAATTAACAGCAGATTTTACAGATATAACAATCATCAAGGGATGGTATCTAGATTCTAGATAACATGTCCTCTCCTTTACAAAATAGTTGTTTCCTGCTAACATTAGCCATTTATAATCCGTTGTTGTACATCATTCAACTATCAATTTCAATCAACTTTCAATAATAATAGACAGTATGTGTTAACAAATGGAAATTGATGGTTTACAATAGAAATACCGATTTTTATAACATTAAATTATCATTTTTCTGCACAACTCCAATTTGCAAATTTACAATCCAAATACATATTTTCACAACTGCAAGTTACTATTTTCTACACATTTCGTTTTCATATCACCCATTTCAGTCTATTCACCCATTTTCTTTTCAGTTCTCCCTTCCTAAGTTCCTTCAACAACGTATTACAATTATTGTTTACCCATTCTCACCCATTTTTCAAAAATCACTAACACTTCATGTTTATTAACTTCAAAGAATAAGAAGATAACAATCTCTCTCTAAACTTAAAAGTTATATCATATTTTTTTCTCCTTCACTACCTACTTACCCATGCATTTAAACACTTATTTCTACATTATTCAACTACCACAACTAGACCTGGGAAAGCGGGCTGGCGGTGTGGATACGAGCCAGCCCGCACCCGCCAACCCGTCTAATTTTTTTTTTAAATTTATTATATTAGTATGAGTTAAGCCTAATTTGAAATGTTGAAATTAGGCTCCGAGTTTTAAACTTGAGTAATGGATCCTAATAAAAAAAAAGAGAATTAATTTATAATATTAGAAGAAATTTAAGAAAAACTAATATATATATTTTTTATAAATAATTAATTTAACTAGTTTTCTTATCCAAATTAATTAAGTAAATATTTTATGTGTGTGTATGTATGACTATATGAAAATCACATATTTATCTAATCTTATGAAGCCGTGCATACTAACGACAAATAGATATAAAAATAAAAGATGAATAGTGCTCTTCATATAACCATACATATATATGAAGTGCTTAATTAATTATATATATAATGATATGGATGAGGTAATGTCCATATGAAATTTAATGGTCAAAATCATCTAACTATATTATATAATGTATTAAAAATCAGAAAAAGTAAAAAAATAAAATAAAATAAAAGCGGGCTGGCGGGCTGGCCCGCGGCGGAGCGGGCCAAAAGCGGTGCGGGCTAGAGTAGCCCGCACCGTGGCGGGCTGGGAAAACATCAACCCAAGCCCGCCTTTTTTGGCAGGCTGGCAGGCTGGGCCCGTATTACTGGCTCTAACCACAACCCAACTATGCTCAATTGAACAAAAATTTTGGAAAAAACAATTTACCTCACGCACAAATCTTTTCTTTTTCCCTCTTTCTTCTTCCTTTTCAACATATATAGTTTGCAGGGCATTTCAGTAAAATGGCTTTAGCAATTAATTTCAGTTTGCGCCCTGGGTCTTTCACTGAAATTTTAGAATCCTTAACTGAAATTTCATTTGTTTTTAAGGCTATTTGAAATTAATTCCCATCTACGGTCCTTAATTGAAATTTTTCCTAAAATAAATAACAAGTTTGATCTTGACCTACTGACATCTTAGGCGTGCTTTATATAAGTCTCAATAATCTATATATAGAATAAAATACTCTAACTACTCTCTTAGTTTGCATCAATTACACCGATCTCTCCTCTATTTTAAAAACATATAGTTTAGTCCAATCAATTAACACCGTGTAAAAAAATTCAAAAAAAATATTTTTAATTGAAATTTGTATTTAAATAAATTTTATTTACTATTTTACCCCCTCATTCTAATAAATCCCTAAATTATATTTTTATAGTCACAGGAATTTTATTCAGTTAAGGAAAATGTAAAAAATTTGATTAAAAATTTAACTAATTTTTTCAATAAATATACATATACTTAACTAAATATGTTTATAAGTTTTTGTAACAAAGATGTGTTTAAAAGTTTTGAATTATAAATTTAAATGACTTATAAAATCTTTTAAACTTATATCATTTAAACTTGATGATAAAGGAAAATTATGTATTTGAAATATGTTTTCACAATTTAAAAGAAATCAAAGTAAATAGATTTTAATGAATGTGATAAGAAAATTAAAATTATAAATTTTATTATTTAAATCAAAATTAATAAATTTTATAACATATTATAAATTTTAAAAATATATGCTTTAGAATTATTTTTTTGATTTTATAAAAAATATTTCTTAGAAAATATAAATGTCTAAATAATTATTATGTTAAGAAGGGGCATTTTGGTCAAAAAATAATTTAAAGTCAAACTTAACGGTTAACTAATAGTTTGGGAGGATGGAAATGAAATCTTAAATATAAGAGCAAGGTTTGTGTAACATACATTTTAATTTTAAGGGAGATTTATATAAATTTTCAAAATAGAAGAGATGTTTCTATAATTGAGATAAAATATACGGGTCATTGATGTAATTTACTCCTATATATATGATTTATGACAAAGAAAGAGTAAAACATACGACAAATAAAAAAATCAATACATTTTTGAGAAAAATGTTGACAATAATTTAATATAATGATAAAATTTCCATTAAAATATTTAAATGATAAGGATTTTGTTCCGAATTTTTAAGTTTTATGTTAAAAATTAAAGAAAATTTTGCATGCCATCTAATTTAATGTATAATGCCGATAAGATTAATTATTAACTTCTAAATATTTTTTTGAAAACATTATTATATATTTTATTTTGGGAAAATTATAGTAGGACCTACCCAATATAATAGTTATATTATCCCTGGTAAAAAAAACAAAATATTTATATTATATCTAAGGACCAAAAGAAAATTTTCTGGCCATTATACCCTTGATAAAACAAACATCTCTCATCAATTTTCTATTGCCAACATATATAGATGAGGAAGAAGACGGATTAAAATTTGTCTGAAAATGCAATACTACTCTAATCCTAAATGTAAGACCTCTTTTGTAGTATAAATTACATTACAATAAAATATTAGCATATTGATTTTCTCCGATCTTTTGGAGTATAACAGAAAAAAATATTAAGGTTATAATGGCTGACTGATTTTCTCTGAGTCTTGAATATAATTATCATTTTCAGGGACGACAGCAATAAAATATTAGCAGATGCACGTCGTATTTCTCCCTTGTAATATTGTGGGGTAAGATATATGTTGAGCAGAATGTGTGGGATTTTCAGATGAAAAATAGTTAAATCAAGTTACTTATATTCATTATGTCAAATTCTTCAATCATACATGATCATGTGTTTTATTTTTTTTTTCATGTAGATTTATAATTAAATAATATTATTAGTATTTTAAAATAGAACATGTAACTTGATAGATATATGAAAAACTTACTGTAAGTACTATGGTTTCTAGAATTCTGCTCAAAGGATTGCAATATAAATTTCTGGCCCACATTATGATCATAAAACCACGAGGACCATACATATTGATTAGGCGCCTAAAAATTTGTACGGGAAACCAAAACTCTGTTAAACAATTAAACATTTCTCTTCGTACGCAATATGAGGACGTCAGGTATGATTTTTTGTTTTTTTTCCCAGCAAAGTTAGGTAAGAACATGAAAAAAAAAATTGCTTAGAAAGACACTAAAATAACCCAAATTCTTATTTGAGGTTGTTGAATTTATCAAATCTCTAATTAGATCATATGATCCAAAGAGGTATTTTAAAATTTATAAAATTATTCTAATGTCCTTTTTATTAGAAACCCAGAGAAATGATAATTTTCTATCATTTCAAGTTATTAATTTAAAATTAAAGCATGTTAACACCATAATTGAACTTGTTAATTTTCAAAGTTTTGTCGTTGTCATTTTTTATTCAAAAAATTATTTTAAATACGTTTTAAAGACAGAAAATTTTAAATTTAAAATTAAAACATGTTAACTTGGAAATGTAACATGTTACTTTTCAATGTTATATTGTGATCAAATTTTATACAAAGGCTTACTGTAAGTGTTATGGAGACCTAAAGCTATGAATCTATAACTGAAACTTGTTAATTATGTAATTAAACTTATTGATTTTCAAGATTATATTGTGATCAAGTTTTATTCAAAGAGTTATTGTAAGTGTGCTATGGAGATAGAATATTATTAACTTAGAATTGAAATGTATTAACTATGAAATGAAATATGTTAATTTATAATTCTCTTTTGGTTTCTAATGAAATGGGTGTTAGAGCTGTTTCATAAAATTTTAAAATCTCTCTGTATTGTATGATCTGATTAGAGATTTGATAAATTTAAGGGAAAAGTAATCTACAGGTCCTTATATTTTCATTCTGTTTTTAATCAGGTCCCTCTAAATTTTTCATTTTTTATTAGATCCTTGAAGTTATCTCTGTTAGAAGTGTTAATCCTTCCGTCTAGAACTGTTAAAAGATGGCCTCAAACAACGTTAAGACATGGTGAGTTTGGCTGAAAAGCATCCAGGTGTTAAAGAAGGATTGGACAAGTATTATCCTTTGACCCAAAAGAACTCTAGTGGCCAATGAGTCTTTCCCTTCCGTAAGCATGTGGGCAAGGTATGATTCGGTATGAAATTGTAAACAATGAAGTTTTTGTTCTCCTCTTGCATATATAATCCTCTCAGACCTCATGGATATTTTTGCATCACCCTTCCAAGTACTTCCACTTCCACTGCAAATTTCATCGCTGTCGCTCTGGTCGTCGTCTTCTGTTGCTTCACTGCTATCTAAAATCATGTACAATTCATATATATATATATATATAAATGTTTAATAATTGAATATGGCTTAGTTATAGAAATCAGAATGAAAGATGCAAGATATATGAAGATTATATATACTTATTCGATCCCCATCAACACTTCCAAATCCACCATATCTTCTGGTTTTTGAGAAGAATTTCCATATCACGGCAATCATTATCTCCAAAGCACAAAAACTTAAACTGCAAAACGCTTTTTCGAGTGTCGAGATGGCTTTGAGCATATTTTGAGCATTGTCACCCGAAATTGCTGTTCAACGCAGTCATAAGATGGGAGAAACTTCACAAGTGATACTGCATCAACATCCAACGTGCGCCTAACTTGTCTGTTGTTTGGTTCAACTCCTCTTGGGTGGGATGGATTAGATGGAGATGGGCCTCTCCCTTGTCAAGCCGGATAATGATCCTGATGATATAGCTCCAGCGACTTGAATGATGATAAGGGTAATGATATCCTTGGAGAGCCGGAAACCCTAATGGCAATGGCGGAAAGGAGAAATTTTACTTTGAAGTGAAATCACTCAAAGCATAAATGACTGTCACATCAAAAACCCCAAATGCTGGAGGCTAAAGGAATGGGGACCATTGGAAGATTGCTACGAACATTCATGGAATACGGTTGCCGTCATGGCCTCACTTCAACGGCCGTTAGGAGGCGTCTTTTGTGTTTTAATAGTTTTTAGACGGAGGGATTAATTCTTGTGACAGAAATAAGTTTAAGGATCTAATAAAAAAGAAAAAATTTAGAGGGACCTGATTAAAAACTGAATGAAACTAAAAGGATTAGCATATTACTTTTCCCTAAATTTAATGACCTAAATAAAAATTTGAGTTATTTAAATGTCTTTTTAAGGAATTTTTTAAGAGGGGATATCACGTAATATATATAACGATATGTAATATAATACATAATATTCGAATCTAAATATTAACGTGCTTGTATATATATTTATACGCACATCAATATATATTAAAATATAAAACATAATATTGGTTTATATATGAGTATCATATTCTTAATTTTTTTAAAACATAAATTATGCGATGTAATTAATATAATATTATTAATACAATATATTTATGTATTTTTTATAAACGTAATATATTTATATATATATGTATTATACTTTTAATATTTATTGAATATATTAATAAATATTTTAACATATAATTCATATCCTAAAAATAATAAATAATACATATATAAACATAATGTTAATAATAGATCTTATCATATGTATTATGTTTTCCTTATTTAAAAATTTATTTTTATTTTAAGTAATTATATAATTTTTAAAAAGGTTATTAATATATTTTTACATTATAATCTAATTTTTTATTTTGTTAATTATAAATTTATAGACAAAACATAGATTATATTTATTATTTATATTTATATTTCAAGACACTATGAAAAAAGTATCTGGATCTTCTGCTCATCTTTTCTCTCTTTTTCTTTCTCCTCATCCTATCCCCAACATTGGATTAAAAAATTCACGGTTGGGATTTAATATCATATAAAATCACGGTTAAAATATTACATAAAAATAAATAAATAAATTTAAAACATTAACATTTCTAAACATTTCACAATTTTAATACTTTAAAGTGGAAAAGATAATTGTGTTATAAAATATTGAATCCCACCCATTCAGTTTTTTTTTTTTTCAATCAATGATATAGGGATGGGATGAAGGGAAAGAAAAATGAGAGAAATGATGAGGAGAGCATGAAAATCCAAATTGAAAAAATAATACTCCTCTGCTCTTTAATATAAGACCTATTTAACTAATTTGATTAAATTAAAAAATTTAGGTAAGTTAGTTAATTATAATAAATATGACTTGTTTTTCCTAAAACACCATAATTATCTTTTTTAATATCCTTGCTCCCTCACTTACTTGATTATAGTTGATGGAGTATAGGGGTAATTTAAAAAAAACTGATTAAATATGAGAAAGAAGTTTTATATTTAAGATCAAAATTAACTTAACAATTATGTCCTACGTTAAGGACCGGAGGAGTATAACATCACATAAATATATTTACTATTTTTTTGGCCAAAAAAGTGTTATTGTTTCTCAAATCTTATTTATAAGAATATCTTGATTGAGTAGCAAGAGGATATGGAAATGTCATTCGACCTAAGATATCTTCCCTCCTTCCCTATGGGTGAGAGTGAAAGAAATTGGAGTGTGAAGACATGTACATACTGACACACACACACAACATATTAAATTTTGCATATCAAATTGGCGGAACAATTGTTTTTAAGTAGACACATAATAAGGACATACATACATATACATATATGTGTGTGTAGATACAAGGCCTTTTAATTGAAATATAGATTTAAGCATAAAGCTTTGAAAATGGAATGTCATTGCCTTGTTTTATTTTTTTAATGATAAATAACACATTTAATTTAAGATATTAAACATTAGATTCAATCCAAGAGAAAATTACATTCGTTGATGATAAAAAATTATTTTAAGAAGTGATACTTTTAGCGTCAATCATAAAAAGTCATTATTAAATGTGTGACATTTAGTAGTGATAATTAAAGTTGCTACTAAAATTCGAAACTGAGAGTCTGAGTTTTAGCGATGACTCCAAAAAATTGTTGTAGCAACTAGAAAGTCTATTTTTAGTAGCTTCTTTTTTGGAGTCACTATTAAAAATCATATTTTCAACGATGACTATTATAGTAGCTAAAAAAAACAAAATCAAACTTTCAATTACTTAAAGTCAAGTTTCAGCAACAACTTTTTAGAGTCGCCTTTCAAAGTCATAGTTGAAGGTCAGTTTTTTCATAGTGATATACAAGCCTCATATTGACATACCTCACTTTTCTTACTTTGAAGAACAACAAAGACAATTTTTGAACTACTCAAATCATTTTTTGTTCTAGAATTCATAAACAATTCAAACTTCAATTTAATTACCAAGGCACCCATTGGTAACCCTCATGAATTTTACAAACTTCACAAAAAATAATAATCAATTCTGGACAAAATCAAAATGAAGTTATTTAAAAGTCTCTAATTGAAGCTCTACACGACCTCTGTGTAGCAAAAATATAGTCAGCCCAAGTCCAATGTTTGATTCCTTGAAAATCCTTGCTTGAAACTCTAGAATCCACTTTCTTCGTCTTGCTAAAACATGAAACCAAGAGAAGATTTAGAGATTAGAAGTGGTCTTGAGCTAAGAAACTAAAAGAGATGGAAGATTTGACATCAAACTTACCTACATCCTCTTGAATCTTCATCTTCCTCTTCTTCTTTTCCCTTCTTTCTCTCCTCACTTCTCACTTTCGGTTTTTTCGTTCATTTTCTAATTTGGCCAACTTAAATGGGAGGGAATGGGGGAAGTAACTTTTTATCACATTCACATCTTTCGACGACAACATCTCCATAAAAATTATTACTTTTATTGACTCTATCATGATTAATGGACCATAATTCATCTTCATTTCTTTAATTTCCTTCTTGCAGATCGCGCCAGAATTGTACTTGAAGGAGGCCAGAATTTTCTTGCTAAATTCTCATCTTTTCCGACAATATGAGATTAATACTTTTTGAAGATTCCTTAAAATCATCACATGACCAATGTAAGACCATAAAAAAATTCACATTTATTAGGGAGTAATTCCTTAGTTTCTTCCCTCAGTTTTAAATTTGATCTTTAAATTTTTTTTCCCATAATTTCACTACAAAAAACTTGATTTTTGTTGTCGCTAAAAGTTTTCAGCAGCGACATCCAAGTTGTTGTCGTAGCGACTATCGTTGAGACTTAGCCGCTAAAAGTATTCCCGAAGAAAATAAGACCACCATCGACTACCACCATATCATTTCCAGTCACCCACCATGTCACTGCTGGTCATATAATATCCTAATTTTTATATCTCTAATATTTAAACAAATTTTTATTTAGAATAGATAGATGTTAAATATATATAAGCAATTAAAATAATTAAATTATATGTATTTGTGTATATGTATAAAAATATATATAAATAGACGAATAAGATAACAATATTAAGAAGTCCCACATTGACTAAATGATGGGAAGATAGATAAAATACCAATATGAGAAGTTCCACATTGACTAATTACTAGAGTGAAGGAGTTTGAGGAGCTTATACATAGGAGGTGGTGGGTGAAGCTTGAAGTAAGTAAACAATTTTCATATATATCTAAGTAGTTTAAAAAAAGTGTTAGTTTTGAGTTTATTAATTGTTGGATCAGACTAAAATTTGGTCAGCCTATTTGGGACATCCAACTTTTCAATTTCAATGGTTGGATCGTCAATCTAATCTTTGAGTTACAAGTTATTAGGTATGTTTTTAGCTTATTTTTTTAAGATTTTGTAGATAGAGTCCTAACTAGTAAATTAGTATTTTTAAATTCATTCACCATTAGATCTACCTGTAATTTGAAGAATGGAATCATGATAGATAGGAAATTAAATTTAATAGTTAGATCAATGAGTTAACTTCTGTAGTGAGAATAACCTAATTCGCATTAAATCTATTTATCTAAGTCTTTCGAAGACAGAACATAAGTTATAAATTGGGGTTTTTCTATCTAGGCTATAAATTTGGTGATTCTAATGATGGAATTTAATAATCAAAGGATAATATAAGTTAAGAATATCGAGGAATTGAATCTAAATCCTTATATATATGCTCTTACCCCAAACCTTAGAAAAAGACCTTTGAGCTAGAATTTTGAGTAACAGTTGAAGGTCTTAGAGAGAGAGAGAGTTAAATGCTAGAAATTTGTGAGTAGTTTACTCTAATATTGTAGAGATAATGTTTTGATTTCATTTGTAGATATAAACACTATTATAGCATTTTCAAGTGTGGGTTTCATTTGTATTTGACTGTTAGTTAGAAGCCCTGGTAACTAAATTTGTATTTGTTATATGCTCTGGTATGAGGTTGGTGAGTGATTTTATAACCAATTTTTGTATACGTATATTATTTTTATATGAACTGTCTTATGGGATGCTATTTTGAAAAGGGTTTGAAGTCATTTGTGTTGTTAGAAATTAATAATTATGACTATGAGATATTATTTTGAAATTTGTTTGATTATGCATACAAATGTGTTATTGTGAATCTTATGCATCTAGTTTGGTTGGAGAAAGGAGATAATTGGAGTACGCAGATACACACACACACACACACACATCCCACATGATATTGGCTTCCATACAGAGCTCTATAGTTGGCCATTAGTATTGTCCCACTAGTTCTTTAAGGGGAGACCCATGGTCCACCAAGTTCTCTATGGTTTGTGGCTGGTCCACATCACTCGTGTGGTGATCTCATAAAAGTATCCAATCAAATGAAAAGAACTTAACCTATAGGTCAAGTCGGTGAAAATAAGAAGATATAAGGATGGATTTGGGTTCACGGGTTACATATAACATAGAATCTTCATTAATATTTATATCTTTTAGACAAATGAAAAGTATGTTATCCCTTGTGATATTATCAACTGCATGAGACTAGCTGAAATATCTGATTTATATGGTCATTATAAGTTTAACTGTCAAATAAATGATATTGTGAGTTTACGGTTAAATAAATGATTATTGATTTATTAACACTGTGTATCCCACCTGACACCTCACTAGCCTATGCTAGTGTGTGTGATAGGTAGGGATTTAGTTATTGAATCCCAATTGTTTAACATTTTCTAGGTGAAAGCTTTAGAGGAAGGACATCAAGGAAGGCTCAAAAGGAGTAAAGCTACATTAGCGACTTGTAGCATCTTCTTGATTTATGAGTTATGTTGTTTTCTGTATATCGCCATCTTAGGACAAACTATGTTTAATTGATTCATGTATTATTATGTTCTTGTATCCTTTGATTTGTATTGTTATGGTATGCATGCTGCTAGTTGGCCAGAGGCCTAGGATTGCATATGATTTGTTTATTATGAATTTATTAAAATATGAATTAAGATTTAATTCTTATTATTTTGATTTATAAGCTATATAATATGTTGTTTTATAATTATATTAGATGAGATTAATCCTTTTTAACATGATTTGCTTTTGAATGAGTTAAGGAAAGTTTTTTTATCTATGATAAGATGTATGATTAGATGCTGTTCTTTTCTATCACAGATGACCTTTTATATAATAGGTTAGCTTATATGATTGTGATAAATTTTAGTTTGCCTGGTTTGATTATAAAAATATTTTAAATTATTTTTTCAAGTTGCTCTAAAAAATTAGATTTATTAGTTTATTTAGAAAGGTTGTTTAAGGTCACCTACTAGATGTCGCCACGTCACTCGCCACCTCGCCTATGCCACATGTCCACACCTCGATGCTCCACATTACCAACTGAATATTATCACCATAAATATGACCCTTTTATGACTTGAACTCCTAATCACCTCCTTCTGTGTCCCTTCTTCTTGCCATTAAGCTGGAATGATTTTGGTAATAAAATAAAACTTGCTTTCCTAATGCAGCATGCTCACAGAGACACTCTGAAAAAGACATTGCAATCATAATATCCAACAACGTGCTAAACATAGTCGCAACAATGAACTGAAAATGGGATCATACTCCCATATAATCAACGCTCAAGATTACAACTCAATTCAAATCGCAATGTTCATTTTAACAGAAGATTACAACGTGCATTCAGTCTCAATATACAAATTAACATTCCTAACATAGGAAGTCATAAGGCGCAAAATAGGAAATGAATTAAACTGAACTAAACTACCCTATTTTGTGTTCTGAAACTCAAGCCAAGCCTCAACCTGGAAGGGTAACGAACTCAACCTCTCATGTTGTCAACCATTGCTTCAACGATCATATTGAATATTTTGATCATATTACACTACGGACTACCATGGAAGTTGAGGCGAAGGGACTGATTGGAGTGGTTAGTGTTCGGCTTCAATGAAATGAAGGATGAGACGGTGACAAAGGGAGGAGGTGGAGGAAGATGGGTTTTTGGGTCGTGAAGATGGAGATGGATTCAAAGATTGTGCTTGTGCCCTAATTGCCAAAATGGTGTGCATTGATTTGGGCATCTTTTGTAATTTGTGAAATCTATAGCAACTTTTTGGCTCCTCAACTGTCTTTCATTTGTTTTTTTTTAGCTTTTCATTTTAATTTACCAACAATAAAATTCAAGATAATGTAATATCATGTATTCTAAATATCAATTAATTAGAGTAAATTATAAAAATAAGACATTTTTTCCCTTTAAGCTTTACTTTAATGCAATCAATTTCTAATTCAAATTAATTACAATATAATTAAGCTCAATTTAATTGATAAAATCTCCCAAATTATTTTTTTTAATTACTCCGATAAAAACTTCTTCTTCTTCTTCTTCTTCTTTTTTGCTGAGTCTAACATCATTTTGTAATAGCACACTAACATAAGAATACATCAATATATCCCTAGTCATTCTGTCGTAGCCCTAGTATTATTCCAAAAATTAATAGGAAAACAAGCCTCTTCTATGAGTAACGGAAGAGAAAAAGATGAACAAAATATCTAATTCTCCCTCTGTAAGCTATTGGAAATGGA
Organism: Neltuma alba; assembly: GCF_004799145.2. Classification (NCBI taxonomy): domain Eukaryota; kingdom Viridiplantae; phylum Streptophyta; class Magnoliopsida; order Fabales; family Fabaceae; genus Neltuma; species Neltuma alba. Next base: position 224,089 of record NW_021635344.1, on the reverse strand, counting down.
AATAAAGTGAACTAAACAAAGAAAGGCAATAACTTTCTTTACAGTCAAGAGGCTTGCCTACGTGATTTAGGATGAGGGAAGGAAAGAGAGAGAAAATAGAGGAGGGAGGAACTAAAAGGAAGAAAGGAAAGAAAATCAAAAAAGAGAAAACATATTCAAATATCAATATTATTCAATTCATAATTTAAAAAATTACAATATAAGCACCAAACAACCTAAATCTAAGTTAAGCTTCAAAGAAAAGAAATTATAAAGATAAGAAACACTGCTAAATAGGAAGTAATCTTATAAATATAAACCTAATCTAAATTATAACTAAAAATGTTAATAAAAATAATAATAAAATTAACAATAAATCTTTCATCATAAAGGGCAGATTTCATAAAATTATTTTTTTTCTAAATGTTTAGATGAGTTGGGATGTGAGACTTGTCAAGGTCAAAGTATACTTCCAGGCTCAAAAAATACTTATAAGTGTACGTACAGATTATCCACAACAAGGTCCTTCTATTATATTATCAGAGGGATTCAATTGTGAATTATGATCCAACATTGTACTAATTGGACCTTTATTCATTGTTAGTATATATTATATTCAATTACTGAGTCAGAAGTGGCTGACAAGTCGGATCCGAACCTCTCAACGGCCATTTTCTCAACGTCCCTTAGAATCTTTAAATCCTGTCCGTTAAGATAATCATATGGCTCATGGTTTGCCACATCATTAGACTATTATAATATGCATCTGAACCATTTATTTCAAATTAATCTCAGGCGTCCATTTTCAGGATCTTCACAGCCTGTTCAGAATGCATCAAATGCGAAGAGAGCGTCGACCTCCGACAAACTGTAGCTAAGAGTCGAGCAAAGCCTCAAATGCAAACACATTCAGATAAAAACTGTTTCTTTTATCCATAAAACATGATAACCTTTGATTTCTTTTCAATAGCCAATGTCAAAAAAAATCTCTATTATAGGAATGGATTTTATCTCCATTATAGGAATGGATTTTAGTTTGAACAGAAAAGAAAACAGAACCGAATGAAACTAGAAGTCCAATCAATGAGCACTAGAGAAATAAATTACTAAAGTAGAACGAAGAGATTGATCATAACAAAAGACGAAGATGAATTTAGGATAAACTTTGCACTAGATCAAGCAGAAAACCAATGACAAACTCCTGTCCAGATGTTGGAAAAATTCTCTCTCTAAAGACACCGAATCTCGTTCACATAATTAGAAAGCATTCAGCCAATTTTTTCAATATGGATAATTTTTTATTTTTCCATCTTCTTAAAAGAAAAAACCCAAAGCCCACTCATAATAACAAAAATGGTTCTGCAGATGATACTTTCGTTTGAGCTTCCCTTTGCTTTGATCCCCCTGTTCAAGTTTAGCAGCAGCGACACCGAGATGGGACCTCACAAGAATTCTATGGAGATTGCCTAACTATAAGCACTCAACAGTCAAAGAATGAGGAAGAGAGGGATAGAGAAGAAGGGCGGAGATAGAGAGGAAGAGGTGTAAGGTAGACTAGGTAATGACGGGGCTTCCCATCTGCGTCGGAAATCCCTGTTTAGGTCACCGAAGGAGTTTGACTTCAACGAGTCGGCCTTGTAATGAATTTGGCAAACAGGACGTGATGGCCCAGACGCGATTACAGAAGCTTCGTGATGTGGCTTTTTGTGAGCTCTTAGATGAATTGGATGGATAGGATTTAAAGATTCTGAGGGATGCTGAGAAAATGGCCGCTGGGAGGATCCGGATCCAGCTGACAACCCTGTATACCAAACCCTCCCCAACCTTATTGTGGTCTCTAGACTGGGGGCCCCTTGACTCTTCAATATTCTGGCCCATATTAGCTTTTTTGTTTCTTGATATTGGGCTTCTTTCGTAGACATCTTCGGCCTATTGATAAAATGGGCTCATCGCATCCAATACTATATAAAAACAAAAACAGGCTTTTGTAGTCTACGTATGGTATTACTTCAAAGAAAAATAGCCGCAAAAATACACTGAACTGAAAAAATAGCCGCAAATCTTATTAAAATGGGCGTAGTACAACTTTTCAGTATTTTTTGTGTTTCATTTTTTTAAAATCACCTAGGGTAGTGCCTAAAGCTCTAAGTGCTACCACTAGTTGACTTTTTAAATTGCTGTGTGGGAAAAAAAAATGAAAGGGGAGAAGAGGAAAGAGGAGAGGAAAACAATAAAGAAAAGATGGGAGCAAGACAGGCAAAATGGAGAGATAGAGAACTCAGTATACTCGTTATTCAAATAATCCAAAGATCTAACACATTAGGGCCATTTATATAACTCTACATACAATTATTTGAAAAAAAATAAATTTAAAATAATCTTTAAAAAAATCATGATGGAAAAAATCTGATGTAAAAGTAGACCTATTACATCAGTCGCCTCATTAACAGACGTAAAAAATCTGGCTTTCAATGTTGCTTTTGTATTATATATGAAGAAAGCAACATCTTGTGAGAAGTACAGGCACAAGTCTCAGCACCAATATCCTCAGAAATGCAAGGAGGCTCCCTTTGCCTATTATTATCTTGGTACCAAACTAACCGATTCTTCAGAAACTCACTCACAAATGAGTCCAACATTTCCAGTGACACATGTTGCATCACGACCACATGTCATATGTTCCCTTTGATAGCCAAGCTCCACTTGTGAGCAAACACATCATCTTGAGGCCTCTCGAACACGACAGCGTTGCTGGACTTGTTTAGCAACGGTCCAATGCCATGGTCTCTCAAGGAATTTTGAAGTTAGATCACTTTCTTGATGCATTCCTGAACTTTTTGTTGAAGGCCCTTCAAATCTTTCTTCTTGAGATCATACCAAATTAAGATGGCGCCATGGCCTCCTCGACTTCCTGAGATGGTGTTGTCTTCTGAAGCGATGTATTCCCACTTGTTCCCTTGAGAGAAAATCAACGTGTTTTAAACAAGTTATAAGAATGCCACAAGGCATTGGACAGCCCAGAAACTCGAGGCCAAAAATAGTAACGCTTACAGTGGGTTTCTTGAAAGAAATATTTGGTGCCTGTACGTTCAATATGTAATGTACTACCATTCCTGGTCCTGAATGCTAGTTGACTAATTTGAGTATATTAAGAAATATCATTAAATTAGTTATTTGTAATAAATAGGTATTATTTTTTTAAAATATCTTTACTAATCAATTGTATTAAATAGAAATATCATCACTACAATGACTACTTTAAAAAAAAAAAAAGATAAATATGAGAGACAAAGTGAATTAAGGTCTTATATTTAGGACCAAAATAAAAGTTAAATAAACTCTTATATTAAGAATAGAGGTAATATATATTAAGTTACTTATCATAAGAGCTATGAGAAGCGTGTTAATTACTTTAAATTTTGTGTTATAATGTTAGTTGGAAATTTGTATTTCATTTCGTGTGTACTTATACTCACTCTAACATCAAAAGGTAGCATCATTCCAAACAGTGCGGCATCACAATGAATGTGGAATCGATATTGTGTGAAACCACAATCCTCAATTGACTGTAGTACAAGATTAAGGTCATCAATGGCTCCCTTTACGGTAGTCCCCACAACGGGACAACACTCATTATATATAGAGAGAAAGAATGAGAGAGAGAGAGAGAGAGAGAGAGTAGGAAAAAGACCTATGTTTAGGTTGATTATGGCTGGTTTGCCCTTATTTGCAAGAAGTGACTTCTTTAGTTCGTTAGTCAATCCCACCTGAGATTATAGTTCCAAGTACTGCACATTTGGCTCCAAGTCTTGCTGCTTTCAACACCGAATAATGCGAGTCCCTTGATGTGTAAATAATTCCATCGGACTATAGTTCCTTCCTGTTTTGCAAAAATATTTTTATCATTTGAATTTATAGAACTGGGGTTAAATATATTTATAACAACCTGAGGATTATAATTTGGAAGAATTGATATGAAGTCCCAAGAAAAGAACATAATTACTAAAAACTCCCAATCATAACATAGCAGCATATAATGACAAGTTTCAATATACTAAATGACAACAGCTCACTTGTCACTAAGACTTTTTGATAATTAATTTTTTTGGGATCTCATAGTAATTCTCCCCTCACTATATTACTCGAAAATCCAGTACATTACCCTAATAAGATCCTGTGGAAATTTTCTTCAGTTCCACCACTCGCAAGCATTATTCTGGAAATTAGTAGGAAAAGTTAGCACAAGAGCCTCTTCTATGAGTAACGGAAGAAGAAGAAAAAAAGGAATGGCGAGAAGAGAGAGAAAATAGAGGGGGGAAAAGAGGAAGCAACAAGCAACTAGACAAATTCAGGAGGGGAGAAAGGGAAGAAACTCAAAAAAGAAAAAAACATACTCATAATATCAATAAGAAACAATACTAAATGGGAAATAATTTTATAAATGTAAACCTAATCTAAATTATCACTAAAATCCTAATACAGATACTCCAACTTTGCTTTTGTTTCTACAATGTGGGCCGCTAACTCTTCAATATGCTGGCCCATATCACCTTATTTCTTCATACTGGGCGTCTTCTTTAGATATACTTGCCCCATTGATAAATTGGGCTCATAACGCCCAGTACTACATAAAAATGCTTCAGATACCAACAATAGTTATCAATGGGAGTTGGATCTAATGAAGAAAGTTAACTCCTTACAAAGTGGCGAATTGGATCATTACTGAGAAATATGCCAACATTTAGTACTCAATAGTGTATCGAATAGGATTATCTCTATTAGGAGAATACATTAATCTACCCTCCCACTAACAAGAGTTGATACAATTAATAAATAGTCGACTCACAATCTACAACATCATAAGTCCAAATACTACTGCTAATGTGTCTTTCTTCTCTCTTTTGATGACATGCCTCTTCATCTTCTTCTCCCTCTATCTTTCATGGCCTCTTTTAATCAAATTGTGCTTGAGTTGTGCTTCTGTCCTCTTTATGATTATCCTCCTCTTATCCCATATGATATAATGTAGATATATTACTTTGTTTTTTTTATTTAATTTGCTTCCTCCTCCTTCAGTGGCCATGGCACCTTCTTCTCTTTATATACTTTATAATATCTCCTGCAAAATAAAAAGGATTTGAATAGATTTTACAGAAAGATTCCTTTTTAATCTTATAATTAACTAAAAAGAGGAAAATATATCAAAGTTAATTAAATAGGCATAAGATGTTCATAAATTTAACAAAATATATTCTAAAATGTAATATATTTAATTATAAAATATTTGCTTATCACTTAACATAATCAAGAAAACTAATTGTGGTTTTCAACTTGTTTGGCAATAGTCTCTTGGGAAACGATATCTTTTTACTACTTGCCACCAGTGCAAAAACGACGAAAGAAAGGAGAGATAACAAAACACAAAAAAAAAAAAAAAAACAAGAAGAAAAAATGGGAGGAAACAAACGAAAATGAAGAGAGAGCAAAGGGAAGGGAATTAAGAGAGAGATAGAGCAATAAAATATGCTCTTTATTCAAATAATTCAAAGATCTAACAAATTAGAGGACCTTAGTGGTTATACAAATAACGTTACATACAATCATTTGAAATTAAAAAAAATAGGACTAGCTTTCAATGTTGATTTTGTATTATCAAGAAATCGTCGTCTTATGAAAAGCACAAGCACAATTCTCAACACCAATATCCTCAGCAACGCAAGGAGGCTTCATTTGCTTATTATTACCTTGGTACCAAGCACAACGATTCTTCACAAACTCACTCACAAACGAATCCAACATTTCCTGCGACACATGTTGCATCACAACCACATGTGATATATTCCCTTTGCTAGACAAGCTCCACTTGCGAGCAAACGCATCATCTTGAGGCCTCTCAAACACCACAGTGTTGCTGAACTTGTTTAGCAATGCTCCAATGCCGTCCTCTCTCAAGGAGTCTCGAAGGTAAATCGCTTTCTTGATGCATTCTTGGACTTCTTGTTGAAGGCCATTGAACACTTTCTTGTTGAGAGCATACCAAATGAAGATGGCAGCATGGCCTCCTCGACTTCCAGAGATGGTATTGTTTTTTGAGGGAATGTATTCTACTTTTTCGCTTGAGCGAAAATCAATGTGTTTTAAACGAGTTATAAAAATGCCACAAGGCATTGGACAGCCCAGGAACTTGTGGCCAGAAATAGTTATGCTTCCAATGGGTTTCTTGAAAGAAATATCTGGTGCCTGTACATTCAAAATGCGATGTTTTGAAACTTTACTTGGAGTATTTAATCTTTGAAAAATCATTAAAAAAATTGAAAATTGAATAATTTTTCGCTCATAAGCCATCAAAATGTTATTTACTTTATGCAGAATCTAATGATAAAAAGAAACTCAAAAAATTTGAGAAGGGCCGCAAAATTAGGAGGCAGCTAACTGTAACAAAAAATACCCCTAGTCCGTGTGTGCGGGTTCGCGGTTGTATATCTTGAACACAGTAATGTTAATCTCCAGTACAACCTAAAGCTGCAATTAAATTATGTTGTTCTATCCCATGCGCTTTAAATTGTGTTATAATATTAGTTGGATGTATATATTTGTATTTCATTTCATATTGTTATGTATATATACTCACGCGAACATCGAAAGGTACCATCATTCCGGATAGTGCGGCATCACAGTGAATGTAGAATCGATCTTGAGTGAAACCACAGTCCTCAAGTGATTGGAGCACAAGATCCAGGTCACCAATGGCTCCCTTTAAGGTAGTCCCTGCAGCAAGACAATACCCATTATATATTGTTATTCATGCGCGCGCGCACACACATATAGAAAGAGAGAGTAGGAGAAAAGACCTGTGTTTTAGGTTGATTATGGCTGGCTTGTCCTTGTTTGCGAGAAGTGACTTTAGTTCGTTATAGTCAATCTCACCTGAGATTAGAGTTCCCACTACCGCACACTTGACTCTAAGAAGTCTTGCTACTTTCATCACTGAATAATGCGAGTCCCATGATGTGTAAATAATTCCTTCGGGATGTAGTTCTCTCCTGTTTTATTGGTAAATAAACAAATAGATCTTTACATATAGAAAGGGGGGGAAAACTCAGTCTTATTTATCTCGATATTTTATCACTTGAATTTATAGAATTGAGGCAAAATAAATCTTTAACAAGTTTAAGATTAGAGTTGGAAAAAAAAGATAATAAAATACCCAAAAAAATGATAAGGACAATTTAGCCGGATGAATTTCAAAAACCCAAACAAGACCCTCTATACTATTTTAGAACTTTAAAACATTGTGAAATGACAACATTGTCTTTACTCTCAACGACTACTTTTGTATAATTATATATTGACCACTCTAGTTTTACTATTAACTACTTTTGTTTTCAAAGTTTTGATGATTACTTTTGCATATCTATTAACTACACAAGAGTAGTAATAACTAAGTAAAAATATTTACTAGATGTCCAACAACGCTTGATGCATTTTTTAAATTTTTGAAACAAAAATAGTTAATAGTAAAGTTATAGTAGTCAATAGCTAAGCAAAAGTAGTTACCAGAATTTTAAAAATAAAAATATTCAATCGAAATACTAAAATAATCAATAGCTAAATAAGAATAGTCATTGGAATTCTAAAAACAAATTTAGTCAATAGCTTTAAAACAGTATTCAAGACATGAGAAAGAGTAGTCACCAGAACTCCAACAACCAGTCACCAAAGTTTTAGTGACATGTCCCCAGAGCTCTGGCAGCTATAACCCTGCTAAAAGTGCTGAAGTGGCAATATTTTTGAAAAAAGAAAAAAAGGAAAAAAAGTGAACGGGGTATGTTTCAGTTCGTGAGATTTAAAAATTTCAAAATAGTGCAGGAGGTTTGATTTATAGTTTTAAAATTCACCCACACTGACTTGTTATTTAGTAATTTTCAGGATATTTTATTGTTTTTATCCCTTAGAATCGTCGCTTTACTTCTCAAAAATCTAGTACGTTACCCAACTAAGAGCCCGTGAAAATTTCCTTCAGTTCCACCAGTCGTAATATATCCCCAGTACTCATTCTTCTCTATTTTCCACAGTTCGGAAAACCAATGAAGTACGCACAGCTCAAATGGGTTTGAGTCAAGTGAATAACCGCTGCCTATAAATGGATCACCAGCGTTGTTCAAGTGTAAACGTAGTAACTTCTCGAGTGCATCGTAGTTGAAGTCTAGATTGGTTGGATAACCTGCGGACATACAATTAAAACTAGAATTAGAAACTCAAACTAGTAATGGTTGATATTTTCTTCTTCTTTGAATAGTTTTGACTTAGATAGATGTCCATTAGAGAGATTTGATAGGGTTTTAATCCGGCGTGAGACCGGCCACGAAACATGGACAAAGCTTAATTATTGTTTTATGGGATGTTGACGTACTTTTCCGCAGACAATATATACCATTTGAATTTTAAATCACTTGATCATATAGAGATTAAAACAAATTAAGAATATTTAAATTAAAGCGAAATAACAAATTACCTAAGAAATGATCTCTTGTGTGAGACATACGGTCGACATAGTCATCAATGACTTTATCCATTTCGGCGTCATCCACTCCGTTGAACTGAGAGATGGTAGGACTGATCATCGAATGTGCATTCTCTAGTGCAGCTTCCTCCATTTTCTTTTCTTCTTGGATTGGCTTGTCGGAGATAAATTTCAATGGCAAAATCTGCTTTCTTTATAAAGGCGTACGTAGTGTGATGTCAACAACGATGGGTCTACCAAACAAACAAAAGACTAGTAGGATGCGTGTCTAAGGCTTTTAGCCACCCAAAAAAAAAAAACTAAAAAAGGAGGCCGAAAGTAGTACTCTCTATAGACCTTATTATAAAAATCAACAAATTAATTCACGGGTACAAATAAACACAATTAAAAGTATTAAATTTGTTATAAAATTCAAGTGATTTTTAATATTCTCCTCATTAATTACGCTGAATTTCAACATTATATTAATTTATATTTCCTCACTACTCGTATTAAATATGGGCACCTACAAATAAATGTTTCATACTCAAATTATCAACGAGTCTTATAAAAAGGATAAAAAAAAATTTTTTTTAAGAAAAGAACTAGAGGGAAGGAATAAGGCTTTAAGGACTGCTGGGTTCGGTTTCGAAATAATACTAAAAGGTGTTTTATAACATGAAATAGTTAATAACAAACCATTTGAAAAGATACAATGTTTTGTCATATTAGGCATGCAGTTTATCAATAATCGAAAATTAAAATCTTCCTAGGCTTGTTTGGATTGGCGGTAGAGTGGCTTATTTTCAATTGAGCTTTTGAAAACTTAAGATTAGGTAAAGGTTAGATTGAGTAATTTAATTGATGTTTAGATTGACTTTGATGTTTAGATTGACTTTTATATATAAGTTTATAACAATAGAATTGTTTGGATTATAATTTGATTGTTAATCTTGCTTGTTTAATGTGATTTGTTGTTTGCTTGGATGGGGAAACTTGTGTTGTGGCATGGATTGGTTGAATAACATTGGTTTATGCTTTGGCCAAATGCATTGAATTATGCCATTGTGAAAGTGTTGATGTTCCTCTTTTAGCATGGCATTAAGCATGATTTTATGTGGTTGATTATGTCTTGCGGTATGATAACATGTCACATGATAACTTGCTTGATTTGCATGATAATTGTAATTCAAATGCTATTGAGATTTTATAGAAATCTCATCCCTCCTATGTTAAATTATGTTTGTATGACATGCCTAAATGTTGGAATATTAAATGGTATAATGTCATAAGAGTGTAGGAAAAAGGAAAATGGGAGATCAATTATAGAAAGTAACATTAGGGGATAGAATCTCCCTAAAAGAGGCTAAACTTGTGGCACATGAAATAATGAGTGATGATGCCTCTGTCGTTAATGCACTCAATTAAACTATGTCCTAATTAATTTGTAGTTCAAAATCGACCTAGGTCATTACTTCCAAGGAGCAATTTATGGGTTTCTTTAGATAAAAATTCAGGTCATAAAAAAATGCAATAAATTGGACCTAAACTAAAATGCAAAATTCTAATTCTAAATGGAAAATGCAAATGTCCTAAAATCTATATGAAAATTAAATTAAACTAAATAAATGCAATGCAATTTTTGGGGGGATTTTTTTTTAAAGGAAACAAAATTAAAATGATAAATGAAGAAAATTAATCAGGAAGCAAAGAAAATTAACAAATAAAAATGGAGAAGTTCTCTTCAAGTAAGGTAGAGGGAACAACTTAGGATTCGCATGGATTTAACTTTCATAATTTTAATTAGTTAATTAGACCAAAGGGAAGTGATAAGAGAGTGGAATTAAGAAACTTAATTACCTACTTGAAACAAAGGGAACCCTCAATTTCAAAAACCCTTAAATTATTAGAGAACTCATAACAGTATAAGGTTGGTTAATTAAGATTATTAAAACCAATGAAAAATAACTCAATTAATTTTGGAAATTATGTTTGAAATTATCCAATTAAACAATTAGACAATTAACCAAATTAATTAAACAATTAAGAGGCAAAAGGACCCAAATTTTGCAATTCAAACCAAATTGATAATTAAACTCATAATGAAAACTCAATTATAAATTCAATTAACAATGCAAAGGTTCTAAACATAAATTCCAACAAGTGTCTCAACACACATAAAATCCAAATATAAATCCAATCCAAGCATAAAGATGACAATCTAGAACTAAATTGTCTCACAAAATTACAACTTAAAATTATTTAAAACTAAATAACCTCAAGTCCTTGAATTAAAAAGATAAATGGAACATTACTCCCTTGTGGTCTTCAAGTGCTAGCCCAAGGTTCGAGTCTCCTCCATGCTCCTCCCAAGTTGCCTCCCTAACAAGCTTAAGCCTCCATGGAAATTATCTTCCCTCCAAAATCATTAGATGCCGCAGCCATGAGGAGTAAAAAAGAGAAGAGGATGATTATGTGGATTGTACGTGGAGTAAGAAAGAAAAGGATGTGAATTGATGATGGTGAGAGCGGATGGATGTTTTTTTTTTTTTTTCCGAATATGGGACGAAATATATATGGCATATGGTGAATATGGGATATTGTTGAAAGGAGAGGATTCACGTTTTCTAATGGTCCGTGCGTCTTTGATATTAGCTATTGGATTGTGCTTAAATCTCAAAAAACAATCTTGCACCATTAGATTTCCTATATACTCTTTCTTGACCTACAAGAATTTAAGTGCATCCATTAATGTAGATTATATCCAAATATAATCAAAAATTAAATATCAGATCTATACAAAAATTAGGCAAGAAATTGCAAAACTTTCTAAAAATAATCTTTCTAAAAATATGAGACTTGTTTCCAAAGAAATAGAAAAAATTAATTCCAAGTCAAAAATAGGAAATCACAAAATATTTATATTTTTAATCCAAAATCTCAATTTTTATACAAAATCCAAAAACCAACCAATTAATCCAATAATGCACAAAAAGTTCATTTAAGCTCAAAATTATCATTTAAATCCTGAATTAATGTGGGATAAAATTTATAAAAATTGGGCTTTATCAATGAGCAATTATTGGAATTTGGACATGAAATTTTACAAGCTTATAAATCTTATCTCTAGCTTTAAATCAAGTAGTAAACCATCAAAATCAGAGTTTTGTGCTAAGGGTTCTGCCCTTCCAAAGTTGGGTAAAAATACTAGAAGTTCGAAGATTGACCAAATAAATAGTGCATCTTGTCGAATTTTCTGGTGTTTCTTTGGATGGAATTGAGTCCAATGAATATTTTTTCTCTATAGAACTCTTAGCAAGCTTTGTGTGAAAATTAGAACCACCTCATTTTAATTTTTCTAGATTTAGTTATGAATTTTCAAAGTTGGCCCATTTTCAGATGAATAGTATACGGACAGGATGAACAGTAAAATCCTGAATTTTAAATTTTTCTCCCAGATGTGTTACCAAACGACTTATATTGGTTCCAATTGATATATAATAGGTTATAAAGAGAGGTGTGACACCTTTTGGTATCAAAGCAAAGGTTCTGGCTCTGTTTATGTGTACTGAGTTTGCTGTTATTTATTGTGCACAATGATTGATTATTGTGAATAGTGTTTGGTAGTTGTACTGTTCCGATTGTAATTGTTGATCATGAAGTGTGATTGTTGGTTGAATGATTCTAGTTAGGATTATACCTGGGGTGATGGGTTTATTATGGATTGAGTTGAGGGCAGGATAAACTATGGCCTGTTGTAGTGATGATTCCGGGGAAACGGCAAACTAAAGGATGCCTGGGGAACTGTACCCAGACTGGTACCATCTACATATTTCTGACCTCTATGACTCGACTCCACCACCTGAATATTACCAGCCTCTTTGAGAGAAAGAGGATATATATTCAGAAGAGGACTCCAATGACCTAGTCAAGTTAGAGAAAGGTGATGCTCAGAGCACCACGAGACCTCAGTCATACCCTGATGAGGCGAGTCCCAATGCCATTAGGGCAGTACCTATCCGAATGGTAAAGCTAGAGCAGATTAAGACTAAGGATCTACCAAACAAGAAGAGACTCTATTAGTAAACAAGGTATTTAAATATCATAATAGTCTCTTCCAGGAATTAATTGAATTCGATAGACACGTAGATCCGACCCAGAATCAGTATGTTATAGTCTACCAGGACTACTTCTACTACTTGAGGTTATTGCATAATGAAGTAGTCGAAGATGGTCAGTTCGTAGATGACACTTTGTGGTGCCAAGTAGATATATTACCTACCACTCGAGTTTAGCAAACTCAGATCCGGCAGCTTTGCAAATCCTCTATGCCTAGTGATTTTGATCAGCTGCTAGATGACTTGGAACTTTTTGTAGTTACTCTGTTTCCCTCTTCCTCTACTGGGTTGTAAATATATGATGACTGTATACTATACCAATTGTGGTGGGCTGTGACCTTTTTGCTGACTGTGCCTGATGTATATATGAACTGAAAAGTAATACAAATATCATTTATGTAAATTAATGATTCTGTTCCTCTTGTAGTTAAGCCAAAAACAACAAAATGGTGAGAATAAGAGGAGGGTTAAGAGGAAGGGGAGAACCGTCAAGACCCCCGGTTGATCTAATAGAAAAGATTATAGAGAGACTAGAGAAACAGCAGAGGACCATGGTTAAGATATAGGCCACTCAGGCTAGGCAAGAACATGAGAGAGATGCTACTATAGCTACAGCAGCAGCAGCAGCACTAGCACAATTACGGCAACCCGGACCAACTTGTCACGCCCCAACTTTGGAGATGACTGGCACAGAATATGAGAGACCTCACACTCCTAAGCCTAAATATATGAATTGTTTAACTAATATATATATTTAGGATAATCATGAATAGAGGCATCTCATTAGACAAAACATTCATATACTTAATCATGTTGTGATTAAAAATATAAAACTATTTGTAGAAATTTTCAATAGAGCCTCCACTGTAATCTAGACTTCTTGAAAATTCTACAATAGCCTGCAAGTTTCAAACAATATTTGGGGCTCTGCTCCCCAGTACCAGTATATATATAACTACATTCCAAAATAACCCAAAAGATGAGGACCTAGTCATAGATTATGTGGAGCATCAAATTCTAAAAGTAAAGACATAAATGTACTTTGGAGTTTACATTAGCTAACAGTTACTCAAAATAAAGTCACAAGTTCTGGATCTTCAATGAGGCTCTTCACTGCTCAGTTGGGGGTACAGGGTCAGTGGTGCTGTCTGAAGTCAACAAAAGAATCTACCGGTGAATAACATCCCATTGATAATATTTAAAAAGGTAATAACAGATGAATGCAATAAGACTAAACTTTACTTGGAATGACTATGTGATAAAGAATTAAAGTTTCTATAGTACACAATCTTAAATTAAAAGATAAGTGTATACTCAAGCTCATTAAACAATTAAATCCAAAGTTTGTAATAAGATATCTTGTTACACAAAAATATTATAAAATAACATTTCTTAAACACTAATATTTTTATAGGACTTCAACAGAATGGAATAGCAAGCGCAGCTTGAAGCCACGAATACAAGCGTGGACACATAGTCCACGAGGGTAAGTAACCAATCAAGTGCGGCCAAAGCCACGAAACAAGCGTTGGAACGATGCGCACGAATATCAAGCGAGCTCAAAATTACCATGGCGTGCCAAGGACTAACAGTGCTACTGTTAGTGACCAGCGTTCTGTATCCAAACCTTAAAAAAAAAAAGTGTACAAGCATGCATGGGATCAAGTTTATTACTAACAACCAGGGGAATATATATTTATATATTTTATTTCCACGAATGGAATCCTTTAAGGAATATTTTATAACAGATGATCCCAGCATGAAGATTTTCAAATAATATTTTCAAAACTCCTTTTTATTAGAAACAAAAATGCAGATTAACGAATTGTAAGTAGAACTTTTAATCAGCATATAACGAGATAAAATATTCCTTCAAGTAATAGAACATTAAAACATTAAATATGTGAGATTGAAAAAAAAAATGATAAAATTTAAGTTAAATCACCTTGATAGACCATTTAAAGAAGCTAAATGTTTTTTTTTAAAAAAAAAAACTTATGACAATGGGACGCTATTCACTCACCTGTTATGCTCCCAAAATATAACTCATTCCAATTAGCACATCCTTGAGTTATGCTCACTCCTCAATCCCTTAGTGTCCCTAAACAAAACATTATTAATACCCCATTTATAACTTATATACATCTAAATCACTTATCAACAATCTCTTGCAGCTCTAACAAGCCCATCCATGTCAAAGATATCCAAAGATTAGCATAATAGTCGGCAAGCATAACATATAAATTATAATTCACTTGTTTCCCAATAACAACGTAAACTCCAACCTTCAAATTTTCTACCCACAAGAACAATAAACTCTTATTTCCTTCATGTATCTCTTGAAAACCAAAGTTTAATCATAATTAATCCAAAATAATATCTATCTTGCTCTTTTCCATCAAAATGTTATATAAACACCTATCAAGAAATTCTTTTGCTCATGTAGACATTTTATCAAACACCCCACGGGCACTCAACATTGTTTTGTGAAACGAACATCCGCACCAAAAAATTTTCAACTTTCCTTCTTAACTAAATTCATCTCATAGACCAAAATAAACAGCACCCAATGATTTCAAGCTTCAAATAATAGTTGCAAGCAAGCATCATGCATCACCCCGTTAACAATATATAAAATCCTTCCTCTTCAATATGCTTCGTTTAAGACAACCCCCATAATCCTTGAAATCTCAAAACTTCTAGCAACCAAACTAATTAACATTCTCTACCCAAGCCAAAAATCACAAGATCCAAGAAGATAACATCCTACACTTGACCACCCAAACCCAAAATTTTGCAGAAACGAATATGGAAAAGAAAATTCGCATAGCCACCCAAGATCAACCAAAATCAGCCCTAAACGCACAACAAGAAGGGTAAAACTTACCTAAACTTACACCATACTCCTACATTGCAAGACAGACCAGAAAAAGGGGAGAAAATGACTCTAACTGAAAGAGAAACACCCCAAACTCTAGCAATGTTCAGTAGCGAAAACAGAGGAGAAGGAATCTGCAAGAATGCACGCCGAAGACTGCAAAGTGAATAGTGAAGGACAGAGGGAGATGCGACTGTTGAAGAAGAAAAGGAAAGGTTAGGGATTTAGCTTTGAAAAACTTGTTCTGCTCCTCTTTTCTCTCGTTGAAATGAAAAGCATCGAGAGAGAAAGAAAAATTTGATGCTTTTTCTTTATTTATTTTATTTTTACTCTAAGGGTATTTAAGTAACTTCAATAGTGCTAAAACAAAAATTAAATTACTCTAATGACATGGCCTTAGTTCAAACCCAATACCTCCAATGCCTTCAGCCACTTCCAAAGCCATTAAACCAAATGATTTACTTGGTTGCAAGCTACAACAACAATAAAAAGAAACTATTAACCAATAATTTAGTATAATAAATTACAAGATTGTTACACAGCTATAGCCCGAACAGCCTAACCTACGCCACAACCACCACAGCAACCACCGGGAATAGCTCCTGTGAGGCCCCAACCTGCTGTAGAGCTTGATACACTACATCAATGGATTGTTAAGTTTGGAAAACACAATCCTCCTGCTTTTGAGGGGACCTTTGATGTGCAACTAGCTAAAGACTGGATAATTCGGCTGGAAAAGATCTTTGCTATACTAGAGTATCCGTTTGAGAGGAAGGCACAAATGGCAATCTATAAACTAGAAGGGGAAGCTGACAGATAGTGGAAGGGCACTGAACTGGTCCTCCAGGCTAACGGAACCCCTGTTACTTGGGAGTTATTTAAGGATCAGTTCTTTCTAAAATATTTTCCCTGATCTATGAGGGACGAGAAAGAAGCGGAGTTCCTCACTATAAGGCAAGCAGCGAATGAACCTTTCGATGAGAACTTGGCAAGGTACATTAAGTTATCCAGGTACTCCACTTATCTCCAGCACATGAACGATGAGCGTTGGTTCATAGAGAAAATGATCAGGGGGCTGAAGCCCGAGTTAAGAGGAAAGGTAGCCCCATAACAACTTGAAGTATTTAACAAGGCAGTAGAGGTCTGCCACATTACAGAGAATAGCCAGAATCTTCAAGATTCAGCCAGGGCAACCCTAAGGGCTGAGAGATTCGTGGAGAGGCCAAGTCAAGAAGGGACTTCCTACGGTAATAGCAAGAAAAGAAAAAGGCCTAGTTTGTCAAGAAGACTTAAGCAAGGAGAAAGAGCAAGACAAGAAGGAACGGATCCCATTCGCCAAGGAAGGGAATGTGAAATTTACGATAAGAGCCATGGGGATAGACCATGCTTGATTCGCCAGAACGTATGCTTTAAGTATGAAAAGCCGGGACATTTCATACGAGAATGCCTACAGAATATGGATAGTTCGAGGCGATAAACTTAGGGCAGGGTATTTGCCCTCAGTAAAGAAGAGACTAGTAAATCATTTGAGATGCCCCGAGGTACAATCATTCTAAATGATCTCTTTATACATGCATTGTTTGACTCGGGTGCTAATCATTCCTTTATATCGTATGATGACGCTAGACGCATAGGCCTCACCTTTGACATGTTATTACATGATCTTTGTGTTTCATTCATACAGATACCAAAGGTTTAATTTCTGGTGGCTATCTAAATTGCATGTTCTAATATGTTCCTTGTAGCGCTACATTAAACCCCATAAGCATGCCTTCCCATGATATTGATGCTATACTCGGATTGCATGAGTTATCCTTGCATAATTACTCCTTGATTGTAAGAAGAAAGTATTGACCCTACCTACCAGAAGATTTGGTCTTCACATTGAAGGGAAACCAAATTGCATTACAAAGGTAAAGATGGGTAAATACCTGAGACAGGGTCGCAATAGACCTAAGTAAAATAAAGGCAAGACGATAGGATAAGATGCTTGAAGTTTATATTAGAACCCTGAATAGGGATAGAAGCCCTTAGGCATGATAAACTAGGAGGGATAGAGACGAGATAATATGGAATGAAGAACTAATGCTAAGTTAAGTGCCTGACCAAAATAACACAGTGTCATGATTAAATATTTGCTATGTAATGTGATAGAAGGAGGGTGGTCAATATTTCGACCGTAAGGATAATTGGCCAGAAGGTAAGGTAAATTAAGAAATTAGAATCAGGCAAGATCCCTCTTAAGGATATTATGAAAAGAAAATATATGAGAATGTGATAGCTGATGGTTGCACTGAGAAGTGATATATAGAAAGTGATGAGCAAGTTCCCAATGATACCTAGAGTCCAATAATATTTAGACACATGGTAATGATGGTTACTAGTAAATATCTCTTTATGTCCCTCAAGCATCAATGAGAAGTACGACCATAGCACTCAGGCCAATAAGAATGCAAGAGATAAGACTCGTATAGATGGATGCCACTGCCATAGTGATTAAATGAATCAAGTTGAGAGAGTCCCCTAATAGGGATACGGTATGAAAAGAATATGCCAGGATAGAGACTAAGCAACCGGCGATCTTAGCCATAGAGTGTTTCAAAAAAAATTTTGGGAGTTGGTTCTCCGATTCAGGGTGACGCTGCTCTATTGAGAGCAAGCTGTTCTCTAAAGAGGAAGTGATTCTCTGATGTAGGGTTGACGCCGCTCTATTGGGGGTGAGCTGTTCTCTGAAGAGGAAGTGATTCTCCGATGTAGGGTTGACGCCGCTCTATTGGGGGCGAGCTGTTCTCTGAAGAGAAAGTGATTCTCCGATACAGGGTTGATGCCGTTCTATTGGGGGGCGAGTTGTTCTCTGAAGAAGGAGTGATTCTCTGACACCGAGCTGAAGCCGCTTTATCGAGAGCGAGCTGTTCTCTGAAAGACATGAAAGATTCACGGAGTTAACCTTACCCCAATGGGAACGAAACTGGCCAAGAATAAGGAAAGGATGGAAAATATAAGAAGAGCATAGAGATGATTTTACAGGATCTCTCCCTGCAAGATGAAAAAGAAAATCACAAGGCATGGCAAATTGGCATGGATATGATAACAAGCCTAGAAGGGCCATAGAGATAAGCCAATGGTTTGGAAAATTTCATGAGCACCGTGCTAGGAAAATGGCCTGAGGTAGCTAAAAGTTAAGGGGAAAAGGAAACACAAGAAAAATGAATGATTTCAAAGATGACTGAAAGAAGTGAGTCAAATCTGGAAAGACGGTACTGGCACCTATGATTGGTCTTGGGAAATGACCAGTTAAGCCACCAACTGAGGGTAGACAACTTATTCTCTAAATCAATCTGCTAGTCTAAAGACTCCTAAAGAGTGGAACATGGTTTAGGCATAATGGGAAAGAATTCAAGGTCACGGTAGGTCTTGAAGAGGCTTACAGGAGAACGTGGTAGCTCTCAAGGTCACAGTAGACCGAGCCTAAAGGAAGGTTACCAAGCTATGAGGATAGTATCTCTTTGAAACATGAGAATGAGATGACTAAGGATATGTCCAAGATAGGGAAACTTCCTTAGGTTGGTTGCTTAGTACAGAGAGAGTACCTTGACTTTTTCACAGATACCATTAGCGTTGAATAGGCCAAACTCAATTCTACTCTAGCCAATGAAAGAAGGCGAGGAAAGTACGAGTTAAAGGAACTACAAGCTGTAAGGGGGTGTTTAGATGAAGCCAAACCATGGTTTGGAGAATAGCTTCTGGAGAATAGATTTTGAAAGAATAAATTTTCTGAAAAAGTGATTTTGATAAAGTGAGAGTGTTTGGATAGTTGTTGTTAGAAGTGCTTTTTTATATGTAGAAATTACTAAAAAGGACATAAATTTAAATGATAATTACATATAAGATATATTTCATAATATATGTTTACTTAAAGTAATAAATTTGTTAATAATATCTATTTTGGCAACATAGTAAATAAGACATAAATAATATAAATAAAAAAATTAAAATGTATATATATTAATAAAATAAGTAAATATGTTTTTTGTAAAATAATTTATTTTGCCAACAAAAAATATGATTATTTCTTAAAGATTTTAAAGATGAAGAAATCCCATAATTTTTTTTTCACAAAATTGAAGAACCACACCATGGGCCCACCACCAATGTTCAATTATTTCAAGCAGAAGTAGCTCCTCCATCACTTTATCTAAAACCAAGGTTTTGGGGGGCAAAACCATGGTTTCCCCCAAAACCATGGTTTGAGATTTTTGAGGGGTGTTTGGAAATTTTTTTTCCAAACCATGGTTTGGGGAGATAGCCAAACACCCCTTAAGTCCTGAAGGGTACATATTCAGGCAAGCTAAATACGAGACAAGAATATGAAATAGAAGAGGCATGCCTTTAAAGTAAAGATGGGAACAAACGGGTATGCTGGAAGTGACAAATAAAAGTAATGTTAGAGGTACCTGAAGTGCCAAGGTACAGTAAAAAGCCATGAAGGCAGAAGCACTGCCATGGTAATGTCATGAAAGTGAGCTAGGCTCGTATAAAGGACAGAAAAACTATGCCGACATATGATAGAAACCCTTGAAATTTAAAGTTGGAAACCACGATTATCTGGAAGTACCTCCAATTATGAGTGTAGGAAGGTGGATCAAAGCCCGCAAATTGATGCCGAAGTTCATCAAGACCCTTCCAAATCCTATCCAAAGCTGCCCCGAGACTTATAGCTTGGCCCTACCCCCTGATTTGAGCCAAATTTGTGATGTCTTTCATGTTTCTCAACTAAAGAAGTACCAGCCAGATCCCTCCCATATTTTGAAATACGAAGATATAAAGCTGCAAGATAACCTTACCTTCGAGGTAAAGCCGATGAGAGTAATAGATCGGCAAATCAAGCAACTGCGGAATAAGACCATCTCGATGGTTAAAGTCGTTTAGAGGGATCTAACCCAGAAGGAGGTTGAAACATCCTACCTTTAACCCCTCAAAGTGTACAGTTGTAAGCGTTATGGTTCAAGCGGATCACAACACAAGCCCGTGGATTAAAAATTTCGACATAATTACTCAAGTTACTATTCACTGTTTAAATTTCGGATTACAGGTCCAACTTTGAAAAATCATAACTAATTCTATAAAAATCGTATTGAGGTGTTCTAAAATTATACTGAAAGATATTTGAAATCTCTTTAAGAGAAAAATATCCAATTGGACTTATCCTTGCCCAATTCGTATAGTTTAATCAATAAAGATTACTGTTCATTTGGTAAAATCTGGAACTTTGAGATTCTGTGCCTCAACTTTGAAAATTCGTATCTCCTTGTGTACATGTCCAATTGAGGTGATCTAACTTTCATTTTAAATCTTGGTATGTGTACTATAAGTATGCCAAATCTTGTGGCTAAACTCATTCATTTGCTAGGTCAAATTGGAGCTACAAACTCACTATCCCAGGACCTACGTTTTGCCCCTTAACTACTCTTTACTTTAATTCTTTTTATTTCTTTGACATACAACTTTTTTCCATACATTTCTATTAATACTATAAACATTATAATTAAATACATAGCATCATTGGCATCCATAACATAGTTTACAAAATAGGAGAATTATACATTCATCAACAGTCTCATCCATTAACAAGAATAATTCTCCGCTTACTTCTTCTTGCTTCTCATGCCATTATTGCCCATCGTTGATTGACCTAAATGGTTGGTTATGAAGGGGTGAGATTCGGAGAATCTCAGTAGCAAACAGTACCATATACATGCACAAGATAGATGCTAGTGTATGGTATGTAGTTTTTCATAAACTTAAGTTAACTAGTGACATGCC
Organism: Neltuma alba; assembly: GCF_004799145.2. Classification (NCBI taxonomy): domain Eukaryota; kingdom Viridiplantae; phylum Streptophyta; class Magnoliopsida; order Fabales; family Fabaceae; genus Neltuma; species Neltuma alba. The sequence goes on along the minus strand of NW_021635344.1, from coordinate 202,788 downwards.
ATCATGCTTTATGCTTGGTATAAAAATGCATGGCCATGAGAAACATATTAAAGACAGCATTTCCAGCAACAATCATCATGTCACAATATCATTCAAACAACAAATACAAACCAACACATGAGCATACCACATCAAGCACATAAAGGGTAAGTTCACTACCTTACACCTCAAGCTTTCCTCTTGCTTTTCTTTTGATTCCCTTGACTTCCCAACCACAAGGGCTTTCGGTCAACATCATCAAACATCCTCTTGGATGTTCCAAGATCCTAAACATAATCATAATAATCATACAATCTATTAGAACTACTAGGTTACATAAAGTTCAAGACTAGCTCTCTTGAACCTCAACCCTTTCTCTTCCTTTTAGGGTTTTCTTTCTAGCTTTTCTAACATAAATATCATCATTTTCTATCCTTAAGATCCATTTCTTATCAATTAGGATCACTTTAGATGGCCTTAGATTCAAGAAGATCAAATCTGGAAATTATGCTTCGAGGGTACTGTTCACGCAGAATTTCCAGAATTTTTGCTCAACTTTGAAAATTCATAATTAATTCTAGAAAAATAAAAATTGAGTGGTTCCAAGTCTCACTGAAAGATCCTTAAGCTAAATTTACACGAAAATTAGTTTTAGGAACCAATTCTACACCGAACAGCACCGGAATTGTACGGAACTTGAAACTCTTCCAAAAGTTCAACACTGTTTCCAGATTTCAAACCCTAACTTTGAAAAATCACCATAAATCGTACACATATCCAAATGAAGTGTTCTACCTATGGATTTAAATCTCACAGAGTGTACTTTAAGCATACAAAATTTCAGAATCAGATACGCACAGTAACTAATCCGAATAGGCATAAAATCAGGTGCTATAACCATCACATACCTTGATCTTGAAGCTTGAACTTAGGTGGACTTTCTCTCACTAAAAATGGCTCTTTCTCTCTCTAGATTTGATTTTGCAAGAGTTTCCCCTCTTAAAATGGGCTTGCATGAAAATGAACTATGGATGTGGGGTATTTATAGGCTTCATACTTTCCATAATTCCACATATGCCCTTCTTGCATAAGACTTGATCTTAGCCCTCCATTCAACCACCCTTTCCATGTGTACACATCTTAAGCAACATAGCCTAAGAAGATGACAAGTGTCTTGGTGAGTCATGACTTCAAGAAGCTTGTAGATGCTTCTAGAGATTTCTAGTTCCCTCTAGGTTCTTCTATACTCTTCTTGATTGCTCTAGATTCTTCTAACAACTTGAAGAATTCCTTTCATGCCCATTCATCAACTTGGCATTAAAATAGAGAGGAAATAAATGGAAAATTCGTGTAAAAATATTTCCTTAATTATTTCTCCAATTATCAAGCCAATCTTGCACCGTATCGGATATTTTTCGGGTCCTAACTTACCCTGCATCACCGGGACAACTTCTTCCTAAAATTCTGGCCAATAAAAGGTACATATATGGCACCATCTCAGAGGAGCATAGATGAAAATAATTAGCTCTACTGACAGGCTACTTAACCTTACTGAGTCATGCAGTAGAGATTTCACTATAACGGGTAGACAAAAGACTGTCTAAAATATTCCCGTATTGCGTTCTGATTTTTATGCTATCCATAAATATCTTCTGGTGACTCAGCATGATGACTCGTAGGTGTCATGATTACGCTTGATGACTCAGCATGATGACTCGTAGGTGTCATGATTACGCTTGGTAACTCAGCATGCTGACTCAGTATTGTCATGATGGCCCTTGGATATTTTCTTTGGTTTTGTCTCCTATTTAGGGGACAAAATTATTTAATATTTGACTAGAGCATTTTATTCAATCCAGAGCTCCAAAAATTCATCCAAAAATATCATAAAATTCCTCATATTCTAGAGAAAATCTGTGAATTTTCTCAGGTCATAACTCAACCTGTAGCCCCACTTAAAAATCATTCTTTAAAATGCCCTTTTTCAGCATAACTGGCTTTTAAGTATTCTTAAAGCCATTTTGCTAGTTTTCTGGGGATGAGACTAATTTTATAATTTTCTAAAGTCTCTTAGATCATACATCCCTATTTTACCATAATTTTTTGAGGTTTCCTTATAACTCAAACAATTAAATCTACCTCTACATCTCAAACTAAGCCATAAACTTATAAATTCCTTTTAAGTTATCTCAGGGGTATTTTCATCATCTCTCTTCACAAAAGAGCCTTAGAATATTATTTCCCATTTTCTGGGATTTTCTTAGAATTTTCTAAGTACTTTCCATTTTTAGCCCAAATGGCTGTAACTTTCTGAATTTACGGTTTTACCCCTGCTTAGGCTCAACCTCATAAAACCATCTCTTTGAGGCTTCTAACTTAACCTTTGGTTTGTATCTAGCCTCTTTTTTCTTTCTAGGCCTTTGAGACTTTACTGGAGCCTCTAACTTTGATTACACTTTAGCCCCTTAAAACCGTCACTTTGCAGTTTAGTCCCTGAAACTGCTTTAACTTCCTTTTTCATCTTTAGGACCTCTACTAAAAAAGGGTTTGGTAGCCTATCCCATTCAGGCTATTTCTAGTACTTCTAGGCCTAAAAATCAGGATGTTACAGAGGCCATGTGGGAAAACAAGATGACATAAAGGCCAGATACCCAGAACGGTTAAATAAGGTATGTTTTCAAAGTTCGAGGACAAAATTTATTTTAAAGGGGGAGGAATTGTCAGGTCCCAAAAAATTTCATCTGGCGATAAAGGATCAAAAATTGGGATGAGGGTCAATGTAGAAACTAGACAGAGAAATGAAACAATTTTTGATGTGACATCCCGATAAGGTCCGGGCTAACATTTTCATAACTATTGGTCTAGGAAGGGCAAAATAGGAAAATTTGGAAAAAAAATTCTAGAAAATCCCTAAAAATGGGAAAAGTGTAGAATAAAGGTTTTGAAAACTCGATTGAGGCTCAAAAGATGGAATTTTGGTGAAAATTATTTATTACAGAATTTCCTGTAAACGGAGGTTTTTTTGGAAAATATTGAAAAATCGAAGGAAAATAATTATTTTAATTAGTTAGAAGCCTCAATACATTTTTGAGATTGATGGAAAATTCATTTAAATATTTATTTGAATTTATAAAATTGGTTTAAGGTCTTGGAAGCTCAGGAATAAATTGTAGAGAATTTATTTCCCACAGTGACACTGATAAAGGCCTAATCGGAGAAAATTCTCTAGAGGTGGCAAAAAAATTCTGAAAATTTTCAGATCATACTCCCATATTAAAAGGTGAATTATCATAGAGAAAGATAAATTTTTGGAAGTCTGAAAAAATTATGGAATGTTACTAGTGAATAGTAACCGATAAAGTTTCTAATTGGTTTGAGATAGTGATTTGGTTTGTAGGTCATCTTTTTGCACCAGCACAAACCATTTGTGGGGCCCACATTGAGCCCAATAAGGGCCCAATTTCATGCAGAATCTGGAGGCTTCAATTAATTAAAGAAAAATGCAAAAATTGAGATATTTATGCAGAAAAATCTAGATTATAGCCACATGGAGTGATCTGAATATTTTGGACATTTGGTGGCTGCCACATACACCTTATTAGATGTCCAATTTTGTCCAATTGAAGAGGGGAGAGGGTAGATGGATTTTTTTCTATATATACCCCTTAGAAGATACATGAAAAATGTTGGAAAATTGGGAAAAAGAAGGGGAGACTCTGCCACTGTTCATCCAGTACCCTTGCATGAAAATTTTGAGGTGTTGTAGGCAAGAAATCATCCAACATACACCAAGGAAACATTAAGGTATGTCTAAGCATCATTTCCCCTAAGTTTTACATGGATTAAATAAGGATTTTTGCTTGGAAAAATGCTGTAAAATTTTGGTTGGATGTGTGATGCTTAGGCAAGAATAGAAACCTTAATAATCAAGTGGAATAAGGAAGATTAAGTGGTGTATGGATTGATTTTTGGAAGAAATCAAAGTTAGGGTTTAAGGGGAAGCAATTCGGTTAGCATTATTCATGCAGAAGCAATTTGATTTTGCTTGATTTGATTATTCCAATGGCTATAAAACATGTTTTTGTGTAGGGATATGTTGTTGGAAAGTGTTTAAAATCATTGGAATAAAAAACAAGATTTTTGTAAGTCAAGAACCCCCTATTCGGCCAAGTGAACTTCATGGGAAAGGAGTATGAATTTCAAAAATTTGATTGCACCATTGGATTCCTAATGAAAAAGTGTGTAGGGATGTGCCATGAGATGATTGGTTCTAAAGAAGGTATCATTTTGTTAAAAAAAAAAAAACAGGGGGGTTGTTAAGTTAGAATTAAAGTGTTGTAATTAAGATGTTTGGTGGTTAATGTGACCTATGTTTATACTTGGTTTGATAGGCATTATGAGGAGGAACCAAGGAGAAGCTTTGTCCCTTGAAGTAACCTAGTGGACAAGTGTTAAAAAGGTAGCTTTGAATTATAATTTGATTATTAATCTTGCTTGTTTAATGTGATTTGTTGTTTGCTTGGATGGAGGAACTTGTGGTTTGGCATGGATTGGCTGAATAACATTGGTTTATACTTTGGCCAAATGCATTGAATTATGCCATTGTGGAAGTGTTGATGTTCCTCTTTTAGCATGGCATTAAGCATGATTTTATGTGATTGATTATGTCTTGAGGTATGATAACATGTCACATGATAACTTGCTTGATTTGTAATTCAAATGCTACTGAGATTTCATAGAAATCTCATCCCTCCTATGTTAAATTATGTTTGTATGACATGCCTAAATGTTGGAATATTGAATGGTATAATGTCATAAGAGTGTAGGAAAAAGGAAAATGGGAGATCAATTAAAGAAAGTAACGTTAGGGGATAGAATCTCCCTAAAAGAGGCTAAACTTGTGGCACATAAAATAATGAGCAATTGTTGGAATTTAGACATAAAATTTTACAAGCTTATAGATCTTATTTTTATCTTTAAATCAAGTGTAAACTATCAAAATTGGAGTTTTGTGCTAAGAGTTATGCCTTTTCAAAGTTAGACAAAAATACTGAAAATTCGAAAATTGACCAAATAAACAGTGCATCTTGTCAAATTTTCTGGTGCTTGTCTGGATGGAATTGAGTCCAATGAATATTTTTTTCTCTATAGAAATCATAGCAAGCTTTGTGTGAAAATTATAACCACCTCGTTTCAATTTTTTTAGATTTAGTTATGAATTTTCAAAGTTGGCCTATTTTTAGATGAACAGTGTATGGATAAGATGAACAGTAAAATCCTGAATTTTAATTTTTTCACCCGAACATGTTATGAAACAACTTATATTGATTTCAATTGATGTATAATGGGTTATAAAGAGAGGTGTCACACCTTTTGGTATCAAAGTAAAGGTTCTGGCTCTATTTCTGTGCACTAAGTTTGCTGTTATGTATTGTGCACAATAATTGATTATTATGAATAGTGTTTGGTAGTTGCACTGCTCCGATTGTTATTGTTGATCATGAAGTGTGATTGTTGGTTGAATGATTCTAGTTAGGATTATATCTGGTGTGGACTAGTATGTTATAGATTGAGTTGAGTGCAGGATAAACTATGGCCTGTTGTAGTGATGATTCCGGGAAAACGATAAACCAGAGGATGCCGAGGGAATCGTACCCAGACTAGTACCATCTACATGTTTCTGACCCCGATGACCTGACTCCACCACTCAGATATTACCAGCCTCTCTGGGAGAAAAAAGATATATATTCAAAAGAGGACTCTAATGACCTAGTAAAATTAGAGAAAGGTGATGCTCAGAGCACCACAAGACCTCAGCCACACCCTGATGAGGTGGGTACCAGTGCCATTAGGGCGGTACCTATCTGAATGGTAAAGCCAGAGAAGATTAAGACCAAGGATCTACTAATCAAGAAGAGATCTCTGTTCTTTAATATAAGAGTTGGTTTAACATTTAATTTAATCCTAAATATAAGACCCCAATTCACTTTGTCTCTCATATTTATCTTTGTTTTTTTTAACAAAGTAGTCATTGTAGTAGTTGCATGTGTTAAAAGTTTTATTAAATGGTAATTCTAGCTAATACACATGATTAGCAAAGGTATTCTAGAAAAGATAACTCATATTCATTACAAATAACTAATTTAACAAACTTTCTTAATCTACTCAAATTAGTCTACTAACTCTTATATTAAAGATTAGAGGTAATATAAAAAAGGAGCACAAGTATTATAATACAATATTGGGTGCAAAAATACATATGGACATTTCAAAAGGGGAAAAAGTACCATCTTCGATGATTCTCCCAAACCTTTGTTACTTTTTATTTTTGTGGGTGTGTCCACATGTTATATGCTTATCTGAGTCAATCCAAGCTCTTACCGTTTCTCTCTTTCCGTCTCCTCTTAACACATGACCCCTCCCCTTACCAAGGCACTAACCAGTAGATAAACTCAGCTTCCATCGGCTCACCTTGTTGATGCGGGCCGATTTCGCCTTTGTCAGCCACTTTTGTTCCCTGGTGCGGCACGGACCCATCGCGTCAAATTCCAGAGATTTTTTTGGTATATTTCGGAGAAGCTGTCTTAAGTTTGCAAGAGAGATCGAAGTCGGTACGCTAGGAGTGACGTGGTAGAACTAGTAGCTTGGAAAAAGTAGAACCCGCAAAATAAAAAGTAACAAACAGTCGGGTGGAAGGATGAGAGCGGGGGAGATTGGGAATGGTAAGAGAGAGCAGAGTTGACCTAGACAAAGTAGGACCCTCAAACTAAAAAATAACGGGCATTCGGGAGAATGAATGGAGATGATATTTTCGCCTTATTTTAAAATATCTATATTTATTTTTGCACTTAATATTTTATTATGGTGTCTAGTGTTTCTTTTTGATATTACAATGAGTAAATTTCTCCCTTCATCTTTATTAAAAAGGCTTTGCACTATATAGGCAAACAACAATAAGGAAGGAAATTAGAGGCCACATTTTAAGAGGTGTTCCCCTGTCTCATCTTTTACCTCTATCTTTTTTTTCCCCCAACCATCTTTTACCTATATCATACAAATTAAAAGAATAAAAGCCCACGCAAAAGGACCATTCATTAAGAGCATCAATTTTCATTCAAAAGTTCTTTTCAGTATTCCTATAATACTTGATAATTAATTTGTGGATACTAAAAGGATTAGTTAAATAAATTAATTAGTTATTTGTAATAAATATGTGTGGATTTTTCTATAATAAACTTTCTAATCATATACATTGTAATTATACCTTGGTGCAAAATATTAGGGACCTGTTCAATATCAAAACAACTGGACTGCATATCGAAATTGTTTCCATCGATAATTTCGAATCAAATATAGGTGATGAAAATCCAACTAAAAATCTCGAGCTCTTTATATTTATATTTTATCTTTCATACTCAATAATGAACTTGTGTAGCGTCTCCCAATTTACTGTTGTGATATTTGTGTATGTGTGTCAAAGAAAAAGCATCACATTAATTGGTAACATGGGAGTTTGAATGAGCACATTCTTAGTGAGGATTCTGTTAAAATTCAAACATTATTTTGAAATGAAAAAGAATATCAAAATAATATTTATTATCATTTTTAATGAAAAAAAAACTGTGGGTTTATATTATGTAATAAAAACTCTTAAAGTGCCAATTGAATTTCAAGCCATGTGTTGAAGCATTTTGAAATCTTGTAAGGTCCGTTCAGATATCCTTAATACATTAACCGATCAAATATTAAATGATTTTGAAATAGTGGACGGTTTTATAATCTTAATATCTCCAAGGCTCCAAAACACCGAACGGTCAAATCACAAAAGATATCAATACATTATGAAATCCGTTTTGCTGCCACCGTTTGGATAATATATTCAAATATTTGATTTGAATTCATTGAGAAAACCGACCATTGAATGCTCTATGCCATTATGGGTTCCAAACGTTCATATCTTGGAGCCTAAGGAGCATTAGCTAGAGGTGCAAGGACACACAGCTCTAGAGTTTTCGAGCTCCTCTCTTTCCCCTCTTGTGTGCTCTCTTACTTGCTGAGTTTACTACTATCTTCTGCTGTTCTGCTCACCCTATTTTATAGGAAGGATCCGTTTAATTCTGGGGATTGCCGCATCCTTATCTACCGGTGGTTGCGGAATAACTCCTAAGGACAGCGTCCTTAGGACGTGACTCGGATTAACTATTTATTTTGTAGGTACTGCCGCCCATATTTACAGTAGCAAAATTAACACCACAAGTGCTGTGGCATTAATTTTACTTCTTCTGCCCCAAGTCTGAGCCAGAGCTCGGGATGAACAGTAGAAATACCTTGAGTAATTTTGTGCAACTTTTCAGGCAACTAGGTAAGCATAGATGAATAAATAAATTTTTGTTAAAAACATTTTTATTCACTCACAAAAAATATCATGGGCATTTTTCAGAAAAATTCATTTTTTTTTTAACAATGCTTTGTTATTTTGTACAACCATGCTGTGTTGTGCTTTTCATAGATTGTTCTTTACTTATTAGAGATGTAAGGGCTCCTTCCTTGGTGTGTGGCTGTCATTTCTTGAATATGGGTGACAATAGGATTGCTATAGGAATTTATTGGCTGGTGAAATCCAGTGGTCGTGATTTAGATGTGACTTGAAAATAATATTGTAAATTAAATTTCGTAATTTAGAATTGATTACATTGACTTAGCTTTTCTTGGTCAGCATAATTTATTTATTTCTTTTTTTTTAATTTCCTCCAATGGTGATCAAGTCTCCTCCGATTAGGACAACCGAGTCTTCTATGATAATGTCCAGTAAATGCAGATAAGGTGTTTGAGGAAGGGCTTCGTATTGGAAGGGAATTGACGTGACTTTGATTAAATTTTGTAACTATATATGAACCTGGTCAGCAACGTTTTTAGTGATCCATATGCATCATACAGCTCGGTGGGCGTCACTTGTCCTCTTCTTTTATTATTCCACAGTTCATTATTATAAAATCCACCGTAATATAATGTTTTAGAATATACCCTTTTTTGTTTGAAGCATTAATATTTGACACCCACTATCCCTAACTAATTATAAAACTTTGTAACTAATTAACTATAACTAATGACTTTTACTGAGAGTAATTTTAACATTTTGCAAGAAATAACTAATTTCATTAATTAATGTAAAGTTTTTATTAGATGTTTGTAGTAAAAATTAGTGGAAGTGTTTATTTTCTTTAATTTATTAAAAATACCATGACATCATATACCATTTGCAATGACTTCGGTTAAGCAGCTTCAAAGTGGGATGAGCAGAAGTGAACAATAACATAATTTTGGTTTCTTGCCAAGTGAGAAAAGGAAACATCATTACACAAAAAGCAACAGTACATATATAATCTCAAGGTGAAAATCCAACAACACATAAGTTTTCTATACTTGTTTTATTTTTTTAAGATTACAGAAGCCTACATGTTACGAGAACATACAATAACCATAATTAACTTTTGCGAGAGTAAAAAAGTGATACACTAGGTGAAACATTATCATCAGAAAGTTGTAGCGAAACCAGAAGAGTTTGTGTTGGAACTAGAGCTAATATTCTGGTTTTGACTTACCTCTGAAACATTGGTGGTGGATGGAATTGAAAATGATGACAACATCGGAAGTTCATTATACGTTGGTACTGGATAACTTGAAGAAAGACTAGGAAACGCAGCTTCAAAGTTCAACACATGAATGACTTGCCTTATTGAAGGCCTGCGATTTTGATCCGGATGAGCACACCAGAGCCCAGCAATCATGAGGCATTCGACTTGATCATGGTCAAAATCTCCTTGTAGCCTTTGATCAACTGCTTCGAGAATCCTAGCGCTTCCATAGAGATCCCATACCCATTTCACTATGTTTATTTCATCATCTGGAGCCTTTGGGTTGATGGGTTTTCTCCCGCAAACTATCTCTAGAGCAACAATTCCAAAACTATAGACATCAGAGCCCTTCCAGTGATGACATACTCAGGAGCCATATAGCCCATGGTTCCTGCTACAGCTGTAGTTTGTCCTCCTTTTGTGTGGTCTACAAGCCGTGCCAATCCAAAATCTCCTAGTTTTGCATTGAAGTTTGAGTCTAGCATGATGTTGCTTGATTTTATGTCTCTATGGACCACGCACTGTTCCCATTCTTCGTGCAAGTACAATAATGCAGAGGCCAAGCCTTGAGCAATTTTAAATCTAATTGACCATCTCAGCAACCTTTCGTCCTTGAAAAGATGAGAATCTAAACTTCCATTTGGCATGTACTCATAAACTAGCAATAGTTCTCTCCTTTCATTACACCAACCGATTAGTTGCACCAAATTTCGATGTCTTAGTTGACTAATAATTCTTACTTCCGAAGCAAACTGCCTCTTCCCTTGTGTAGAACGCTCTGACATTCTCTTTATGGCAACAGAGGAGTTTGAATCTTTGAGAAAACCTCTGTAGACACCTCCAAATCCTCCCTGTCCAAGCTTGTCCTCATCTTTAAAATAATTTGCAGCACTTGCTAGTTCAGCATATGAATACTTTTTGGGACCTGTTCCCCCTGCAAAATCATCTTCACTTGTGTTCTCATTAGACTCATCATCTTCCATTTTCTTTTTGTTCTTCCACAACACAAACCATACCACCCCAACAACTAACAGTAATCCTCCAACCCCTAATCCTGTTGCAAGTGCTGTGTAATTTCTACTCGTTCGGCTCATGCTCGGGCTCAGGTTCAGGTTCAGACTTGGTACTGGACTTGGACTAGGAGCGACAGTTGGGAGGTCCTCTGAGTAGAAACTCCATGTATTGATCCTGTGTGCTGCATGGAATTCTCCGGTGGCAGCTGAGAAACCGAAAGTAACCGATTCAGGCAGGTACTTTCGTAGGTCAACTATTTGATGAAGATGTTGCCACACAGTGTTGGTAGAAGGACCAGAACTATATGTGAAGGAGATGCTTAAATTATGTTTACTTGCATCGTAGCTGATGAAAGCCTCATTTTGTCTGCCTCCTGTGATATTAGGATCCCATGGCGCAGTACTAGTAGAATTCATAGAATTGATATCGACACCCACATGTGCATACGGAGGATCCCAGTCATCGTAAGTTTCGACATTGGGAAAGATATCAAACTCCACAGCAACAAATGGATGATCTGTTGAATTAAGCATCGTTTCCTGACCACCAATAATCAGACCCATCCCACCTCCTCCCACTTTTTGAATATTAGGGAGCTTTGAATCCCTCGGGGCTAAGAAGAAGGCCATCCCATCCCCAGACTTGTTGGAGCCGCCATTTGAATCAATCACAAAGATGAAGTTGGTGGAGAAATCTGCGAGTTTCCCGGTGGCTTTGTCCCACAAGTGCATTGGTTGGTAATATGTTGCTCGACCGACACTGTCATTGTACTGACCTACCAAGTCGATGGATGATCCTACCAGGCGAGCTGATTTTTCAAAAAATATTTTCTCATCGTTCGGGAAACTGGTGAAGCTAAAGTTTAAGGAAAACACATGGGGGATCAAGAGGAAGAAAACTGATACTAGCATTAACATCTTCACCCGAAACCTATTCAGCTAAAGTCTTTTCAGGGTGAAATGTTCATGGAGATGAAGGAATAATCAATAAACTTGCTAGTGCTTTTTCTTCCCCCACAACGGTTAGGTGTGTGTTTTTCACCACGCGTTTTTATCTTAGTCATGGCTTTCTTAAATTTTGTCCCATTAGAGAAGGCATCAATTTTGAATAGCGACCAATCCCTAAGCCAATGGCGATCAATCTGGCATGTGCGTCAAGTGGGCTCCCCTTTCCTTCATATGGCCCCCGCGGCAGCTAGCCATCAATGGTCCTTCTGGTTGACAATCAATCTTCTTGCGTCCAAAGCTGTATTTTAAGTTCCCTAACTTTTATCATCTAAATGCAACCCTCTATTGATATCTCTCCTAGTGAGATTAGGCCTGAGAAGTCCTCCAATCATTAATGTAATACCTAGTTAATTAATTTGAGTAGATTAAAAATATTAATTAAATTAGTTAATATGATATATTCTTTCTAAAATATCCTAATCATATTCTTTAATTACCAATTTCTTTCCTCTCTTTCCTACTTAATTATTATTGAGGGAATATCAATATAGCTAATTTAAGAAAAAATTGATAAACATATGAAATAGATTTTACATATAAGACTAATATCAACTCTTAAATTAGGTTATACATAGAGTATCAAATACTAAAGATAAGACATTTTGGAAAAAAACTAACCTATTAAAAATAAAGAGTTTCTTAAAATTCAAAGCTAACATTACATTAAAACAACAATATATATCCATTTTTAAGAGAGAATACTCAAAATAGTGATTGGATGGCCCTCATGATTTTGAGAGCATTCACAGCATTCACCCACGTCCCTTTCTCTACTGAGACTTCCGCCCCCGCACACCACTTGCTAAGTGCTTCCTTTTGTTCTCGTGGGACCCACGCCATTTAATTTTGTGATTTTTTCCACCAGCGCTCCATGGTGGGATATCCGCACCAAATTTGCTCTTTTTTCTTTTTATTTATTTATTTTTTAATTTTTCTCTTCTTTATTGTAAAATAGAAAATTATATTAATAGATTTTAAAGCAAAATTGCTTTTCTTACTGATAATTAAATTTAGAAAACTAGACAAAATAACTAAGTAAGTATAAAATATTTATAAATTCAATCAACTATATTCTAAAATCTACACCTATTTAGCCAACAAGAGTTGATTTACTTGGTAGGGAGTCAGACCATGAGTTTGAATCTAGCTACCAATTTAAGGATTTTATTAGTAGGTGATTTGCAAGTGTCACTATAAAACCTGGAGTATCCTTAACGAGCTTCTAGGAGATAATAGAAGAGTTTGTGTTGGAAGTGTAATATTCTAAATTTTATTATAAGATTTATGGAAAAAAAATGCTAGTGAAAATAATAATAATAATAATATTTTATTATTATAATAAAATAATAATATTTTATTAAAAAAAGGGAAAGAGTCAACAAATTCTGTGGGAGTTGGGAGTTGGGGGTTGGGAGAATTTATTTGTGGGAGAGTTATTTTAACAGTTATTTTAACAGTTTTCCCCACAATTTAGTGTGCAAGAGAGAGAGAAGCATACCAGTGAAGGAGAAGACAAGTTTTGAAGATAATTTAGGTACATAAAATTACTTCTTTTCATCAAAATTTCTTTATAAATATTTTCTATATATTTTAAGCTTTCTAATGACATATAAATTATGTAAGTATTGAGTTTTGATAATAGATGACTATAAAAATTTAGAGATAAATGAGTAGTTAATTTTAATTGGTTTAGATTTTCCTATTCATTAGTTTTTAATATTTAAATTAATTTGTTCATTTGAAAAATCTATTATATATGATATATATTATATTTTTACTGATTAAATTTAAGTTAAATAATTTATTTGGATTATTTGACATATTACTGAGATTTTAACCAATTTAGTTTTATGTATTGGTGACTGGAGGTTTTAAAATAATTATTTTAGCTAAAAAGTTTATTATTTATGGGAAAATATATATTTACATGATAGTTATAACATTAAAATTTTAACTATATTATTTATTTATAAATATTTGAGGTACTATTGAATTTTTGATAGTTTGGTTTTGAGGTTTAAACTTTAAATGAGATTTTTAGAATTTAGAACATAATAATTCTATATTTGGAAATTTTGAAAAATTCTTTTTATTAAAGTAAATAATTTGGGAGGATGTAAATAAATAATTTGACTTGTTAGAAAATTATAATTCAGTTCTAAAATACTAAATTTTGGGTTATGAGAGTTGCAGGAATTTAAAATAAAAATTAAATTAAATTAAAAATTTAACTAATATATAAGCTTAATTAATTAATTAATATTAATATTAATATGTGGCAATATTAATTGTGTAGATTAATTATTGCTTGAGCAAAAGATTGACCTTATGGTAATCCTTACTATTGCTTTGGCAAGAGGTAACTACTTTCCACTTGTTATATGTGCTAATATGTTGTTTGTAAGTATTTTGCTATTTTAGAATAATGATGTGTTATTTGGAACTCCTATAAATATGTTTTACTTTTCGAGCTATGAGAATTATCTTGTGGGATTTTTTGAATTGTGATTGAGAAGTTTGGAAAGATATATTATTTATGTCTTATGAACTATACTGAGAAAAAATTGAGACATTTTTTATTATATTGTGAATGATTGGTTGTTATTGGGATTTTGGAATGAGCCTTATTCTACCATGTGGTAAGGCCATCATTGGTACACATTGGTTGGCTTCCTTCATTCCCCAGAGTGAGAGATAGGCTTATATGTTTGATTGATCCCCATGGTGAGGGATAGACTAATGTGGCTTGTGTATTAGCCCCCATAGTGAGAGTTTGGATGATTGAAATTATATTTTTATGGATATATCTATATTTCTCGAGAATTAATAACAGTCCCACTTGATACCTCACGAGCACGTGTTAGTATGTATGATGAGTTGGAAAATTAGTTACTAAGACTTTTGTCTCACCCCGTGGTTTTTACTATCTTCAGGTGATAGTTCAAGTGGTGAGCCATCAGGAAAAGCTTCAGAGGCATAGTGTACTATTATAGCTTGTATAGTTCCCTTGTTTTATTTTATGTGTTGATTTATTATATATTGTTACATAAGGCTTATCTACTCTAATGTTGTAAATTAATATTTTTAATCACTACTATCTGATATGGGAGGTTGTTAGAAGGCCAAAGGTCTTTAAAACCTTACGTGTTATGCTATTTTGAAAATGTTGACTTTCGACTAATGGGCTCCATAGCTTATAATGATTTGTCAGTTTGTATGTTTAAAAATATGGGTTGGTTTGGGCTAATGATTGAATGGTATTTCTAGATATTGGAAGTCCAAGGCCCAAGTTAATTATTGATATTTCTCATGACATAAGTTTATCTCTTTTAACCATGATAGTAATTTTGTAATTTTAAGGTTTCTTCTTTTCTATTATGATTAATTTTTTGAATAAATTGTTTCATTTAATCTAAATGGGTTTCTAAAAGAACGGTTATCACAGTAAGTAAAGCTTATGTTTTTGTCTTGAATTGAATCCAAAGCATTGGTGCCTGATAGAATTGAAGATGATGACCGCATAGGGTAATTCTAGGAAATGAGAGATTTGAGAGACTAATGTAAATAATTTTAATTGTAGATGTGATCTTAACATAAGGAGTGTTTGATTTCCCCCGAAAATACTTTTTAAAAGCACTTTTATATAATCGAGATAAAATTTCTCTCACAGATTTACATTGTATATCATAAAATTATTTTAAAACGGTGGTTTGGTTTCTAGCTAAACACCCACATAATCATGTAAATTTCGTAATTAAGAATTGGTTAAATTGACTTCAAATTTATTGGTCAGCATATACAGTCTTTTTTTTTTTTTTAAATTTCCTTCAATAGTCAGCTTATATGGTTTTTTGGATCTACCAATCGCGAATCACGTGTTTGAGGAAGGGCTTCATAATGCAAACCGCGTTTTCAGTGATCCATATGGTGTTGTGTGGGGCCTTACTTGTCTTCGTCTTTTACTATAAGATTTTGTTTATAGTTTACAAACAAAGTCTTATAATTATAACTGGAGGTAGTACTTATCTAATTTTATTTATAAGGTATTTTTAGCATATTTTACATTAAAAAAAATCTTGAACTACATTAACTTCTAATTAAAATATAACAACTTTTTAACTTTATTTCTATTTAATTCATACACTTTTAAAAAAATGACTATCTATACTATAATAAATAAAGTACAAAATAGTATATTCATCCTAAAGATTTAATGAAATGACTTATGAATGGAACCAAGAAAAATCTTATCTTTCTGCTGTATAAATAGGTCCAAAGGAGTAAGAGTTAGACAAGGCTTTATTTTGGTTATAAATATAAGATCTCAGTTCATTTTGTCTCTCAAATTTATAATGTTATTCCAAAGTACTCCCTCCCATCTTTTTTATAAGATCCTGATAACTAAACCACACATTTTAAAAATATAGTGAAAATTAGTTAAAAGTAATAAATATGAAAAAAATAAACTTTCTTTTCCAAGCATGCCCTTATTTATAAGGGCCAAGTAAGAGAGAAAAAGTATGAAAAAGAATGTAGTACACATTTTATTTAATGCAATATATAAAATTAATTAAGGACAAAAATGGTAAAATGTTTAGACAACCACAAGTAAGATCTTATAAAGAGGACCAAGACAATTCAGACTTCAGGTTCTTATAAAAAGGACCACAAGAAGTAATCCTTATAATGATTACACATGTTAATGGGTTTCTGTTAAAGGTTAGTAAATACAAATAATTAATAAGAGTATTTTATTAAAAACAACACCCATTTGTTCCAAATAATTAATTAAAATAATTTTTTAACATTGACAAATTAATTATTTAGCTCTTATACCAAGGATAAGAGGTAGTGACAATTTTCTTCAATTTATAAGAAAAATCTATGACATCATATCCCTTTTAACAATGACTTTGCTTAAGTAGCCTCCAATTAAGTGGAACGAGCACAAAAGAGAACTACCATAACATAATTTCGGTTTCTTACTAAATGAGAAAAGGCAACAATATAACCCAAAAACCAACAGCATAGAATCTCAAGGTAAAGCTCCAACAGGATCATATATAATTGTACACATATGGTTTTCTATTCCAGATTGCAGTAACTTAGACATGAAAGAAATGAGGATAATATATTAGGAATATTGTGCAGTAAATACAAACAAAGAACAACTGTAATTAATTTTTGCGCGAGTGCAAAAGTGATACACATGGTGAAACATTCTCATCAGAAGTTGAGGTGAAACCAGAAGAATTTGTGTTGGAACTAAAGCTAATGTTCTGGTTTTGACTTACCTCTGAAGCATTGGGGTTGGATAGAATTGAAAATGATAAGGGCACCGGAAATTCATCGTAAGTTGGTACAAGATAACTTGAAGGAAGACTAGGGATTGTAGCTTCGAAGTTTAACACATGAATTGGTTGCCTTATTGAAGACCTGCGATTTTGATCAGGATGAGCACACCATAAGCCAACAATCATGAGGCATTCGACTTGATCATGGTCAAAATCTCCTTGTAGCCTTGGATCAACTGCTTCCAGGATTATACCGCTTCCTTAGAGATCCCATACTGATTTCACTATGTTCATTTCACCTTCTGGAGCCTTGGGGTTGATGGGTTTTCTTCCCGAAAGTATCTCTACAGCAACAACTCTAAAAGCATAGACATCAAATTCTTTGCTAGCCCTTCCAGTGGTGACACATTCAGGTGCCATGTAGCCCATAGTTCCTGCCAAAGCTGTTGTTTGTGCTCCTTTTGTGTGGTCTAGAAGCCGAGCTAATCCAAAATCTCCAAGTTTTGCATTGAAGTTAGAATCTAGCATGATGTTGCTTGATTTTATGTCTCTATGAACAACACATTGTTCCCATTCTTCATGCAGGTACAATAATGCAGAGGCCAAGCCTTGAGCTAGTTTAAATCAAATTGGCCACGTCAACAAGCTTTGGTCCTTGAAGAGATGAGAATCTAAACTTCCATGTGGCATGTACTCATAAACTAGCAATAATTCTTTTCTTTCATGACACCAACCGATTAGGTGAACCAGGTTTCGATGTCTTGGTTGGCTGATAATTCTTACTTCTGAAGCAAACTCCTTCTTCCCTTGTTTAGAATCCTTTGATATTTTCTTTATGGTCACGTCAGAGTTTGAATCTTTGAGAAAACCTCTGTAGACACCCCCAAATCCCCCGTGTCCAAGCTTTTGCTCATCTTTGAAATAATTTGTAGCACTCGCTAGTTCAACATATCAGTACTTTTTAGGCCCAGTTCCTCTTTCAAAATCATCACTCATGTTCTCACTAGACTCATCATCTTCCATATTCTTTTTAGTCTTCCACAGTACAAACAACAGCACTCCACAAACTAAAACCAACGTCCCTCCAACCCCTAATCCTGTTGCAAGTGCTGTGGCATTTCTTCTTGGGTTCGGACTTAGTCTTGGGCTTGGGTTTGGACTGGGAGCAACATTCAAGAGCTCATCGGAGTAGAAACTCCATTTGTCGACCCTGTGTGTTGCAAAATTATCTCCCGTGGCAACTGAGAAACCAAAAGTAACCCGTTCAGGCATGTACCCTGTTAGGTCAACTATTTAATGAAGATGTTGCCAAGCAGTGTTGGTAGAAGGACCAGAGGTATTTGTGAATTAAAATAGAGGAGAGTGATTGAGAGAGCTCTCAATACTGTACTATGATATCAAGAGCCCATTGAATCTTGGTGCATAGTGAAGAACCTAGAGGTGCTTTGAGAACTGGACATAGGTCAAGTAGTTGAGACTGAACCAGTATAAAATCCCACGTATTCTTCTTCTACTCTCCTTTGGTGAAATCTTTCTAAACTTATTTATCTTTCTTGATTTTGTTATTTAAGTTTTTAAAATGAAAATTTTATTCATCCAATTCACCTCCCTCTTGGATGAATCTGCTACACTGACAAAAAAGACATGAATTGACAAGGGTAAAAAGGTTTGGTTTTCAAAACTATCTACTATCGCAAATAAAGTAAAATGCAAACGAAGCAAATATGTTTGGTATTTTGTTTATACAATGGAAGTGTTAATGAAAATTGGTGTAAAATGAAGATATGGATACTGATGAAAATGGATTAGTGGCTATCCTTGCTTAGTAATGATATGGGATTTAATTCGTCACCAAGTCTAATTGGAAAAACCTCAAACAATGTTTAAGTATGCTTAACAAGTGATTAACCTAAATGCTAGATAATAATCGCTCATTGAGATACCTTTGAAAATTACTTGATGTGCAAATTAGATTGAGTAAATAAAACTTGCTTTCCTAATGCAGCATGCTCACAGAGACACTCTGAAAAAGACATTGCAATCATAATATCCAACAACATGCCAAACATAGTCGCAACAATGAACTGAAAATGGGATCATACTCCCATATAATCAACGCTCAAAATATACAACTCAATTCAAATCACAATGTTCATTTTAACAGAAGATTACAACGTGCATTCAGTCTCAATATACAAATTAACATTCCTAACATAGGAAATCATAAAGCGCAAAATAGGAAATGAATTAAACTGAACTAAACTACCCTATTTTGGTTCTGAAACTCAAGTCAAGGCTCAACCTGGAAGGGTAACGAACTCAACCTCTCATGGCGTCAACCATTGCTTCAACGATCATATTGAATATTTTGATCATATTACACTACGGACTACCATGGAAGTTGAGGCGAAGGGACTGATTGGAGTGGTTAGTGTTCGGCTCCAATGAAATGAAGGATGAGACGGTGACAAAGGGAGGAGGTGGGGGAAGATGGGTTTTTGGGTCGTGAAGATGGAGATGGATTCGACGATTGTGCTTGTGCCCTGATCGCCAAAATGGTGTGCATTGATTTGGGCATCTTTTGTAATTCGTGAAATCTATAGCAACCTTTTGGCTCCTCAACTGTCTTTCATTTCTTTTTTTTTAGCTTTTCATTTTAATTTACCAACAATAAAATTCAAGATAATGTAATATCATGTATTCTAAATATCAATTAATTAGAGTAAATTATAAAAATAAGACATTTTTTCCCTTTAAGATTTACTTTAATGGAATCAATTTCTAATTCAAATTAATTACAATATAATTAAGCTCAATTTAATTGATAAAATCTCCCAAATTATTTTTTTAATTACTCCGATAAAAACATCTTTTTTCTTTTTCTTTTTTTTTTGCTGAGTCTAACATCATTTTGTAATAGCACACTAACATAAGAATACATCAATATATCCCTGGTCATTCTGTCGTAGCCCTAGTATTATTCCAAAAATTAATAGGAAAACAAGCCTCTTCTATGAGTAACGGAAGAGAAAAAGATGATTAAAATATCTAATTCTCCCTCTGTGAGCTATTGGAAATGGAAATACAGTGAACTAAACAAAGAAAGGCAATAACTTTCTTTACGATCAAGGCGCCTGCCAACGTGATTTAGGATGAGGGAAGGAAAGAGAGAGAAAATAGAGGAGGGAGGAACTAAAAGGAAGAAAGGGAAGAAAATCAAAAAAGAGAAAACATATTCAAATATCAATATTATTCAATTCATAATAAAAAAAAAACTTACAACATAAGCACTAAACAACCTAAATCTAAGTTAAGCTTCAAAGAAAAGAAATTATAAAGATAAGAAACACTGCTAAATAGGAAGTAATCTTATAAATATAAACCTAATCTAAATTATAACTAAAAATGTTAATAAAAATAATAATAAAATTAATAATAAATCTTTCAACATAAAGGGTAGATTTCATAAAATTATTAAAAAAATGTTTAGATGAGTTGGGACGTGAGGCTTATAAGGATATGCTTCTAGACTCCAAAAATACTTATGAGTGTATGTACATACGAGGTTCTTATATTATATTATCAGAGGGATTCAAACGCAGACGTTGTGAATTATGAACCAACATTGGACTAATTGGACCTTTATTCGTTGTTAGTATATATTATATTCAATTGCCAAGTCAGAAGTGGCTGACAACCCTAGATACCAAACCCTCTCCCACCTCACTGTGGTCTCTAGACTGGGGGCCCCTTAACTCTGCAATATTCTGGCCCATATTAGCTTTTTTGTTTCTTGATATTGGGCTTCTTTCTTAGACATCTTCGGCCTATTGATAAAATGGGCTCATCGCATCCAATACTATATAAAAACAAAAAGAGGCATTTGTAGTCTACGTATGGTATCACTTCTAAGAAAAATAGCCGCAAAAATATACTGAACTGAAAAAAATAGCTGCAAATCTTATTAAAAAAGGGGGCGTAGGCGTAGTACAACTGTTCATTATTTTGTGTGTTTCATATTTTAAAACCACCTAGGGTAGTGCCTAAAGCTCTAAGCGCTACCACTAGTTGACTTTTTAAATTGTGGTGTGAAAAAAAAAATGAAAGGGGAGGAGAGGAAAGAGGAGAGGAGAACAATAAAGAAAAGATGGGAGCAAGACAGGCAAAATGGAGATATAGAGAACTCAGTATACTCGTTATTCAAATAATCCAAAGATCTAACACTTTAGGGCCATTTATATAACCCTACATACAATTATTTGCAAATAATTAGATTTAAAATAATCTTTAAAAAGATCATGATGGAAAAGATCTGATGTAAAAGTAGACCTATTACATCAGTCGCCTCATTAACGGACGTAAAAAATCTGGCTTTCAATGTTGCTTTTGTATTCTGTATGCTGAAATAGAAAAGATTAGGGACCTTATTTATGCTGAATGGGATATTGAGATCAGAAGAGTTCCACGGCATGCACGACGTTGTGCGGACTACTTAGCAAAGCAAGCGCATGACAATGTGGAAGACATACGAATGATGAGGGAGGCCCCCCCAGGATGCCGAGCTCAGCTGGAGCTAGATAGAATGACGGGCGTCGATATAGGCGATCTCCTTTTCCAATTCCTTTTCAAGTTTTTCTTGCCTTTTGATTCCAAAAAAAAAATAAAAAAATGTTGCTTTTGTATTATATATGAACAAAGCAACATCTTGTGAGAAGCACAGGCACAAGTCTCAGCACCAATATCCTCAGAAATGCAAGGAGGCTCCCTTGCTTATTATTATCTTGGTACCAAACTAACCGATTCTTCAGAAACTCACTCACAAATGAGTCCCACATTTCCAGTGACACAAGTTGCATCACGACCAAATGTCATATGTTCCCTTTGATAGCCAAGCTCCACTTGTGAGCAAACACATCATCTTGAGGCCTCTCGAGCACGACAGCGTTGCTGAACTTGTTTAGCAACGGTCCAATGCCATGGTCTCTCAAGGAATTTTGAAGGTAGATCACTTTCTTGATGCATTCCTGAACTTTTTGTTGAAGGCCATTGAAATCTTTCTTCTTGAGAGCATACCAAATTAAGATGGCGCCATGGCCTCCTCGACTTCCTGAGATCGTGTTGTCTTCTGAAGCGATGTATCCCCACTTGTTCCCTTGAGAGAAAATCAACGTGTTTTAAACAAGTTATAAGAATGCCGCAAGGCATTGGACAGCCCAGAAACTCGAGGCCCAAAATAGTAACGCTTCCAGTGGGTTTCTTCAAAGAAATATTTGGTGCCTGTACGTTCAATATGTGATGTACTACCATTCCTGATCCTGAATGCTAGTTGACTAATTTGAGTATATTAAGAAATCTCATTAAATTAGTTATTTGTAATAAATAGGTATTATCTTTTTTAAAATATCTTTACTAATCAATTGTATTAATTAGAAATATCATCACTATAAGGACTATCTTAAAAAAAATGGATAAATATGAGACACAAAGTGAATTAAGATATTATATTTAGGACCAAAATAAAAGTCAAATAAACTCTCATATTAAGAACAGAGGTAATATATACTAAGTTACTTATCATAAGAGCTATGAGAAGCGTGTTAATTACTTTAAATTTTGTGTTATAATGTTAGTTGGAAATTTGTATTTCATTTCGTGTGTACTTATACTCACTCTAACATCAAAAGGTACCATCATTCCAAACAGTGCGGCATCACAATGAATGTGGAATCGATATTGTGTGAAACCACAATCCTCAATTGACTGTAGTACAAGACTAAGGTCATCAATGGCTCCCTTTACGGTAGTCCCCACAACAAGACAACACCCATTATATATAGAGAGAAAGAATGAGAGAGAGAGAGTAGGAAAAGGACCTATGTTTAGGTTGATTATGGCTGGTTTGCCCTTATTTGCAAGGAGTGACTTCTTTAGTTCGTTAATCAATCCCACCTGAGATTAGAGTTCCAAGTACTGCACATTTGGCTCCAAGTCTTGCTGCTTTCAACACCGAAAATGCGAGTCCCTTGATGTGTAAATAATTCCATCAGAATGTCGTTCCCTCCTGTTTTGCAAAAATATTTTTATCATTTGAATTTATAGAACTGGGGCTAAATATATTTATAACAACCTGAGGATTATAATTTGGTAGAATTGATATGAAGTCCCGAGAAAAGAACATAATTACTAAAAACTCCCAATCATAACATAGCAGCATATAATGACAAGTTTCAATATACTAAATGACAACAGCTCACTTGTCACTAGGACTTTTTGATAATTAATTTTTTTGGGATCTCATAGTAATTTTCCCCTCACTATATTACTCGAAAATCCAGTACATTACCCTAATAAGATCCTGTGGAAATTTTCTTCAGTTCCACCACTCGCAAGCATTATTCTGGAAATTAGTAGGAAAAGTTAGCACAAGAGCCTCTTCTATGAGTAACGGAAGAAGAAGAAAAAAAGGAACGGCAGGACGAGAGAGAAAATAGAGGGGGGGAAAGAGGAAGCAACAAGCAACTAGACAAATTCAGGAGGGGAGAAAGGGAAGAAACTCAAAAAAGAAAAAAACATACTCATAATATCAATAAGAAACAATACTAAATGGGAAATAATCTTATAAATGTAAACCTAATCTAAATTATCACTAAAATCCTAAAAAAGATACTCCAACTTTGCTTTTGTTTCTACAATGTGGGCCCCTAACTCTTCAATATGCTGGCCCATATCGCCTTTATTATTTCTTCATACTGGGCCTCTTCTTTAGAGATACTTGCCCCATTGATAAATTGGGCTCATAACGTCCAGCACTACATAAAAATGCTTTAGATACCAACAATAGTTATCAATGGGAGTTGGATCTAATGAAAAAAGTTAACTCCTTACAAAGTGGCCAATTGGATCATTACTGAGAAATATTCTAACATTTAGTACTCAATAGTGTATCGAATATGATTGTCTCTATTAGAAGAATCTACCCCCACACTAACAGGAGTTGATACAATTAATAAATAGTCAACTCATAATTTACAACATCATAAGTCCAAATACTACTGCTAATGTGTCTTTCTTCTCTCTTTTAATGACATGCCTCTTCATCTTCTTCTCCCTCTATCTTTCACGGCCTCTTTTAATCAAATTGTGCTTGAGTTGTGCTTCTGCCCTCTGACTATATAATCCAAATCCCACTTATGATTATCCTCCTCTTATCCCATATGATATAATGTAGATATATTACTTTTTTTTTATTTAATTTGCTTCCTCCTCCTTCAGTGGCCACGGCACCTTCTTCTCTTTATATACTTCATAATTTCTCCTGCAAAATAAAAAGGATTTGAATAGATTTTATAAAAAGATTCCTTTTTAATCTTATAATTAACTAAAAAGAGGAAAATATATCAAGGTTAATTAAATAGGCATAAGATATTCATAAATTTAACAAAATATATTCTAAAATGTAATATATTTAATTATAAAATATTTGCTTATCACTTAACATAATCAAGAACACTAATTGTGGTTTTCAACTTGTTTGGCAATAGTCTCTTAGGAAACGATATCTTTTTACTACTTGCCACCTGCAAAAACGACGAAAGAAAGGAGAGATAACAAAACACAAAATAAACAAGAAGAAAAAATGGGAGGAAAACAAACGAAAATGAAGAGAGAGCAAGGGGAAGGGAATTAAGAGAGAGATAGAGCAATAAAATATGCTCTTTATTCAAATAATTCAAAGATCTAACAAATTAGAGGACCTTAGGGGTTATACAAATAACATTACACACAATCATTTGAAATTAAAAAAAATAGGACTAGCTTTCAATGTTGATTTTGTATTACCAAGAAATCGTCGTCTTATGAAAAGCACAAGCACAATTCTCAGCACCAATATCCTCAGAAACGCAAGGAGGCTTCATTTGCTTATTATTACCTTGGTACCAAGCACAACGATTCTTCACAAACTCACTCACAAACGAATCCAACATTTCCTGCGACACATGCTGCATCACTACCACATGTGATATATTCCCTTTGCTAGCCAAGCTCCACTTGCGAGCAAACGCATCATCTTGAGGCCTCTCAAACACCACAGTGTTGCTGAACTTGTTTAGCAATGCTCCAATGCCGTGGTACCTCAAGGAGTCTCGAAGGTAAATCGCTTTCTTGATGCATTCTTGAACTTCTTGTTGAAGGCCCTTGAACCCTTTCTTGTTGAGAGCATACCAAATGAAGATGGCAGCATGGCCTCCTCGACTTCCAGATATGGTGTTGTCTTTTGAGGCAATGTATTCTACTTTTTCGCTTGAGAGAAAATCAATGTGTCTTAAACGAGTTATAAAAATGCCACAAGGCATTGGACAGCCCAGGAACTTGTGCCCAGAAGTAGTTATGCTTCCAATGGGTTTCTTGAAAGAAATATCTGCTGCCTGTACATTCAAAATGTGATGTTTTAAAACTTTACTTGGAGCATTAAATCTTTCAAAAATCATTTAAAAAATGAACAATTTTTTTGCTCATAAGCCATCAAAATGTTATTTATTTTTATGCAGAATCTAATGACAAAAAGAAACTCAAAAAATTTGAGAAGGGCCTCTAAATTAAGAGGCAGCTAACTGTAACAAAAAAATACCCCCAGTCCGTGTGTGCGGGTTCGTGGTTGTATATGTTGAACACAGTCATGTTAATCTCCAGTACAACCTAAAGCTGCAATCAAAATAATATTGTTCTATCTCATGCACTTTAAATTGTGTTATCATGTTAGTTGGATATATATTTGTATTTCATTTCACATATTACATATATATACTCACTCGACCATCGAAAGGTACCATCATTCCGAATAGTGCGGCATCACAATGAATGTAGAACCGATCTTGAGTGAAACCACAGTCCTCAAGTGATTGGAGTACAAGATCCAGGTCATCAATGGCGCCCTTCAAGGTAGTCCCTGCCGCAAGATAATACCCATTATATATTGTTTTTCATGCGCGCGTGCGCACATATAGAGAGAGTAGGACAAAAGACCTATGTTTAGGTTGATTATGGCTGGCTTGTCCTTGTTTGCAAGAAGTGACTTCTTTAGTTGGTTATAGTCAATCTCACCTGAGATTAGAGTTCCAACTACCACACACTTGACTCTAAGAAGTCTTGCTACTTTCATCACTGAATAATGCGAGTCACATGATGTGTAAATAATTCCTTCGGTATGTAGTTCTCTCCTGTTTTATTGGTAAATAAACAAATCGATCTTTACATATAGAAAGGGGGAAAAAACTCACTACACTTGGGTGTCTTATTTATCTCAATACTTTATCACTTGACTTTATAGAATTGGGGCAAAATAAATTTTTAACAAGCTTAAGATTAGAGTTGGAAAAAAAAAGATAATAAAATACCCTAAAAAATGATAGAGGACAAATTAGGTGGATGAATTACAAAAACCCAAATCAGACCCTCTATACTATTTTAGAATTTTAAAACATTGTGAAATGACAATATTGTCTTTACTCTCAGCGACTACTTTTGTATAGTTATATATTGACTACTCTAATTTTACTATTAACTACTTTTGTTTTCAAAGTTCTAATGATTATTTTTGTATAGCTATTAACTATACAAGAGTAGTAAATAACTAAACAAAAATATTTACTAGATATCCAATAACACTTGATGCATGTTTTGAATTTTTGAAACAAAAGTAGTCCATAGTAAAGCAAGAGTAGTCAATAACTTAGCAAAAGTACTTACCAGATTTTTAAAAATGAAAGTATTCAACTGAAATACTAGAATAGTCAATAGTTAAATAAGAGTAATCATTGGAGTTTTAAAAACAAATTTAGTCAATAGCTTCAAAATAGTATTCAAGACATAAAAAAGAGTAGTCATCGAAACTCCGACAATCAGTCACCAAAGTTTTGGTCACATGGTGCCAGAGCTCTGGCAGCTAGAACCCCGCTAAGGGTGCTGAGGTCGCAATATTTCCAAAAGAGAAAAAGAAAGGTGAACAGCATATGCTTCAGTTCGCGAGATTTAAAAATTTCAAAATAGTACAGGAGGTTTGATTTATAGTTTTAAAATCTACCCACAATGATTTGTTATTTAGTAATTTTCAGGATATTTTATTCTTTTTTCGCCTTAGAATCGTCGCTTTACTTCTCAAAAATCTAGTACGTTACCCAACTAAGATCCCGTGAAAATTTCCTTCAGTTCCACCAGTCGTCATATATCCCCAGTACTCATTCTTCTCTATTTTCCACAGTTCGGCAAACCAATGAAGTACGCACAGCTCAAATGGGTTTGAGTTAAGTGAATAACCGCTGCCTATAAATGGATCACCAGCGTTGTTCAAGTGGAAACGTAGTAACTTCCCCAGTGCATCGTAGTTGAAGTCTAGATTGGTTGGATAACCTGCGTACAGACAATTAAAACTACAATTAGAAACTCAAACTAGTAATGGTTGATATTTCTTCTTCTTTGAATAATTTTGACTTAGACAGATGTTCATTAGAGAGATTTGATAGGGTTTTAATCGGGCGTGAGACCGGCCACGAAACATATATGGACAAAGCTTAATTATTGTTTTATGGGATGTTGACGCGAATTTTAAATCACTTGATCATATAAAGATTAAACCAAATTAAGAATATTTAAATTAAAGCGAAATAACAAATTACCTAAGAAATGATCTCTTGTGTGAGACATACGGTCGACATAGTGATCAATGACTTTATCCATGTCGGCGTTATCCGCTCCGTTGAACTGAGAGATGGTAGGACTGATCATCGAATGTCCATTCTCTTGTGCAGCTTCCTCCATTTTCTTTTCTTCTTCTTGGATTGGCTTGTCGGAGATAAATTTCAATGGCAAAATCTGCATTCTTTATAAAGGCGTACGTAGTGTGATGTCAACAACAATGGGTCTACCAAACTAACAAAAGACTAGTAGGATATGTGTCTTAGGCTTTTAGCCACCCAAAAAAAGAAAAAAAAAACTAAAAAGGGGGCCGAAAGTAGTACTCTCTATAGACCTTATTATGAAAATCAACTAACTAATTCACAGGTACAAATAAACACAAATAAAAGTATTAAATTTGTTATAAAATTCAAGTGATTTTTAATATTCTCCTCATTAATTACGCTGAATTTCAACATTATATTAATTTATATTTCCTCACCACTCAGTATTAAATATGGGCATCTACAAACAAATGTTTAATACTCAAGTTATCAATGGGTATTATAAAAAAGAAAAAAAATTTTAAGAAAAGAACTAGAGGGAAGGAGTAAGGCTTTAAGGACTGCTGGGTTCGGTTTTGAAATAATACTAAAAAAATTTATCTTTTGTGTTTTATAACATGAAATAGTTAATAACAAACCATTTGAAAAGATACAGTGTTTTGTCATATTAGGCATGCAGTTTTTCAATAATCCAAAATTAAAATCTTCCTAGGCTTGTTTGAATTGGCGATAGAGTGGCTTATTTTCAATTGAGCTTTTGAAAACTTAAGATTAGGTAAAAGTTAGATTGAGTAATGTAATTGATGTTTAGATGGACCTTTGTAAGTAAGTAAGTTTATAAAAGTAGAATTGTTTGGATTATTATTGAAAAATCAAGTTTAGTTGTAAAATGAACTTAAAAAAGCTTGAATTTTAGCATGTACATAATATGAGAACTATAATAGGAATATGAAAAATAATAATAAATTTACATAGTACTTCATCTAGTTCAAAATATAAGCATCAAATAACTAAATTGGGTGATTCAAAAAGTTAGTTAAAATTAGTTAAAGATGTAAAAAGTATAACTTATTTTTCTAAAACACCATCTTTTTCAATTGGGACTAAGTAGGAGAGAGAGTAAGTAAAAAAAGGGATGAGAGAGAATAAATGAAAAAAGACAATTAGGGGTAAAATGAAAAAAGTGCATTAAATGATAAGATAAATCCAATTTGTAGCTTATAAAAAAAAGCAAGCCTCTTCAAAAATTTGATACTTATATTTTGAACCAGAAAGAGTATAAATTTGGATATAAGCAAGATGGTACGATGCGATTTATGATACATTTCTTAAAAAAGAGAGCCAACTCTTTTTTTTTCTTCTACTTCTTCTCTTTTCATGTTTCAAAAGCCATAATCATCAAATTTCTGCTTAAAGCTTATCTTGGCTTTTCACCCAAACGCTTAAGCCCCACCGCCAATACGTTTTGGTGACATAACGTGTCACAAACGAGCTCTTAAAGTTTTCGTTGGCTCCAACGAGCCTTTTAGAGTTTGGAAAACTCAAAATCACTTAAAAATGTACTTTTACGTAAATTTAGACAAAATTCCTCTTATATACTTACTTTGTATAACATAAAACTATTTTCAAAAAACTAATCTAAACACCCATCTTTATGATCCTTTTAGTTTACTGATAACTCTCATTTATAGATGTCATATATTTACATGCATTTCATTTTTTCACGTTTAGATCTTGAGGTCTACTGATAAATTTGCGCTTTAAATAGTTAGCCTTGGGCATGGTAAGCGCGCGCGCACGCACACACACGCACACACACACACATATATATATAGATGTTCCATCCATTTAGAAACTTGAGCACTAAAACTGAGGAAGCAAAAAAAAAACAGTTACGAACGCAAGTGTTCTTGTAAATTATGCAAGCGCTTTTTCTTTTCTTTTTTTTCAGAACGATGTGTTTCAATTTTGCCCAAAACCTGATCTTTTGAACGATTAAAATGTGAGTTTAGTCTGAAAGTTGCTCACTTCTGATTAGGGGGGTAAAACCAAACCGTAGTAAAAAACCAAAGAATTTAATTTCAGTTTTTCTGTTCGGTTATTTCAGTTTTTGATTACATATTCGGTTTTTATTTTTTAACAATTTAGTTTTGGTCTTCAGTTCGGTTAGTAGAAAAAAAATTCAGGTATAACCAAAAAACTGAAATAAATATATTATATATTTATATTTAATAAATATTATTATAATAAATATATATGTGGGTATACGTGAACTCTTTAAATATATTTATATTCAATAAATATGGTTATAATAAATATTATTATAATAAATCACATTGAATGATGAGATATTTATTAATTAATGGTTATAATTGTGTTGTATTATTATTTTTAATTTAAAATCACTTTTTATATTTATATATTTCGATTAATCAGTTAACCGAATCGAAATATTTTGGTTAATTCAGGTTCAGTTAGTTTGGTTAATTGGTTTCAGTTAGGTGCTAAAAATTCAGTCTATTTGGTTATTCGTTTAATAAGATTATGACCAAAAACCAAACCGAAAATCTAAATACTCACCCTTACTTCTGATCAATGTTTTTCCTTATTTTTTTGTGGGTTCAAAGTCACCAAGAAGTGTTAATAATGGCACAATGTTGCCTCTTACTATTAGAACTGTTAATGGTTAATATTAATATTTTAATGGTCATCGTTAGTTTTTTTTTTTTTTAATGGGAGTGGGACGATATTGCTACTTTTTGAAACTTTTAGGACGCAGCATTATTCAACCTAACAAAACTTTTGGAACAATATTGGTCTTAGGTGAAAACTTTCAAAGTAAATTTACACTATAACCTTGTTTAAAATCAGCGAACACAATCTGTAAAGTAAGCAAGTTTTTTTCTTTTGGGTAAAAGGACAATACTTACAACAAGTTTATATTTTATATTCATTATGTCAAGTTCATTAATCACGTATGTCCATTTATCTTATTTTCAAAATAGTATTATTAATTATAAATCCGCTTGAAAAAAATTATAACACACGATCACTTGTGATGAAAGAACTTAACATAATAAATTTAAGTAAATGATCTATGTATTTTTCTTTGTAAAATATGTAATAATACTTGTAAGGACATTTTGATCATTTTACAATTCAAATTAATGCTGGTAGCATTTATAGCGAATTCAAGGTTTTTTAAATGATGATAAATATGTTTGCTTGCCGAGAGACTCTTGCACTTAGCTCTTTTTGTTTTTTGGGAAAAAAAACAAGAAAATACTTTTACATATACAAAATTTTATGTTAATGTTAGTGAAAATCAAAAGTCTATATCAAAACAGAGGTATTAATTTAGTATTTCTAAATGTTGAGAAAAGATAAGTTTGCCCTTGATAAATTGATAAAAAGAAAGACAATGCATAAAGCAGGTTAGTGTAGTCCATTTATATAATGGTATTGTCACTCGATATGAAAGAGTTGTCAACACATTGGACAAGGAGGCAACTTGTGATTTGCCTAAGTTTTCCAATTGATTTGCCTTATAATAAATTTTGCTATCAATATATATAACATTGTTGTCAATCTATTTGAAAGAGTTGTCAATAGTCTTAATTAGTTGGGAGCACATGATTAGTTTAAGTTTGTCAATTGGTTTGCCTTATAATGAATTTTCCTAATTACTTGTTGTCAATGGATATAAAAGTATTACTAATCTCTTTGGAAGAGTTATCAATAACAAAATTGTAATGAATTTTCCTAATTACATATTGTCAATACTTATAAAAGTGTCGTTAATCTATTTGGCAGAGCCGTCAACACACCTAACAAAGTTGTTAATCTATTTATGTGATGGCAATTAGTGTATCCTATTATGAATTTTCCACCTTATTTGCAGTGAATACATAGAAAGGAGATAACAATTTTATATATATTCAGCGAAATTCATTATAAGGCAAACCAATTGGGAAACTTAGACAAATCAAATGTTGCTTCCTTGTTAGGTGTGTTAACAACTATTTCATATGAATTGACAATATCTTTATATAAATGTACTACATTAACTTGCATCATGCATTGTCTTTCATTTTGTCAATTTATCAAGGCTAAGCTTGTCTTTAGCCAATATTTGGAAATGCCAAATCAGTACCCCCCTGTTTTCATATGGACTTTTACTTTTCACTAGCACTTATCTCAAATTTTGTATATTTAAAGGTATTTTTCTGTCTTTTCCCTTTTGGTCTCTTGTTTGCATTTTTTTTAATTTGTTTTGAACTGTTTCTTATTTCCTCAGTTGTTGAAAAAAATGATAAATATGTTTGTCCTCAATACTTAAATTAGATTTAAGTTAATAGAATGAAGCCTAATCATATATTACTCCTGATGAATAATATAAGAACTAAATAATTAATTTATTGATATTAAAAAATTATTTAAGTTATGTATTTGTAGCAAATGTATCTTGATTTTCATAAAATACTCTATTTTATCATATGCATTGGATGAGCTGCTCCTTGATTTGGAGCTCCCTTAATATGTGCAATTAAGATGAGAAACAAAGTTAAGTAAAATATTATATTTAGGATCAAAATAAATTTCTTTTTTAACTTTCTGACTATTTACAACCTGAACTAGCATTTTTAATAAGGTGAAAACACACACAGATATATATATATATATATATATATATATATATATATATATATTCTCAATGCGTACATGTGTCTTCTCATTATCTGCCCAACCAATAAAATAAATAACAAGTTTGATCTTGATCTGCTTACATTTTAGGCATACTTTATATAAATAGTCTTAGTAATCTCTGTGTGTGTGTGTGTGTGTGTGTGTGTGTGATTTATGACAAAGAAAGAGGAAAACATATGTCAAATGAAAAGTCAATACATTTTTGAAAAAAATGTTGACGATAATATAATATAACGACAAAATTTCCATTAAAATATTTAAATGATAAGGATTTCGTTCCAAAATTTTAGATTTTATGTTAAAAATTAGAGAAAATTTTGCATGCCATTTAATTTAATGTATAACGTCGTATATATTGTTTGCCGATAAGAATAATTATTAACGTCTAAATATTTTTTTGATAACATTATTATATATTTTATTTTCGGAAAATTATAGTAGGACCTATCCAATATAAGAGTTATATTATCCCTAGTAAAAAAAATATTCCTCCGGTTCTAAATATAAGACCATTTTTCTAGTGTAAATTACACTAGAAAAGGGATTTTATATTTAGGACCAAGGGAATATAATATATCATATTTATATTATATCTACGGACAAAAAGAAAATTTTCTGGCCATTATAGCCTTGATAAAACAAAACAACCTGAGGTTATATTTTCCCTTCATCTTTGCTCTCATCTCTCATCAATTTTCTTTTGCTAAAATATATAGATGAGGAAAAAGACCGGACGAAAATTTGTCCGAAAATGGAGTATAACAGACAAAAATATTAAGGTTATAATGGCTGACTGACTTTCTCTGAGTCTCGAATATAATTATCATTTTCAGGGACCACCGCAATAAAATATTAGCACATGGGTCGTAATTCTTCCTTTGTATACTGTGGGGTAAGCTAGCGAGCAGAATGCGTGGGATTTTAAGATAAAGTTACCTATATTCGTTATGTCAAATTCTTTAATCATATATGATTATGTGTTTTATATTTTTTCATGTGGATTTATAATTAAATAATGTTATTAACATTTTAAAAATAGAACATATAACTATATGATTAAAGAACTTGAAAAACATGAAAAATTAACGTAGCCCGTAGGTACTGTGGCTCTTAGAATTCTGCTCAAAGGATTCCAATATAAATTTCTAGTCCACATTATGATCATAAAACCACAAGGACCACATACATTGATTAGATGCCTAACAATTTGCACGAGAAATCAACACAGTGTTAAATGTTTCTCGTCGTATGCATGTGAGGACGTTAGGTAAAATATATATATATATATATATATATATTTTTCAGAAAAGTTAGGTAAGAATATGGGAAAATCCCTCCAAAAAACACTTAAATAACCCAAATTCTTATTTGGGTTATTGAATTTATTAAATCTCTAATTAGGTCACATGACCTAAAGAGAGATTTTAAAATTTTATGAAATGATTCTAATATCTTTTTTATTACAAACTTAGAGAAATGATAATTTTCTATCATTTCAAGTTGTTAATTTAAAATTAAAGTATATTAATTACGTAATTCAGCTTGTTAATTTTTAAAGTTGTATCATGACCATTTTTTATTCAAAAACTTATTACAACTATGTTTTAAAGATAAAAACTTGTTGATTTAGAATTAAAATATGTTAACTGTTAAAAGCAACATGTTACTTGTTAAGGTTGTATTGTGATCAAATTTTATTTAAAGGTTTACTATAAGTGTTATGGGGACCTAAAGCTATCAATTTAGAATTGATATATGTAATATAAATGCATACAATATTGGTATATAAATATTAACGTGCGTGGATATATATTTATATGCACATCAATATATATATATTAAAATATAAAATATAAAATATAATGTTAATTTATATATGACTATCATATTTATAATTTTTTTAAAAAAGTAAAACATGTAATATAATTAATATAATATTATTAAGTTAATATATTTGTATATTTTTTGATACACTTAATATATTTATATCTATTATACTTGTGGTATTTATTAAATATATTTACATATACTATACTTGTGGTATTTATGTATATATTAATAAATATTTTAACATATAATTCATATCTTAAAAATAAAAAATAATATACAAATGTAAATTTAATCATATGTATTACTGATTTCCTTATTTTAAATTTTATTTTTATTTTAATTAGTTATATAAATTTTGAAAAGGTTATTGATATATTTTTACATTATAATCTGATTTTTTTTATTTTTTTATTTTAAATTTATAAAAAATATAAATTATATTTATTATTTATATTTATATTTCAAGATACTATTAAAAAAGGATTTGGATCCTCTACTCATATTTTCTCTCTTTTTCTTTCTCCTCTTCCTATCCCCAACATTGAATTAAAAAATGTACGGTTGGGATTTAATATTATATAAAATTGTGGTTATAATATGACATAAAAATAAATAAATAAATTTAACATATTAAAATTTCTAAAAATTTCACCACTATAATACTTTAAACTAGAAAAAATAATTGTGTTATAAAATATTGAATCTCACCCATTCTTTTTTTTTTTTTTTCCATTCAATGATATAGGGATGGGACGAAGGGAAAGAAAATGAGAGATGAAATATCCTTACTTTAACCCCTCAGAGTATGCATTTGGAAGCGTTATGGTTCAAGCGATTCATAAAATAAGCCCGTTGACTGAACTTTGTGATTGGTTCTCGGGTTACTGTTTACTAGTTAAATTCCAGATTTTTCAGTCTAACTTTGAGCAATCATAACTCTTAGCACGTACATCTGTTTTAAGTGATCTACCACTTGTTTTAAAACTTAGGATATGTAATTTAACCATGTCAAATTTCCTGCCTTAACTCATTCATTTGGTAGGTCAAACTAGAGTTAGAAACTGACTGCTCTAAGACCTACGTTTTATCCATTAAACAATTCTTATTTTAATTCTCCCTTCATTCGAACATGCAACAACTAGCCTTATGAATTCCCATACATTATCATAGCTAATTACACAAGCCAACATCATTATTTATCATCACATACTATCAATGACACATTTACAATATACATCGGTATATACGGTATACAACGAAATACAACAAATTTTCCCAAATCTTTTCTTCTTTCCTTGCTTCCACTTCATGTATCCTTCGCTTGATCATATCACCTATTATGGTTGATTAAGGGATGGTGAGATTCGGGAGAATCTCAGTAGCAAACAATAACCACCCAAACATACATGGCAAGCTCGGCATTCGTAACATGCTTGCAACTTAACATTTCTATAACATAGTGACATGTTTGGAAATCATCATGCATTAACCATAAAACACATAGGCCTATGACACATTCCAAACATATTCACAATCACAATGCATGAGTTCATAAAACCATATAAACACAGAACATGTCATACATGCAAGCAAATACCAAGCACATAAGAGTAGGGTAAAGTTTGCTAGCTTGTGTCCTCAAGCTTTCTTCTTACTCCCTTTTTGTTTCCAACCATTAAAGTTGCTTGCTCAACCACATCCAAACCTTCTCTTGAATGTCTCAAGGTCCTAATTACAACCACAAGGGTCACATTACACATTAGGACCAAGAATTACATAATATGAAAGACTTAAGTCCTTAAACTTAATCCCTTTTTCCTTAATTTATAATGTAGTGTTCTAGCTTTATAAAAATTGTTCCCCCAGGCCAATCCTATACAATTTTGCTCAAAGAATCCAAATATGAGCTTAGATTCATCAAACTCCAATTCCTTCCCCTGGTTCTGGGCCAAAAACGAAATCTGCCACTTAATTTTTAGTTTTGATTCCAATGCTTCCAACTTCATTCTTTCATCTTATCCCTACACAATTTTTCATTTTAAACATATTGGAAGCATCAAAATCATCAAAATCACATCCTAGGCACAAGAACCAGGTCTGGTCGAAACATTTCCTCAAGTTACACAATCATGAAATTCAACCAATTTCAACATAAAACCATTGATTCGTGTTCCTTTCAAGCCGTTGAACATTAATCTAACATCAATTTCATCTTCCCCTGTCCTTAAAAATTTCGTGCAGCACCTTCCCCAAGGGTTCCAAGCTCCCAAAAATCATTAAAATCCATAACCAAGCTCAACAACAATAAGAGTAGTGAAAACTACATCAGAAACCATGAACATACCTTGTTTTAGAGCTTCATCTTGCCTGAGACCACTTGGCCTTTCTTTCTCCCTCTTCTTTCTCTCTCTAGAAACCATATTGCTAGAGCTTTCCCATGGATACAAGGATCTTGGACAAAATGAAGGGGTGGGGAGGGGTATTTATAGAGAACCAGACTGAATCTGGGCCGTTGATCTTAAAATTGTGTGGCTTGATCTGAACCATCCATTTTCTCTTTTGATCTTGCGGTGACAAGTGTCCTATGACATCATGCTTACCTCATCATGATGACATCATGCTTACATCATCAATCCACATGCTTTTAATCCGACCATACACGTGTCTTGCATCCAGTCGTATACATAATACCTTCTTTTCCCATCTAACCGTACACTTGTCTCTTCCATTTTCTTTCATCATTAAGGCATCAAAATAGGGAGGAAATTAATATAAAATTCGTGCAAAATGCAACCCTTAGGTATTCCTCCACCTATCTTGCCATTATGCACCGTATATGGTACTTTTTCGGGTCTTGACTTACCCAGGACCACTAGGGCATGTTCTGGTATCATTTTCTCATTCCAAATAAATCCACATGGCATTATATAACATTTCCAGAGAGAGTGATGCTCTTCCCTTGTTCGTCCATTAAAATAGTTAAAATAATTAATAATATTTATTTCGGAGTGAACTTGACCGAATTCTTTCTACCGGTCTAAGATTCCGAGAACTATCTCTAGGTACCAATACTATTTATTCATCAAGGGAATTCCTCTAATTTTTCTTAAATCAAAAGTCAACCTCTAGACATTTGACTTTGACTTTCCCCAGATAGTATGTAAATAGGCTTTAAATTCCATTAAAGCCAATCTCTTCGCTTTCTGGGGACAGAATTATTTTTAAAACTTATGATAATTCCTCAAGTATTTTTCCCCATTTTTTTCAGTTATCTGAGGCCTCCCTATACTTTAAATAATTCATTTTTAATAATATCCAAAATCAATCAAAACCCTGGGAATTCCACAAATTCCTTCTAGGGGCATTTTCGTCATTTTTAGCATCATACAAGCCTTTGAACCTTATTCATGTTTTTCTGAAATTTTTCTGAAGTGTTCGGGCCTTAACCTATCATTTCCCATTTTTTGGGATTTTTCTGAGATTTTCGGGCATAATTTTCATTTTTGCCCTTACTAGCCCAAAACTTTGCGAAATTACAGTTTTGTCCCTGGTTGGCTAAACCTCAAAATTCACCTCATTGAGGCTTCCAACATAACTATTGGCCTACATTCATCTCTATTTCTTATTCTTGGGCCTCGAGACTTCTTCTGAATTTCTAACTTTCTCTTTTCTCAGTTCTAGAAAGCTTTCTCTTTGCGATTTAGTCCATAGGAATCCCTCTATTCTTCTAGGGAATCTCTGGAACTCCTGCCATAA
This sequence comes from Neltuma alba, assembly GCF_004799145.2. NCBI lineage: Eukaryota > Viridiplantae > Streptophyta > Magnoliopsida > Fabales > Fabaceae > Neltuma > Neltuma alba. Next base: position 164,830 of record NW_021635344.1, on the reverse strand, counting down.
GGGGTCCGGTAGCCTCCCAATTTAGTATAATTTTAGTACTTCTAGGCCTAAAATCCAGGATGTTACAAGAGAAATTTTGAGGAGAGCATGAAAATCCAAACTAAAAAAATCATATAACATCACATAAATATACTTAATACATTTTTTTAGGCAAAAGGGTGTGATTGCATCACAAATCTTATTTATAAGAATATCTTGATTGAGTAGTGGTAGGACATGGAAATGTCATTCGACTGAAGATATCGTCCCTTCCTCCCTATGTGTAAATTGGAGAGTGAAAAAAAATTGGACTGTGAAGACATATAAAAGTGACACACACACACAAACATATTAAATTTTACATATCAAATTGGTAGAACAATAGACACGCAATGAGGACATACAAATATATGTATGTGTAGATATAAGGCCTTTTAATTAAAGTATAGATTTAAGCATAAAACCTTTGAAAATGAAATGTCATTGCCTTGTTTTATTTTTTTTTAATGATAAATAACATATTTAATTAATATTTTAAGATATTAAACATTAGATTTCAATCCAAGAGAAAATTACACTCGTTGGTGATAAAAAATTATCCTAAGAAGTAATACTTTTAGCGTCAACTCTTAAAAGTCATTATTAAATGCGTGATATTTAGTATGATAATTAAAATTGCTACTAAAATTCAAACTTTTTACAGCAACCGACTCTAAAAAATTATGGTAGAAAGTCTATTTTTAGTGGCTTCTTTTTGGAGTCAATATTAAAAATCATACTTTCAACGATGACTATTAGTCTCCATAAAAAGTAACTTAAAAAAGTCACAATTAAAAGTGTACTTTCTGTAACAAGTATAATTGTTGCTGCAGAAAAACTACACTTTTAGTTCCTAAAAGTCAAATTTCAGTAGCAACATTTTAGTCAGTTTTTTCATAGTGATGCACAAGCCTCATATTGTCATGCCTCACTTTTCTTAGAAGAACAGCAAAGACAATTTTTGAACTGCTCAAAAATTTCTTGTTCCATAATTTGTGAACAATTCAAACTTCGATTTAATTATCAAGGAAACTATTGGTAACCCTCATAATTTTACAAACTTTACAAAAATCATAACTAATTCTTGACAAAATCAAAATGAAATTATTTAGAAATCTCTAATTGAAGCTCTACACGACCTCTATGTAGCAAAAATATAGTTAGCCCAGGTCCAATGTTTGATTCCTTGAAAATCCTTTCTTGAAACTCTAGAATCCACTTTCTTCGTCATGCTAAAATATGAAACCAAGAGAAGATTTAGAGATTAGAAGTGATCTTGAGCTAAGAAACTGGAAAGAGATGGAAGATTTGACGTCAAACTTAACTACATCCTCTTGAATCTTCATCTTCCTCTTCTTCTTTTCCTTCTCTCTCTCCTCACTTCTAACTTTCGTTTTTTTCTTCCATTTTCTGGTTTGGCCAACTCAAATGGGAGGGAATGAGGGAAGCAGCTTTTTATCATATTCACATCTTTCGTTGATAACATCTCCATAAAAATTATTACTTTATTGACTCTTTCATGATTAGTGGACCATAATTCATCTTCCTTTCTTTAATTTCCTTGCTGCAGATCACGCCAGAATTGCACTTGAGGGAGGCCAGAATTTTCTTGCTAAACCCTCTCTTTTCCAACAATATGAGACTAATCCCTCGTAAATACTTTTTAAAGATTCCTTAAAATCATCACATGGCCAATGTAAGACATAAAAAATTCACATTTATTAGGGAGTAATTCCCAGTATTTTTTCTCAGTTTTAAATTTGATCTTTAACTATTTTTTCATAATTTCCAAGAAAAACCCTTATTATAGGGTAAAATTCCCTCAAAATATTCGTCAAACTAAATTCCCCTTCTTTTAGGCATAAAACCAATGTTATAAATTCACATTAATTTTAAAATAAGGTGTCCCCTCCTTTTCCCTAATTATTGAGGCCTTTGGTGTTTTTTGTAACATCCTAATTTTCATATCTCTAATATTTAAACAAATTTTTATAGAATAGGTAGAGGTTAAATATACATATGCAGTTAAAATAATTCTGATTTTATGTATTTGTGTATATGTGTGTGTGTGTGTGTCAGAAAATGAATAAAATAGCAATGTTCAGAAGTCCCACATCAAGTAAATGATAAGACAATGGATAAAATAACAATGTTAAAAAGTCTCACATCGACTAAATAATGGGAAGAATGAGCTCTAGGAGCTTGTATATAGGTGGTAGTAGGGGAGAGTTAAAGATGAATTAAATAATTTTCACACAAAACTAAGATAGTCTCAGTAAAGTGCTGTTTACAACTTTGTAAACCGTTGAATTGGACTGCAATTTGGTCAGCTGGTCCTAGGCTTCATACTCGTTAGTGTCAACTATTGGATCATCATTTCAATCTCTGAGTTACAAGTTATTAGGTACGTTTTCAACCTTTTTTTTTTTTTGATTTAGCAGATAGAGTCTTGAATAATAAATTAGTATTTTTAAGTTCGTTTACCATTAGATTGAGCCACAATTTGGAGGATAGTATCATGATAGATAGGAAATTAAATTCAACTATCAGATTAAGAGCTTAACTTCTGTAGTAAGAATAACCTAGCTCATATTAAATCTATTTGTCTAAGTCCTTCGAAGATAGAACATAAGTTATAAATTGGGATTCTCTATTTAGGTTATGAAATTAGTGATTCAAAAGATATACTTTAATAATTAAAGATAACATAAGTTAAGGGAACATAGGAATTGAATATAAATAATCATATATATGTTCTTACCCCAAACCTTAGAAAAAAGCCCTTCAAGTAACAGCTGACGGTATTAGAGAGAGCGTTAAAGGTTAGAAATTTGTGAGTAATTTACTCTAATACTGTAGAAATAATGTTTTAATTTCAATTGTAGATATAAACCCTATTGTGGCATTTTCGAGTATGGGCCTCGTTGGTACTTGACTGTTAGCTAGGAGACCAGGTAACTAAATTTCTATCTGTTGCATGCTCTAGTATGAAGTTAGTAAGTGGTTTTATAACTAATTTTATAAAAGTATATTATGTTTTATATGAACTGTCTTGTGGGATGCTATTTTAAAAAGGATTGACATCATTTGTATTGCTAGAAATTGGTGATTATGATTATGATGTGTTATTATGAAATTCGGTTGATTATGCATATGAATGTGTCATTTTGGACCCTATGCATCTAGTTTTGGGTGGGGGAAGGAGATGATTAGAGTTACTAAGATTCATTTACTTGCCACGTGGTATCGGCCTCTATAGGAAGCTCTATGATTGGCCACTATTGTTGTCTCACTTGCTCTTCAAGGGACTGCAACACCCCACTAGTTCTTCGAGAGGGGACCTATGGTCCACTGAGTGCTCTGTGGTCTTTGACCGGTCCATATCACTCGTGTGGTGAGCTTGTCAACGTAGCCAATCAAATGGAAAGAACTTAGCCCATAGGTCCAATCGGCAGAAATAAGGAGGATATAAGGATGGATTTGGGTTCATTGATTGCATATGACATGGTATCTTCATTTGATATTTATATCTTTTGAATAAAATGAAAAGTTTGCTATCCCTTTTGAAATTTATCAGTTGCATGAGATTGGCAAAAATATTTGACTTATATGGTTATTGTGATTTTGATTGTTAAATAAAGGTCTATTGACTGTTATTAATTATGTGTATCCCACCTGACACCTCGCTAGCCCGTGCTAGTGTGTGTGATAGGTAGGGATTTAGTTACTGAGACGTTGTCCCATCCCTATTATTTAACACTTTTTCATGTGAAAGTTTTAGAGGAGAGACGTCAGGGAAGACTCAGGAGGAGTAAAGCTACATTAATGACTTGTAACGTCTCCTCGCTTTATGAGTTATGTTGTTTCCTATATATTGCCACCTTAGGATAAATTGTTTTCAATTGATTCATGCATTATTATGTCTTATGTTTTTTGAGTTATACTATTGTGGTATGTGTGCTGGTAGTTGGCCAGAGGCCTAGGATCGCATGTGATTTGTTTATGAATTTATTATAAAATATGAATTAAAATTTAATTCTTAATATTTTGATTTGAATTATATTATATGTTGTTTTATAACCATCTTAGATAAGATTGATCCTTTCTTACATAGTTTGTATTTGAATGAATTAGGAAAAGTTCTTTTATCCGTGATAGGATGTATGATTGGGTGCTACTCTTTTCTATCACGGATAACAATTTTATATAATTAGTTAGTGTAAATGATTGTCATATAATTTGAGTTTGTATTTAGTATAGTTTGGTTATAAAAAATTATTTTTTAAAGTTACTATGAAAAAGTTAAGTTTATCGGTTTATTTAGGAAGGTTGTTTCATTTGTCATAATTAAATTCGGCCAATTGCCCTTCATTTAGCCATTAAAATTCCAATAATTATTTAAAATTTACTTCTGAAGTAATGTTTTCATTTATACCTCAATAAACCTCATACATGATTCAGGGAATTCTTATCTACCCTCCTATGTCTCCGGGGAGTTTTCCTAAAATTCGGGGCTTAGTTTTTAAAATTGCCCTTATGGCTTGTAATTTTTCAAAAATGACGTCTTTGTCACAATTGGTCAATCTGAGATGGTAGTAGTCATACAATACTTTCTTTGGTTTTATTTATAAGGTAAGGAGAAATTTTTTTTCTTGGTTCTATTTATAAGTCATCTTATTAAATTTTTAGAATGAATGTACCATTTTATTTTTCATTTATTATAATGTAGAAGTGATTTTTTAAAGGTGTATATATTAAATAGAAGTAAAGTTAAAAAGTTGTTATATTTTAATAGAGAGCTAATACTGTTTAAAAAAATTTTTTGTTTGTATAAAAGATGTTAAAAATGCCCTACAAATTGGACTAGTGGAGTATTACTTTGACACATCTACTATTTTATTTACCCCTTAGCTAACATTTAATCACATGTTTAATTAGCGTTTACTCGACACGTCTAAATGATAGACATACAAACCCCTAACAATCATGGCCATAATTCACAAATAACTTATACTGTTGATCGTAAATATAAAATCTATCTTATAATGCACACTATAAGTAAAGTCTTAAATTTAGGACCAAAAGTAGTAATTAGTAATTTTGTTAACTTTATCAAGAACTACACATACAAATCACGTCATGCACATATGTCATTTCAACCATTAGTACACATTCAAAAGTATTATGATTAATGTGAGTTGTTAATTAAAGCCCATAGACTAAATTTTGTATTTTATCATTTGATTACCATTCATCTAGCATTTTCATACTTTTGGTCCAAATTTAAAAGCTCATAATCAATTTAGAAAACTCACATGAGGTGCTCTAAATTTCTTCTTAGATCTCTTGAAGTCCTCTGCATGCAAAAAGTTATTATTCTAGACTAATCATGCTCAGATTTATATAGTTTATTCATTTTCTAAATTTGCTCTTAGAAATTGTGCCTGAAATTGGAAAGTTCATAACTTATGTTTCATAAATCCAATTGGCTTGATTTAGGACTTGTTGAAAAGATCTATGTGTTCACTATGCACGTACAAATTCTCAGGAGCATTAGAAATCGTTTATTACAAAAAATAAAAAGTTGCCCATGCACTGAGAGCCTAAATTGGGCAGTCAGGATTTAGCATCTTAAAAGCCTGATTCTCTTTTGACAAGATTAAAAGCCTGATTCGAAGGCCATGCTTGGGCACATAACCACTTCTCATCACATATGATTTGATCTAAGCTCAGTCGCCTCGGATTTAAATCACAACAAAACCAAATTAATGCATACAGCGGCACAACTTGAGTCGTGTTCTTTTGATGAGCCTTCTATTGAATCCTATTTTAACTAAGCATATAAAGACACGAATTGACAAAGATAAAAAGGTTTGGGTTTTCAAAACTATCTACGATTGCAAATAAAGTAATAAAATGCAAACAAAGCAAATATGTTTGTTATTTTGTTTATACAATGGAATGGTTAATGAAAATGGGTGTAAAATGAAGATATGGATACTGATGAAAATGGATTAGTGGCTATCGTTGCTTAGTAATAATACGGGAGTTAATTCATCACTAAGTCTAATTGTGCTTGTACCCTAATTGCCAAAATGGTGTGCGTTGATCTGGTCCAATTTTGTATTTTGTGAAATCTATTGCAACTTTTTGGCTCCTCAACTGTCTTTCTTCTTTTTGTTTTGGCTTTTCATTTTAATTTACCAACAATGAAATCAAGATAATGTAATATCATGTATTCTAAAAATCAATTAATTAGAGTAAATTATAAAAATAAGACATTTTTCCCTTTAAGCTTTACTTTAATGCAATCAATTTCTAATTCAAATTAGTTACAATATAATTAAGCTCAGTTTAATTGATAAAATCTCCCAAATTATTTCTTTTAATTACTCCGATAAAAACATCTTTTTTCTGCTGAGTCTAACATCATTTTGTAAGAGCACACAAACATAAGAATACATCAATGTATCCCTAATCATTGTGTCGCGGCCCTAGTATTATTCCAAAAATTAATAGGAAAACAAGCCTCTTCTATGAGTAACGGAAGAGAAAAAGATGAACAAAATATCTAATTCTCCCTCTGTAAGCTATTGGAAATCGAAATACAGTGAACTAAACAAAGGAAGGCAATAGCTTTCTTTACAATCAAGAGGCCTGCCTACGTGATGTGGGAGGAGGGAAGGGAAGAGAAAGAAAATGAAGGAAGGAGGAAATAAAAGGAAGAAAGGGAAGAAAATAAAAAAAAGAGAAAACATATTCAAATATCAATATTATTCAATTCATAATAAAAAAACTTACAACATAAGCACTAAACAACCTAAATCTAAGTTAAGTTTCAAAGAAAAGAAATTATACAGATAAGAAACACTGCTAAATGGGAAATAATCTTATAAATGTTGACCTAATTTAAATTATAACTAAAAATATTAATAAAAATAAAAAATAATAAATTAATAATAAATCTTCCAACTTAAAGGGTTGATTTCTTAAACTTACTTTTAAAAAAAATTACATGACTTGAGACCTAGGGTTCACCAAGATCAAAGTTTACCTCTAGGCTCAAAGAATACTTCTGAAGATACTTACAAATTACCCACAACAAGATCCTTATATTAGGAGTGGAATTCAAACTTAGAATATTGTAAATTATGAACCAACTCTACACGACCATTCATTGTTAGTGTGTGTGTGTGTATATATTTTGGTTAGCCACCCAATTCACCAGAACTTTGCTTTGACTACATCTGGATCCAACTCGCGTTGCGCACCTGGTTGTGGTGGGTGAGTCTCCCAATAGGGATTTCTACATACGCTGAGACTCGAACTCGAGACCTCGTTTAAGCAGTACCAAGCCGCTTACCACTTGGACTAACCCCCGTTGGTATTGTTAGTATATATTATATCTAATTACTGAGACAGAAGTGGTTGACAACCCTACATAACAAACCCACTCCAACCTTACTGTGGTCTCTAGACTGGGGACCCCTTAACTCTTCAATGTTCTGGCCCATATTGCTTTTTTTTTGTTTCTTGATATTGGGCTTCTTCTTGGATATCTTCGGCCTATTGATAGCATGCAATACTATATAAACAAAAAAAAGACTTTTGTAGTCTACATGTGGTATCACTTAAAATAAGGGGCATAGTACAACTGTTCATTATTTTATGTGTTCGATTTTTTAAAACAACCGAGGGTAGTGCTTAAAGCTTTAAGCGCTACCACTAGTGGACTTTTTAAATTGTGGTGAAAAAAAATAAAAGGGGAGAAGAGGAGAGAGGAGAGGAAAACAATAAGAAAAGATAGGAAGATAACAGGCAAAATGAAGGGGGAGATAGAGAACTCAAATATACTCTTTATTCAAATGCTAATCCAAAGATCTAACACATTGGATGACCTTAGGGTCATTCATGTAACCCTACATACAATTATTTGAAAATATCTAAATTTAAAATAATCTTAAATAAATCTGATGTAAAAGTAGAACTGTCACGCCTGGAAAATTAAGGAGTGACTGGCATGGAATATAAGAACTCATATTCATAAAGCTTTAAAACATATCAGTAAACATTTTATTTAATCATTGTAATACAAATCACAATATCCAGATTAATATAACAATCTTAAGAATGCATATTCCATTTACAATTCACATAAATAAACATATATGTATAAACCTCCCAAAAGAAAATTAAAGATCCTGCCTCTAGACTACGTGGAGTACCTCAAGTAAGATTTACAAATACATATATGAGTTTAAAGTTTTTCCCCCCCTTACATTAAGTTAGAAATCTTTCAAAAGGACACTTCATCTTCAAGCAAGCAACACAATCCTTCAGTGATCAGTAAGAGGAACATGACTACACTAACTAAGACCAAAATATTTTATTCCAGGAAATAACATCCCATTTATAAAATATGATAAAGCAAGTGATGAAAAGAAAAATTATGCAGATATAGTAAGTAAATGATTTATCATTGCTTTAATTTCTGAAGGAAATCATTAAAACTTTAAAATATATATAACATTTTTAACATACAGAATTAACTAAACAACTTATTTATGAAATCAAATCGTAAAATAGTGTGAAAAACCTTTTTTTGGAGTGAGGACTTCAACAGAACGAGTAACAAACATGGACACACAGTCCACGAGGGTAAGTAACCAACAAGCGCAACTAAAACCACAAATGCAAGCGTGGGCATGATGCCCACGAATATCAAGCGAGCTTGAAATTACCATGACGCACCATACAAGGGTAGCCGAGGCCACGAATAACAAGCGAACTCGATATTAACCATGGCACGCCAAGGACTAACAATACTGCTGTTAGCAACCACCATTCTGTGTGCAATCCTCATAAAAACATGTACAAGCATGCATAGGATCAATTTACCATAAAAACAAAATGGAAAATATCTTTTTTTGATAATGAAATCTCAAAGAATATTCTATAACAAATGATCCCGGTATGAAATTTTGCAAATAATATTTTCACAACTTTTCTTTCAAATGCTGTCAATCAAAGAATATAAACCGTATCTATCTGAAAGTTTGCAAAGAATATCCCAAAAGCTTTTCTTGTCAATTCTATTAAATGATAATGAGTTATACTATGAAACAATTTAAGAAAAATAAGTAACAACGGGTCAAAGAATAATGCTTAAGAAAACTCAATAGTATTACAAATAAAATAAAATGTTATTGAAACAATTATTATGGGCCGCAATTCACGTATATCTTACCCTCCAAAGGTATAACTTACTTTTATTTATTTTTATAATATGGTCAATTCTCGCTACCTTGATGTTCCAAAACATAAAAATGCGATATTCCAATTTATGGTTTATATAAAATTCCCATAACATATCATTTAATAGGATTATTCCCTTCTATGTTGCATCCCATCCATACTTCAACATATCTCAAAACAAAACCATTTCCATTTCTTTACTTGTATTATAAAACTAAATTTTTCTGGGAAAAAAAGTATATCCATTAACTCATGCTCATATCCTTATGATCAATCTTTTCTTGTTCTAACTTAAACTTGTATTCTCTAAATTATTTATCAATAATTTCAAGCAGCTTCAGCAAACACAACCATTTCGTAGGTATCCAAATGGTAGCATGACATTGACAACTAGCAAGCTTAGCATTTAAATTTCCTTCCAGCTAATAACATAAAACTCCATAACATTCTTTTTTTTTTTTTGGTGTAGAGGAGCAAATAACTCTTGCATTCTTCAAGCATCCCATGGAAACCAAAATATAAATCATAATCAATCCAAAATGATATTTAAATTACCCTCCACTATCAAAATAGCGTGTAATCCCATATCTAAATGAACTCTTTTCCTTTGAAACAATTTATGAACACCATAGGGGATCTTAAAATCATTTTATGCAAAGCAAGCATCTTAATTCACAAGTTAATAACTGTAACCTCCAAACACCCCGTATAATCCAAGGAAATTTCATCAAGTATATTCTTTTACCGATTTCATCATACAAATCACAATAAGTAGCACTAAATCAATCTCATGCTTCACAAAATTTTCCAGCCAAGTATTATAAAATACCCATTTATATAATCCATTTTCTCTTAGACATTCTAACAAACACATTGTGTGCAATCATAATCAAACAAGGTCATCAATCATCTCAATTTCCAATTTTTATTCGCTTAAGATCCCATCATCCTTTTCTACATCACGCACAGCCCACACCAACTCATCTTCAATTAATTATTGAAGCTCAACACATTCCTAAACCCACCATGACAGTTGCAAATTCTGGGGAGAGGAAAAAGTTTCCAACTTACCCAAAGAGTAGTGTTCTATCAAGCATATGGAACAGAAGACGATAGGGAAGACTCCCTTAATCAAGCATAGCAGCAGCAGCAACCAAAGGAACAAGAAACCCAGAAGAAAGAGAGGAGGAAACACCGGGAAAGAATGAGAGTTCGCACGATCGACTGCACCCCATTTCAATCGTACACCATAACCTCAGCCAACAAAGAAGAATCAACCACGGATTACTCCTCTCCCCGAATCTGTTGCAGACAGCGTCGATGAAGGGAGAAAAGCTGAACACCGAACAGGGAAGGAGAAAGATATGTAGCAACCCAAGGCCTTGAGTAAAGGAGTAATATGATGATGATGGTCATTGGCGCGCACACCGGCGACAGCCAGGGAAAAACGGACAGAACAAGTGGTGATGGGTTTCAACTCTTCCAAGATGTAGAGACGTCCTCCTTGAAGAATGAACCCGCCTTGGTCCGCTTTAAAAATTAACCGAATTAATATAATACAGCTCATGATCCAGGTCATATTTACTTTAGAGAGCCTCTAAAAAGAAATCCTAAATAACTAAGTATGCAAAAAATAAAGAATTAATTTGAAAAGGAATTAATTTTCTTTTTAATTAAATAAATAACAAAATTTAAAAGGATGTAAAAATGATAAGTAATTTTTGGATTTTTGGTTTATAAAATGGATATGGATGAAATAAACAAAGAGAATGAACATGTGATAACAAATGAAATGACAATCCTCTAGCACAATGATTTAGGCTATCTTTACTTCAATTAATTTGGGAGTTAGCTAAATTCAAAAGACTCTAAAGGCCACCCCTTAGACTCAGTTTAATTAGAATAATCAACATCTAGCCACCTTGTATTTTTTTTTTTGGTAGTTAGCCACCTTGCATATTAATTACTCACAATTAAATTGTTTCAACATAATTGTCAAAGAGAATCAAAGAAAAGCAATTAATATTTTTAGTCTAATAACCAAGCCACCTTTAATTACCACTCAATATTCACAATAATTTCAAAACATAGTTTAACCAAATACAATGTAAAGAAATCAAAGTTAATTACAGCATAATGTCAAATGCTAATAAAAAATTCTAACAACTATAACCAATCTCAATACAAATATAAATTATCACAGTATATTCAAACATCATAAAATTCATTCTAAAACCTAGAAATCACGATTACAATGAAAAAAGTAAAGATTGGAAGAGCTGAAGCTCCCATTGAAAGCTCCAAGTTCAAGCCATAAATACTGTGCTAGATAATTGAAGGATTTAGTTAAGCCTCTGCATCACCGAAGCTCCACCGTATGCTTCAATAATCACAGCCATAGCAGAAAGCGCAAAGGAAGATAAAAGAGACGATGATGATGATGAATGGGTTTCCGTTGATGGGAGATAAGGAAGTTGCGATGAAGGCAGTGGATTGAGAATGAAGGTATGCAGTTTCTGGCGAGTCCCTCTGATCCTTCGTTGCGTTGCTGCTCTGTCTCTGGTCTGCCTCTGTTCGCTCTCTCCGTTCTGCCTTCTCTGGTCTGCGCTCTACTGATTCCAGATGGAGGAGGAGAAGAAGATGAAGACGATAGTGATGATGGAAGATTCAGCCACGCCGTCGCAATCCTCTAGTCCTTCTTCGCCTCCGTTGACGCAATCCCCTGGTCCTCTCTCGCTCGTTGTCGCTGTCCTCTCGTTCTTCCCCGAAGATGACGAAGAATCTGAATTAGTTTTAGGTCAGGGGGCAAAACGCAACGTTTTGCTCCCCCCCTAATTATTTTTTCTTTCTTTTCTTTTCTCTTTCTTTTTCTCTTTTATGATTATTATTATTTTTTATTTTTAAATCCTCAAAACCTGCAATCCAAAATTGAAAATAAGATAGTATTAATTGTCCTTAAAGATCAATCAATCATAATTATGACAAATTTGCTCCTATTATGCACTAATTCAAGTTAAAGCACTCTAATATGAGTTATACTCAAATAATACAATTAAGGACCAATAATAATGACAAAAACCCACTAAAAAGATATAAAAATACATGTAAAACATAGATTTGTCACTCATCCACCCGTAAACAAGATTGGAATAGAAGAAAAAATCTAATAGGAGCTTTTTTTTTCCAGAAGAGCATTAAGGTAATTCGTAATGTGGAAAAAGCAAAATAAAACTTAGATTTTGAAACAGGATGGATTTGTGCTTGTAACCGCTAGCACCCGCCATAGCTTCTAATAATACCACCAAACCATAAGTTTCTCTTTGACAAATTGCAATCAATAAGTAAAATATTAAATTATTAATAACCTTATACTATTATACTTACTACCATTTTTTTCTATGTTTATTACTTTCTTTCCGGGGCTATTACAAGAACATTACATCAGTCACCTCATTAACAGACGTAAAAAATCTGGGTTTCTATGTTGCCTTTGTATTATGAAGAAAGCAACATCTTATGAGAAGCACAAGCACAATTCTCAGCACCAATGTTCTCAGAAATGCAGGGAGGCTCCCTTTGCTTATTATTATCTTGGTACCAAACAAACCCATTCTTCACAAACTCAACTCACAATTGAATCCAACATTTCCAGCGACACATGTTGCATCACGACCACACGTGATGTATTTCCTTGGCTAGCCAAGCTCGACTGACTAGCAAACACATCATCTTGAGACCTCCTGAACACCACAGTGTTGCTAAACTTGTTTAGCAAGGCTCCGATCCCCTGGTTTCTCAAGCAATCTCGACGGTAGATCGTTTTCTTGATACATTCTTGAACTTCTTGTTGGAGGTCATTGAAGCCTTTCTTGTTGTGAGCATACCAAATGAAGATGGCAGCATGGCCTCCTCGACTTCCTGAGATGGTGTCGTCTTTGGAAGCGATCTATTCTACTTGTTCCCTTGAGAGAAAATCAATCTGGTTTAAACGAGTTATAAGAATGCGACAAGGCATTGGACAGCCTAGAAACTTGTGGCCAGAAATAGTAACGCTTCCAATGGGTTTCTTGAATGAAATATTTGGTGGTTGTACATTCAGTATGTGATGTACGACCATCTCTACTCCTTAATATAAGAGTTAGTTAAGTAATTTGAATAAATTAAAAAAACTAGTTAAATTAGTTATTTGTAATAAACAAGTGTTATCTTTCCTAAAACATCCTTGCTAATCAAGTATAGAACTTGAAGAAAACTGAATAAATATGAAAGACAAAGTGGATTAAAATCTTATATTTAAGATTAAAATAAAAATTAAACAAGTTAAACTCTTATATTAAGCACCGGGTTTAGTATATATTAAGTTGGTTATCATAAGAGCTATGAGAAGCATGTGCATTGAACACAATAATGTTAGTCTCCAGTACAAATTACTAAATGTGCAATCAGATTATATGGTCTATTATTTCTCTATTCTTCCTTGCTACGTTAATTACTTTAAATTTTGTGTTATAATGTTAGTTGGATATTTGTATTTCATTTCGTGTGTACTTGTACTCAAGCTAAGGTACTTATATCATTCCAAACAGTGCGGTATCACAATGAATGTAGAATCGATCTTGTGTGAAACCACAATCCTCAAGTGACTGTAGTACAAGATTCAGGTCATCAATGGCTCCCTTTACGGTAGTCCCTACAAGAAGACAACACGCATTATATATAGAGAGAGAGAATGAGAGAGAGAGACAGAGAGAGAGAGAGAGAAAGTAGGAAAAAGACCTATGTTTAGGTTGATTATGGCTGGTTTGCCCTTGTTTGCACGAAGTGACTTCTTTAGTTCATTATAGTCAACCTCGCCTGAGATTAGAGTTTCCAACTACGGCACATTTGACTCCAAGTCTTGCTGCTTTCAACCCTGAACAATGCGAGTCCCTTGATGTATAAATAATTCCGTCGGAATATAGCTCCCTCCTGTTTTGCGAAAATATTTTTATCACTTGAATTTATAGAATTGGGGCTAAATATATTTATAACAACCTGGGGATTATAATTTGGTAGAACTGATATGAAGTCCGAAGAAAAGAGCATAATCGCTAAATAGGAAATAATCTTATAAATATAAACCTAATGTAAATTATAACTAAAATCCTAATAAAGATACTCCAACTTTGCTTTTGTTTCTACAATTAGGTCCTTTAGCTCTTCAATATGCTGGCCCATATTACCTTTATTATTTCTTCATATTGGGCTTCTTCCTCAGATGTACTTGTCCCATTGATAAATTGGGCTCATAACATCCACTACTATATAAAAATGCTTCAAACACCAAAAAGAGTTAGTAATGAGAGTTGAAGCTGGTGAAAGGATAAGGTGATAAATTAGATCATTACTGAGAAATATGTCCACATTTAGTATTCAATAGTGTCTTGAATAGAGTTACTTCTATTAGGAGAATATACCAATCTACTCCCACATTAACAAGAGTTGATACAATTGATACAAAGTTGACTCATAATCTACAACATCATTAGTCCAAATCTTACTACCGGTGTCTCTTCTCTCTTTCAATGACATGTTTCTTCATCTTCTTCTCCATCTATCTTTCACGGTCTTTTTTAATCCCATTGTGCTTGAGTTGTGCTTCTGCCTCTGACTATATAATCGAAATCCCATTTATGATTATCCTCCTCTTATCCAATATGATATAATGTAGATGTGTTACTTTTTTATTTAATTTGCTTCCTCCTCCTTCAGTGGGCACGGCACCTTCTTATCTTTATATAAATATGCGTGTGCGTATTCCTTTTCTAATTTTCTCTCTTCCTATACCTCACAATATCTCTTGCAAAATAAAAAGGATTTGAGTAGATTTTATAAAAAAATTCCTTTTTATCTTATAATTAACTAAAGTGAGGGAAAATATATCAAAGTTAATTAAATAAGCATAAGATATTCATAAATTTAACAAAATATATTGTAAAATGTAATATATTTAACCATAATCAAGAACGCTAACACTAATTGTGGTTTTTAATTTTTTTTGGCAATAGTTTCTTAGGGAAGGATATCTTTATACTATTTACCACCCGTGCAAAAACGAAGAAAGAAAGGAGAGGTAACAAAAGACAAGAAAACAACAAGAAAAAATGGGAGGAAAACAAACGAAAATGAAGAGAGAGCGAAGGGGAAAGAATTAGAGAGAGATAGGGAAATAAAATATACTCTTTATTCAAATAATTCAAAGATCCAACAAATTAGAGGACCTCAGGGGTTATACAAATAACCCTACGCACAATCATTTGAAATTAAAAAATGGGACCAGCTTTCGATGTCGCCATTGCAGTATCATGAAATTAACATCTTCTGTGAATGTGGACTCAGAGAGAGCAGTAAATCTTGCAGGAATTAAACTATCTGAAGAAGCAGCAGAAAAAAAAAAAATTCTGTATCACAAATACTAATAATATATATCTATATATTCATTTTTTGTAAAATATTACCTGCTTCGATCACAGAATATGTAGAAGTATATTGCTGTCTGTGCATGCATGTGCATTGCATGTGAGGTATATCTACTTTTTTGTCCTTTTTAATTTATTTAGAGGCTCTCAAAATCTTATTTCTTTAAATGGGATAGGGATATACAGGGATTCTGTATCTTATTATCTTTAATTTCTTACAGGCGCATTGTCAATTTAAAATGGGAAGTCCAAAGGTTCTATATCCGCCTTTGTCAATTTAAAATGGGAAGTCCAAAGGTTCTATATCCGCCTTTAGTAAAGGTGTCTGAATCCTGACTTCCCAATTGGGGAAAAAACTATCACAACGCGCCTTTATATAATACTACCTCCGGTCCTAATTATAAGACCCAGTTGATTTATTTGAAGAGATTAAAGAAGTAAGTTAAATTAGTTATTTGTAATAAATAAGTGTTGTCATTCTCAAAATATCCTTGCTAATTAAGTGTATTGGCTACAACTATCATTAGTAGAAGGACTATCTTGGAAAAAATGCATAAATATGAGAAACAAAATGGATTGGAGTTTTATAATTAGGACCAAACAAAAAGTCAAACGGGGTCTTATATTAAGGACCGGAGGTAGTATAAGCTTTAGAGATGACTAGGGAGCCACTTAACTCCTTTTGGAAACCCTTAAAAGAATGAAAAAGACAAACTATAAAAATTTGATTCTTGAGTTATTATTTATTTGATAATTTCAGAATTTTTAAAACGTTTTAAAAATTCATAATTAATTTCAGAAAAAATATACTACCTCCGGTCATAATTATAAGATCCAGTTGACTAATTTGAGAAAATTAAAGAACTTAGTTAAGTTAGTTATTTGTAATGAATAGATGTTGTTTTTCCTAAAATATCCTTACTAATTAAGTGTGTTGGCTAAAACTATAATTATTAGAAGGACTATCTTGAAAAAAATTAAGTAAATATGAGAGACAAAATAGATTGGGGTCTTATATTTAGGATCAACATAAAAGTCAAACGAGGTCATATATTAAGGACTGGAGATAGTATCAATTAAGATGGATTAAGTCTCTGTTTAAACCTCATTTACTTCTGTAAAGATGGAAAATATGATTCAGATCATCATTGTGATCAATAATCCCAGAAAGATCCGAGGAATAGTCTCTGTTCATCATTTTAGTCAGAAATGCATTTTTCCCTTTTTTGCCCCAGCGTTAATACTATATATTCTGATTACCCTCACATCCAATTGCTAAATTTATTGGACAGATTCTATGATTTGCCCTGCTTTCACTCAACCAAAATGATTGACCCTTATCAAGGGCTTATTATCTTTCAATTCAACTTAAATTATGCAATAATTATATATACCATCCGTAGGACTACACCATTTCCTTGAAATGAGTCTGGGTGCTTATCAACCCCAAGCTCATTATATTAAAACCGTTCAGATCTAATTTAGATAGTTTAAATTTAGTTTTTCTTTTAAAATTTTTTAAATAGTCATTTTAATGGGTATAGAATGAAAAATAAAAGTAATGTTCCAACTGTCATCTTTTTAAAAGATAATTTTTGTTTTAAAAGTAAATATTTAAAAATGTTAAATCTGTACCGTTTAAATCTAATTTGGATGGTTCAGAGTGCTCATCAAATCAAGTCTCATTTCCTTTGGTTGAGTCATACAATCCCATTGGCACATATACATAATTCAGAGCCATCAAAATAAATCATATACCACAGTGACAAAAACTTGGAGAAATTAAACACAGCTGAGCAACAACAAAGGGTTCTTCAACAAATTCTTTGGCCATCTCTTTGCCCTTCCTATTGAAGGAATTTGCACTTAGGTTAATTACTTAATATAAAAAAGAGTAAGATTTCAAAGAAATTATTTTAGCAAAAATACCAACCCAGACGCTATCAAATATGCATGGTCATTGATTTCCAGTTAACGTGATGCCATGACGTAGAACAAATCCTCACATGGTCATACCATCACCAAAGGTTTAAAATAACAGCCGATGATACACATGTCAAAGACATGTAATCCTAACTCCAGTTTTTAATATAAAAACTAGTTGACTAATTTAAACAGATTAAAAAATTAGTTAAATTAGTTATTTGTAATAAATCTAAAATGCCGTTGTTAATAATGTATATTAGCTAGAACTACTATTTGATAAAACATTTAATATTTGCAACTACTATAAGTATTACTCTGAAAAAATGAATAAATATAAGAGACAAAGTAAATTGAAGTTTTATAGTTATGATCAAATTAAAAATCAAACTAGCTCTTACATTAAGGATCAGAAGTAGTACAATATAACACACATCATTTTCCATTCAAATCCCATGCACCAAACAAGTATAAATTCTGGCTGAGTGTACCTATGACTTCTATGAAGAAGCACTTGCTTACACGAATCCGAATCATAAACAGAACTCAAATTATGATACACAACAAATACACCAATGGATAATTAGATGAGAGAAGAGTGTTTTCACAGAGATGGAGAGGAGAGAGTACTTTGGAAGTCACAGTATGCACACATTAAAAAAAAAAAAAAAAACACTGATTTGCATGCTCAAGATTGTATCTTGAGGACAAGAATAATATTCTGAATTAGGCTTTTGCGCTTAGTTGACTTGGGTAGCTAGGTAGTTTTTTTTTTTTTGGATAATACAAATTTTAGTCCCTTGAATTTGGACCTATTTTAATATTGGTCCCTGAGATTTTAAACTCGTGATTTTAGTTCCTAAAATTTCATCCGTTTCAAACCATTACACTGTTAATTTTTGCTGAGATGGCACTAACTCTGTTGACATGATGATATGGCGCCTAACTTAGAAAAGTGAGCTGATCATGCGGCATGAGTCAGGGAACGCTGGCCTGGACAATCAGAGGATTTTCAAAAGCAGAGACGAGCTGAGGTAAAATACATATCAGTCGCACACACCAAATGATCTGGATTTTTATTAGGGCATAAAAGAAGGAACACAGTCGAAGGTTCAGTGGGGGAGCAGGGCCGACGAAGACAAGAAGGACCGGTTGAACGCAAAGCCGTTTAAAATCATTTGTGGCCTATTAATTGCAAGTTCCGACCTCTCGTGCTCTTGCATGTTTTGGTTAACATTCAAAACCAAATTGACCGGATTATCTATAGCATTCACTTACTCTTCTTCTCAGAACTCCTTTCAATTCTTGGATTGCTGCTAATACCCCCTGACTTATATCAGAAACCTGTGCCCATAAAATTCATCAAAAGATAGACGCTCCTCTGCAACATTTTGGAAATATCTCAGTATTAAATAGATCTCCGTGAGGATTTCAGCTGACTAATATCGATGATGATGATGATGATTTGATGTACCAAAAGCAGTGTGCATGACCTGGATTTAAAAACAGTCGGGAATGCATAACCTGCCAAAGCAAAATATTTAACTTTTTTTTTTTCCTAGTTACCTCTTTCGTTTCAAGCTTTGGCTTGCCCTCCGTACTAAAAAAAAAAAAAAAAAAGGCCGATTTGCCTCGTTCTTCCTCCCTTTTCCAATGATCACGTCGCTGACGGTTACCGGATTGGTTTCCATAACAAAATGAGAAAACTGCCTTGGATGACCCATATCTTTCCTTAATTTTCCATAGAGCCCGACTTGCATGGGCTCGGTTCCCATACACCTAAGAGTGGGCTAAGCATAAACCAACAAAATTAATTCCCATTTTACTTGGACCTTACTCCTTGAATTTTTGGACTTTTGGTCTAATTACTTTAACTTCAACGTCATATAGTTTTATCCTATAATTTTTCGCGTAGAATTTATTTTCAATTTTGAATTTTATAAAATTCAATCCTATTCCCATTAATTCATCTTAGTCCAGATGTTATGGTATTCTTCAAAGTTCCAAACTCATTCTCTAAAAATTTATTCACGCAAAATTTCTTTCTAAAATTATTGGAGCCATCAAATTTAACAAATTCTAGAACCAACATGCTCATCCCCTCTTGGCCAAAATTCATAGAAAATAGGAAAATATATTGTAGGTTTTGTTTTTCTTCCATCTAACACATGATTTCATACCCTCAACACCTCCCAATCCTTGTTAATATTTTTAAAATTTGGAAAGCGCCTCCCCTTAAGGTTTGACAACCCAAAAAATCACAACAACCATAACAACATATTCTTGAAGTTACCTACTTCCAAGCTTGATTTTCTTGAGTTTTCCACACTCCCTCCACTTATATAAATCACTCTCTCTTCCACAGAGCAAAA
Source organism: Neltuma alba (assembly GCF_004799145.2). Taxonomy (NCBI): domain Eukaryota; kingdom Viridiplantae; phylum Streptophyta; class Magnoliopsida; order Fabales; family Fabaceae; genus Neltuma; species Neltuma alba. The sequence goes on along the minus strand of NW_021635344.1, from coordinate 144,804 downwards.
TTGATTTAAGAGAGGTTAGCATGTCAAGATGGAAGTTTGGAAACACAAGTTAGATGGAAGATTAAGCTTGGAACTTGCCTATATCACTTGTGCAACCTTGGTTTTCCTTCACTTTCTTCTTCTTCGTTCCCTCTCTTTCTCCTTCCCTCTCTCTTTTGGTAGTTTGGGAGAAATGGCAAGGGGGCTTAATGGGTTAGAAGAAAATTATTAACATGTTTAATGAAATTTGAAATTCATTACTTTTAGCCACACTCTTTTCCTCTTGTAATTTATGCCAAAGAATTTTAAATAGTTCCCCTCTCTAGTTTTTAATGGTCAGCCACGCCCTTCATCTCTTTAATGGGGTTTAGGCTTGATTTATTTGAATTCTTGGATTTATGCTAGGGAATTCGGACAATTCTCAACAAAATTGGAATTAAATTCCATAATTTAATTGCTTACGCAATTCCTCACCAGTAAGATAAATATAATTGTTCAGAGAGTTCATTTCTCTCAAAATAATTTTCTTAATTTTCACAGGTCAAAATTTGATCCCTGGCTAATTTTCCTTCAATTTTGAGGAGTTACTAATGTTTAGGTCCAAAAATAGTTATACATCTATAACTACCGTTTCTCAGAAAATAAATTTACCCATTAATTAAATCTAACCCTCAAATGATTATTCCCCACATTTTCTTATTATTTGAAACCTTCACATAATTTCAACTAAAAACTAAATAATTAGCCAAACCAGACTTTTTAATCCAATACATGTTTCTCGAGTTTTTTTTTTCACCTTTAATAACTTTTTTTGGCGGTCAAAAACCGATTAGAGAACTTTTATTTCCTGCGAATACTAGAATTCTATTTAGTCCATTTATGTTTATATTCAAAATACTGGACTAGTCCTATGTTGCCGAAGCACCTCCCAAGGCACCACAAGAGATAGAAGTAATTCATGGTTAGAATTTGAGGAAGAGGAAAGGATCAGAACAGAGCCTCCATAAACAGAAGAAGTCTAGGACCATTTTGTGAAGCTGTCAATTGAAGAAACCAAAAGAGAAATGAGCTTGTGATCCTAACAAGCATAGTACAACTAGATAACTAATTTAGGTAAATCTAGTTGCGTTATAAGGACCTCCATATTAATCTTTGCTGAGACACTTTGATAGGACAGCAAGTGGCAATGGATGGACACGTGGGCGTGTTTGACTTGGTTAGGACTAAGCGTATGTTTGGATCTCCGTTTTGAGATCCAAACATGCCTTGGAAAATGTAATAAGTCAATTGGGGGCGTTCTGAGGGTAAACTGATTGTTTGAATAGGTAGCTTTTCAACCTGACTTATGAAAAAAAGCTTCTTATTTCTCAACACTCCCAGAAGCAACTTTTCCACCGTTTCAAATTGCATTATACCATTAAATTAATGAATATTAATTTCTCTCACCTATCCTACCGGACCCAGCTGCCTCTCTTCAAAGCTTCACCATTCCAGCCTTAGCTCTACCAGACCCAAGGCAAAACACTCTGATCCCTCACTCTCAGCACTCGCCTATCTCTACCTGACGGAGCTGAGAAGTAACTTCTAAGAAGGGTGTGCGTAGCATTCGCTTGTGTTTCAACTCCCTCACTCTCGGCACTCTCTCTTCATTGCTCTTGCCGGCGTCTTCGTCCATCAGTCTCGACTGCGTCTCCATCCGTCGGTCTCTCTGGCGCCTCTGTCCGTGGGTGTCGACGGCTCTGCTCCCCCTCCATCAAAACAAATCTGGGTGTGGCTACGTCTCCATCCGTCGCTCTCTTTGCCGTCTCTGTTGGTGGGTGTCGACGGCTTTGCTCCCTCCACTGCTGAAGGTTGTTCGTGCCATCGCTGGTGTGTTTTTCTTCTCTTCCCTGTTCGACTCTCAGCTCCCTCCACCGCTGAAGGCTTCATTTTTTTCTTCCTTCTCTGATTGTAGATGCTGTTTGACAGACAATAATATGTGCACTCCCTTAAGCTGTTACTCCTTCTTCGTGCTGAATCAGTTTGTGTGTGCATATGTGTGAATGTGAACTGAATGGCTGTAATTAATGGTGTATGGTGTTGGTTTATGGTGCAAGATTTATGGACATGTGAATGCTGTTTTGATCGAAGCATATGGGTATTTTCGCTCCTCTTTTTGTTGATTGAAGAATTTATTTTGTTGACCGAAGCATATCAGAGTTAATGAATGAATGAATCAAAGTGATGGGAAGATGGGGACGAATGAATGTGTGAAGCAAGGGGGGAAAAGAAATTATATATTTGTTGAAATTGCCTTGATTGTTTGCATTGAACAATAGTTTGGCCTTAATTTTGTTAGATATTATGTTATACTACATGGTTGGAATTTTTGAGTTAAAGGAAAAGAGTATTTTTGGTGCTATGGGCTTCATGTATCATGATTGAGAATGGGTGGTGTAATTGTGTGCTGAATCCAAATATCGATAAGTTCCTATTTTTCTACATGTTTGTAAAGTAAGGCAGAGCTTGAGCATGGAAGTATAATAGATGAAGACAATAATCATCCAGCTGGTGAAGCATCCTCGTCAAGTTTAACATCTACCGCACAAATGAATCGTGTTCGCGACTCAATTAGAGACCAAATTGTGCAAAATTTACGATCTAATTAGTTATGTAATTTTATTTACTTTAATTAGAGACCAAATGAATTTTTATTTAATTTATATTCACGTTATTCACGTTTATCCATTATATATATTTAATTAAGTACGATCTAATTACTTTTATAATTTCATTTATTCTAATTAGAGACGAAATGAATTTTAACTTATGTTCATGTTTGTCTATTATATATATTTAATTAATTATCTACAATGTGTTTTCAAATTTTTCTCAATAGCAAATATTTTTATTTTATAATCTCAAAAAAAAAATTTATTTTATCATAATAATTTTAGATATTTTTTAATAATTATCACATTAAAAATATCAAACAGTACTATTCAATAAAGTATATGCCCTTTTCAGTCATTTTACAACTGAACTAATTTTTTTATTCATCCAAATAACTTTTAACTTTTCTAACTGACTTTTTAAAAGCACCTATCTAAACATACTATAACTGACTTTTATTCTAACTTCAGTTACAAAAGTCAGTTGGACTAGAAGTCAGTTTTATCCAACAGCAATCCAAACATACCCTAAGTTTTCATGATGGTGTTATTGGGGTCAGAGTGGCTGACGTGGAAGGACGAACCGAGTCTTCGTTGGCCCATGAGGAACAAGGGGACTGGGTCTGTTTCATGCAATTCCAGGGCCCAAGACTTCCATCTTCCCGTTCCTCAACCAACACTAATAGGTAGACTTAGCGTCCCGCTACTCAACTCACATGGATTTTTTTTTCCCCAAGATAAAATAGCAAGACTTAGGGAGCGTTTTAATTAGCTTTTATATCAAGAATAAAAATATTCATGATTATTATATCATAATTAATATTAATTAATTGAATATTAAAATTATGATAATTCGTATCATTCAAAAATACCAATGATAGCACAATTGTGCAAAATAATACAACTCTCTTTATTTTTGTCATTTTTATATTGCATTTAATTTTGCGAAAATATTTTATTTCTTCAGTTTTTAAATAATCACATTTAATTATATTTTAAAAATTAATTTCAAAATAACAGAGAAACAAAAAGGATGGCTTTTTTGGGGGAGGGGACCATGAAAAATTTTGATACTTAACATTAAATTCAGTGTGATGCACAAAAATTAATTTCCCCCACAAAATCATGTAAAAAATTCCTCTTTTGCATTGTTGACTTCACAAATAAACTTCAAATATGTATACACTCTAATTTAATTAAAATTAGGGAGTCATCAATGGATCATTCGAAACTGATGGCTTCCCTAATGGGACCAACTTTAGAAAAAGGCCTGAGTCTTAATAATGAGAGTTGGGAGAAAAGATAATGAAAAACCTACATCTGACCGTAATGTCATATGAAAATTCATTCTTCTAACTAGAGAAAAGCTTCGTATGTGACTTTTATTGCCGAGAGTTGAAAAATAAATGACAAGAAAATTAAAACTTGATATTAATATTTTCATGAATTTCTTTAGATGATAGGAAACTTGGATGATTGTTTGAGAGAAGATCTTTATTGATAGAATATTTTTTGTCATTCTTAACAGCGTGTAGAGAAAGTTTCATGACTAACACTAAACCCTTTTGAAAAATCTATGATGCGAGGGGATTAAATCACCGTTATTAGCGGCGGATGCCCTGGACCTAACAAGAAAAAGATTTAGTGAATACGATACATACAAAGTTGATTTTCCATATTGAAAATGAACTAAAATATTAATATAATTTTTTTGTTATAATTTCTTTTACATTATTTTCGTCTCTAAATATAATTTTCCATCGTTCATTAGAATCCATATTTGCATTTAATTAGGTGAAGACTTTCCTATTATCCAAATGGGAATGGAAGAAAATTTAATCCGAAGGGGGGCCAATTAACCTGACAGATACATGGCATTGTGAACACCATGGAAAAGGAAGACGTAGAGATTTAAGACACTAAAATTGGTGAACCGTGGTGGTGAAAGAAAAACATTGCTCACAAGTTTCTACACTTCTTCGATTCTATCTATAAACTTCTCTCCATGAAGGTTCAAACACAACATATTTCTTGGCAAAATCCGATCATAAGTTTTGAATCCTGGTGAATATCAGCTGTTTCTACTATCCACTTTCTTCCTCTTGATACCCCATGCGTTTTCCTTTTTAACTTCATCTTCCCCGGTTTCCAACCCTATGTATACTAACATATCAAGAACTTTCGGTCATCATCTTCAATTCTGTTAGGCATCAATGCTTTAGTGGCAATTCAAGACAAAAACATAAGCTCTACTTTCAACACAAACTCTTGGACTCGAACTTATGATCTGACTCTTTACTAATTGAATCAATTTTTATTAGCTAAGTAGATGTAGATTTTAGAATGTATTAGATTGAGTTTATAACTATTTTCTACTTATTTAATTATTTTGTTTAGTTTTCTAAATTTAATTATCGGTAAGAAAAGCAATTTTGCTTTAAAGTCTATAAATAAAAAGAAAAAAAGAGCAAATCTGGTGCGGATCCCACCCGGGAGCGATGGTGGGAAAAATCACAAAATTAAATGACGTGGGTCCCACGAGAAGAAGAGGCCGCAACTAGCAAGGAGTGTGCCGGGGGCAGAAGTGAAGGAATTCTTGCGTGCTCTAACAGCACCACGTCATTTATAGTCTCACAAATAAAAACTTACCATCTCATTAAATTTAGAGAAAATTATAATGATATCCCAAACAAGAAAAATAATTAAAAAACAAATCTCAGTCATTCTTATTATAGGACTTGTTATTATAAACTGTTAAGGTTGTTATTAGAATTTTTTAATAATTTTTTTTTTCTGTAAGACTTGATTATAATTTTTCCTTAAATTTAATCTCATCTGTGATCTTTAACTGTCAGCTTTGTTATTTATATTTGTTTAGCAATTTAATTTAACAATTTTTTTTAGAAATCCGCACCCATCTTTTTTCTTTGACTTCTCTTGCCCTCCTCTCTCATCTTTCCTTGCCCCTTCCCCGCAAATCCTCTTTTTTTGTCCATTTTTTTCCTCCTTGAATGTATCCCTTCTCTCTATGGACTCCATCCATACCCACGAGATGAAGACCCTCCTTCCTTCGCTTAACGCAAAACAAAAGCAGCAAATCAAACATAAATTTCAAACCGTGGACTCAGGTTCAGGAACATCAATTTTTCCCTCATGGCTTTGGATCTGGAGAAGGAAGCAACCAGATTCAAGAACTTGAAAGAGGAAAAAAGATGGGCATGTGAATGGAAGAAGGAGATAGACATTGATGTACAAGAAGAGCTATTGATGTAAGGGTTGGACTCTTCCAAATAGAGCGAAGCGAACTAGACGGAATCATTGACTGCAGGGTTGAGGTGGGGCGGGCGGAAGTAATGGTGGGAGGAGTCGGAGGGTGAAGGTGAGGGAGATAGGAGAGGATAAATATAGAGAAGCTAAGGGTAATGAAGGTAGAAGAGGGGAGAAACATGGTGATTCTTGGCGCAGAAACACACAACAAGGAAGAAAAATAATTATGCGGGGGGAGGTTTTGGAAAAACAAATGGAGAAGAAGACGATGGGCTAGCGACGAGGGCAGAGAAGTCAGGAAAAAAAGATAAGGACGACTTTCTAAAAAAAGTTGTTAAATTAAATTTCTAAGCAAATATAAATTAAAACGCTGACAGTTAAGGTTACATCTAAGATTAAGTTCAATGACATGGCAAGTCTCAGTAGAGAAAGGGACGTGAATGAATGTTATAAATGCTCTTAAAATTATAAGGGCCACCCAATCACTATTATGAGTATTCTCTCTTAAAGATCGATATATATTGTTTTTTTTAATATCATTTTACGAGTCCCTGAGCTTAAAAGTTTAAGAAACTCTTTATTTTTAATAGGTTAGTTTCCCCCCCCCTCAAAATGCGCTATCTTTAATATTTCATACTTTTTATTTTTAATGTATAACCTAATTTAAAAATTAATATTAATCATATATATAAGATATATTTTATATGTTTATTTTTTTTCAAATTAATTCTATTAATATTATGTTGAGATTATATAGTATTGCTTTTTGCGTAATGATGTTGCGTTTTCTCACTTTTCGAGAAACCAAAATTATGTTATTGTTCATTTCTGCTCATCCCACTTTGAAGCTGCTTAACCGAAGTCGTTGTAAATGGTATATTATTTCATAGTATTTTTAATAAATTAAAGAAAATAAACACTTCCACTAATCTTTGCTGCAAGCGTCTAATAAAAACTTTAATATAAAACCTATTTATTGAGTTAATTTTAATCATAAATATAAGACATATTTATCGTATTTATGATTATTTTTTAAATTACCCTTATTGATATTCCCTCAATTATTATATATCAAGTAAGAGAGAAAATAAGGATATTAAGAAAGATTATTATAATATTTTGAGAAAAAAACATGCTATATCTTTTATAATTAACTAATTTACTTAACTTTTTTAATCTAATTGAATTAATTAAATGTAGGAAAATGGACCAGTCCACCTTGGTGGATTGGACCCAAACCCATTAACTCAGATGTTTTGGTGCAAATGACAAAACATCTGGGTCGGGAATTACAATTTCCCGTTTAAAATTGTAATTTGATATAAGAGAGAATGGTTATTGCCAAACGGTATATGGGGGGTTGGTTATTATCATTAATGTAAAAAAAAAAAAAAAAAAAAACGAAACACAGAACCAACAAACCACTCCTCCTCCCTCCTATTCTCTCTTCTTCCTCCTCCACACATTTGTTGTGAGACTCCATCACCGTGACCGGACTCCTCATCACCGTGACCGGACCTTCGCGGTGGTTATCTGACATTGTTATACACTCCAGATATGCCCGAATCCATCATCAAGTAAGCATATATTAAAGACCGGATGAGTATTAAAATTACTCTCAATGGAAGTCATTAGTTAAAGTATAGTTAATTAGTCAGGAAGTTCTATAACTAGTTAGGTGTATTGGGCGTAAAATATTAATGCTTTAAAAAAACAATGGTATATTCTAAAATTCTGGTGGATTTTATGATAATAACTGAGGAATAATTAAAGAAGAGGACAATTGAGGCCCATGAGTTTCATAATGCATATGGAACACTAAAACGTCGTGACCGGGTTCATAGTTACAAGATTTAATCAAAGTCAAGTCAATTCCCTTCCAGTACGAAGCCCTTCCCCAAACACGTTATCTGCCTTCCACTAGACATTATCATAGAAACTTGGTTGTCCTAGTTGGGACGAGACTTGATAACTATTGGAGGAAATCGAAAAAAAACCAAGAAGAAATAATAAATTGGCTGACCAAGAAAACTAAGTCAATGTACCAATTCTTAATTACGAAATTTAATTTACAATAGTCACGTGATCACCGGCCAATCAATTCCTACTTGCATAGCAACCTTATTGTCATCCATATTCAAGAAATGACAACCACATAGCAAGGAAGGAGCCCTTACATCTAGTAAAAACAATCTATGAAAAGCACACGACTGCATAGTTGTACAAAATAACAAAACATTGTAAAAAAATTGAATTTTTACAACAACAAAAAAAGACCATGATTTTTTTGTGAGTGAATAAAAATGCTTTTAACAAAAAGTTATTTATTCATCTATACTTACCTAGTTGCCCGAAAAGTTACACAAAATCACTCACGGTATTTCTACTGTTCGTCTCAGGCTCTGGCTCAGACTTGTGGCAGAAGGAGTAAAATTAATGCCACAACACTTGTGGCGGTCATTTTGCTAGTGTAAATTGGGAGATACTATACAAATTCATTATGTATTCTTCACATTTCTCGGATGCTAATTATTACTGTTTGAGTATGAGAGATAAAATATAAATATAAAGAGCTCGAGATTTTTAGTTGGATTTTCATCACCTATATTTGATTCGAAATTATCCATGGAAACAATTTCTACATGCAGTCCAGTTGTTTTGATATTGAACGGAGATTCCTATCATTTTGCACCAAGGTATAATTACAATGTCTATGATTAGAAAGTCTGTTATAGAGAAATCCACATATATTTATTACAAATAACTAATTAATTTATTTAACTAATTTTTTTGAATATCCACGATTTAATTATCAAGCTTTTATAGTATGTTTCGGAGTGAGAGTGCAATGAAGAGGTTGGACGTGTTCATGAATGAACTAGAGGGAGGGGGAGGAACTCCAAAGCCGTCTACATGAAGAAGCTAATTGTGTGGACCTGTAGAGGAGCTGCAAGCAAGGGATTTGTGGTGGATACCCTAGACTTAACCCAAAAAAAAAAAAGAATATTTTTTGTGAACGCAATATATACAAAGTTATTTTTCCATGTTGAAAATGAAGTAAAATATCAATAAAAATTATTGGTTATAATCTTTTTTTTTTGCCGAATTTTCGTCTCTAAATATAATTTTCCATCGTTCATTACAATCCATATTTGCATTTAATTAGGTGAAGACTTTTCTATCATCCAAATGGGAATGCAAGAAAATTGAGTCCCAAGGGGCGTGATGATTATAACAATATATCGTTTGAATTAGCAGCTGATATTTCAGAACCACACCTCTACGTAACACCAAACCAAAGGGACAGTAAAGGTCGAGCCACATATAAGCAAGAGATGCGCCTGTGGGACAAAGACACTGGGAAACTCGCAAATTTCAACACCAGTTTCACCTTCGTGATTGATTCACAGAGAAATAGTTTGTATGGAGATGGGCTGACCTTCTTCTTAGCCCCTACTGGTTCAACGCTTCCTGATCGTAAAGACGTTGGAGGAGGTTCTATGGGTCTAATTATTGGAGGCAACGAAACGATACTTAATTCAACAGATCATCCTTTTGTTGCTGTGGAGTTTGATATCTATGCCAATGTCGAATCTTACGATGGCTGGGATCCTCGGTATCTACATGTGGGTGTGGATATCAATTCTCTGAAATCTACTAGTACTGCGCCATGGTATCCTAATATCGCAGGAGGCGGACAAAATGAGGCTTTCATCAGCTACGATGCAAGTAAACATAATTTAAGTATCTCCTTCACAAATGCTTCTGCTCCTTGTCCTTCTGCCAACGCTGTGTGGCAACATCTTCATCAAATAGTTGACCTAACAAGGTACCTGCCTGAACGGGTTATTTTTGGTTTCTCAGCTGCCACGGGATTTAATTCTGCAACACACAGGATCGACAAATGGAGTTTCTACTCAGATGAGTTCCAGAAAGATGCTCCCAGTCCAAACCCAAGCCCAAGACCAATTCCCAACCCAAAAAGAAATGCCATAGCACTTGCAATAGGATTAGGGGTTGGAGGGACGTTGGTTTTAGTTTGTGGGGTGCTGTTGTTTGCACTGTGGAAGAATAAAAAGAATATGGAAGATGATGAGTCTAGTGAGAAAATGAGTGATGATTTTGAAAGAGGAACTGGGCCAAAAAAGTACTCATATGCTGAACTAGCGAGTGCTACAAATTATTTCAAAGATGAGCAAAAGCTTGGACAGGGAGGATTTGGGGGTGTTTATAGAGGCTTTCTCAAAGATTCAAACTCCTACGTGGCCATAAAGAGAATATCAGGGGATTCTAAACAAGGGAAGAAGGAGTTTGCTTCAGAAGTAAGAATTATCAGCCAACTAAGACATCGAAACTTGGTTCAACTAAGCGGTTGGTGTCATGAAAGAAAAGAATTATTGCTAGTTTATGAGTACATGACACATGGAAGCTTAGATTCTCATCTCTTCAATGACCAAAGCTTGTTGCCATGGTCAATTAGATTTAAAATAGCTCAAGGCTTGGCCTCTGCATTATTGTACCTGCATGAAGAATGGGAACAATGTGTTGTTCATAGAGACATAAAATCAAGCAACATCATGCTAGACTCCAACTTCAATGCAAAACTTGGAGATTTTGGATTAGCTCGGCTTGTAGACCACACAAAAGGAGCACAAACAACAGCTTTGGCAGGAACTATGGGCTATATGGCTCCTGAGTGTGCCATCACTGGAAGGGCTAGCAAAGAATCTGATGTCTATAGTTTTGGAATTGTTACTCTAGAGATAGTTTGTGGGAGGAAACCCATCAATCCGAAGGCTCCAGATGATGAAATAAATATAGTGAAATGGGTATGGGATCTCTATGGAAGCGGTAGGATTCTCGACGCAGTTGATCGAAGGCTACAAGGAGATTTCGACCATGATCAAGTCGTATGCCTCATGATTGCTGGGCTCTGGTGTGCTCATCCTGATCAGAATCGCAGGCCTTCAATAAGGCAAGTAATTCATGTGTTGAACTTTCAAGCTGCGTTTCCTAGTCTTTCTTCAAGTTATCCTGTACCAACGTATAATGAACTTCCGATGTCATCATCATTTTCCATTCTATCAACCGCCAATGTTTCAGAGGTAAGTCAAAACCAGCATATTAGCTTTAGTTCCAACACAAACTCTTCTGGTTAGGCTAAAACTTTCTGATGATAATGTTTCACCAAGTGTCCCACTTTTTTACGCTCGCAAAAGTTAATTATGGTTATTGTATGTTCTGGTAACATGTTTCTGTAGTCTAAAAAAAATAAAACATGTATGGAAAACTTATATGTTGTTGGATTTTCACCTTGAGATTATATATATACCGTTGCTTTTTGTGTAATGATGTTTCCTTTTGTCACTTTGCAAGAAACCAAAATTATGTTATTGTTGATTTCTGCTCATCTTACTTTGAAGCTGCTTAACCGAAGTCATTCCAAATGGTATATGATGTCATAGTATTTTTAATAAATTAAAGAAACTAAACACTTCCACTAATTTTTACTACAAACATCTAATAAAAACTTTAGATTAATAAATGAAATTTGTTCAAATTAGCTATTTCTTGTAAAATATTAAAATTACTCTCCGTAGAGGTCATTAGTTAGAAAGTTTTATAATTAGTTAAGGATAGTGGGTGTCAAATATTAATGCTTTAAACAAAAAAAGGTACAGCCTAAAACATTATATGCATGTGGATCACCAAAATCGTCGCTGACCAGGTTCATAGTTACAAAATTTAATCAAAGTCAAGTCAAATCCCTTCCAATACGAAGCCCTTCCTGAAACTCGTTATCTGACTTTACTAGACATTATCAAAGAAAGACTTGGTTGTCCTAATCGGATGAGACTTGATCACTATTGGAGGAAATCGGGAAAAAAAGAAGAAGAAATAAATAAATAAATTATGCTGACCGAGAAAAGCTAAGTCAGTGTAACCAATTCTCAATTACGAAATTTTAATTTGCAATATTATTTTCAAGTCACATCTAAATCACGACCACTGGATTTCACCAGCTAATAAATTCCCACTTGCATAGCAACCCTATCGCAAAACCAATCGAGTCTGACGACATTCTGCATTTATGGAATCGTTTCGATAGCTTTAGATGAATAGCAACAAGTTATTTGGTGTTATCTGCTATGAGCGCACTTCAATAGTCGGTTTCCACTTATTGGAAGAACCAAGTTGACTTCCTGTCCTTGACTTCGCGGAGTAAAATAGGATCATTAAGGGGGCAAAATAGCTAATTGCACATGAGCAAGTTTCCAAGCTTTCCCTTATAGAGTGGGGTGAAAATAGGTCAGGCTACTTATTCAAAACCTATGACTTGACGTGTATTTAGCTTGACCCAGTCTGATCTATTTAAAATTAAAAGCAAGCTCAAGTCTGTTTAACTTAACATGTCAAGCGTAAGCTCTCTGAAAAGCCTAACAAGCCATTAGACTGGCATAGGCCTGTTATAAATTTATAATTATAATAATATGAATAAATTAGTTGATACTATTATCTTTAATATGCTCCTTTAATTTATTTTTATATATAATTATTGTTTTATTGGATTTTGAAATTTAGTTCACAAGCGAAGACAACGAGATAATTTAAAACAATAATATCAATACTGTGATCTTTAAATCGTAAAAACGTAGATCAACGAAAAATTTTATTCTGCAAGGACAGTTAAAAACAAAGGGAAGAATTTTGTTTGGAATTCTTTGCTAGAAATTTGGAACGAAAGGAACAATCAGCATGCATTGCACAGTTTTTCTTTTTTTTCTTTTTTTGTCTTTTTGATAAAATCAAACTACGCATTGACGGATAAAAGTGAAGGACATAAACTTGGAGAGCATGTTCCTTACATCAAGTAAGAGGTATAAAAGAGTACAGGGGATGACGCTCTAGCTTAGCAAAATTCAAATATGCGAAGATTTAGTTAAGTTACAAATCAAAGGAAATGGCGTAAGGCGTGGGACAACGTTCTGATTGAATGAGAAAGTAAGTGCAGATCGTAAAGCCAACAGTTGAAGTTGCAAAGGTCGAAGCCTGATTGGAGGAGAAATCCACCAATCATGCAGAATGTCAACATTGAGACAAGCTTACACAAGAATCTGATGACGACCTCGAGTGGGTTTGGTAATATGTAAATTAAGAAGCCAAAAACTGTAAGATAGACAACGGAGTTCAGACCGCTGAAGGGGTTGAACATTTCTTGTTTGTTGGCACATATTGTAGGGCAAGACTGTTGAGGATAGAGAACAGAAGCTTGTGCTTTAGATAATGCCATAGAAATTACATGTTCAGGAGAATATCTTTTCCCTGCATATTAACCATAATATATCTAAAATATGAAAGGGCAATCTAAAGAGGGAAGAAGCTACCTCCATGTTCTAAGTCATCCAAAACCACAACTATTGAGGTAAATCAGAGTGAACTAGGGAAACAATTGGAAAACCTAAAGCACTACCAAACTCACAAGCTCTGGAAAAGAGGCAGTGAAGAAAAAGATGTTCAAGAGATTCATTTGCATCAGGGCAGAAATAACAAACCTCCACATTGGTGAGATGGCGATTCTTGAGGAAAGCAGTGTTTGGTAGAATTTGTGTGACAATCTTCCAGAGCAAAAGTTTGATCCTGGGCAGAATAGGCAATTTCTAAATTTGAGGGCATAAAGAAAATTGGCGGATGGAGTTAACAATAGATGGATTTGCCAGAAGCATACGTAACCATATTGAACAGTATAAGTGCTTGAAGTATTTCCAGCCCATCTCAAACAATCCATAGGTTGTGAAGTGACTGGATACTTAGTAAATTCATGGACGATATTTGGAGGGTATAAATTTCTCAGAAGAGGCAAATTCCATTGACATCGGGGGCGTAGTATAAGGTTAGAAGCCTTTAAAGAAGGATATGAAAGAGCTGACTGCTGCTTGAAAAGCCACAAGAACCTGTTACTAAGGGAAATAGAAGTACTATCACCAACTTGTCAGGATAGGTGCTCCAAAATAATATCACTTGCTCTGACAATTTGTTTCCGAAAAGCAGAACTGTTGTATTTAACATGGAATTGAAAACTGCAGTCTGCATCTAGAGACTTAGAAGACATGAGTCGAAGCAATCTCACTTGCTCATCATACTACTAGTGCCACGGAATCTCTACGTTGCACGAACATTGGATAGTTAGCGGCTATTTTCTTCCCTTATTGATCTTCTTTGCATTTTCCTGAGAACTGCTATACATATTGCCGAAGAAAATGCACTTTTCACTTAAAAAAGGCAAAGAATTGATAAATTAATTAATATGCTAATCAAATTATGATACCGCTTTGTTCATGTAAAGTTAATTTTTCTCCCTATTTATTTGTCTTAATTTTAATTTTAATTTTATAATTATATCTAGTCTTATGTCAAATTTTAACATATAATTAGAATTTGTTTTCAATAATATTCTTCAAACAGTACTTATGACAGTAAAGTTTAAATAAAAGACAAGACTAAAAAATAATTATTATGTAGTAGGTATATTTTACTTTTTCATTAGCTTGTATATTTTTTAGTATGTAGTCTAAAATTTGGTAAAATTACACATTTTTTTAACAAGTTTCAGATCAGGCCAGTCTTTTGTACAGGCCAAACTTCAGACCAGGTTTAGGCCAGCTTATTACTAGACAAACCTAATTGTTAAGGACAAAGTTTGGTTTAGTTTGGCCTGTTTCCACCTTTACTTGTAAACTCGTTGATCTTAAATGTGACTTCCCTAATGGGCCGGAAAAATTGTAAAGATAATATTAGAATATTTCAAAAACATCATCAGATGAACAAGTCGCTTATAGAGGACGGGTCATTATTTTTATTTAATCACCCTCAAAGATTCCACAGCATTGGCTTGCGGACTCGGTTTTGGTCTTAAAAATGATGACTTTCACCTACTGGACCGTGCAGAACGAAGACGCAGAAATATAAATGCTACGCCTCTCTATGAAAGCTCAAACAAAACATATTTCTTAGCCAAATCAGATCAGATGTGGCTAGTATCATCAGTTTTCTTCCTCTTCATACCCCATGCCTTTTCCTTGAACTTCAGCTTCACCAGTTTCCAGCCCAATGATTATAACAAGATAACGTGCGAATTATCAGCCTACATTGCAGAACCATCCATCTACCTAGTAAGGAACCAAAAGGAACAATCCTCGCACGATAGTCAAGGTCGAGCCACATATAACCAAGCGATGCACTTGTGGGACAAAGCCAGTGGGAAACTCGCAAATTTCAACACCAATTTCACCTTCGTGATTGATTCACTGGGAAAAACTGTTTATGCAGATGGGCTGACCTTCTTCTTAGCTCCAATATGTTCAAAGCTTCCTAATCCCCCAAAAGTTGGAGGAGGAGCTTTGGGTCTGATTATTGGAGGTGAAGAAACGATACTTAATTCAACAGATCATCCATTTGTTGCTGCGGAATTTGATATCTCTTCAAATTCAAATTCTGGCGGGGGTCCTCCGTGTGTACATGTTGGTGTCGACATCAACTCTATTAAATCTCTTACTAATGTGACATGGTCTGCTAATATCACTGGCGGCAGAAGAAACGAGGCTTTCATCAGCTACAATGCAAGTACACATAATTTAAGCATCTCTTTCACTGGTTTTGATACTTCTAACAAATTGTGTGGCAACATCTTCATTATATAGTTGACCTAAAAAAGTACTTGCCAGAATGGGTTACTTTTGGTTTCTCAGCTTCCACAGGACAATTATTTGCAACACATAGGATAAATACATGGAGTTTCTACTCAGAGGACTTCCCAAATACCGCTCCTAGTACCAGTAGAAATGCCACAGAACTAGCCATTGGATTAGGGATCGAAGGGTTTGTCTTAGTTTGTGGGGTTGTATTGTTCGTCTTGTGGAAGAACAAAAAGAAAAAGGAAGATGATGAGTCTCTGGACAACACGAGTAATAACGAGTTCGAAAGAGGAACATGGCCCAAAAAGTACTCATATGCTGAACTAGCAAGTGCTTCAAATTATTTCAAAGATGGGCAGAGGTTAGGACAGGGAGGATTTGGGGGAGTCTATCGAGGTTTTTTGAAACATTCAAACTCCTACGTTGCCATAAAGAGAATATCGAAGGATTCTAAACAAGGGAAGAAAAAATTTGCCTCAAAAGTAAGAATTATCAGCCTACTAAGGCATCGAAACTCGGTGCAACTAATTGGTTGGTGTCATGAAAGGAAAGAATTATTGTTAGTTTATGAGTATATGCCACATGGAAGTTTAGATTCCCATCTCTTCAAGGACCAAAGCTTGTTGACATGGTCAACTAGATTTATAATAGCTCAGGGTCTGGCCTCGGCCTTATTGTACCTGCATGAAGAATGGGAACATTGTGTTGTCCATAGAGACATAAAATCAAGCAACATCATGCTAGATTCCAACTTTAATGCAAAGCTTGGAGATTTTGGATTAGCACGGCTTGTAGACCATGCAAAAGGAGCACAAACTACAGCCTCAGCAGGAACCATGGGCTATATGGCTCCTGAATGTGTCACTACTGGAAAGGCTAGCAAAGAATCTGATGTATACAATTTTGGAATCGTTGCTCTAGAGTTAGTTTGTGGAAGAAAACCCATCAACCACACGGCTCCAGAAGATGATATAAACATTGTGAATTGGGTATGGAACCTCTTTGGAAGCGGGAGAATTCTAGAAGCAGTAGATCCAAGGCTACGAGGAGATTATGAGCATGATCAAGTCGAATGCCTTATGATCGTTGGGCTGTGGTGTGCTCATCCTGATCATAACCGTAGGCCATCAATAAGGCAAGCAATTCGTGTGCTCAACTTTGAAACTCCATTTCCCAATCTTCCTTCAAGTTATCCCATACTATCGTACAATGAATTTCCAGCACCATTTTCAATTCTATCAAGCTTAGATATGAGTCAAAACCAGAATATAAGCCCTAGTTCCAACACAAACTCTTCTGGTTTCACTACAACTTCTGATGATAATAATGTTTCATCAACTGTATCACTTTTATACTCGCTCAAAAATTAATTATGGTCAGTGTATATTTGTGCTTCCTGCATAATATTCCTAATGTTCTTCTCATTTCTTTATAGCGAACCTGTATGGTCTATTGATCTTGTTGGATTTTTACCTTCATTTATGCTCATTCCACGTAGGAAAGTGAAGTTTACGAGGTTCAAAGTTACAAAATTCATTCAAAAATCATGTCAATGGCCTTGCAATATGAAGCCCTTCCCCAAACACTTAACTACTCTCTCCTTAAGTCTTTTCATAAGATCTTTTTAACCAAATTATGCAGTTTAAAAAACAGTTGAAATTAATTAAAAGCAATATTTAACAATATTTTTTCAAGTATGTGCCCTTATTTGGTAAGAGGGTAAATAAAAGACAGAAATACTAATAATAAGATAAATGATGAAAAAGAATATAGTATGAGACAAAAGATGAGAAGAGAGAATAAACAAAAAATTAAGGGCAAATTTGGTAAAAAAATATATTTAATGTTCACGCATCTCTAAATAAGATTTTATAAAGAGGACAAAATTAATTCAGACTTTGAGATCTTATAAAAAGTATGGAGTATCATAAAAGACTTGGTTTCTTTTTTTTTTTTTGGCAAAAGGACAAAATGGTATTAAAATTAAAAGGATTACAAAGTCGCAAATGATAACAACCTACAAGTTTCATAAGAAAATTTTAAAAATAAAGAAAGAGAAACTACTCTAGATTTATCACTCTTAAGATAAAAAGAAAGAGATATCTTTCCAAACTGGATTAGCAGAGGGAGGAGGCTTGGGTGGAATCCTGATGAAGCATTTTTGCGCACAGCTCACAATTAATGATTGTAGTCCTTGATGCACAAACAACCCAGAATTTTGAATCTAGAGAAGAGAAGCTCCTAGGCATAGTCAAAGAAAGATTTGACTCTTGTAATTTCCGCTTCTCCATAAAAATTCTTGTAATGATGTTCCATTGAAGCATGTAATTCCATGACAATGAGTGATCCTCTGTGTCTTGATATAGAAAATGATATCCCAACATTCATTGCTTTGGAAGTTGTAAACCCAAGATAGATTGCACAGGAGATTGGCAGCTATTAACATCAGTATGAGGAGGGGGAAAAAAAAAAACCGACTTAGAGAATGTGTGCCCTATTTCTCTTTGATAGTAGCTATCAAAGATATTTCTTCCCCTGATGTAGGATTACATTTTGCTTTTGCCAAATAGAATTAAAATACAAATGATTCCACAGGCTTCATTAACATATCCTAGAAGAATTGGTTGCCAAAAGAAATTGTAAAAGATCAGACTTGATCCCTGCTGGAGGAAATGGTAGAAAAAAGAATCAATCAGGCTGACCAAGAAAAGTCACTTTAACCAATTCTTAATTACGAAATTACATGATTATTTTCAAGTCACGTCTACAATTAAAATTTACATCAATCTCGCAATTCTCTCATTTCCTAGCCTTCTTTTACTGTTTGTTTGGTCCAGGGTCTGTGGGGTTTTTTTTTTTTCTTTTGGGGGCGGGGGAAGGGGAGGAAGAAGTCACTGTGGTTGGTTGGCACTTGGAAAAATAAGGGGGGAAGGGAGATATTTTTTTGTCTTTTTCCTCTTCCCTCGTCTCCTCTCTCTTCCCTCCAAAACCGGAGCTTTTTTTTTTTGGAGGGAAGAGAAATTTTTGCTTATTTTCGGTCAATTTTATCCCTGCCACTTTTCTCCTCTCATGTTTCTCGTTAGCTGTCCGACACCAAATCCTGATCTTCTTTCTCCTCCTCCTCTCCTACTCCCCGATGGCTCTCATGAAGGTTGAAGCTCCTGGACTCAAACGTGGTGTTGCTGCTCGTCTTTCTCTCTGCTGCTTCAAGCTCACCGTCTCTTTTTACTCTTTTTCGATAGCCTGTCTCTGTTCGCACTTCGCGGTTCATCCCAGCATCTTCTTTGTTTTTATTATTTCGATGAAATCATCCCCATTCCCCAACGTATTATTGTTTTAATAGTTATATAGATTTGTACTATATTATATTATATACAATAATACTTCTGATAATATATATAATGTTAATACATTAGAAAAATACTGTTAATATATATAATATTATAATAATATTATAATAATGTTAGTATTTTTTTATATTTCAAAATGCATAAAAAAATGCTTTATTATATAAAAATAAAATAAGGATAAAATTGTCTATATAGAAATTTCTCCAGTTTCTTTCCCTTTTGAACCAAACAATGTAATATTAAAATCCCTTCCATCTACTAAAAACTCTGCTCTCCTTCCTTTTCCCTTCTTTCTATTAAAATCCCTCTCATTCTTTTCCCGTAGTTGAACCAAACATGCACATTCTTAAATTATCCTGTACCAACATACCAGGAATTAATTCTAGCTATTCAAAATTTTTTGAAAAAGCAAGCCCTTAATTACTAAAAATCAGTTTTAAAGTTATTTATAACTCACTGTGGAAAATAAATTCCTCTATAAATTTTATAATTTTCTAAATAATAGTTCATAATTTTTAATAATTATTGTCTCCTTCTTTTTCTTAAAATCTCGCCCAAAAATATTTTTTTTTGCCAAGTAAATTCTTTTTGAGACATCTTTAGTTTATCTAAACCTCAAAAATACCTTAGGAACCTCTTTCCTATCCTCCGGGGTTTTATCGAGTTTTCTCAAATTTTCGGGCATATGCCATGATTATAATGTTCCTTGATAATTCCTCATATTTAGATCTTTTTGCCTTTAACTTCTCATGTTTGCATCTTTGACTAACTTTTTTTCCCCCTCTTACTTTGCCTTACTTTGACTCCATGCACTTTTTATTTACTTTTAATTTCGCCCTTACATGTCAAAATCTCTTATTTAATCAGTATATAAAATACCATATATATTAAAAATATTGCCTGACAAACATGGAAGTCATGGAATCAAATGAGGATGCCGACTGTTTGATTGAAAAGAATATTAAAAAAAATACCAAGTCTTCTAACGAGAAGAAGCTTCGAATGTGACCTATGTTGCTGGGATCAGAGTTTAAAAATAAATAACAAGAAAATTAAAACTTGATAGATGTTAGTATTTCTATAGATCTCTTGTGACACCAGGAAACTAATTCGAAGCTGAGAGCATATTTTAGTCAATACGATACAAAGGTAATCTTCCATCGTTTGAGGAATAATTAAAATTTAAAACAAAATATTAATTCAATTTATTTTTGTCAAATTTTCTTCCTAAATACTTCTTTGGTCTTATTTATAAGGCAGAGTAAAAAGGTATTTTTTGATACTCTTTATAGTGCATTGAAAGAAATTTTTTATCTATAAATGTATAATTTTACCTTTCGTTCATTATTTTGTTGATTTTATTTATATGAGATATAATGTATATTAAATAGAGATAAAATTAAAAAATCGTTAAATTTTAAATCAGAGTTAATAAAGTTTAAGATTTTTTTGTAGCTGTGTGAAACATGATGAAGATAACTTATAAACAGGGCAAGAGAAGTATAATTTTTCATCCTTGATTTTCCCAACTACTTGGCGTTGAAATAGTCAAAGCATTATATATCTCCATTGATTAATTAGGTCATTAGCCTACTGCATTACAATCCTTATTTTCATTTAATTAGGCAAATACACTAACTAAACTATTCCATTATATATCCAAATGTGAACGCAAGAAAATTGAGTCCGAGGCGGTGCCAATTACCCTGACAGATTCACAGCGTTAGCTTGTGGACTCCGTTGCTCTTAAACATAGAGTAGATGACCTCTCTTATTCGGCCATGGAAAAGGAAGACACGGAAATTTAAAGACATGAAAAATTACACATAAGAGTTGGTCCCACTGATAAGGAATTGGTTTATAATTCCTAAAGTCAGCTAATGTGAGGATTTTATTGGTGGGTGATCTGTAAATACCTCTATAAATGCTCTCTGAGTCTAGATGCATGTCCTAGTCCTGGTAAATCTCCGGAACCCAACTTACCTAATCTTCATTTTACCACAAAAAACAAAGACATGAAAAATTAGCAAGGAATTGACTAATAACCTATAAAATTATGAGTTCAAATATTACTGCCAATACACAGGCCTTATTAGTGAGTGGCCTGTAAATACTCTTATAAACACTTTTTGATCCTAT
Organism: Neltuma alba; assembly: GCF_004799145.2. NCBI lineage: Eukaryota > Viridiplantae > Streptophyta > Magnoliopsida > Fabales > Fabaceae > Neltuma > Neltuma alba. The sequence continues at coordinate 123,726 of NW_021635344.1, read as the reverse complement.
AAACATGCATTGACATTCGTGAGTCTGGAGACCAACTCACCTAAAATTTTTCACAAAAAGAGGAAAAAAAAAAAGAAAAAATGATTGGAGTGTGTTTTGATAGTTACTAGCATCGGTCCTATTTATAAAATCTCATTTGTAAATTATAAAAGAGGTCTTATAATTAAGACAAGAACTAGTATAGCCTAGCGCATTTAACACTCTTCCGGGCTACTATCCTGACGTCGCAAGCTGACTGTTGTACGCCCAATGACAATGGGTAGTGTGTTTTGAGGATCCTCCTGTCCGTTACGAATTTAAAAAAAATAAATCTTGAAAAATGATTAACCGTGGTGGTTAAAGGAAAAAAGGGAAATTAATTTGCAAATTTTTATAGTTTTACCAATTTTTAAACTGCTCTTCGTAGCTTTTCCTTTTTCTTTTCATCACATATGTATAGTTTTGCTTAATTTTTACTTAGGTTCCCGTAATTTTTTTAATTATATTCTTATAATTTCACGTGATTTTTTTTGTAAAGATTTCACCTAATTTTGTAGTAAGGTCTTTGTAGTTTTTTTTATTAGCCACATGAAAATACAAGATTCTCATTGTAAATCAAGTAAAATTATAATTAAAGAACTAATATAAAGAACAAGAATTAAGAGATCTAATAAAAATCAGGTGAAATTATTAGGATCTGATTAAAAAAAACTAACGGGACTTGATTGAAAAATAAAATAAAATTACAAAAAATTACAACAATGTGTTGATTTTTTTTCCCCAGAGAAGAAAGACAGGCAAGTTTCTTGATAACTCCCAATGGGTCAATCACTCAACATCATCATTAATTTGCAAGATCCGTACAATAATGAAGAGGCATTGCATTTTCCAGTGGGAAAGCATCTGATCAATCGCAATCCATTTGTGAACAGTCATTATGTTTTCCTGGACTTTGGTGAAGTTTGAAAGCAATATTTACTACTCCCTTTCACAAAAAGAGGAAAAAAAAAAAGGAAAAATGATTGGAGTGTGTTTTGATAGTTACTAGCATCGGTCCTATTTATAAAATCTCATTTGTAAATTATAAAAAAGGTCTTATAATTAAGACAGGAACTAGTATAGCCTAGCGCATTTAACACTCTTCCGGGCTACTATCCTGACGTCGCAAGCTGACTGTTGTACGCCCAATGACAATGGGTAGTGTGTTTTGAGGATCCTCCTGTCCGTTACGAATTTAAAAAAATAAATTCTTGAAAAATGATTAACCGTGGTGGTTAAAGGAAAAAAGGGAAATTAATTTGCAAATTTTTATAGTTTTACCAATTTTTAAACTGCTCTTCGTAGCTTTTCCTTTTTCTTTTCATCACATATGTATAGTTTTGCTTAATTTTTACTTAGGTTCCCGTAATTTTTTTAATTATATTCTTATAATTTCACGTGATTTTTTTTGTAAAGATTTCACCTAATTTTGTAGTAAGGTCTTTGTAGTTTTTTTTAAATCAAGAAAGAAAACTTTTAAAAGAGCTATTTACTTCTAGGTTTGATAATTTAAATCTGACTTAATAATATTAAATATCAAATATTGCATAGAAAAAGAAAGAAAATTGTTATATAGAAGCAGCTTGCATGCGTATGAATTCTAGCGCAACTCGGTCATTGCCTTGTCGGGTCGAAGAAGTCAGTGGAGGAGTTAAATTTCCTGGCACTCGCTGGAACAACGATCACAAAAAAAAAAAAAATCAAAAACAGAAGACGCATAAAGTCGTATAATTGGAAAAAAAATTAAATCACGTCAAGTAGACCCACAAAGTCACATCAAATCGCTTGGGCCACTGCCTAGGTGCCAGGTGAACCTTAAACGATAAGATGGCTTTCGAAAGTACCTTCGATCATTTCCAACCATCAAATGACATTAAAATTTCAAATTAAAAATTCAGTTAGATTGATTGGGATAAGATTCAGAGAAAATGACGAAAAAGAACCTTAAATATAAAAAAATTGAAAAAGGCAGCTAAAACTTTCAAGCAAGAAAAAATGAGAGAAAATCTGAATTGAAATTATGAAAATGTTAAAAAATGATTAATATGTCTTTACGTGATGCTAAGAAAAGGACATTATTATTATGTATTTCAAACTTATTAATTATTTGCATATTAAATTTAGTTATTTTTTTAAATGGACATATGCTTTTACCTTAGAAAAAGATTAAAGAATGTTAATTCTGTATTCCAAACTTATTAATTTACATTAAAATTTTATTATTTTCAAATCAAATATAGTCATTTTTCAAACAAATATAAGGGTATATTGGCAATTTTTCTATATTTTCATAATTTCAATTGAGACTGTCTTTTATTCCATCTCATTTGGAAGGGTTAGCTGTCTTTTTAAAATTTCTTATTTTCAAGATTCTTTTTTTTGGTCATTTTCCCTAAGATATAAAATAAAAGAATAAAAAAATTAATTAAAAAATTTTAACTCAATTTTTTTTGCAAATCAATTTTCTTAAAATTCTCTCCCTCCTTTCGTTCTCCTCCAATCAAATAAAAATTAGAATCAAAACAAAATTTTCAACTAGATAACTTCTACATTTATGAGGAGAAAGAATAACTTCATGCAAATAAGAAATTTTGGTGCTCACTGTAATTATAAGCATCATAGTACTTATTATTATCCTTAGATCTTTACTGTTTAAATACAGTTTTAATAATCCAAATTTAAAAATTTTAACTAATAATTTTTAAAGAAGAAATTAGGGTGTGGTTTGAAAATTAAAAAATTATAAAGTTCAGAGTATAAATTAATGCAAATTACAGGGATCGAATAATAAATTTTATCCACAGGTGAGAATAATTGGAGTATATGCCTTGTCGAAACAGAAGCTGGTGGCTCTTAATATAAGCCAAGTCATTCCTCAAACTGCCTGCATTTTGAACAAACGACTCTCTCTCTCTCTCTCTCTCTCTCTCTCTCTCTCTCTCTCTCTCTCTCACACACACACACACACACACACATGGAGATATCTCTGCACAAGAGTAAAACCCATCTGCTTCCTCTTTTGTTCATAACCAAAATTTTCTTGTTTCTCACAATCAATGCTAGTGCGACCTCAATAACCTTCAATTATGAGCAATTTCGTGATGTGGATCATCAGAACTTGAACCTTCAAGGAGAAGTTTTCCAGGAAAATGGGATGCTCAACCTCACCAGGTAATTAATATGTACATCATCAATAGCTTCTTCTGGCCAAAAAATATACTCTTCCGATCCTTAATATAGGACTCAATTTTGAGTTAGTTTTTATCCTAAATATAATATCCATTTCTTATATTTATCAATTTTCTCTAAATTACCCTTATGGATACTCCCTTAACCATAATTAAGTAGAAGAAGGAGAGGGGTATTAAGAAAGATGATTATGGTGTTTTAGGAAAAATGTGTCACATTTCTTATAATTAACTAACTTACCTAACTTCCTTAATTTAATCAAATTAATTAAATGGGTCTTATATTAAGAACCGAAGGAGTATTATAGTTGTTTGCTTTGGATTCCTTTCAAAATATATTCTTTTTTACTTTTGTCTTATGATATACACCCTCAAATCTTATTTATAAATCATGCAATCTATAGATACTTTATATGTTTAAAATCCCTTTACAAGTTGAATATGGAATTTGTGCATTTCCTCTTTCAAAAGGGTACTAGCCTCACTTGAAAATTGGTCTATTTCAAAATTTAAATGAACAAATTGTTGTTGGTCGTTGAATAAATAAAATTACTTAAATGGTGTAAGGTGGTTATGAAATTTGCGCAACCCTTCTGTTAACCAGTTTCGGTGCTATCACTTGGCTCATGAGCACCAAATCTCAACCATATATTTATATTAAATTTAATGATCTAAATTTAATATAATTTTTTAGTGGTTTAATATTCTAATATGTATACGACAAAAAAAAATAAAGATTATCCTTAAACTAAATTTTAAAAATGTTTTTTTTAAAAAAATTTTTAAAAAATATTCCTTCCGGTCCTAAATATAAGACCCATTTTATAGTGTAAATTACACTATAAAATAGGTCACAAAATAGGTCTTATATTTAGGACCGGAAGATTAGTTTGAATTAATAAATCCTCTTTGTTGAAAAACACCAACTTGGCTTGAGAATTCAACTATTTTACTTGAACTAAATTATTTAAAAATAGGGAAATGACTTTTAAAAACACCAGGGGGGGGGGGACCAAAAGTGACCCCACTGCTAGCAGGTCTCCGATGGCCAAATGGTCATTGCATTCAGGTTCTTAACCTTTTTAGTGGCCAGCAGGCAGCCGCAGGTCGGTAGGCAGGCGAAATGCATGTGATATATTTTTTTGGGTAAGAACTTAAGCCAAGGATCTTGGTGATTCCATTGGATTTCACTACTTTGAGGTATTCAAATGTAATTATTGGCTTACAAGTTCCGTAATGATAAATTTCTCTTCATATATGACATTTGGTCATAACTAATTTAAAAAAATTAAATAAATTAGTTACATTAATTATTTATAACAAATTTATGTTGACTTTTTCTAAAGTATCATATTTAATTGTGTACATTAGAACTACTCTTTAGTAAAAACCTTTAAAATCAACACAAATATTTTATAAAAAAAACATTGTAAATTTGAAAAAACAAAATGGATTGAAATCTTATATTTAGAATTGGAATTAGTATTTAGATGGAATCCACTATTAAAGTGAATCTTATATATTAATTATGCATTATTTATTTGTAATTGTCATGAACTAAAAAGATAAATCAATCATACTTGATTTTTTTTCAGATAATTTTCAAGTTCAAGCCTTGGGAGTGAAATAAATTACTTAAAGAAAGCAAACCATATGTGGCGATCTAAAAACTTAAATTTTGATTAGTTGATGGTATTAAATAGTAGATGGTTAATTATGGAGAACAGAGTTAAAAGGGCAAAATTCCGTCAAATACTCTAATCTTATTTTTTCAGTGCATAAAAAATAAAATCAAGATGCTAGCTGTACCAGAAAAATAAAATTATAATGCTAGATTCATATGAGAAATAAGATCACGATACTGGATGTACATTTATCCTTAAAAAAATAGGTAGTCAAATTCCTTCAGTCTTACGTATAAAAGTTAGTTATGGTCAATTTTAGTGCTAAATATAAAACTCAGTATTTTATTTTCCAAATTATTTATATTGATTACACTTGTTAACGGTTCCAGTATAAATAATTAAAGAGGATATACTATAAAAACCAACACATACTCTTAACAAATAATTTAACTATTTTTTTCGATCTCCACATACTAATTATCTAGCCATCTAAGCCACACGACTTCATCAAAAGATGATGCATGCAAAGACTCGCTAATGACCACCAACACAAGGTCAAAACGTAGGTATAAGCTCAGTTTACTCGAATGATGGATTTTGGTGTCATTTCCCTGGCACACGCTTAGTAGTCATATAATTTGATGTTATCCGATCTCTACAGTTCAACTAAGGTGGAAGATATATATAATACATAAAAATGCCTATGTATAAATTTGTTATGAATCTAACAATCTGATTCCTGACTCAGGTATAAGAAAGACAGTGCCGGGAGAGTAACATACAACAACTCATTGCAACTTTGGGACAATGAGACAAGAACACTTGCAAACTTCACTACTCGTTTCACCTTCATCATCAATGTACTAAATGAATCTCGTGATGGAAAAGGAGATGGCATCACATTCTTCTTGGCAGAGCCTGGATTTCCGTTTCCATCTCCCCCGGATGGCACAGGTATTGGTCTTGTAAGTCGCGCACAGATGCAGGATCAAAATTATCTCGACGAGCATCCATTCGTAGCAGTAGAATTTGACACCTTTTCCAATACGGATGTGGGTGATCCACCCTATGATCATGTGGGAATCCTTGTAAAAACAATGCAGACTAATTATAGAACACAATGGTACACTATGAATGATGGTAGAAAGTATGATGCTGAGATTACTTACGATTCTAGCTCATTCCAGTTAAGCGTCATGTTTACAGGATACAAGGATAACGTCAAAATCAGACAAAATTATTCCCATCAGATTGATTTGAGAGACTACCTACCAGAAGAAGTTCAATTTGGAATCTCTTCAGCCACAGGATTACGGTTTGAGTTACATACACTGTGTTCATGGTCCTTTAATTCAAGTCTTGAAATGCCCGGAGTGGTGCAAAGGAGTAAAAGCAATAATAAGCGTTTGGTCATTGGAGTGAGCATCGGATCAGTTGTAGTTATTGTTGGGTTATGCATAGCTTTGTTTCTGGTATGGAGGTCAAATTGTAGGGTGAAAAGACGTGATCGCTTGGATCTTTCCCTGGACAAAGATTTTGAATGTGTTGGACCAAAGAAGTTTTCCTATAATGAACTTGTCAGAGCCACAAATAACTTCGCAGAGGAACATAAACTCGGAGAAGGAGGTTTTGGTGGGGTCTACAAAGGATTTATCAGAGATTTGAATTCTTATGTTGCAGTAAAGAAGGTTTCCCATGAATCTAGACAAGGAGTTAAGGAGTATGCTTCTGAAGTAAAGATCATCAGTCAACTGAGACACAAGAATTTGGTGCAACTCATAGGGTGGTGCCACGAGAAGAATGATTTTCTACTTATCTATGAGTTCATGCCAAATGGAAGCTTAGATTATCATCTATATCGAAGCAGAAACCTTTTGACATGGCCAGCCAGATACAATATTGCTAAAGGCTTAGCCTCAGCAGTACTATACCTTCATGAAGAGTGGGAGCGATGTGTGGTTCACAGGGACATAAAATCAAGCAACATTATGTTAGATTCGAATTTTGATACAAAGCTTGGAGATTTTGGGTTAGCGAGGCTTGTAGAACATGGAAAGGGGTCAGAAACAACAATTGTTGCAGGAACAAAAGGGTACATGGCTCCTGAATGTGCAACCATAAGCAAGGCAATAAGGGAGTCTGATATATACAGTTTTGGAATTGTTGCTCTAGAAATAGCTTGTGGGAGAAAGCCAATTGACCACTATGCTCCTAATGACCAAGTCATGATGGTGGAATGGGTATGGGAACTCTATGGCAAAGGTGAGCTTCTTGAAGCAGCCGATAAGAGGTTTGATGGAGATTTTGATGAGCAAGAACTTGAAAGGTTAATGATTCTTGGGCTATCGTGTGCTCACCCAGATTATACTATGAGGCCTACAATTAGACAAGCACTTCAGGTACTTAACTTTGAAGCTTCACTGCCTACTCTCCCACCAACAATGCCTAAAGCAACATATGTTGCTCCATGTTTTTCTGATATTGGTTCTTCAATTTATTCATCTGCATATGCTAGTTCTTCTGCAACCAATGACCCAAGGCCTTCAACCAATAGTAGGTCATATACCAGGTCCTCACAATATTCATCCAATTCAGGGCACTCGTCTACAAAGGGACAATTCTGAATGAATTGGATTTTCCAAGCTTCAATTTCAGACTTGGACTAATGCTAGTTCAAGTCAGAATTGATTTCCTTTCAATTACTCATTAGTAGTTCAGGTAAGCAAGGAGAGAAGTTGAAGTTGGTGCAACCTATCCCACATGGGTTCAATTCTTCTCTATCTCTCCACTTAAGCAATTGAGAGGATTTAAAGTTATTCCCTCATTTTCCCTTTCATGTGATCTCAGCTTAGGAGATGTTTGGGTGGAAACCAAATTATGATTTTAAAAGTGATTTTATGGTATACGAACCATATATGTCGAAGAGTTTATCTCAATTTGCGAAAAATGCTTTTCAAAAGCATTTTTATAATTTGCCAAACACCCCCTTGTTATATGTAATAATTCCCAACAAGCAAACTTCAACCATCTAAGAATCTTCTGTATCTTTTGGTAATATGAATGTTATTTGACTAAAAACATGTGATATTGTTTATTCGCTTTCATTTATTTAATTTCATTTTTTAAGCCCTTTGTTTACCTGGAAACTTAAATATGGTTGCATTGTCTGAGTTTGTATCTCTTCGAAGTGTATGTGTGTGAGAATCAAGTTTTGCATAACCCTTTTTTCCCTTAATAACCTTTCAATTTTGAACCACTCAGCAACGCTTTTCTATTGTTTTTATTTTTATTTTCTTCAATGTTTGAAAAATAATTGCTGTCAAATATTCTCATATTAGAACTTGGGCAATTAAAATATCCACTGAAGCAAAGAGTTATTACTTAACCTTTTTGAAGAATTCTCAAGTAGATATGGATATAGGCCAGTTCATTATGATGGGAAATTGGCCTTGTTTATCCTATCGGTGCCTAAAATCTGAGTTTATAATAGTTCCAATATGTTCATTATTGAGTGTTAAAGCTTTTTCTGCTTTTCACGTATCTTTATGGGTTCCTTCCATTAATTGTTGAACATATACGGAGGGATTGGGGACTGGACGGGGGAGGCCATCTTACAGGGTGCAAAGTTGAGAACGAAGAACAAAAATTTACATGGGTAAGGATTTGTGTAATACCTAACTCTAAGAACCTAACTTTGAATTCAATCTTCATTTATTAACAACAGTTACAACTTTACTCCAAAAAGGTAAAATTTTAAAACTTTTTATCTAACTTTGAATTCAATCTTCATTTTTCTAAAAGTTTTATGCTATAAAATGAGACTCAAATTCGCTCTCAAACTACCTGTTAGCAATAACTATATATACACCCCTAAACCCCCAACCACTCTTCCTTATGGAGGTACATATAATTATAACAGTACAATTTACATGCTTCACAAATAGGGCAAAATATAAACACATAAAATGTTACGAAAGGGAATATAAACACAACATATTAATTTTTCTCATTGATTTACTAATCAACTAATTTCTTCTTCTCTTCCACCTTAGCTACACTCCCACCAACTTCTTATTCCTCTTGGATCTACTGGGCCTTATGGTTACATAGAAAAGAGGGGTGAGATTCCAAGAATCCCAGTAACAGTAATCATATTTCATATATTATACATGGTATAAAACTGAGCATGCAAAACAAGTCATGGAGAACAATGCCTTACAAAAAAACTAAACTAAACTGAATAATCAACTGAAGCATATTCGCTATCATAGAACTGAATCTCATATAACTGTTGCGCATAACTAAGTAACTGAATAAGTGAATAACTGTGAAGCTGCTAACTGATTAACTGAATAACTGTGTAGCTGCTATCTGATTAACTGAATATTGTGCAGCTGCTAACTGATTAACTGTTAAATACGCTTATACTGGATAGCGAAATGCATGCACATGACCATAGCAATAACTGGTAAGGCAATTTACATGTTTTCATGCTTAACTATAACATTATAGCACAAACAGACATGCAACCAAAACAAAACATACAAAATAATGATTAAAGCTACTTTCGCTTGCTCCCCTATGCTGGTACCTCACTTTGAGTTTCTTCTTGGTACGGCAGGCTAGCAATCAAATCCTAACATTACGCGCTCGCGCTGTGTGTGTAGGCACAGATGCGGGCACGGCCAATCAAATCCTAACATTGCGTGCATGCGTGCTCTCCTCCCATAAGGTGATTGGTCATCTTACACAAATTCCCATATTTAATCTTTATATTTCAAAGGTCTCTAAAACCTCCCCTTTTTCTTGCCTTCCTCTTGCTTCTTAGTTCATTATGATTTAGTTAAAATAATGAGATTCGAGCAAGTTTTCAACTTCAGAACATTAACAAAGCATAAAATCATTATAGAATTTAAGCAATGCCATTCAAATTCGTTCTATAACTCTTTGAAACTTTACTTAATAAGCTTTAAATCAATCCCACATTTCAAAATTCTAGCATGACTAATTGACTATGACATTCAAAACATCATTTCTTTTCATTTAGTTATAAGCATATTTTCAGCATTTTATGCAATCAATCATTCAGCAAAGAATCAAATAGCAAGCTTTATGGTCACAGTTTCAGTGGTAGCTATTTTCCTATAATCAAAATAGCTTAAAACACGACACATTATTAAAATAAAAACACTTCAAACATTTTCGGACAGCAACTCCTTCTATTCACTTTGAGCCATTGATTTAACTAAAAGTAGCTTCTTTTAAAAGCATTTCAGCAACAACAATCAACACACACAAAATGAATTCAGCTTCCACAAACTTGGTTTTCTCCTTAAAACTTTGGACAACCTTGTGCTTTATTCTGGAAATTTCTAGAATTAAAATCATTCTTCACATTCCAGATTTCATTCCATTCATCTCTACACGGTACGCCAATCATATATAATACATAACTATTAGCTTTTAGATGCTATTGTGCTCATTAATAATCATCTAACATCCAAAGTAGTTCTCTAACATAACACAGCAACACACACAGTTATATATATTTATGCATGTGTGAGCAACTTAGGGACATTTAATTTAAAATGCTCTTCTTTCATTGCAGCAATAAAATTTTAATCACAGCAATTTCAATCCTTTCATTATAACCATTCTGCCATTTACTTTCACTAATCAATTTCTAAATATTATTTCTTTTCAAAGTTGGGCATCTCCTATTTCTCAGACCCAGAAAGTGTATTTAATAATCCATATACTCCTTTACTTAAGCGTATTAAATAGCAGGTTCTCTACATATAGCTTTCAACAACAATCTGAACTAGCTTGTAGTCAAAACAGCTGGAATCTAACAAGCTTATGTTCCCATATTACCAATTGTACTCATTTTCATACCATTCTCAAGAGGAATGAACATATTTCCTTCAAACAAGAAGCTGTAAGCTTGGCAGTGGCAACCAATGACATGTAATATATATAAGATTTGATTAACATTCCTTTAAACATCAATGAATAAACTTATTCCAGCTCTTAAATTTCAGAATTCAAACCTCAGTCCCAAGCATTAAATCGAAACCATACACGCACACATACACTAGCATGCGATTATTTTATGCCATTCTTATCTAAACACAAAATCGGTCATCTAAATTCAAGAACTCCTTTTTATGATAGTCAATATAATAGAGAAGAAACAAGAGATTCTCGGTCTCGGCAATCAAAAGTCAAAACAGAACAACCGCATACGCATCACAAAATTCCTATTTAAGCTTTGTTCTACTCCTATAAACCATCTCTTAAATCTGTCGATGTTTCGCCCTTCCCCTTAACAACAAAAGGTCACTCTTAACTCTCCAAGTAGTATTCTAATGCTGAGAAAGAGGGTAGAAGGAGCATTAGAAGGTTTACCTTCGTTGGATCCTAGCTTATATGCGTCGAATCTTCCTCTTTCCCTTTCTTTCTTCTTCCTTTCTCTTCTGCCACCAAATCGCACCCTTTCTGTCTCTCTCTTTTCAGGTTTGCGCACGAGTGAAGTGAGCGCAAAGTGTGCTCCATAAGGAGAAGAAGCAGAGATGTCGTGGCAAAGGAAATTTGGGAAAGAGGACACGTATACGATGAGTCATCAAGCCACCACGTTTAGGGAAATTCTTACATACACCCAGAGCAGAGCACCCAATCATTCATGTTCAAGTTCTAACTAATAAGAATTAGCCACGTCACTGAATTTAATCTGAGGTGTATGCTGTCTAGAGATTCGTGCCGTCGGAACTCACCCCTTTCTTTCTTTCTTTTTTTTTTTTTTTTTAACTCTCTCTCCATGTTAGCTTTTTCTGGACAATCCCAGGAGTTCTGAAACCGATTCTTCCTACCCTAGCTTCAATCAACCACGACCATGGCCACAAATATACCCACAAGAGCGATCCCGGTAACGAAGGTCTTACTAACGGAGAATGCCGCAAAGGGTAGTGCAGGAGATTCGGCAGATGGCTTACAACAGGGCCGCCGCCGGTAGGTTAAACGCTCTTGGGAGCAGGTGCGGGTGGGGAATTAGCAGGTGATGCCATTGGTGAAGGAGTGCTGGGAGCTGGTGCTATAGCTGGAGGTGGAGTAGCAGGTGGCGAAATGGCCGGCGGCAGGTTGCAGGGAGCAGGTGCGGTGGCTTTCATTGGGGTTGCAGGGACCGAGTAGGTGCAGCTCTTGAGGTTTGAGCAAAGCAAGAAGTAGCCAAAAAGTTTAAGATGATGAATACTCGAAGAGTAGCGAAAACTATGACGAGATCTGAAAATGAAACTCAGATAACAGAGAACGAAATATGAGGAAAGCGTAAAGATGGTGCATTCGGTGATGTGATCTTTGTTTGCAGTGATTTTTTGTAAAAAAAAAAATAAATGATAAAAAATAAATTTAAATATAAAAGGGCAAATTGCAAATAAAAACCCCCAAATATGTAAAATTACAATTTGGAATCCTAAATTTGAAAAATAGCAAATAAGGACCCAATTTTACTTTTGTAAATATGAAATGTGGGTGAAATATCTGACATGCCCCTCAGTCAAATGACAAATTGACTATGAGAAATGATAAGTTCACTTTAGCGAATGACAATTTCAATAGACCAAATCACAACTTGACTGAGAATATACTAAATGACGAGTTGATTATGAGAAATGACAAGTTCATTTTAAGAAATGAAAACTTCAGTAAACCAAATCATAATTTGGTTGAGAGGTATTTCAAACATTTTACCCATATTTCATATTTACAAAAGTGAGACCGAGTCCTTATTTGTTATTTTTCAAATTTAAAGTCCCAAATCACAATTTTCTATATTCGGGGGTCTTTATTTGTAATTTTTTCAATATAAAATGATTAGAAAACACATAAATTTTATTAAGTAATATTATAATGTGACACTCATTAAAAAAAAAACGAAAAACGATAAAAAAATGATAAATGAACTTCATAATGTTAATAATATCACTTGAATTTGAAAAATCCCAATTTAGTCCTAAGTAACTAATTTGACATTTATAAATTTACTGAAATGATCATATTGCTCGTTTTTTAAAAATCCAAAACCTTCACCAGCCGGCCGGTTGCCAAAGCACCGGTGGCAGCTACAACGGCAATCACCGAAGCTCCAATGATTAGCCAATAATTGGTTGTTGGAGTTTCGACAGTCAGAAACAATTTTTTTGAAAATTTTTACAATTTCGGTATAATGGTTAACAACTTTTGTAATGCTATTAACAAAATCAGTATAACAGTTAATAACAGTTTTCCAGGAAATTCAACAATTGATTGCCAGAGCTCTGGCAACCAGAAACAGTTTAAAAAAAAAAATTTATAACTTTAATATAATGGTTAACAGCTTTCGTAACGCTATTAACAACTTCAGTATAATAGTTAACAACGGGTTTTTCAGAAAATTCAAAAAGTAGCATTTTTACAATTTCAATAATGTCGTTAACAAATTCCGTAACTTTATTAACAATTTCAGTATAGTATTTAATAACAGGTTTTCTTAAAAATTAAAAAAGAGAGGCATTTTTATAACTTTAACAACTATTTTTTTAAAAAAATTTTTTTACAGCTTTAGTATAATGGTTAACAACTTTTGTAATGCTATTAATAACTTCAATATAGTAGTTAACCTTTTCAAAAAATTCAAAAAGTAGCATTTTTACAATTTTAGTAATATCATTAACAAATTCAAAATCTGTTGTTAACCTCTATACTGAAGTTGTCAATAGTGTTACAAAAGTTGTTAACCTTTATACTTAAATTGTAAAAATCTTTAAAAAATTTGTTTCTTTCTACCGAAACTCTGGCAACCAATTGCTAAATTTCCTGAAAAACTATTATTAACTGCTATACTGAAGTTGCAAATAGCATTATAAAAGTTGTTAACTGTTATACTAAAATTGTAAAAAAATTTCAAAAAAATTATTTCCTGCTGTTGGAGCTCCGTTGACCAATTGTCGGCTTGTCACAGGAGTTCCATCGACCGGCTAGCAGTGGGGGCTTTGATTTTTTAAAAATAATAAATAAAATGAATGGTAATATTTCAGCAAATTTATAAATGCCAAATTAGTCATTTGTGACTAAATTGGGATTTCTTAAATTTAGTTAATACTTTTGGCATTATAAAATTTATTTATCATTTATTTATCATTTTTCCTTAAAAAAATATTGAAAATAATAAAATATTAACTAAAATAATATTATATAAATTATATAGTAAGTTCTAAGCAATAAAATAAGAACAAAAAGATGTTTCTTTTACAAAAAAAAAATCTAAACATTAAGTAAATAAATGAAAAAATGGTATGGTGTTTTTTTTTTTCCAATTTTATGTTCACTATTCATTTATTTTGATAATTTATGCTCAGTATTTACTAACAAAAATATTATCCTCAATTTATTGTTCAACATTTACATTTTGTGAATGTTAAAAAAAAAAAAGAAGACTGTTCATGTTCAATGATATGTATGATGTCTTCTCTTTCTTCTCTCCTTCCCTCTTACACACCCTCCTCATCCCAAAAGCACAAAAAACAAGCTTATGCTCAAAAGCTCGTCAGATCCAATAAGTCTATCACTAAAAGAAGTCAATCTAAACAATTTCAAAATTCAAAAAGTAGCTTTTACAGGTGAAAACGAATGTTTAGGCTATAAAACGCGATCCTAAACACAGCCATAATCCGTCAAACAAATTTCTAGTGAAATTACTTCAAAGGACCAATTTGTAAGTGCTTATTTTTACGGTTCTTTTCATGATTGAAGCTTCAGCTGTGTTTTGGGTTGAAATGCTTCAACAAATATATTATGAGTATGAATAAAGTATACGGATGAAAGAACAATTTTCGTATAGCTTTTGAGTACCAGGAGGGAGTTTCAGAAAAAAAAGGTGAAGAGGGGGACGGATGGATGCCAAGAGACAGGTGAGCGAAACCAAAGAAAGTGGGCACGGATCTTTAGAAGAGAACATTATTTGGATTAAATTGTTAAACTCTCATAAATTAAAAGGGTGACAGCTCAGCTTACACATCAGATTATATTCAATGATGTGGCATAGTTTTATGGTTCAGAGCATGAAGAATGTGGTGCTCGGGTCTATACAAGAGGCTCTCCCAAGTTTATTATTTCATTCATACATTCATCCTAAACTTATCCAGTAAGCTTACTAGGCTAACACTCCCATCATCCAGATTTTTAATTCCTCTGCCCTAGAATAACCAAAAAAAATTTCCTCTGGCCCAGACCCACGAGTTGGGTTTCTAATTGGAATGTGCCCACGTAATTTTCCACTAATGGGTAATGAGTTAACTATTTCTTGTTTCCTTTTTTTTTTAATATTTCTTTACGAAACAACTCTTAAAAATTAATCTGGAATACATTATATGAACTTTTCTCCTCATTTGACTTCCTAAGCTCATAAAATAATTTTCCAAAAATTTTCAGATCAAAAATTAAGCTTTAACTATTTTTCTTGAATTGCTGAAGAAAATAACTCTTTAATTTAGGAAATCAACTTTTAAATTATTTCTACCCCTCTTTGGAAAATAAAATCTTCCATAAACTCTTTTTATTTTTCAAAATGATAATCTATCTTTAATTATTATAGACCTTTATCTATTTTTAATAATTATTTCTTTTTTAATTTTTTTTCTTGAAAATCGGCTTTTATTTTATACTTATTCTCAGAGGCCTTGACTAATTATTTTAGCTTCTTAGACATCTTATAAATTTCTAGCTTCAAAATTGGGGATATTACAATTTGAGTGACAACGAAGAGCTTTTTTTTTTTTTGTCTTGTTTTTAAAACAATTTTTAAATTGTTTCCTAAAACAAGTTTTAAAAACAAAAAAAATTATTTGAAAAATAAACTTTAAAAAATCACATTTGAAAAAAAAATCCTTGGGATGTGGTAGTCATCAGTGATATGTAACAGATAATAGGTGCGAAGGAAAAAATTCTCAAATTTTCAAAATAAAAAATAAAAAACACAAAAACAAAAATAAAAAAATGTAAAAATTATTTTAGTTTTTTAAACCAATCAACTAAAAATTAAATTATCAAACAAATTCTGTTATTCTTATATTTTTAAAAATAAAAAAAAATTGTTTTCAAAACAAACACCAACAACTCAAAATCCTTCGACTTCTCTCTCTTTCTCAATCTCATAGGTCACGGCCAAGCACATAAAGTCTGAGCTCTTTGATCGCCCACTTTGTACCTCTTTCAAGGTTCTTGACAAGGAGTCCATCGACTTCGTCTTCGTCTTCGTTTTCGTCTCCGTTCCGAACTTCGGCATATGGTGAGAAGCTAGAGTAAGATCTGTCCAAAACTCAGATCTAGAACGAACGTCAGAAGAAGACAATATGGACGTTAGGTGACTTCTAGTTTACCGTTGCTGCACCGCCTTCTCGCATTCCCAAATCATGAAGAGTCGAGAGGCACCACTTTATATATATAAAAAAAAAAAAGCTTAGTCACCAGAAGAAAAATGGCAACTCATATTGTTAAGCCGTGTCAGCACAGTTAATTAACATAAGGAGTTAGAGCCTAACGGTCTTAAGCTACAAGGACCCATGCTTAAAAAAAAAAACTCTAGGGACCTTGACCAGTTTGATTAAAGCTGTAAGGACCTAAAACACAATTCCTCTTTTGTTTATCAAATTCTTATAATTTCATCTAGCTTTTAATCAAATTTTTTGTTTTTTCTTATTACATGCTTTTCCCTTTTTATCAGCCACCAGAAGCTAGAAACCTCACTGTAAATCGGCGATATAATGACCTGATAATAAAGAAAAAATTGTAGAGAATTTATTAAAAATAAGGTCATTAAAATTATAACGACTAATTGATTAATTTTTCCCAAAAAAGGACTCGCAAGTTTCTTGACTTCTTCGACTATACATATAAACGTCTCTTCTTGAAAGCTCGGACACCAGCATATTTCCTAGCCAAATCAGATCAAATGTTGCTAATATTAATTTTTTTTCCTCCTCATACATCGTGCCTTTTCCTTAAGCTGCAGCTTTACCAGTTTCCAGCCCAATGATTATAACAAGATATCGTGTGAATTATGAGCTTATAGTACAGAATCATGTTGGATTGTTACGTTCAGATTCTATGTTCCTTTTCTCATATTTTAAGAAACCGAAATTATGTTATATTATTGTTCATTTATGCTCATTCCACTTGGGAGCTGCTTAAGCGAAGTCATTGCAAATGGGATGTGATGTCATAGTATGTTTTTCTAATAAGTTAAAGGAAATTAATAATAAACGAAGAAGACAAATGCATATGGATCTCTGAAAACGTGGTTACGCTGTTCATAGTCATAAATATATTAAAAAATCATGTCAATTGTCAATGGCCTTGCAATATGAAGTCCTTCCTCAAACACTGGGTGCTCAAAACCGTGGTTTCAGAAGCACTTTTCCGCAAAACGAGATAACCTTCTCCACATATTTATTTCGTAATCCGCAAAAGCACTTCTGAAACCATGGTTTGGTTTCTATCCAAACACTTCCACTTGGTTGCCCCAAAAATACGTTAGAAACCTCTTTCCTATTTTCTTCGGTTTTCTCAAATTTTCGGTCATTTGTCCATAATTATAGTTTTATTTGATAATTACCCGTATTTGTGTTTTTCTGCCAACTTCTCATTTTTTCCATTTTTTGGTCCAACTATCTTTGACTTTTCCTCTTATTTTGCCTTATTTTGAATCCACACTTATCATTTTACTTTTAATTTAGAAGGCAATCCATGTCATATTCTCTTATTGAATTGCCATATAAAAGGGGAAATCATAATTAAATTCTGTTGAACTACCGAAATCAAAATTCATCACAAATTCCTAATAATCAAGTCAAGAGGTTTACTTGGAAATTTTTTAATGTTGTTTAAAAAAAAAAACTAAAATGTTTCTCTATATATAGTTAAAAATGACATTAAAATTTAAAGTCAATAACGAAAAACAAATGGAAGCACTATTTTAAGCTTTCATGGGTTGTCAAATCCAGATTCTAAAATAAAAAAAAGTAATGTCATTTATTTCAGGACCTAACATAACCAAAATCAACAAGTTTTTTCTGGTTTTAAGCTATATACTTCAGATAACATTAATAATTTTTGTTCTTTAAAAATAGGGTTTATTATGTTGTATCTTTTTACTATTATTGCTATTTATTCAAAAAAAGAAAAACCAAAACCCACAAGTATCTGACCCTTAAATAAACCCCAAAAGAAGCTTATACATGAGAACGTTTTGTTTTTCGTCTATGTAACTAAATCGGTGTTCGATGATCTCTTGCTAATGACAGCATCTATTAACTGGAACAACGAACACTGGCAAAAGAACCCTATTCTTGATATTTTCATTTTCAATCTGTAATTGTCCTAATTTTTTTTAAAAACATATTCCACTCAGAACCTGCAAATAAATTACAGAGGGACGTACAAATAGTCCTTCTATTTATTATTTAATTTAAATGTAAATTTCCATTTTAACTATAAATGGGCCTTCGGACTTTTTAACAACACTTGGAAATTTTTAATGAGACTTAAAAGTGTAGAGTCGAATTTAAATTTTAATATTTTAAACAGATTTAATTAGAATTTTTTCATATAAAATACCTAATGTGAAAAGAAAATTGCTTGAGAAACATGGAAGTCTTGGAATTAAATGAGGAAACCAGCTGCTTGATTGAAAGGAATATTGGAAAACAAACTAATTCTTCTAACTGGAAAAAGCTTGGAATGTGACTTCTGCTGAGATCAGAGTTGAAAAACAAATAACAAGAAAATTAAAACTTGATATTAATAATTTATAGATCTCGTGTGACGTCAGGAAATTAAACTTAGATGACGGTTTGATTATAATTTTTTTATCCCATTTCCTTCCTAAATATAATTTTCCAACGTTGATTTTCCCAACTACTCAGCATTGAAGTAGTCAAAAACATGGTCAGATCTCCATAGATTAATTGGGTCATTAACCTATTTCATTACAATCCTTATTTTCATTTAATTAGCAAAGACCCTAATTATTCTATTATCCAAATGCAAATGGAAGAAAATTTGTCCCAAGGGGGGCCAATTACCCAGACAGATTCATAGCGTTAGCTTGTGGACTCCGTTGCTTCTTTTTATTTTTTATTTTATTTGTCTTTTTTTTGGGCGTATAAAGACTCGGTTGCTTAAATATTGGCTTAAGGAGAAATTTAAGACGTTTATAGTTTTAAAGCATGAAAAAAATGATGAACCGTGGTGCATATTAAAGAAAAAGGCAAAATTTATTTGTAAATCTTCGTAGTTTTAATTATTTTTAATCAGATTTTTGTAGGGGTTTTTTTTTCATCATGTCCTTATAATTTTACTTGATTTTAATGAGGTCTTCATAGTTTTCTTTATCAAATTCTTGTAGTTTCATCATCTAACTTTTAA
Organism: Neltuma alba; assembly: GCF_004799145.2. Lineage (NCBI taxonomy): Eukaryota > Viridiplantae > Streptophyta > Magnoliopsida > Fabales > Fabaceae > Neltuma > Neltuma alba. The sequence continues at coordinate 104,438 of NW_021635344.1, read as the reverse complement.
TCAAATTTTTGTGTTTATCAGCAACTAGAAGCTAGAAACCTCACTGTAAATCAGGGATATAATGACCTAGTAATAAAGAATAAGATAATTAAAATTATTACCACTAGCCGATTAATTTTTTCCAGAAAAGGGGACTCGCAAGCTTCTTGACTTCTTCGACTGTATATATAAACGCCTCTCCTTGAAAGCTCAGACACAGCATTCCTCCTAGCCAAATCAGATCAGATGTTGCTAATATCAATTTTCTTCACTTCTGCGACTCTATCTATAAACTTCTCTCCATGAAAGTTCAAACACAACGTATTTCCTAGCAAAATACGATCGTAAGTTTTGAATTCTGGTGAATATCAGATGTTGCTACTATCCACTTTCTTCCTCTTCCTCTTGATACCCCATGCGTTTTCCTTAAACTTCATCTTCCCCAGTTTCAATCGCGATCATTATAACAATATATCGTTTGAATCAGTAGCTCACATTTCAGCTCACACCTCTACTTAACAACAAACCAAAGGGATCAATCCTCGAAAGTTACTAAAGGTCGAGCCACATATAAGCAAGAGATGCGCCTGTGGGACGAAGACACTGCGAAACTCGCAAATTTCAACACCAGTTTCACCTTCGTTATTGATTCACAGGGAAGTAGTTTGCTTGGAGATGGGCTGACCTTCTTCTTAGCCCCTACTGGTTCAAAGCTTCCTGATCGTAAAGACGTTGGAGGAGGTTCCATGGGTCTAATTATTGGAGGCAACGAAACGATACTTAATTCAACAGATCATCCTTTTGCTGCTGTGGAGTTTGATATTTATCCCAGTGTCGAATCTTACGATGGCTGGGATCCTCGGTATGTACATGTGGGTGTGGATATCAATTCTATGAAATCTACTAGTACTGCGCCATGGTATCCTAATATCACAGGAGGCGGACAAAATGAGGCTTTCATCAGCTACGATGCAAGTAAACATAATTTAACTATCTCCTTTACAAATTCTGGTCCTTCTGCCAACACTGTGTGGCAACATCTTCATGAAATAGTTGACCTGACAAGGTACCTGCCTGAACGGGTTACTTTTGGTTTCTCAGCTGCCACGGGACAAAATTTTGCAACACACAGGATCGACAAATGGAGTTTCTACTCAGATGAGTTCCCGAAAGATGCTCCCAGTCCAAACCCAAGCCCAAGACCAAGTCCCAACCCAAAAGGAAATGCCACAGCACTTGCAACAGGATTAGGGATTGGAGGGACTTTGGTTTTAGTTTGTGGGGTGCTGTTGTTTGCACTCTGGAAGAATAAAAATAATACGGAAGATGATGAGTCTAGTGAGAAAATGAGTGACGATTTTGAAAAAGGAACTGGGCCTAAAAAGTACTCAAATGCTGAACTAGTGAGTGCTGCAAATTATTTCAGAGATGAGCAAAAGCTTGGACAGGGAGGATTTGAGGGTGTTTATAGAGGTTTTCTCAAAGATTCAAACTCCTACGTGGCCATAAAGAGAATATCAATAGATTCTAAACAAGGGAAGAAGGAGTTTGCTTCAGAAGTAAGAATTATCAGCCAACTAAGACATCGAAACTTGGTTCAACTAAGCGGTTGGTGTCATGAAAGAAAAGAATTATTGCTAGTTTATGAGTACATGACACATGGAAGCTTAGATTATCATCTCTTCAATGACCAAAGCTTGTTGCCATGGTCAATTAGATTTAAAATAGCTCAAGGCTTGGCCTCTGCATTATTGTACCTGCATGAAGAATGGGAACAATGTGTTGTTCATAGAGACATAAAATCAAGCAACATCATGCTAGATTCTAACTTCAATGCAAAACTTGGAGATTTTGGATTAGCTCGGCTTGTAGACCACACAAAAGGAGCACAAACAACAGCTTTGGCAGGAACTATGGGCTATATGGCACCTGAATGTGTCACCACTGGAAGGGCTAGCAAAGAATCTGATGTCTATGGTTTTGGAGTTGTTGTTCTAAAGATACTTTCGGGAAGAGAACCCATCAACCCCAAGGCTCCAGAAGATGAAATAAACATAGTGCAATCGGTATGGGATCTCTATGGAAGTGGTAGAATCCTGGAAGCAATTGATCCAAGGCTGCAAGGAGATTTTGACCATGATCAAGTCGAATGCCTCATGATTGTTGGGTTATGGTGCGCTCATCCTGATCAAAATCGTAGGCCTTCAATAAGGCAAGCAATTCATGTGTTAAACTTCGAAGCTACAATTCCTAGTCTTCCTTCAAGTTATCCTATACCAACGTATGGTGAATTTCCGGTGCCCTTATCATTTTCAATTCTATCCAACGCCAATGTTTCAGAGGTAAGTCAAAACCAGAACATTAGCTTTAGTTCCAACACAAATTCTTCTGGTTTCACTACAACTTCTGATGAGAATGTTTCACCATGTGTATCACTTTTGCACTCGCACAAAAATTAATTATAGTTGTTCTTTGCTTGTATTTACTGCACAATATTCCTAATATATTATTCTCATTTCTTGTATGTGTAAGTTACTGCAATCTGGAAGTAAAACCATATGTGTAGAATTATATATGATCCTGTTGGAGCTTTACCTTGAAGATTCTATGCTGTTGGTTTTTGGGTTATATTGTTGCCTTTTCTCATTTAGTAAGAAACCGAAATTATGTTATGGTAATTCTCTTTTGTGCTCGTTCCACTTAATTGGAGGCTACTTAAACAAAGTCATTGCTAAAAGGGATATGATGTCATAGATTTTTCTTATAAATTGAAGAAAATTGTTACTACCTCTTATTAGCTAAATAATTAATTTGTCAATATTAAAAAAATTATTTTAATTAGTTATTTGTAACGAATGAGTATTGTTTTTTATAAAATACTCTTATTAACTATGTGCATTTACTAACCTTTGATAAAAACTTGTTAACATATGCAATCACCATAAAATTTACTTCTTCTGGTCCTTTTTATAAGAACCTAAAATTTGAATTCTATTGATCCTATTTATAAGATCTTGCTTGTAGTTGTCTAAACATTTAACGTGTTTTTACCATTTCTGCCCTTAATTAATTTTATATATTGCATTAGTTAAAAGGTTTACTATATTCTCTTTCATACTTTTTCTCTCTTACTTGCCCCTTATAAATAAGGGCATGGTTGGAAGAGGCGGCTTATTTCTTTCATATTTATTACTTTTAATTAATTTTAACTATTTTTTAAGACTATATGGTTCAGTTATTAGGCTCTTATAAAAAGGATAGGAGGGAGCACTTTGGAAAACATTGTAAATTTGCGAGACAAAATGAACTGAGGTCTTATATTTATAACCAAAATAAAACCTTGTCTAACTCTTACTCCTTTGAACCTATTTATACGGTAGAAAGATAAGACTTTTCTTGATCATATTCATAAATTACTTCATTAAATTTTTAGGATGAATATACTATTTTGTACTTTATTTATTATAGTATAGATAGTCATTTTTTTAAAAGTGTATATATTAAATAGGAGTAAAATTAAAAAGTTATTATATTTTAATTAAAAGTTAATCAAGTTCAAGATTTTTTTTCTTGTCTACGTAAAATCTGCTGGAAGTACCTTATAAATAAGATCAAAGAAATACTACTTCCGGTCTTAATTATAATATCTCATTTATAGTCTACAAATAAGGTCTTATAATTATGACCAAAGCTAATATATTAATTATGAAGCCCTTCCTCATACACGTAGTGATTCACAATTAGTAGATCCAAAAAAACATGGTATAAGCTGACTATTGAAGGAAATTTAAAAAAAAAGAGATTATATATGCTGGCCAATAAAATTGAAGTCGATTTAACCAATTATTAATTATGAAATTTACATGATTATGTGGGTGTTTAGCTGGAAACCAAATCACAGTTTTAAAGTGATTTTACAACATACAAAATAAGCCTACGAGAGGAGTTTTATCTAGGTTTACATAAAAGTGCTTTTAAAAAGCATTTTTGGAGGGAAATCAAACACTCCCTATGTTCAGGTCACATCTACAGTTAAAGTTATTTACATTAGTCTCGCAAATCTCTCATTTCCTAGCTTGCTTCAAATTACCCTATGTGGTCATCATCTTCAATTCTATCCGGCACCAATGCTTTAGAGGCAATTCAAGACGAAAACATAAGCTTTACTTCCAACACAAACTCTTCTATTATCTCCTGGAAGCTCGTTAGGCATACTCCAGGCTTTATAGTGATACTTAGAGATCACCTACCAATAAAATTCTCACATCAGTAGCTAGATTCGAACTCATGGTCTAACTCCCTACCCACTAAACCAATTCTTGTTGGCTAAATAAGTGTAGATTTTAGAATATTCTAGATTGAATTTATAAATATTTTATACTTATTTAATTATTTTGTCTAGTTGTCTAAATTTAATTATCGGTAAGAAAAGCAATTTTGCTTTAAAATCTATTCATTACAGGAAAAATAAAGAAGGGAAAATTAAAAAATAAATAAATAAAAAGAAAAAAAGGAGCAAATTTGGTGCGGATCCCACCCTGGAGCAATGGTGGAAAAAATCACAAAATTAAATGACATGGGTCTCACGAGAAGAAAAGGAAGCAACTAGCAAGGAGTGTGGGGGGGCAGAAGTCTCAGTGGAGGAAGGGACGTGAGCGAATGCTATAAATGCTCTTACGATTATAAGGGCCATCCAGTTACTATTATGAGTATTCTCTCTTAAAAATCGATATATATCGTTGTTTTAATGTAATGTTACGAGTCTCTGAGCTTTGCATTTTAAGAAACTCTTTATCTTTAACACGTTAGTTTTGTTTCCAAAATGTGTTATCTTTAATATTCGATACTCTTCTTATCTTTAATATATAATGTAATTTAAGAGTTAATATTAGCCTTATATGTAAGACCTATTTTATATATTTATTAATTTTTTTTCAAATTAATTCTATTGATATTCTCTTACTAATAATCAAGTAGGAAAGGGAGGGGGAAATGGGAATTAAAGAATATAATTAAAGTGTTTTAGAAAGAACATATCATATTAACTAATTTAATTAATATCCTTAATCCACTTAAATTAATTAATTAGGTATTACATTAAAAACTTTTCAAGCCTAATCTCACCGAGAGAGATATTAATAGAGGGTTGCATTTAGATGATAAAAGTTACGGAACTTAAAATACAACTTTGGATGCAAGAAGATTGATTCTCAACCAGAAGGACCATTGATGGCTAGCTGCTCCGGGGGTAATATGAAGGAAAGGGGAGCCCAGTTGACGTACATGCCAGATTGATAGCCATTGGCTTAGGGATTGGTCGCTATTCAAAATTGATGCCTTCTCTAATGGGACAAAATTTAAGAAAGCCATGACTAAGATAAAAACGCGTGGAGAAACACACCTAACCATTGTGGGGCAAGAAAAAGCACTAGCAAGTTTATTGATTATTCCTTCATCTCCACGAACATCTCACCCTGAAAAGATTTAGCAGAATAAGTTTCAGGTGAAGATGTTGCTAGTATCAGTTTTCTTCCTCTTGATCCCCCATGTGCTTTCCTTAACCTTTAACTTCACCGAATTCCGGGGCGATGACAACATGACTTTAGAAAAATCAGCTCGTCTGCAGGGATCATCCATCGACTTGGTAACTCCGTTCACTGACGGTGTCGGGCGAGCAACATATCACCTACCGATGCACTTGTGGGACAAAGCCACCGGGAAACTCACAGATTTCTCCACCAACTTCACCTTTGTGATTTTTTCAAATAACAGCCTCAACGAGTCTGGCGATGGGATGGCCTTCTTCTTAGCCCCTAAGGATTCAAAGCTCCCTAATATTCCAGAAAGGGGAGGAGGTGGTTTGGGTCTGATAAGTCTGATTAATGCAACAGATCTTCCATTGATGGGTCTGAATAATTCAACAGATCATCCATTTGTTGCTGTGGAGTTTGATATCTTTCGCAATTACTGGGATCCTCCGTATATACATGTGGGTGTCGATATCAATTCTACTAATTCCGTTAGTTCTGTTCAATGGGACGCTGATATCAAAGGAGGCAGAACAAATGAGGCTTTCATCAGCTACAATGCAAGTACGCATAATTTAAGCATCTCCTTCACTGATGGTTTTGATCTTTCTAACAACACTGTGTGGCGACATCTTCATCACATAGTTGATCTACGAGAGTACCTGCCTGAATTGGTTACTTTCGGTTTCTCAGCCGCCACCGGACGATACTATGCAGTACACACGATCGATAGATGGAGTTTCCACTCAGAGGACCTCCCAACTGTTGCTCCTAGTCCAAGTCCAGTACCAAGTCTAAGCCCGAGCCCGAGCCCAAGCCGAACGAGTAGAAATTACACAGCACTTGCAACAGGATTAGGGGTTGGAGGATTACTGTTAGTTGTTGGGGCGGCATGGTTTGTGTTGTGGAAGAACAAAAAGAAAATGGAAGATGATGATTCTAATGAGAACATAAGTGAAGATGATTTTGAAAGAGGAACAGGTCCCAAAAAGTATTCATATGCTGAACTAGCAAGTGCTGCAAATTATTTTAAAGATGAGCACAAGCTTGGACAGGGAGGATTTGGAGGTGTCTACAGAGGTTTTCTCAAATATTCAAACTCCTATGTTGCCATAAAGAGAATATCAGAGGGCTCTAAACAAGGGAAGAGGGAGTTTGCTTCGGAAGTAAGAATTATTAGTCAACTAAGACATCGAAATTTGGTGCATCTAATCGGTTGGTGTAATGAAAGGAGAGAACTATTGCTAGTTTATGAGTACATGCCAAATGGAAGTTTAGATTCTCATCTTTTCAAGGACGAAAGGTTGCTGACATGGTCAATTAGATTTAAAATTACTCAAGGCTTGGCCTCTGCATTATTGTACCTGCACGAAGAATGGGAACAGTGTGTGGTCCATAGAGACATAAAATCAAGCAACATCATGCTAGACTCAAACTTCAATGCAAAACTTGGAGATTTTGGATTGGCACGGCTTGTAGACCACACAAAAGGAGCACAAACTACAGCTTTAGCAGGAACCATGGGCTATATGGCTCCTGAGTGTGTTATCACTGGAAGGGCTAGCAAAGAATCTGATGTCTATAGCTTTGGAATTGTTGCTCTAGAGATAGTTTGTGGGAGAAAACCCATCAACCCAAAGGCTCCAGATGATGAAATAAACATAGTGCAATCGGTATGGGATCTCTATGGAAGTGGTAGAATCCTGGAAGCAGTTGATCCAAGGCTGCAAGGAGATTTTGACCATGATCAAGTCGAATGCCTCATGCTTGTTGGGTTATGGTGTGCTCATCCTGATCAAAATCGCAGGCCTTCAATAAGGCAAGCAATTCATGTGTTAAACTTTGAAGCTAAAATTCCTAGTCTTCCTTCAAGTTATCCTATACCAACGTATGATGAATTTCCGGTGCCCTTATCATTTTCAATTCTATCCAATGCCAATGCTTCAGAGGTAAGTCCAAACCAGAAAATTAGCTTTAGTTCCAACACAAACTCTTCTGGTTACGCTACAACTTTCTGATGATAATGTTTCACCAAGTGTATCACTTTTTTACTCTCGCAAAAGTTAATTACGGTTATTGTATGTTCTCGTAACATTTAAGTTTGTGTAATCTGAAAAAAATAAAACAGGTATTGAAAACTTACATGTTGGATTTTCACCTTGAGATTATATATATACTGTTGCTTTTTGTGTAATGATGTTTCCTTTTCTTAATTTGCAAGAAACCAAAATTATGTTATTGCTTATTTCTGCTCATCCCAGTTTGAAGCTGCTTAACCGAAGTCATTGCAAATGGTATATGATGTGGTAGTATTTTTTAATAAGTTAAAGAAAATAAACACTTCCACTAATCTTTACTACAAACATCTAATAAAAACTTTACATAAATTAATAAAATTAGTTCAAGTTAGTTATTTCTTGTAAAATATTAAAATTACTCTCAGTAGAAGTCATTAGTTAAAGCATGGTTAATTAGTTAGAAAGTTTTATAATTAGTTACGAATAGTGGGTGTCAAATATTAATGCTATAAACAAAAAAAGGTATATTCTAAAACATTATACTCTGGTGGATTTTATGATGACGAACTGTGGAATAATAGAAGAAGAGGACAGGTGAGGCCCCACGGAGTTGCATAACGCATATGGATCACTAAAAACGTCATTGATCAGGTTCATAGTTACAAAATTTAATCAAAGTCAAGTCAATTCCCTTCCACTACGAAGCCCTTCCTCAAACACGTTATCTGACTTTACTAGACATTATCATAGAAGACTCGGTTGTCCTAATCGGATGAGACTTGATCACTATTGCAGGAAATCAAGGGGGAAAAAAAAGAAATAAATAAATTATGCTGACCAAGAAAAGCTAAGTCAATGTAATCAATTCTTAATTACGAAATTTAATTTTCAATATTATTTTCAAGTCACATCTAAATCACGACCACTGGATTTCACCAGCCAATAAATTCCTACTTGCATAGCAACCCTCCTGCAAAACCAACCGAGTTTGACGACACTCTGCATTTATGGAATCGTTTCGATAGCTTTAGATGAATAGCAACAAGTTATTTGGTGTTATCTGCTATGAGCGCACTTCAATAGTCGGTTTCCACTTATTGGAAGAACCGAGTTGACTTCTCTGTCCTTGACTTCACAGAGTCAAATAGGATAATTGAGGGGGCAAAATAGCTAATTGCACGTGCGCAAGTTTCTTAGCTTCCCCTTATAGATTGGGGGTTTAGAATCTACGACCTAACCTGTATTTGGCTTGACCTAGTCTAATCTGTTTAAAATTAAAAGCAAGCTCAAGTTGTTTAGCTTAACATGTTAGGCGTAAACTCTTTGAAAAGCCAATTAAGCCTATGAGACTAGGATAGGCTTGTTATAAATTTATAATTATAATAATATGAGAAAATTAGTTGATACTATTATCTTTAATATTCTCTTTTAATTTATTTTTTTATACATAATTAATGTTTTATTGGATTTTGAAATTTAGTTTAACGATATAATTTAAAACAGCAATATCAATAAATAATATGATCTTTAAATCGTAAAAACATAGATCAACGAAAAATTTATTCTGCAAGGATAGTTAAAAACAAAGGGAAGAATTTTGTTTGGAATTCTTTGATAGAAATTTGGAACGAAAGGAACAATCAGCATGCGTTGCACAGTTCCCCCCCCCCCCCTCTTTTGATAAAATCAAACTACGCATTGACGGACAAAAGTGAAGGACAAAAACTTAGAGAGCATGTCCCTTACATCAAGTAAGAGGCGTAAAAGAGTACAGGGGATGACGCTCTAGCTTAGCAAAATTCAAATATGCGAAGATTTAGTTAAGTTACAAATCAAAGGAAATGGCGTAAGGTGTGGGACAACGTTCTGATTGAATAAGAAAGTAAGTGCAGATCGTAAAGCCAACAGTTGAAGTTGCAAAGGTCGAAGCCTCATTGGAGGAGAAATCCACCAATCATGCAGAATGTCAACAATGAGACAAGCTTACGCAAGAATCTGACGACGACCTCGAGTGGGTTTGGTAATATGTAAATTAAGAAGCCAAAAACTGTAAGATAGACAACGGAGATCAGACCACTGAAGGGGTTGAACATTTCTTGTTTGTTGGCACATATTGTAGGGCAAGAATGTTGAGGATAGAGAACAGAAGCTTGTGCTTTAGATAGTGCCGTAGAAATTACATGTTCAGGAGAATATCTTTTCCCTGCATATAAACCATAATATATCCAAAATATGAAAGGGCAATCTAAAGGGGGAAGAAGCTACCTCCATGTTCTAAGTCATCCAAAACCACAATTATTGAGGTAAATCAGAGTGAACTAGGGAAACAATTTGAAAACCTAAAGCACTACCAAACTAACAAGCTCTGGAAAAGAGGCAGTGAAGAAAAAGGTGTTCAAGAGATTCATTTGCATCAGAGTAGAAATAACAAACCTCCACATTGGTGAGATGGCGATTCTTGAGGAACGCAGTGTTTGGTAGAATTTGTGTGACAATCTTCCAGAGCAAAAGTTTGATCCTGGGCAGAATAGGCAATTTCTAAATTTAAGGGCATAAAGAAAATTGGCGAATGGAATTAACAATAGATGGATTTGCCATAAGCATACGGTAACCATATTGAACAGTATAAGTGCTTGAAGTATTTCCAACCCATCTCAAACAATCCATAGGTTGTGAAGTGACTGGATACTGAGTAAATTCATAGACGATATTTGGAGGGTATAAATTTCTCAGAACAGGCAAATTCCATCGACATCGGGGGCGCAGTATAAGGTTAGAAGCCTTTTAAAGAAGAATATGAAAGAGCTGACTGCTGCTTCAAAAGCCACAAGAACCTGTTACTAGGGGAAATAGAAGTACTATCACCAACTTGTCAGGATAGGTGCTCCAAAATAATATCACTTGCTCTGACAATTTGTTTCCGTAAAGCAGAACTGTTGTATTTAACATGGAAATGAAAACCTCAGTCTGCATCTAGATACTTAGAAGACATGAGTCGAAGCAATCTCACTTGCTCATCCTACTGCTAGTGCCACGGAATCTCTACGTTGCACGAACATTAGATAGTTAGTGGCTATTTTCTTTCCTCAGTGATCTTCTTTGCATTTTCCTGAGAACTGCTATACATATTGCGGAATAAAATGCACTTCTCACTAAAAAAAGGAAAAGAATTGATAAATTAATTAATATGCTAATCAAATTATGATACCCCTTTCTTCATGTAAAGTTAATTTTTCTCTCTATATATTTGTCTTAAATTTAATTTTAATTTTATACTTATATCTAGTTTTATTTCAAATTTTAACATATAATTATAATTTTTTAATAATATTCTTAAAATGGTACTTATGAGAGTAAAGTTTAAATAAAAGACAAGACTAAAAAATAATTATTATGCAGTAGGAATATTTTATCTGTATCTTTTTTACTATGCAATCTAAAATTTTGTAAAATTACACGCTTTTTTAATATGCTTCAGGCCAGGATAGTCTTTTGTACAGGCCATACTTCAATCTAGGCTTAGGCCAGTTTATTACTAGACAGGCCTAATTGTTAAGGATAAAGTTTGGTCTAATTTGGCCTGTTTCCACCTTTACTTGTAGACTCGTTGATCTTAAATATGACTTTCCTAATGGGCCAAAAAAAAATTGAAAAGATAATATTAGAATATTTTCTCATTAGCGTAAATACTGTTATCCGTATCATTAGTGTAGGATCGAATGTATATACTCAGTTCTTGATCACGAATAGAGACAAGAAATTTCCTATACAACCCTATAAAAATAAAAACAAAGGACAAGAAATTTTCCCATTAATATTATTCTTAATAACGATATAATAAGTTTAAGTATATTATAAGGATAAGATAATGTATTACTCCTTACTGTATTATAATTTATAAGGGTAACGATAATAGTATAACATATAATGAGGCAGGTTCTTAGCCTTGACTCGCAGACCCGGTAAAAGTAGAGGGCGGAAATTGCTTGAGAAACGTGAAAGTCTTGGAATTAAATGACGAAACCGAATGTTTGATTTTTTTTTTTAAAAAAAACTAATTCTTCTAACCAGAAGAAGATTCAAATGTGACTTTTATCGCTAAGGTTGAAAAATAAATAATAAGAAAATTAAGCTTGATATTAATAATTTTATAAATCTCTTAGATGACTGCTTGAGAGAAGTTAATTCTTCATCATTGAAAATGAATTAATATTTCAAAAAAATCTTAAATATAACTTCACCGAATTTGCCTGCCTAAATATGATTTTCCGTAGTTGGTTTTTCCTGGCTAATTAAAGAGCACTGAAATAATCAAAAACATCATCAGATGAACAAGTCGCTATAGACAGGGTCATTGTTTTTATTTAATCACCCTGAAAGATTCACAGCATTGGCTTGTGGACTCGGTTTTGGTCTTAAAAAATTGATGACTTCACCTATTGGACCATGCAAAGCGAAGATGCAGAAATATAAGACATTTGTTAGTTTCAAAAACATGAAAATTGACGAACCGCGGGGGTGAAAGAACAACAACACACAAGTTTCTTGACTTCTTCGACCCAATATATAAACGGTACGCCTCTCCATGAAACCTCAAACAAAACAAATTTCTTAGCCAAATCAGATGTGATGTGGCTAGTATCATCAGTTTTCTTCCTCTTCATACGCCATGCCTTTTCCTTAAACTTCACCTTCACCAGTTTCCAGCCCAATGATCATAACAAGATAACGTGCGAATTATCAGCTTACATTGCAGAACCATCCATCTACTTAGTAAGAAACCAAAAGGGACAATCCTCGCAGGATAGTCAAGGTCGAGCCACATATAACCAGGCGATGCACTTGTGGGACAAAGCCAGTGGGAAACTCGCAAATTTCAACACCAATTTCACCTTCGTGATTGATTCACTGGGCAAAACTGTTTATGCAGATGGGCTGGCCATAGGTTCAAAGCTTCCTAATCCCCCAAAAGTTGGAGGAGGTGCTTTGGGTCTGATTGTTGGAGGTGAAGAAACGATACTTAATTCAACAGATCATCCATTTGTTGCTGTGGAGTTTGATATCTTTTCAAATTCAAATCCTGGCTGGGATCCTCCGGCGTACATGTGGGTGTCGACATTAACTCTATTAAATCTGTTACTAATGTGACATGGTCTGCTAATATCACAGGACGCAGAAGAAATGATGCTTTCATCAGCTACAATGCAAGTACACATAATTTAAGCATCTCTTTCACTGGTTTTGATACTTCTAACAATATTGTGTGGCAACATCTTCATTATATAGTTGACCTAACAAAGTACTTGCCAGAATGGGTTACTTTTGGTTTCTCAGCTTCCACAGGACAATTATTTGCAAACACATATGATAAATACATGGAGTTTCTACTCAGAGGACTTCCCAAATACGGCTCCTAGAACAAGTAGAAATACCACAGCACTAGCCATTGGATTAGGGATTGGAGGGTTTGTTTTAGTTTGTGGGGTTGTATTGTTCGTCTTACGGAAGAACAAAAAGAAAAAGGAAGATGATGAGTCGCCGGACAACATGAGTGATGATGAGTTTGAAAGAGGAACAGGGGCCCAAAAAGTACTCATATGCTGAACTAGCAAGTGCTTCAAATTATTTTGAAGATGGGCAGAAGTTGGGACAGGGAGGATTTGGTGGAGTCTAAAGAGGTTTTTTGAAACATTCAAACTCCTACGTTGCCATAAAGAGAATATCGAAGGATTCTAAACAAGGGAAGAAAGAGTTTGCCTCAGAAGTAAGAATTATTAGTCAACTAAGGCACTGAAAGTTGGTGCAACTAATTGTTTGGTGTCATGAAAGGAAAGAATTATTGTAAGTTTATGAGTATATGCGCCATGGAAGTTTAGATTCTCATCTCTTCAAGGACCAAAGCTTGTTGACATGGTCAACTAGATTTAAAATAGCTCAAGGTTTGGCCTCGGCATTACTGTACCTACATGAAGAATGGGAACAATGTGTTGTCCGCAGAGACATAAAATCAAGTAACATCATGCTAGATTCCAACTTTAATGCAAAGCTTGGAGATTTTGGATTAGCACGGCTTGTAGACCATGCAAAAGGAGCACAAACTACAGCTTTAGCAGGAACTATGGGCTATATGCCTCCTGAATGTGTCACTACTGGAAAGGCCAGCAAAGAATCTGATGTATACAGTTTTGGAGTTGTTGCTCTGGAGTTAGTTTGTGTAGGAAAACCCATCAACCATACGGCTCCAGAAGATGAAATAAACATTGTGAATTGGGTATGGAACCTCTTTGGAAGCGGGAGAATTCTAGAAGCAGCAGATCCAAGGCCACGAGGAGATTATGAGCATGATCAAGTCGAATGCCCTATGATCGTTGGGCTGTGGTGTGCTCATCCTGATCATAACCGTAGGCCATCAATAAGGCAAGCAATTCATGTGCTTAACTTTGAAACTCCATTTCCCAATCTTCCTTCAAGTTATCCCATACTATCGTACAACGAATTTCCAGCACCATTTTCAATTCTATCAAGCTTAAATGTGAGTCAAAACCAGAATATAAGCCCTAGTGCCAACACAAACTCTTCTGGTTTCACTACAACTTCTGATGATAACAATGTTTCATCAAGTGTATCACTTTTGTACGCGCTCAAAAATTAATTATGATCATTGTATGTTTGTGCTTCCTGCATAATATTCCTAATTTTTTTCTTCTCATTTCTTTATCCAGAACTTATATGATCTATTGATCTTGTTGGATTTTTACCTTCATTTATGCTGATTCCACTTAGGAAAATGAAGTTTAAGAGGTTCAAAGTTACAAAATTTATTCAAAAATCATGTCAATGGCCTTGCAATATGAAGCCCTTCCTCAAACACTTAACTGTACTCTCTTTTTAATTCTTTTTATAAGATCTTTTTAATCAAATTATACAGTTTAAGAAAACAGTTAAAATTAATTAAAAGCAATCTCTTTTCAATGATGTGCCCTTATTTAATAAGATGGTAAATAAAAGAGAGAAATACTAATTATAAGATAAATGATGAAAAAGAATATAGTATGAGAAAAAGATGAGGAAAGAGAATAAACAAAATCATTAGAGGCAAAATTGGTAAAAACATATTTAATGTTCACGCATCCCTAAATAGGATTTTATAAAAAGGACAAAATTAATTCAGATTTTGAGATCTTATAAAAAGTATGGAGTATCATAAAAGACTTGGTTTTTTTTTTTTTTGGGTAAAAGGACAAAATGGCATTAAAATTAAAACGATTACAAAGTCCTAAATGATAACAACCTACAAGTTTCATAAGAAAATTTTAAAAATAAAGGAAGAGAAGCTACTTTAGATTTATCACTCTTAACACAAGATAAAAAGAAAAAAATATCTTTCCAAACTGGATTAGTAGAGGAAGGAGGTTTGGGTGGAATCCTGATGAAGCATTTTTGTACACAGCTCACAGTTAATGATTGTAGTTTCTGATGCACAAACGATCCAGAATTTTGAATCTAGAGAAGGAAATCTCTTAGGTATAGTTAAAGAAAGATCTGACTCTTGTAATTTCTGCTTCTCCATAAAAATTCTTGTAAAGATAATCCATTGAAGAAGATAATTCCATGACAATGAGTGATCCTCTGTGTCTTGACATAGAGAATGATATCCCAACCTTCATTGCTGGGGAAGTTGTAACCCAAGAAAGATTGCACAGGGGATTGGCAACTATTAACATCAGTATGAGGAGAAAAAACCAACTTAGAGAGTGTGTGCCCTATTTCTCTTGATAGTAGCTATCAAAGATATTTTCTTCCCCTCATGTAGGATTACATTTCGCTTTTGCCAAATAGCATTTAAAATACAAATGATTCTACAGGCTTCATTAACATATCCTAGAAGAATTGTTGCCAAAAATTTTTTTACAAGATCAGACTTGATCCATGCTGGAGGAAATGATAGAAAAAAGAATCAATCATGCTGACCAAGAAAAGTCATTTTAACCAATACTTAACTACGAAATTTACATGATTATTGTCAAGTCAAGTCTACAATTAAAATTTACATCAATCTCGCAATTCTCTCATTTCCTAGCCTTCCTTTACTGTTTGTTTGGTTCAGGGTTTTTGGGGGGAAAGGGAAGGGAGGGAAGAAGTCACCGTGTTTGGTTGGGGAAATAGAACGGGAGGAGTAGTTCGGATTAATAAATCCTCTTTGTTAAAAAACACCAACTTGGCTTGAGAATTCAACTATTTTACTTGAACTAAATTATTTTAAAATAGGTCAATGACTTTTAAAAACACGAAAAAAAGGGGAAAACCAAAAGTGACCCCACTGCTAGCAGGTCTCCGACGATGACCAAATGGTTATTGCATTCAGGTTCTTGACCTTTTTAGTGGCCAGCAGGCGGCCGCAGGTCGGTAGGCAGGCGAAATGCATGTGATATATTTTCTTGGGTAAGAACTTAAGCCAAGGATCTTGGTGATTGCATTGGATTTCACTACTTTGAGGTATTCAAATGTAATTATTGGCTTACAAGTTCCGTAATGAGAAATATCTCTTCATATATGACATTTGGTCCTAACTAATTTAAAAAAATTAAAGAAATTAGTTACATTAGTTATTTATAACAAATGTATGTTGACTTTTTTTAAAGTATCATATTTAATTGTGTACATTAGAACTACTCTTTAGTGAAAACCACTTAAAATCGACAGAAATATTTTTAAAAAAAAAGCATTGTAAATTTGAAAAACAAAATGAATTGAAATCTTATATTTAGAATTGGAATTAGTATTTAGATGGAATCCACTATTAAAGTGAATCTTATATATTAATTATGCATTATTTATTTGTAATTGTCATGAAATAAAAAGATAAATCAATCATACTTGATTTTTTTTCAGATAATTTTCAAGTCCAAGCCTTGGGAGTGAAATAAATTACTTAAAGAAAGCAAACCATATGTGGCGATCTAAAAACTTAAATTTTGATTAGTTGATGGTATTAAATAGTAGATGGTTAATTATGGAGAACAGAGAGTTAAAAGGGCAAAATTCCATCGAATACTCTAATCTTATTTTTTAAGTGCATAAAAAAATAAAATCAAGATGCTAGATACACCAGAAAAATAAAATTATGGTGCTAGATTCATATGAGAAATAAGATCACGATACTATATGCATATTTATCCTTAAAAAAATAGGTAGTCAAAGTTCCTTCAGTCCTACATATAAAAGTTAGTTATGGGTCATATTTTAGTGCTAAATATAAGAACTTAGTCCATTTTATTTTCCAAATTATTTACATTGATTGTACATGTTAACGGTTCCAGTATAGATAATTAACGAGGATATATTATAAAAACCAACACATACTCTTAACAAATAATTTAACTATTTTTTTAGATCTCTACATATTAATTATCTAGCCATCTAAGCCACACAACTTCATCAAAAGATGATGCATGCAAAGACTAGCTAATGACCAGCAACACAAGGTCAAAACGTACGTATAAGCTCAGTTTACTCGAATGATGGATTTTGGTGTCATTTCCCTGGCACACGCTTCGTAGTCATATAACTTAATGTTATCTCGATCTCTACAGTTCAACTAAGGTGGAAGACATATATAATAAATAAAAATGCCTATGTATAAATTTGTTATGAATCTAACAATCTGATTCCTGACTCAGGTACAAGAAAGACAGTGCCGGGAGAGTAGCATACAACAACTCATTGCAACTTTGGGACAATGAGACAAGAACACTTGCAAACTTCACTACTCGTTTCACCTTCATCATCAATGTACTAAATGAAACTCGTGATGGAAAAGGAGATGGCATCACATTCTTCTTGGCAGAGCCTGGATTTCCGTTTCCATCTCCCCCGGATGGCACAGGTATTGGTCTTGTAAGTCGCGCACAGATGCAGGATCAAAATTATCTCGACGAGCATCCATTCGTAGCAGTAGAATTTGACACCTTTTCCAATACGGATGTGGGTGATCCACCCTATGATCATGTGGGAATCCTTGTAAAAACAATGCAGACTAATTATAGAACACAATGGTACACTATGAATGATGGTAGAAAGTATGATGCTGAGATTACCTACGACTCTAGCTCATTAATTCCAGTTAAGCGTCATGTTCACAGGATACAAGGATAATGTCAAAATCAGACAAAATTATTCCCATCAGATCGATTTGAGAGACTACCTACCAGAAGAAGTTCAATTTGGAATCTCTTCAGCCACAGGATTACTGTTTGAGTTACATACACTGTGCTCCTGGTCCTTTAATTCAAGTCTTGAAATGCCGGGAGTGGTGCAAAGGAGTAAAAGCAATAATAAGCGTTTGGTCATTGGAGTGAGCATCGGAACAGTTGTAGTTATTGTTGGGTTGTGCATAGCTTTGTTTCTGGTATGGAGGTCAAATTGTAGGGTGAAAAGACGTGATCGCTTGGATCTTTCCTTGGCCAAAGATTTTGAATGTGTTGGACCAAAGAAGTTTTCCTATAATGAACTTGTCAGAGCCACAAATAACTTCGCAGAGGAACATAAACTCGGAGAAGGAGGTTTTGGTGGGGTCTACAAAGGATTTATCGGAGACTTGAATTCTTATGTTGCAGTAAAGAAGGTTTCCCATGAATCTAGACAAGGAGTTAAGGAGTATGCCTCTGAAGTAAAGATCATCAGTCAACTGAGACACAAGAATTTGGTGCAACTCATAGGGTGGTGCCACGAGAAGAATGATTTTCTACTTATCTATGAGTTCATGCCAAATGGAAGCTTAGAGTATCATCTATATCGAAGCAGAAACCTTTTGACATGGCCAGCCAGATACAATATTGCTAAAGGCTTAGCCTCAGCAGTACTATACCTTCATGAAGAGTGGGAGCGATGTGTGGTTCACAGGGACATAAAATCAAGCAACATTATGTTAGATTCGAATTTTGATACAAAGCTTGGAGATTTTGAGTTAGCGAGGCTTGTAGAACATGAAAAGGGGTCAGAAACAACAATTGTTGCAGGAACAAAAGGGTACATGGCTCCTGAATGTGCAACCATAAGCAAGGCAATAAGGAAGTCTGATATATACAGTTTTGGAATTGTTGCTCTAGAAATAGCTTGTGGGAGAAAGCCAATTGACCACTATGCTCCTAATGACCAAGTCATGATGGTGGAATGGGTATGGGAACTCTATGGCAAAGGTGAGCTTCTTGAAGCAGCCGATAAGAGGTTTGATGGAGATTTTGATGAGCAAGAACTTGAAAGGTTAATGATTCTTGGGCTATCGTGTGCTCACCCAGATTATACTATGAGGCCTACAATTAGACAAGCACTTCAGGTACTTAACTTTGAAGCTTCACTGCCTACTCTCCCACCAACAATGCCTAAAACAACATATGTTGCTCCATGTTTTTCTGATATTGGTTCTTCAATTTATTCATCTGCATATGCTAGTTCTTCTGTAACCAATGACCCAAGGCCTTCAACCAATAGTAGGTCATATACCAAGTCCTCACAATATTCATCCAATTCAGGGCACTCGTCTACAAAGGGACAATTCTGAATGAATTGGATTTTCCAAGTTTCAATTTCAGACTTGGACTAATGCTAGCTCAAGTCAGAATTGATTTCCTTTCAATTACTCATTAGTAGTTCAGGTAAGCAAGGAGAAAAGTTGAAGTTGGTGCAACCTATCCCACATGGGTTCGATTCTTCTCTATCCCTCCACTTAAGCAATTGAGAGGATTTAAAGTTATTCCCTGATTTTCCCTTTCATGTGATCTCAGCTTAGAAGATGTTTGGGTGGAAACCAAATTATGATTTTAAAAGTGATTTTATGGTATACGAACGGTATATATATCGAGGAGTTTATCGCAATTTGCAAAAAAAAAGCTTTTTAAAAGCATTTTTATAGTTTGCCAAATACCCCCTTGTTATATATAATAATTCCCAACAAGAAAACATGTGATATTGTTTATTCGCTTTCATTTATTTAATTTCATTTTTTAAGCCCTTTGTTTACCTGGAAACTTAAATATGGTTGCATTGTCTGAGTTTGTAACTCTTCGAAGTGTATGTGTGTGAGAATCAAGTTTTGCATAACCCTTTTTTCCCTTAATAACCTTTCAATTTTGAACCACTCAGCAACGCTTTTCTATTGTTTTTATTTTTATTTTCTTCAATTTTTGAAAAATAATTGCTGTCAAATATTCACGTATTAGAACTTGGGCGATTAAAATATCCACTGAAGCAAAGAGTTATTACTTAACCTTTTTGAAGAATTCTCAAGTAGATATGGATATAGGACAGTTCATTATGATGGGAAATTGGCCTTGTTTATCCTATCGGCGCCTAAAATCTGAGTTTATAACAGTTCCAATATGTTCATTATTGAGTGTTAAAGCTTTTTCTGCTTTTCACGTATCTGTATGGGTTCCTTCCATTAATTGTTGAACATATACGGAGGGATTGGGGACTGGACTGGGGAGGCCATCTTACAGGGTGCAAAGTTGAGAACGAAGAACAAAAATTTACATGGGCAAGGATTTGTGTAATACCTAACTCTAAGAACCTAACTTTGAATTCAATCTTCATTTATTAACAACAGTTACAACTTTACTCCAAAAAGGTAAAATTTTTAAAACTTTTTATCTAACTTTGAATTCAATCTTCATTTTTGTAAAAGTTTTATGCTATAAAATGAGACTCAAATTCGCTCTCAAACTATCTGTTAGCAATAACTATATATACACACTAAACCCCCAACTATACAAGAACTAGCCCCAACTACTCTTCCTTATGGAGGTACATATAATTATAACAGTACAATTTACATGCTTCACAAATAGGGCAAAATATAAACACATAAAATGTTACAAAAGGGAATATAAACACAACATATTAATTTTTCTCATTGATTTACTAATAAACTAATTTCTTCTTCTCTTCCACCTTAGCTACACTCCCACCAACTTCTTATTCCTCTTGGATCTACTGGGCCTTATGGTTACATAGAAAAGAGGGGTGAGATTCCAAGAATCCTAGTAACAGTAATCATATTTCATATATTATGTATGGTATAAAACTGAGCATGCAAAACAAGTCATGGAGAACAATGCCTTACAAAAAAACTAAACTAAACTGAATAATCAACTGAAGCATATTCGCTATCATAGAACTGAATCTCATATAACTGTTGCGCATAACTAAGTAACTGAATAAGTGAATAACTGTGCAGCTGCTAACTGATTAACTGAATAACTGTGTAGCTGCTATCTGATTAACTGAATAATTGTGCAGCTGCTAACTGATTAACTGTTAAATACGCTTATACTGGATAGCGAAACATGCACATGACCATAGCAATAACTGGTAAGGCAATTTACATGTTCTCATGCTTAACTATAACATTATAGCACAAACAGACATGCAACCAAAACAAAACATACAAAATAATGATTGAAGCTACTTTCCGCTTGCTCCCCTATGTTGGTACCTCACTTTGAGTTTCTTCTTCGTACGGCAGGCTAGCAATCAAATCCTAACATTACGCGCTCGCGCTGCGTGTGTAGGCACAGGCGCGGGCGCGGCCAATCAAATCCTAACATTACGTGCATGCGTGCTCTCCTCCCATAAGGTGATTGGTCATCTCACACAAATTCCCATATTTAATCTTTATATTTCAAAGGTCTCTAAAACCTCCCCTTTTTCTTGCCTTCCTCTTGCTTCTTAGTTCATTATGATTTAGTTAAAATAATAAGATTCGAGCAAGTTTTCAACTTCAGAACATTAACAAAGCATAAAATCATTATAGAATTTAAGTAATGCCATTCAAATTCGTTCTATAACTCTTTGAAACTTTACTTAATAAGCTTTAAATCAATCCCACATTTCAAAATTCTAGCATGACTAATTGATATGACATTCAAAACATCATTTCTTTTCATTTAGTTATAAGCATATTTTCAGCATTTAATGCAATCAATCATTCAGCAAAGAATCAAATAGCAAGCTTTATGGTCACAGTTTCAGTGGTAGCTATTTTCCCATAATCAAAATAGCTTAAAACACGACACATTATTAAAACAAAAACACTTCAAACATTTTCGGACAGCAACTCCTTCTATTCACTTTGAGCCATTGATTTAACTAAAAGTAGCTTCTTTTAAAAGCATTTCAGCAACAACAATCAACACACACAAAATGAATTCAGCTTCCACAAACTTGGTTTTGTCCTTAAAACTTTGGACAACCTTGTGCTTTATTCTGGAAATTTCTAGAATTAAAATCATTCTTCACATTCCAGATTTCATTCCATTCATCTCTACACGGTACGCCAATCATATATAATACATAACTATTAGCTTTTAGATGCTATTGTGCTCATTAATAATCATCTAACATCCAAAGTAGTTCTCTAACATAACACAGCAACACACACAGTTATATATATTTATGCATATTTGAGCAACTTAGGGACATTTAATTTAAAATGCTCTTCTTTCATTGCTGCAATAAAATTTTAATCACAGCAATTTCAATCCTTTCATTATAACCATTCTGCCATTTACTTTCACTAATCAATTTCGAAATATTATTTCTTTTCAAACTTGGGCATCTCCTATTTCTCAGACCCAGAAAGTGTATTTAATAATCCATATACTCCTTTACTTAAGCGTATTAAATAGCAGGTTCTGTACATATAGCTTTCAACAACAATCTGAACTAGCTTTTAGTCAAAACAGCTGGAATCTAACAAGCTTATGTTCCCATATTACCAATTGTACTCATTTTCATACCATTCTCAAGAGGAATGAACATATTTCCTTCGAACAAGAAGCTGTAAGCTTGGCAGTGGCAACAAATGACATACATACATATATTTATATAAGATTTGATTAACATTCCTTTAAACATCAATGAATAAACTTATTCCAGCTCTTAAATTTCAGAATTCAAACCTCACAGTCCCAAGCATTAAATCGAAACCATACACGCACACATACACTAGCATGCGATTATTTTATGCCATTCTTATCTAAACACAAAATCGGTCATCTAAATTCAAGAACTCCTTTTTATGATAGTCAATATAATAGAGAAGAAACAAGAGATTCTCAGTCTCGGCAATCAAAAGTCAAAACAGAACAACCGCATACGCTTCACAAAATTCCTATTTAAGCTTTGTTCTACTCCTATAAACCGTCTCTTAAATCTGTCGATGTTTCGCCCTTCCCCTTAACAACAAACGGTCACTCTTAACTCTCCAAGTAGTATTCTAATGCCGAGAAAGAGGATAGAAGGAGCATTAGAAGGTTTACCTTCGTTGGATCCTAGCTTATATGCGTCGAATCTTCCTCCTTCCCTTTCTTTCTTCTTCCTTTTCTCTTCTGCCACCAAATCGCACCCTTTCTGTCTCTCTCTTTTCAGGTTTACGCGCGAGTGAAGTGAGCGCAAGGTGTCCTCCATAAGGAGAAGCAGAGATGCCGGGGCAAAGCAAAATTTGGGAAACAGCACACGCATACGATTGAGTCATCAAGGAGGGAAATTCTTAGTTCTTACATACACCCGGAGCAGAGCACCCACATCATTCATGTTCTAACTAATAAGAATTAGCCACGTCACTGAATTTAATCTGAGGTGTATGCTGTCTAGAGATTCGTGCCGTCGGAACTCACCTCTCTCACCTCATCCGTCTCCCTCCTCACCTTTCTTTTTTTATTTTATTTTTTTCAAACTCTCTCTCCATATTAGCTTTTTCTGGACAATCCCAGGAGTTCTGAAACCGATTCTTCCTACCCTAGCTTCAATCAACCACGACCATGGCCACAAATATACCCACAAGAGCGATCCCGGTAACGAAGGTCTTACTAATGAAGACTGCCGCAAAGGGTAGTGCAGGAGATTCGGCAGATGGCTTACAACAGGGCCGCCGCCGGCAGGTGAAACGCTCTTTGGAGCAGGTGAGGGTGGGGAACTAGCAGGTGATGCCATTGGTGAAGGAGTGGTGGGAGCCGGTGCTATAGCTGGAGGTGGAGTAGCAGGTGGCAGAGTGGCCGGCGGCAGGGTGCAGGGAGCAGGTGCGATGGATTTCATGGGGGTTGCAGGGACCGAGTAGGTGCAGCTCTTGAGGTTTGAGCAAAGCGAGAAGTAGCCAAAAAGTTTAAGATGATGAACACTCGAAGAGTAGCGAAAACTATGACGAGATCTGAAAATGAAACTCACACAACAGTGAGCGAAACATGAGGAAGTGTAAAGATGATGTATTCGGTGATGTGATTTTGTTTGTATTAATTTTTTTGTTAAAAAAAATTCAGTTTAAAAAGTTTGAATTTATTTGAATGAAATGATAAAAAAATAAATTTAAATATAAAAGGAAAAACTGTAAATAAAAACCCTAAATATGTAAAATTATAATTTAGGACTATAAATTTAAAAAATAGCAAATAAGGACTCAGTTTTATTTTTGTAAATATGAAATGTGGGTGAAATGTCTGAATTACCCCTCAGCCAAATGACAAGTTGACTATAAAAAATGACAAGTTCACTTTAGCAAATGACAACTTCAGCAAATTAAATCACAACTTGGTTGAAGGTATGCCAAATGACGAGTTAACTATGAGAAATGACAAGTTCACTTTAAGAAATGACAACTTCAGTAAACTAAATCATAATTTGGTTGAGAGGCATTTCAGATATTTTACCCACATTTCATATTTACAAAAGTGAAATCGGGTTCTTATTTGCTATTTTTCAAATTTAGGGTCCCTAATCACAATTTTATATATTAAGGGGTCTTTATTTGTAATTTTTCTAATATGAAATGATTGAAAAACACATAAATTTTATTAAGTAATATTATAATGTGACACTCGTAAAAAAAAAAAAGGAAAAATGACAAAAAATGATAAATGAACTTCATAATGTTAAAAACATCACCTGAATTTGAGAAATCCCAATTTAGTTACAAGTAACTAATTTAGCATTTATAAATTTACTGAAATGATCATATTGCTCGTTATTTTATTTATTGTTTTTAAAAATCCAAAACCTTCACTGGCCGGCCAGTTGCCAGAGCACCTGCAGCAGCTGCGGCGGCAGTCACCGGAGCTCCAGTGATCGGCAATAATTGGTCGCTGGAGATCCAACAGTCGGAAATAATTTTTTTTTAAATTTTTATAATTTCAATATAATGGTTAACAACTTTTGTAATACTATTAACAAATTCAGTATAGCAGTTAATAACAGTTTTCCGGGAAATTCAACAATTGATCGTCAGAGCTCCGACAACCGGAAACAATTTTTTTTAAAAATTTTTACAACTTTAATATAACGGTAACAACTTTTGTAACGCTATTAATAACTTCAGTATAGTAGTTAACAACAGGTTTTTCAGAAAATTCAAAAAGTAACATTTTACAATTTCAGTAATGCCATTAACAAATTCCGCAACTCTATTTAACAACTGCAGTATGGCATTTAATAACAGATTTTCTTAAAAATTAAAAAAGGGCATTTTTATAACTTTAACAACTACTTTTTTTAAAAAAAATTTATAACTTTAATATAACGGTTAACAACTTTTGTAATGCTATTAATAATTTAATATAGTAGTTAATAACAAATTTTTCAGAAAATTCAAAAAATAGCATTTTTACAACTTCAGTAATACCATTAACAAATTCAAAAACCTGTTGTTAACCTCTATACTGAAGTTGTTAATAGTGTTACAAAAGTTGTTAACCGTTATACTTAAGTTGTAAAAATTTTTAAAAATTTGTTTCCGGCCGCTAGAGCTCTAGCAACCAATTGTTAAATTTCCCGAAAAACTATTGTTAACTGCTATACTGAATTGTTAATATCGTTACAAAAGTTGTTAACCATTATACTGAAATTCTAAAAAAATTTTAAAAAAATTATTTCCGGCTGTCAGAGCTCCATCGACCAATTGTAAGCCTATCACCGGAGCTCCGGCGACCGGTTAGCAGTGGGGGCTTTAGTTTTTTTAAAAACAATAAATAAAATGAAGAGCAATATTTTAGTAAATTTATAAAGTTTTTTTTAGTCATTAAATAAAATGAAGAGCAATATTTTAGTAAATTTATAAATGCCAAATTAGTCATTTGTGACTAAATTGGGATTTCTTAAATTCAGTTGATGTTTTTGACATTATGAAGTTTATTTGTCATTTTTTTAATCATTTTTCCTTAAAAAATATTGAAAACAATAAAATATTAAATAAAATAATATTATATAATTATATAGCAAGTTCTAAGCAATAAAATAAGACCAAAAAGATATTTCTTTTACAAAAAAATCCAAGCATTAAGTAAATAAATGAAAAAATGGTATGGTGCTTTTTTCTTTTCCAATTTTACGTTCACTATTCATTTATTTTGATAATTTATGCTCAGTATTTACTAAAAAAAAATATTATCCTCAATTTATTGTTCAACATTTATATTTTGTGAATGTAAAAAAAGAAAAAAGAAAAAAACTGTTCATGTCTAATGTTATGTGTGATGTCTTCTCTTTCTTCTCTCATTCTCTCTCGCATAACCTCCTGCCTTATCCCAAAAGCGCAAAAAACAAGCTTATGCTCAAAAGCTCATCAGATTCAAGAAGTCTATCACTAAAAGAAGTCAATCCAAAAAATAGTTTTTGCTGGTAGAAACAAACATGATCCCAAACACAGCTATAGTCTGCAAAACAAATTTCTAGTGAAATTACTTCAAATGACCAATTTGTATGTGCTTATTTTTATGGTTCTTTTCATGATTGAAGCTTCAGCTGTGCTTTGGGATGAAATGCTTCAACAAATATATTATGAGTATGAATAAAGTATCCCGAGGAAAGAACAATTTTCGTATAGCTTTGAGCACCAGGAAGGAGCTTGGGAGAAAAAGGTCAGGAGGGGGACGGATGGATGCCAAGAGACAGGTGAGTGAAACTGAAGAAAGTAGGCACGAATCTTTAGAAGAGAACATTATTTGGATTAAATTGTTAAACTCACATAAATTAAAAGGTCGACAGCTCAGCTTACATGTCAGATTATATTCAATGATGTGGGGTAGTTTTATGGGTCAGAGCATGAAGAATGTGGCGCTCAGGTCTATGCCAGAGTCTCTCACAAGTCCCAAGTTTATTATTTTATGCACACATTCATCCTAGACTTATCCGGCAAGCTTGCTTGACTACCACTCCCATCATCCAGATTTTTAATGGGAGAATTATAATCAAATCTCGTAAAAAAAATAATTACTAAAAGATTCTAATAACAATCTCAACCGTTTATAATAACAAATTCTATAATAAGAATAACAATATTTAAGATTTATTTTTTAATTGTTTTTTTTTGAGACTTTATTGTAATTCTTTTTTTAAAATTTCTCTAGCCTAGAATAACCAAAAAAAAAATTCCTCTGGCCTGGAATAACAAAAAAAAATTCCTCTCGCCTAGACCCACGGGTTGGGTTCCTAATTGGAATGTGCCCCACGTAATTTTCAACTAATGGGTAATGAGTTAACTATTTCTTTTTCCTTTTTTTATATATTTCTTTATGAAACATCTCTTAAAAATTAATCTGGAATACATTATATGAACTTTTCTCCTCATTTAACTTCCTTAGCTCATAAAATAATTTTCCAAAAATTTTCAGATAAAAAATTAACCTTTAACTATTTTTCTTGAATTGCTGAAGAAAATAACTCTTTAATTTAGGAAATTAACTTTTAAATTATTTCTACCCTCTTTGAAAAATAAAATCTTCCATAAACTCTTTTATTTTTCAAATGATAATCTATAACTTTTCTTTGATTCTTATAGGCCTTTATCAATAATTATTTCTTTTTTTAATTTTTTTTCTTGAAAATAGGGTTTTATTTTATACTTATTTTTCAGAGGCCTTGACAAATTATTTTAGCTTCTTAGACATCTTATAAATTTCTAGCTTCAAAATTTGAGATATTATAATTTGAGTGACAACTAAGGGCCTTTTTTTTTTTTCTTTCTTTGTTGTCTTGTTTTTAAAACAATTTTATAAAATTGTTTCCTAAAACAAGTTTTAAAAACAAAAAAAAATTATTTGAAAAACAACCTTTAAAAAATCACATTAAAAAAAAATCATACTTGGGATGTGGTAGTCAGCAGTGATATGTAACAGGGTAATAGGTGAGAAGAAAAAAATTCTCAATTTTTCAAAATAAAAAATAAAAACAACAAAAGCAAAAATAAAAAAAGTGCAAAAATTATTTTAATTGTTAAAACAGTCAACTAAAAATTACATGATGAAACAAATTCTTTTATTCTTATATTTTTAAAAATAAAAAATTGTTTTCAAAACAAAAACTAAACGATTCCTAATTTTCTTCCATGGAGGAAGTTTTTACTCTATTCGACACCAACAACTCAAAATCCCTCGACTTCTCGCTTTCTCAATCTCATAGGTCATGGCCAAGCACATAAAGTCTGAGCTCTTTGATCGGCCACTTTGCACCGCTTTCAAGGTGCTTGACAAGGAGTCCATCGACTTCTTCGTCTCCGAACTTCGGCATATAGTGAAAAGCTAGAGTAAGATCCGTCCAAAACTCAGATCCGGCACGAATGTGAGAAGAAGACAATCTGGACGTTAGGTGACTTCTAGCTTCCCGTCGCTGCACCGCCTTCTCGCATTCCCAAATCGCGAAGAGTCGAAGAGGCACCACTTTATTTTTTTTAAAAAAAAAAGGCTTGGTCACCAGAATAAAAATGGCAACTCGTATTGTTAAGCCGTGTCAGCACATACAGTTAATTAACATAAGGAGTTAGAGCTTAATGGCCTTAAGCTACAGGGACCCATGCTTGAAAAAATAAACTCTAGGGACCTTGACCAGTTTGATTGAAGCTGTAAGGACCTAAAACATAATTTCCTCTTTTGTTTATCAAATTCTTATAATTTCATCTAACTTTTAATCAAATTTTTGTTTTTTCTTATTACATGCTTTTCCCTTTTTATCAGCCACCAGAAGCTAGAAATCTCACTGTAAATCGGCGATATAATGACCTGATAATAAAGAAAAAATTGTAGAGAATTTATTAAAAATAAGGTCATTAAAATTATAACGACTAATTGATTAATTTTTCCCAAAAAAGGACTCGCAAGTTTCTTGACTTCTTCGACTATACATATAAACGTCTCTCCTTGAAAGCTCGGACACCAGCATATTTCCTAGCCAAATCAGATCAAATGTCGCTAATATCAATTTTTTTCCTCCTCATACCCCATGCCTTTTCCTTAAGCTGCAGCCTTACCAGTTTCCAGCCCAATGATTATAACAAGATATCGTGTGAATTTTGAGCTTATATATAGTGCAGAATCATGTGGGACAGTTACGTTCGGATTCTATATTCCTTTTCTCATGTTTTAAGAAACCGAAATTATGCTATATTATTGTTCATTTATGCTCATTCAACGTGGGAGCTGCTTAAGTGAAGTAATTGCAAATGGGATATGATGCCGTAGTATATTTTTCTAATAAGTTAAAGGAAATTAATAATAAACGAAGAAGACAAATGCACATGGATCTCTGAAAACATGGTTCAAAGTTATAAATATATTTAAAAATCATGTCAATTGTCAATGGCCTTGCAATATGAAGTCCTTCCTCAAAAACTTAATCATTATCATAGGAGACTTGGTTGCCCCAAAAATACGTTAGAAACTTCCTTCCTATTTTCTTCAGTTTTCTCAAATTTTCGGTCATTTGTCCATAATTGTAGTTTTATTTGATAATTACTTGTATTTATGATTTTCTGCCAACTTCTCATATTTTCCATTTTTGGTCCAACTATCTTTGACTTTTCCTCTTATTTTGCCTTATTTTGAATCTACACTTATTATTTTACTTTTAATTTAGAAGGGAATCCATGTCATATTCTCTTATTGAATTGCCATATAAAAGGGGAAATCATAATTGAATTCTGTTGAACTACCGAAATCAAAATTCATCACAAATTCCTAATAATCAAGTCAAGAGGTTTAATTGGAAATTTTTCAATGTTGTTAAAAAAAAAAAGAACTAAAATGTTTCTCTATATAGTTAAAAATGACATTAAAATTTAAAATGAACAACAAATAACAAATAGAAGCACTATTTTAAGCTTTCATGGGTTGTCAAATCCATATTCTAAAATTAAAAAAAAAAAAAAGTAACGGCATTTATTTCAGGACCAACATAACCAAAATCAACAAGTTTTTTCTGGTTTTAAGCTATATACTTCAGATAACATTAATAATTTTTGTTCTTTAAAAATAGGGGTTTATTATGTTGTATCTTTTTACTATTATTGCTATTTATTCAAAAAAAAAAAAAACCAAAACCCACAAGTATCTGACCCTTAAATAAACCCCAAAAGAAGCTTATACATGAGAACGTTTTGTTTTTCGTCTATGTAACTAAATCGGTGCTCGATGATCTCTTGCTAATGACAGCATCTATTAACTGGAACAACGAACACTGGCAAAAGAACCCAATTGTTGATATTTTCATTTTCAATCTGTAATTGTCCTAATTTTTTTAAAAAACATATTCCACTCAGAACCTGCAAATAAATTACAGAGGGACGTACAAATAGTCCTTCTATTTATTATTTAATTTAAATGTAAATTTCCATTTTAACTATAAATGGGCCTTCAGACTTTTTAACAACACTTGGAAATTTTTAATGAGACTTAAAAGTGTAGAGTTGAATTTAAATTTTAATATTTTAAACAGATTTAATTAGAATTTTTTCATGTAAAATACCTAATGTGAAAAGAAAATTGCTTGAGAAACATGGAAGTCTTCGAATTAAATGAGGAAAGCAACTGCTTGATTGAAAAGAATATTGGAAAACAAACTAATTCTTCTAACTGGAAAAAGCTTGGAATGTGACTTCTGCTGAGATCAGAGTTGAAAAACAAATAACAAGAAAATTAAAACTTGATATTAATAATTTATAGATCTCGCGTGATGTCAGGAAATTAAACTTAGATGACGGTTTGATTATAATTTTTTTATCCCATTTCCTTCCTAAATATAATTTTCCAACGTTGATTTTCCCAACTACTCAGCATTGAAGTAGTCAAAAACATGGTCAGATCTCCATAGATTAATTGGGTCATTAACCTATTTCATTACAATCCTTATTTTCATTTAATTAGGCAAAGACCCTAATTATTCTCTTATCCAAATGCAAATGGAAGGAAATTTGTCCAAGGGGGGCCAATTACCCAGACAGATTCATAGCATTAGCTTGTGGACTCCGTTGCTTCTTTTTGTTTTTTATTTCATTTGTCTTTTTTTTGGGGGGGGGTACAAAGACTCGGTTGCTTAAATATTGACTTAAGGAGAAATTTAAGACGTTTATAGTTTTAAAGCATGAGAAAATGATGAACCGTGGTGCATATTAAAGAAAAAGGAAAAATTTATTTGTAAATCTTCGTAGTTTTAATTATTTTTAATCAGATTTTTGTAGGGTTTTTTTAATTATGTCCTTATAATTTTACTTGATTTTAATCAGGTCTTCATAGTTTTCTTTATCAAATTCTTGTAGTTTCATCATCTAACTTTGGATCAAATTTTTGTGCTTATCAGCAACTAGAAGCTAGAAACCTCACTGTAAATCAGGGATATAATGACCCAGTAATAAAGAAAAAAATTATAGAGACTTTACTAAAAATAAGATAATTAAAATTATTACCACTAGCCGATTTTTTTTTTTCCCAGAAAGCTTAGACACAGCATTCTTCGACTGTATATATAAACGCCTCTCCTTGAAAGCTCAGACCAGCATTCTTCCTTGCCAAATCAGATCAGATGTTGCGAATATCAATTTTCTTCACTTCTTCGACTCTATCTATAAACTTCTCTCCATTAAGTTCAAACACAACGTATTCCCTAGCAAAATACAATTGTAAGTTTTGAATTCTGGTGAATATCAGATGTTGCTACTATACACTTTCTTCCTCTTCCTCTTGATGGCCCATGCGTTTTCCTTAAACTTCATCTTCCCCAGTTTCAATCGCGATCATTATAACAATATATCGTTTGAATTAGCAGCTGACATTTCAGAACCACACCTCTACTTAACAGCAAACCAGGGGGGTCAATCCTCGCAAAATAGTCAAGGTCGAGCCACATATAAGCAGGAGATGCGCCTGTGGGACAAAGACACTGGGAAACTCGCAAATTTCAACACCAGTTTCACCTTTGTGATTGATTCACGGGGAAGTAGTCGGTATGGAGATGGGCTGACCTTCTTCTTAAGCCCTACTGGTTCAAAGCTTCCTGATCGTAACGACGTTGGAGGAGGTTCTATGGGTCTAATTATTGGAGGCAACGAAACGATACTTAATTCAACAGATCATCCTTTTGTTGCTGTGGAGTTTGATATCTATCCCAATGTCGAATATTACGATGGGTGGGATCCTCCGTATGTACATGTGGGTGTGGATATCAATTCTGTGAAATCTACTCGTACTGTTCCATGGTATCCCGATGTCACAGGAGGCGGACAAAATGAGGCTTTCATCAGCTACGATGCAAGTAAACATAATTTAAGTATCTCCTTCACAAATACTTCTGGTCCTTCTGCCAACACTGTGTGGCAGCATCTTCATCAAATAGTTGACCTAACAAGGTACCTGCCTGAACGGGTTACGTTTGGTTTCTCAGCTGCCACGGGATATAATTTTGCAACACACAGGATCGACAAATGGAGTTTCTACTCAGATGAGTTCCCGAAAGATGCTCCCAGTCCAAACCCAAGCCCAAGCCCAAGACCAAGTCCGAACCCAAGCCCAAGACCAGGTCCCAACCCAAGCCCAAGACCAGGTCCCAACCCAAAAAGAAATGCCATAGCACTTGCAATAGGATTAGGGGTTGGAGGGACGTTGGTTTTAGTTTGTGGGGTGCTGTTGTTTGCACTGTGGAAGAATAAAAAGAATATGGAAGATGATGAGTCTAGTGAGAAAATGAGTGATGATTTTGAAAGAGGAACTGGGCCTAAAAAGTACTCATATGCTGAACTAGCGAGTGCTACAAGTTATTTCAAAGATGAGCAAAAGCTTGGACAGGGAGGATTTGGGGGTGTTTATAGAGGTTTTCTCAAAGATTCAAACTCCTATGTGGCCATAAAGAGAATATCAAGGGATTCTAAACAAGGGAAGAAGGAGTTTGCTTCAGAAGTAAGAATTATCAGCCAACTAAGACATCGAAACTTGGTTCAACTAAGCGGTTGGTGTCATGAAAGAAAAGAATTATTGCTAGTTTATGAGTACATGACACATGGAAGTTTAGATTATCATCTCTTCAAGGACCAAAGCTTGTTGCCATGGTCAATTAGATTTAAAATAGCTCAAGGCTTGGCCTCTGCATTATTGTACCTGCATGAAGAATGGGAACAATGTGTTGTTCATAGAGACATAAAATCAAGCAACATCATGCTAGATTCCAACTTCAATGCAAAACTTGGAGATTTTGGATTAGCTCGGCTTGTAGACCACACAAAAGGAGCACAAACAACAGCTTTGGCAGGAACTATGGGCTATATGGCACCTGAATGTGTCACCACTGGAAGGGCTAGCAAAGAATCTGATGTCTTTAGTTTTGGAGTTGTTGTTCTAGAGATACTTTCGGGAAGAAAACCCATCAACCCCAAGGCTCCAGAAGATGAAATAAACATAGTGCAATCGGTATGGGATCTCTATGGAAGTGGTAGAATCCTGGAAGCAGTTGATCCAAGGCTGCAAGGAGATTTTAACCATGATCAAGTCGAATGCCTCATGCTTGTTGGGTTATGGTGCGCTCATCCTGATCAAAATCGCAGGCCTTCAATAAGGCAAGCAATTCATGTGTTAAACTTTGAAGCTACAATTCCTAGTCTTCCTTCAAGTTATCCTATACCAACGTATGATGAATTTCCGGTGCCCTTATCATTTTCAATTCTATCCAATGCCAATGCTTCAGAGGTAAGTCCAAACAAGAACATTAGCTTTAGTTCCAACACAAACTCTTCTGGTTACGCTACAACTTTCTGATGATAATGTTTCACCAAGTGTATCACTTTTTTACTCTCGCAAAAGTTAATTACGGTTATTGCATGTTCTCGTAACATTTAAGTTTGTGTAATCTGAAAAAAATAAAACAGGTATTGAAAACTTACATGTTGTTGGATTTTCACCTTGAGATTATATATATACTGTTGCTTTTTGTGTAATGATGTTTCCTTTTCTCACTTTGCAAGAAACCAAAATTATGTTATTGCTCATTTCTGCTCATCCCAGTTTGAAGCTGCTTAACCGAAGTCATTGCAAATGGTATATGATGTGGTAGTATTTTTAATAAGTTAAAGAAAATAAACACTTCCACTGATCTTTACTACAAACATCTAATAAAAACTTTACATAAATTAATAAAATTAGTTCAAGTTAGTTATTTCTTGTAAAATATTAAAATTACTCTCAGTAGAAGTCATTAGTTAAAGCATAGTTAATTAGTTAGAAAGTTTTATAATTAGTTAGGAATAGTGGGTGTCAAATATTAATGCTTTAAACAAAAAAAGGTATATTCTAAAACATTATACTCTGGTGGATTTTATGATGACGAACTGTGGAATAATAGAAGAAGAGGACAGGTGAGGCGGCACGGAGTTGCATAACGCATATGGATCATTAAAAACGTCATTGATTAGGTTCATAGTTACAAAATTTAATCAAAGTCAAGTCAATTCCCTTCCACTACGAAGCCCTTCCTCAAACACGTTCTGACTTTACTAGACATTATCATAGAAGACTCGGTTGTCCTAATCGGATGAGACTTGATCACTATTGCAGGAAATCAAGGGGGGGAAAAAAAGAAATAAATAAATTATGCTGACCAAGAAAAGCTAAGTCAATGTAATCAATTAATTACGAAATTTAATTTGCAATATTATTTTCAAGTCACATCTAAATCACGACCACTGGATTTCACCAGCCAATAAATTCCTACTTGCATAGCAACCCTCCTGCAAAACCAACCGAGTCTGACGACACTCTGCATTTATGGAATCGTTTCGATAGCTTTAGATGAATAGCAACAAGTTATTTGGTGTTATCTGCTATGAGCGCACTTCAATAGTCGGTTTCCACTTATTGGAAGAACCGAGTTGACTTCTCTGTCCTTGACTTCACAGAGTCAAATAGGATAATTGAGGGGGCAAAATAGCTAATTGCACGTGCGCAAGTTTCTTAGCTTCCCCTTATAGATTGGGGGTTCAGAATCTAGGACCCAACCTGTATTTGGCTTGACCTAGTCTAATCTGCTTAAAATTAAAAGCAAGCTCAAGTCTGTTTAGCTTAACATGTTAGGCGTAAGCTCTTTGAAAAGCCAATTAAGCCTATGAGGCTAGGATAGGCCTGTTATAAATTTATAATTATAATAATATGAGAAAATTAGTTGATACTATTATCTTTAATATTCTCTTTTAATTTATTTTTTATACATAATTAATGTTTTATTGGATTTTGAAATTTAGTTTAACGATATAATTTAAAACAGTAATATCAATAAATAATATGATCTTTAAATCGTAAAAACATAGATCAACGAAAAATTTATTCTGCAAGGATAGTTAAAAACAAAGGGAAGAATTTTGTTTGGAATTCTTTGATAGAAATTTGGAACGAAAGGAACAATCAGCATGCGTTGCACAGTTCCCCCCCCCCCCTCTTTTGATAAAATCAAACTACGCATTGACGGACAAAAGTGAAGGACAAAAACTTAGAGAGCATGTCCCTTACATCAAGTAAGAGGCGTAAAAGAGTACAGGGGATGACGCTCTAGCTTAGCAAAATTCAAATATGCGAAGATTTAGTTAAGTTACAAATCAAAGGAAATGGCGTAAGGTGTGGGACAACGTTCTGATTGAATAAGAAAGTAAGTGCAGATCGTAAAGCCAACAGTTGAAGTTGCAAAGGTCGAAGCCTCATTGGAGGAGAAATCCACCAATCATGCAGAATGTCAACAATGAGACAAGCTTACACAAGAATCTGACGACGACCTCGAGTGGGTTTGGTAATATGTAAATTAAGAAGCCAAAAACTGTAAGATAGACAACGGAGATCAGACCACTGAAGGGGTTGAACATTTCTTGTTTGTTGGCACATATTGTAGGGCAAGAATGTTGAGGATAGAGAACAGAAGCTTGTGCTTTAGATAGTGCCGTAGAAATTACATGTTCAGGAGAATATCTTTTCCCTGCATATAAACCATAATATATCCAAAATATGAAAGGGCAATCTAAAGGGGGGAGAAGCTACCTCCATGTTCTAAGTCATCCAAAACCACAATTATTGAGGTAAATCAGAGTGAACTAGGGAAACAATTTGAAAACCTAAAGCACTACCAAACTAACAAGCTCTGGAAAAGAGGCAGTGAAGAAAAAGGTGTTCAAGAGATTCATTTGCATCAGAGTAGAAATAACAAACCTCCACATTGGTGAGATGGCGATTCTTGAGGAACGCAGTGTTTGGTAGAATTTGTGACAATCTTCCAGAGCAAAAGTTTGATCCTGGGCAGAATAGGCAATTTCTAAATTTAAGGGCATAAAGAAAATTGGCGAATGGAGTTAACAATAGATGGATTTGCCAGAAGCATACGGTAACCATATTGAACAGTATAAGTGCTTGAAGTATTTCCAACCCATCTCAAACAATCCATAGGTTGTGAAGTGACTGGATACTGAGTAAATTCATAGACGATATTTGGAGGGTATAAATTTCTCAGAAGAGGCAAATTCCATCGACATAGGGGGCGCAGTATAAGGTTAGAAGCCTTTAAAGAAGAATATGAAAGAGCTGACTGCTGCTTCAAAAGCCACAAGAACCTGTTACTAGGGGAAATAGAAGTACTATCACCAACTTGTCAGGATAGGTGCTCCAAAATAATATCACTTGCTCTGACAATTTGTTTCCGTAAAGCAGAACTGTTGTATTTAACATGGAAATGAAAACCGCAGTCTGCATCTAGATACTTGGAAGACATGAGTCGAAGCAATCTCACTTGCTCATCCTACTGCTAGTGCCACGGAATCTCTACGTTGCACGAACATTAGATAGTTAGTGGCTATTTTCTTTCCTCAGTGATCTTCTTTGCATTTTCCTGAGAACTGCTATACATATTGCGGAATAAAATGCACTTCTCACTAAAAAAGGAAAAGAATTGATAAATTAATTAATATGCTAATCAAATTATGATACCCCTTTGTTCATGTAAAGTTAATTTTTCTCTCTATATATTTGTCTTAAATTTAATTTTAATTTTATACTTATATCTA
Source organism: Neltuma alba (assembly GCF_004799145.2). Classification (NCBI taxonomy): domain Eukaryota; kingdom Viridiplantae; phylum Streptophyta; class Magnoliopsida; order Fabales; family Fabaceae; genus Neltuma; species Neltuma alba. Next base: position 67,581 of record NW_021635344.1, on the reverse strand, counting down.
GTTTTATTTCAAATTTTAACATATAATTATAATTTTTTTAATAATATTCTTAAAATGGTACTTATGACAGTAAAGTTTAAATAAAAGACAAGACTAAAAAATAATTATTATGCAGTAGGGATATTTTATCTGTATCTTTTTTATTATGCAATCTAAAATTTTGTAAAATTACACGCTTTTTTAATATGCTTAAGGCCAGGATAGTCTTTTGTACAAGCCAACTTCAATCTAGGCTTAGGCCAATTTATTACAAGACAGGCCTAATTGTTAAGGATAAAGTTTGGTCTAATTTGGCCTATTTCCACCTTTACTTGTACACTCGTTGATCTTAAATATGACTTTCCTAATGGGCCAAAAAAAATTGAAAAGATAATATTAGAATATTTTCTCATCAGCGTAAATACTGTTATCCGTATCATTAGTGTAGGATCGAATGTATATACTCAGTTCTTGATCACGAATAGAGACAAGAAATTTCCTACACAACCCTATAAAAATTCAAACAAAGGACAAGAAATTTTCCCATTAATATTATTCTTAATAACGATATAATAAGTTTAAGTATATTATAAGGATAAGATAATGTATTACTCCTTACTGTATTATAATTTATAAGGGTAACGATAATAGTATAACATATAATGAGGCAGGTTCTTAGCCTTGACTCGCAGACCCGGTAAAAGTAGAGGGGGGAAATTACTTGAGAAACGTGAAAGTCTTGGAATTAAATGACGAAACCGAATGTTTGATTTTTTTTTTTAAAAAAACTAATTCTTCTAACCATGAGAAGATTCAAATGTGACTTTTATCGCTAAGGTTGAAAAATAAATAATAAGAAAATTAAGCTTGATATTAATAATTTTATAAGTCTCTTAGATGACTGCTTGAGAGAAGTTAATTGTTCATCATTGAAAATGAATTAATATTTCAAAAAAATCTTAAATATAACTTCACCGAATTTGCCTGCCTAAATATGATTTTCCGTAGTTGATTTTTCCTGGCTAATTAAAGAGCACTGAAATAATCAAAAACATCATCAGATGAACAAGTCGCTATAGACAGGGTCATTGTTTTTATTTAATCACCCTGAAAGATTCACAGCATTGGCTTGTGGACTCGGTTTTGGTCTTAAAAAATTGATGACTTCACCTATTGGACCATGCAAAGCGAAGATGCAGAAATATAAGACATTTGTTAGTTTCAAAAACATGAAAATTGACGAACCGCGGGGGTGAAAGAACAACAACACACAAGTTTCTTGACTTCGTCGACTCAATATATAAACGGTACGCCTCTCCATGAAACCTCAAACAAAACAAATTTCTTAGCCAAATCAGATCAGATGTGGCTAGTATCATCAGTTTTCTTCCTCTTCATACCCCATGCCTTTTCCTTAAACTTCACCTTCACCAGTTTCCAGCCCAATGATCATAACAAGATAACGTGCGAATTATCAGCTTACATTGCAGAACCATCCATCTACTTAGTAAGAAACCAAAAGGGACAATCCTCGCAGGATAGTCAAGGTCGAGCCACATATAACCAGGCGATGCACTTGTGGGACAAAGCCAGTGGGAAACTCGCAAATTTCAACACCAATTTCACCTTCGTGATTGATTCACTGGGCAAAACTGTTTATGCAGATGGGCTGGCCATAGGTTCAAAGCTTCCTAATCCCCCAAAAGTTGGAGGAGGTGCTTTGGGTCTGATTGTTGGAGGTGAAGAAACGATACTTAATTCAACAGATCATCCATTTGTTGCTGTGGAGTTTGATATCTTTTCAAATTCAAATCCTGGCTGGGATCCTCCGGCGTACATGTGGGTGTCGACATTAACTCTATTAAATCTGTTACTCATGTGACATGGTCTGCTAATATCACAGGAGGCAGAAGAAATGATGCTTTCATCAGCTACAATGCAAGTACACATAATTTAAGCATCTCTTTCACTGGTTTTGATACTTCTAACAATATTGTGTGGCAACATCTTCATTATATAGTTGACCTAACAAAGTACTTGCCAGAATGGGTTACTTTTGGTTTCTCAGCTTCCACAGGACAATTATTTGCAAACACATATGATAAATACATGGAGTTTCTACTCAGAGGACTTCCCAAATACGGCTCCTAGAACAAGTAGAAATACCACAGCACTAGCCATTGGATTAGGGATTGGAGGGTTTGTTTTAGTTTGTGGGGTTGTATTGTTCGTCTTGTGGAAGAACAAAAAGAAAAAGGAAGATGATGAGTCGCCGGACAACATGAGTGATGATGAGTTTGAAAGAGGAACAGGGGCCCAAAAAGTACTCATATGCTGAACTAGCAAGTGCTTCAAATTATTTTGAAGATGGGCAGAAGTTGGGACAGGGAGGATTTGGTGGAGTCTAAAGAGGTTTTTTGAAACATTCAAACTCCTACGTTGCCATAAAGAGAATATCGAAGGATTCTAAACAAGGGAAGAAAGAGTTTGCCTCAGAAGTAAGAATTATTAGTCAACTAAGGCACTGAAAGTTGGTGCAACTAATTGTTTGGTGTCATGAAAGGAAAGAATTATTGTAAGTTTATGAGTATATGCGCCATGGAAGTTTAGATTCTCATCTCTTCAAGGACCAAAGCTTGTTGACATGGTCAACTAGATTTAAAATAGCTCAAGGTTTGGCCTCGGCATTACTGTACCTACATGAAGAATGGGAACAATGTGTTGTCCGCAGAGACATAAAATCAAGTAACATCATGCTAGATTCCAACTTTAATGCAAAGCTTGGAGATTTTGGATTAGCACGGCTTGTAGACCATGCAAAAGGAGCACAAACTACAGCTTTAGCAGGAACTATGGGCTATATGCCTCCTGAATGTGTCACTACTGGAAAGGCCAGCAAAGAATCTGATGTATACAGTTTTGGAGTTGTTGCTCTGGAGTTAGTTTGTGTAGGAAAACCCATCAGCCATACGGCTCCAGAAGATGAAATAAACATTGTGAATTGGGTATGGAACCTCTTTGGAAGCGGGATGTTAAGAGTACTACAAGATCAGTTCAGTCTGAAGCCCAACAATGTATAAATATGAAGCCCAATAAGCAACTCAAGCCCAATAGCTAAAAGTCCAGTGTTTGTTTTATTCTTACAGCTGTCAATGTTCTTGTATATTCTTTGTACAGTGGCACGTGTATACATCTCCTGTATTCTAGGGTTTCTTACCCTACCTATAAAGTGAATAGAAAAACTCCATTGGACTGTGCGCCATTATTATACAGATACTTCCCTATTACAATTTTATCTTGGCATCAGAGCCATTAGGTTAGCTACCAATGACGAATCCCAATACCTCCAGTGAGTCACCTGTGAATGAGTCCAGCCGAGCTGATGAGAGCTCTGTGGTCACTGCTTCCTTGCTGGCTAAGTTGACTGAAAAAAACAGTCCTCTGTCCCAATCTGTGTCTGTCAAGCTGGACAGGCTCAACTACTCCCTTTGGCTTATCCATGTGCTACCCATCATCAAGGGTCATAAGCTGGAAGGCTTTATTAATGGAACCAGGTGCTGCCCTCCTCAGTTTATTACAGAAGGAACAACGACAAAAGTGAATCCGGCATTTGAGGATTGGGTTGCTGCGGATCAACTACTGTTTGGATGGCTCCTCAATACAATGACATTGGAGGTTTCTGCAGAAATGACTTTGTTTCTACTTCAGCTGGTTTATGGCTTGCAGCAAAACAGATTGCAGGCGCTCAAACTAAGTCCAGACTTCTTCTTCGGTCTGAACTTCAGAGAACTCGTAAAGGCTCCATGAAGATGCATGAATATCTGTCTAAAATGAAAAATCTAGCTGAACAACTATCTCTAGCTGGGAGCCCTATGCCTTTGCCAGATTTAATTGTTCAAGCCTTGGCCGGATTGGATGGAGACTACAACCCTATTGTTGTGCAACTCTCAAATCGAGCTGATGAATTAAGTTGGATAGAAGTACAGACCCAGCTTTTTACTTATGAGAGCCGTCTTGAACAACTCATGCAACTTTCTGAAATTCCTTCTCAGTTTGCTAACTATGTCAGACTGAATGAGAGTTTTCCACCTAGATCTGAAGGTACATTTTCAAGAAATAATTGGCGTGGTGGCCGAGGTAACAAAGGAAGAAGAGGACGTGGCAGGAATGGTCGTGGCTATGGCAGATTCAGTAACTCAAACAGTGATGGTTCTCCTAAGTGTCAGCTGTGTCAAAGAACTGGTCATATGGCTGAAAATTGTTTCTATCGGTATGATAGATCCTTTGTTCCATCTGGTAGCAGGAAGACAAACAGAAACTCCTACACTGACTTGGACAGTGCTTATTGGGCTACTCCAGAAGTGGTTAATGATGATGCTTGGTACCTAGACAGTGGAGCAACTAGCCATGTCACCAATGATATCAGTAAGATTGAGAATCCTTCAGAGCCTAGTGGTAAGATGAACATAGCTGTTGGAGATGGTTTTAAGTTAAGAGTCGAAAAAATTGGTTCTTCAACTATTCAAAATGTTACTAATCAGAAAGTTAAGTTGAATAGAGTCTTATATACTCCTGCTATTAAAAAGAACTTGCTTAGTGTGTATCAAATGGCTCATGATAATCAAGCTGATGTTATCTTTAACACTAGTGGTGTTTCTGTGAAGGCTCAGGGAACAGGTTAGACTATGTTGCAGGGAAAACCAAGTAGTGGAGGCATGTTTCAGATTCTGGATAAGAGAAAGTATGAAACCAGTGGCAGTGGAGAAGACTTAGTTTTAGTTGCACAAGAAGCTGTTAATTCAGCATCTGAATCTAAAGTTTTCAATAGAACTTTTTGGCATTGTAGGCTTGGTCATCCTAGTGACAAAGTTCTGAATAGAATTATCACCGAATGTAATTTGAAAATCTCCTCTAGTAATGAAAATGAACCAAGTTTTTGTGAATCGTGCAAATTCGGTAAAATGCATTCCTTGCCATTTAAAGTTTCTACTTCACATGCCTCCAAACCACTTGAATTGATACATACTGATCTTTGGGGTCCCTCACCACTAGTGTCTATGAATGGGTTCAGGTACTATATACTGTTTGTTGATGACTATAGCAGACATTCTTGGATTTTTCCTTTGAAAACGAAAGATGAGGCATTAAGTATGTTCATTCAGTTTAAAACATTTGCTGAAAAACAGTTTGAAAGCCAAATTAAAATTGTTCAAAGTGATTGGGGAGGTGAATACCGAAAGTTTGCTAAAGTTCTACAAGATTTTGGCATTCATTTTAGACATTCATGTCCTCACACATCTCCACAAAATGGAAGGGCTGAAAGGAAACATAGACACATAGTGGAAACTGGTTTGACACTTTTGGCTCAGGCTAAAATGCCTCTGTTTTACTGGTGGGAAGCTTTTCACACTGCTACAGAGTTGATTAATAGATTGCCCTCAGTGGTTCTGGGTGGAATTTCTCCTTTCTTTAGGCTTACAGGGAAACTACCTGACTATGAGAACCTAAAAATTTTTGGCACTGCTTGTTATCCCTGTCTTAGACCCTATAACCAACACAAGATGCAATTCAGGACCACTAAGTGTGTTTTTATTGGGTACAGCAACAATCATAAAGGGTACAAGTGTCTTAGTTCCACAGGTAAAGTTTATGTCTCTCGGCATGTAGTGTTTAATGAATATGATTTCCCTTTCTCAACAGGGTTCTTGAACAGAAGCAAGTTACCTGATGAAGAGGTGCATCCAAAGGCATTTTTCCAGTCTGCTCTTTCTTCTCTGCCTAGTGTCTGTCCAGCCGTTCCCATTGATCAAGATAATCAACAGAATGATTCTTGTCCTCCTGCAGAAGAGCCAGAAGAACCATCTCAATCACCTCTTGTACAGACTCCTATAGAAACACAGAATGAACTGATTGAACTGGATAATACTGATCTGTCCTTAGATTCAGGAAGTGGGAATTTACAACCTACTTTGACAATGCAATCTGAAAATGAATCTCAAGCCAGACACCAAATGATCACTCGAAGTAAAGCAGGAGTGCATAAGCCTAAATTACCATATATAGGAGCTGTGACAACAGAGGAAGTTACTCTCAGAGAACCATCAAGTGTTTATGACGCCTTAAAATCAACCGAATGGAAACAAGCAATGATGAATGAATATAAAGCTCTTATGATGAATCACACTTGGGAATTAGTTCCCTATAATGGCCAGAAACAACTTATTGACTGCAAATGGGTCTTTAAAGCTAAATCTCTAGCTGATGGGTCTGGTTATAAGCCTAAAGCTCGATTAGTTGCCAAAGGATTTCAATGAAGACCAGGAGAGGATTTCGATGAAACTTTCAGCCCTGTGTTAAAACCATCTACACTAAGGTTTGTACTGTCTCTTGCTGTAACATTTGGCTGGAAAATTAGACAGCTAGATATTAATAATGCTTTTCTAAATGGAGACTTACATGAACTTGTTTTGATGAAACAACCTGAAGGGTTTATTTCTCATAAATTTCCTCATCACGTTTGCTTGTTGAAGAAAGCTCTCTATGGACTAAAACAAGCTCCCAGAGCTTGGTTTGATAAACTGAGGTCTACATTACTCAACTGGGGTTTCACTCATTCAAAATGTGACACATCCTTGTTCTTCATGAAACAGAAGGATTTTATTTTGTTTGTTCTTGTCTATGTTGATGACATAGTGATAACAGGTAACTCATCAAGAACTATGGAAATGTTCATTAAGAATTTGAACTCTCTTTTTGCTCTTAAGGACTTGGGTTTACTCCATTCCTTCCTCGGAATTGAAGCATACAGAGATAACACAGGGCTATATTTAAAACAGAGGAAATATATTTTATCTATTCTCGACAAGTTTGGCATGACAAATTGCTCAGCTGTTCCTACTCCTATGGTTGTTAATCGGCACTACTCGAAGCTTGAGGGGTCACCACTTAAAAATCCTACTCTGTACAGACAAGCAATTGGGGCGTTGCAATACTTAATCAACACCAGACCAGATATAACCTTTGCAGTAAATAAATTGAGTCAGTTCCTATCTTCACCAACCAATGTACATTGGCAAGCACTCAAGCGAATTCTTCGCTACTTAAAGGGTACGACTGATCTTGCCTTACTGATCAGACCGAGCACTTACCTGAATTTACAAGGCTTCTCCGATGCAGATTGGGCGGTTTGTCCAGATGATCGACGATCAATCGGAGGGTATTGTGTCTTTCTCGGTGACTCCTTGATTTCTTGGTCTGCAAAGAAGCAGCCCGTGGTGGCGAGATCATCAGCTGAGTCTGAATACAGGGCCCTTGCTAATCTGTCAGCTAAACTTGCTTGGCTCCAATCTCTAATTGGTGAGCTCGGGGTTCATCTCAAACAACCTCCGATTGCCTGGTGTGATAATTTAAGCGCAGCTGCCCTCGCATCAAACCCTGTCTTTCATGCTAGATCGAAACATATAGAGCTTGATATTCATTACATCAGAGACAGAGTTCTAGATCGGAAACTTACGGTCCGATATATCCCTTCCTCTGAACAAGTCGCTGATCTATTCACTAAGGCCCTGTCACATTCGAAGTTCTGGAGCTTCAGAGACAAACTGGGCCTAGTTAGATCACCAAGGTCCAGTTTGACGGGGAATGTTAAGAGTACTACAAGATCAGTTCAGTCTGAAGCCCAACAATGTATAAATATGAAGCCCAATAAGCAACTCAAGCCCAATAGCTAAAAGTCCAGTGTCTGTTTTATTCTTACAGCTGTCAATGTTCTAGTATATTCTTTGTACAGTGGCACGTGTATACATCTCCTGTATTCTAGGGTTTCTTACCCTACCTATAAAGTGAATAGAAAAACTCCATTGGACTGTGCGCCATTATTATACAAATACTTCCCTATTACAATTTTATCTCGGGAGAATTCTAGAAGCAGCAGATCCAAGGCCACGAGGAGATTATGAGCATGATCAAGTCGAATGCCCTATGATCGTTGGGCTGTGGTGTGCTCATCCTGATCATAACCGTAGGCCATCAATAAGGCAAGCAATTCATGTGCTTAACTTTGAAACTCCATTTCCCAATCTTCCTTCAAGTTATCCCATACTATCGTACAACGAATTTCCAGCACCATTTTCAATTCTATCAAGCTTAAATGTGAGTCAAAACCAGAATATAAGCCCTAGTGCCAACACAAACTCTTCTGGTTTCACTACAACTTCTGATGATAACAATGTTTCATCAAGTGTATCACTTTTGTACGCGCTCAAAAATTAATTATGATCATTGTATGTTTGTGCTTCCTGCATAATATTCCTAATTTTTTTCTTCTCATTTCTTTATCCAGAACTTATATGATCTATTGATCTTGTTGGATTTTTACCTTCATTTATGCTGATTCCACTTAGGAAAATGAAGTTTAAGAGGTTCAAAGTTACAAAATTTATTCAAAAATCATGTCAATGGCCTTGCAATATGAAGCCCTTCCTCAAACACTTAACTGTACTCTCTTTTTAATTCTTTTTATAAGATCTTTTTAATCAAATTATACAGTTTAAAAAAACAGTTAAAATTAATTAAAAGCAATCTCTTTTCAATGATGTGCCCTTATTTAATAAGATGGTAAATAAAAGAGAGAAATACTAATTATAAGATAAATGATGAAAAAGAATATAGTATGAGAAAAAGATGAGGAAAGAGAATAAAAAAAAATCATTAGAGGCAAAACTGGTAAAAACATATTTAATGTTCACGCATCCCTAAATAGGATTTTATAAAAAGGACAAAATTAATTCAGATTTTGAGATCTTATAAAAAGTATGGAGTATCATAAAAGACTTGTTCTTTTTTTTTTTTGGGGTAAAAGGACAAAATGGCATTAAAATTAAAACGATTACAAAGTACTAAATGATAACAACCTACAAGTTTCATAAGAAAATTTTAAAAATAAAGGAAGAGAAGCTACTTTAGATTTATCACTCTTAACACAAGATAAAAAGAAAAAGATATCTTTCCAAACTGGATTAGTAGAGGAAGGAGGTTTGGGTGGAATCCTGATGAAGCATTTTTGTACACAGCTCACAGTTAATGATTGTAGTTTCTGATGCACAAACGATCCAGAATTTTGAGTAGGTATAGTTCAAGAAAGATCTGACTCTTGTAATTTCTGCTTCTCCATAAAAATTCTTGTAAAGATAATCCATTGAAGAAGATAATTCCATGACAATGAGTGATCCTCTGTGTCTTGACATAGAGAATGATATCCCAACCTTCATTGCTGGGGAAGTTGTAACCCAAGAAAGATTGCACAGGGGATTGGCAACTATTAACATCAGTATGAGGAGAAAAAACCAACTTAGAGAGTGTGTGCCCTATTTCTCTTGATAGTAGCTATCAAAGATATTTTCTTCCCCTCATGTAGGATTACATTTCGCTTTTGCCAAATAGCATTTAAAATACAAATGATTCTACAGGCTTCATTAACATATCCTAGAAGAATTGGTTGTCAAAAAAATTTTTACAAGATCAGACTTGATCTATGCTGGAGGAAATGATAGAAAAAAGAATCAATCATGCTGACCAAGAAAAGTCATTTTAACCAATACCTAACTGCGAAATTTACATGATTATTTTCAAGTCAAGTCTACAATTAAAATTTACATCAATCTCGCAATTCTCTCATTTCCTAGCCTTCCTTTACTGTTTGTTTGGTTCAGGGTTTTTGGGGGGAAAGGGAAGGGAGGGAAGAAGTCACCGTGTTTTGGTTGGGGAAATAGAACGGGAGGAGTAGTTCGAATTAATAAATCCTCTTTGTTAAAAAACACCAACTTGGCTTGAGAATTCAACTATTTTACTTGAACTAAATTATTTTAAAATAGGTTAATGACTTTTAAAAACACGAAAAAAAAGGGGAAAACCAAAAGTGACCCCACTGCTAGCAGGTCTCCGACGATGACCAAATGGTTATTGCATTCAGGTTCTTGACCTTTTTAGTGGCCAGCAGGCGGCCGCAGGTCGGTAGGCAGGCGAAATGCATGTGATATATTTTCTTGGGTAAGAACTTAAGCCAAGGATCTTGGTGATTGCATTGGATTTCACTACTTTGAGGTATTCAAATGTAATTATTGGCTTACAAGTTCCGTAATGAGAAATATCTCTTCATATATGACATTTGGTCCTAACTAATTTAAAAAAATTAAAGAAATTAGTTACATTAGTTATTTATAACAAATGTATGTTGACTTTTTTTAAAGTATCATATTTAATTGTGTACATTAGAACTACTCGTTAGTGAAAACCACTTAAAATCGACAGAAATATTTTTAAAAAAAAGCATTGTAAATTTGAAAAACAAAATGAATTGAAATCTTATATTTAGAATTGGAATTAGTATTTAGATGGAATCCACTATTAAAGTGAATCTTATATATTAATTATGCATTATTTATTTGTAATTGTCATGAAATAAAAAGATAAACCAATCATACTTGATTTTTTTTCAGATAATTTTCAAGTTCAAGCCTTGGGAGTGAAATAAATTACTTAAAGAAAACAAACCATATGTGGCGATCTAAAAACTTAAATTTTGATTAGTTGATGGTATTAAATAGTAGATGGTTAATTATGGAGAACAGAGAGTTAAAAGGGCAAAATTCCATCGAATACTCTAATCTTATTTTTTAAGTGCATAAAAAAATAAAATCAAGATGCTAGATACACCAGAAAAATAAAATTATGGTGCTAGATTCATATGAGAAATAAGATCACGATACCATATGCATATTTATCCTTAAAAAAATAGGTAGTCAAAGTTCCTTCAGTCCTACATATAAAAGTTAGTTATGGGTCATATTTTAGTGCTAAATATAAGAACTTAGTCCATTTTATTTTCCAAATTATTTACATTGATTGTACACGTTAACGGTTCCAGTATAGATAATTAACGAGGATATATTATAAAAACCAACACATACTCTTAACAAATAATTTAACTATTTTTTTAGATCTCTACATATTAATTATCTAGCCATCTAAGCCACACAACTTCATCAAAAGATGATGCATGCAAAGACTAGCTAATGACCAGCAACACAAGGTCAAAACGTACGTATAAGCTCAGTTTACTCGAATGATGGATTTTGGTGTCATTTCCCTGGCACACTCTTCGTAGTCATATAACTTAATGTTATCTCGATCTCTACAGTTCAACTAAGGTGCAAGACATATATAATAAATAAAAATGCCTATGTATAAATTTGTTATGAATCTAACAATCTGATTCCTGACTCAGGTACAAGAAAGACAGTGCCGGGAGAGTAACATACAACAGCTCATTGCAACTTTGGAACAGAGACAAGAACACTTGCAAACTTCACTACTCGTTTCTCCTTCATCATCAATGTACTACATGAAACTCGTGATGGAAAAGGAGATGGCATCACATTCTTCTCGGCAGAGCCTGGATTTCCGTTTCCATCTCCCCCGGATGGCACAGGTATTGGTCTTGTAAGTCGCGCACAGATGCAGGATCAAAATTATCTCGACGAGCATCCATTCGTAGCAGTAGAATTTGACACCTTTTCCAATACGGATGTGGGTGATCCACCCTATGATCATGTGGGAATCCTTGTAAAAACAATGCAGACTAATTATAGAACACAAGGGTACACTATGAATGATGGTAGAAAGTATGATGCCGAGATTACCTACGACTCTAGCTCATTAATTCCAGTTAAGCGTCATGTTCACAGGATACAAGGATAATGTCAAAATCAGACAAAATTATTCCCATCAGATCGATTTGAGAGACTACCTACCAGAAGAAGTTCAATTTGGAATCTCTTCAGCCACAGGATTACTGTTTGAGTTACATACACTGTGCTCCTGGTCCTTTAATTCAAGTCTTGAAATGCCGGGAGTGGTGCAAAGGAGTAAAAGCAATAATAAGCGTTTGGTCATTGGAGTGAGCATCGGAACAGTTGTAGTTATTGTTGGGTTGTGCATAGCTTTGTTTCTGGTATGGAGGTCAAATTGTAGGGTGAAAAGACGTGATCGCTTGGATCTTTCCTTGGCCAAAGATTTTGAATGTGTTGGACCAAAGAAGTTTTCCTATAATGAACTTGTCAGAGCCACAAATAACTTCGCAGAGGAACATAAACTCGGAGAAGGAGGTTTTGGTGGGGTCTACAAAGGATTTATCGGAGACTTGAATTCTTATGTTGCAGTAAAGAAGGTTTCCCATGAATCTAGACAAGGAGTTAAGGAGTATGCCTCTGAAGTAAAGATCATCAGTCAACTGAGACACAAGAATTTGGTGCAACTCATAGGGTGGTGCCACGAGAAGAATGATTTTCTACTTATCTATGAGTTCATGCCAAATGGAAGCTTAGAGTATCATCTATATCGAAGCAGAAACCTTTTGACATGGCCAGCCAGATACAATATTGCTAAAGGCTTAGCCTCAGCAGTACTATACCTTCATGAAGAGTGGGAGCGATGTGTGGTTCACAGGGACATAAAATCAAGCAACATTATGTTAGATTCGAATTTTGATACAAAGCTTGGAGATTTTGAGTTAGCGAGGCTTGTAGAACATGAAAAGGGGTCAGAAACAACAATTGTTGCAGGAACAAAAGGGTACATGGCTCCTGAATGTGCAACCATAAGCAAGGCAATAAGGAAGTCTGATATATACAGTTTTGGAATTGTTGCTCTAGAAATAGCTTGTGGGAGAAAGCCAATTGACCACTATGCTCCTAATGACCAAGTCATGATGGTGGAATGGGTATGGGAACTCTATGGCAAAGGTGAGCTTCTTGAAGCAGCCGATAAGAGGTTTGATGGAGATTTTGATGAGCAAGAACTTGAAAGGTTAATGATTCTTGGGCTATCGTGTGCTCACCCAGATTATACTATGAGGCCTACAATTAGACAAGCACTTCAGGTACTTAACTTTGAAGCTTCACTGCCTACTCTCCCACCAACAATGCCTAAACCAACATATGTTGCTCCATGTTTTTCTGATATTGGTTCTTCAATTTATTCATCTGCATATGCTAGTTCTTCTGCAACCAATGACCCAAGGCCTTCAACCAATAGTAGGTCATATACCAAGTCCTCACAATATTCATCCAATTCAGGGCACTCGTCTACAAAGGGACAATTCTGAATGAATTGGATTTTCCAAGTTTCAATTTCAGACTTGGACTAATGCTAGTTCAAGTCAGAATTGATTTCCTTTCAATTACTCATTAGTAGTTCAGGTAAGCAAGGAGAAAAGTTGAAGTTGGTGCAACCTATCCCACATGGGTTCGATTCTTCTCTATCCCTCCACTTAAGCATTTGAGAGGATTTAAAGTTATTCCCTGATTTTCCCTTTCATGTGATCTCAGCTTAGGAGATGTTTGTGTGGAAACCAAATTATGATTTTAAAAGTGATTTTATGGTATACGAAGCGGTATATATATCGAGGAGTTTATCGCAATTTGCAAAAAAATGCTTTTTAAAAGCATTTTTATAGTTTGCCAAATAGCCCCTTGTTATATATAATAATTCCCAACAAGAAAACATGTGATATTGTTTATTCGCTTTCATTTAGTTAATTTCATTTTTTAAGCCCTTTGTTTACCTGGAAACTTAAATATCGTTGCATTGTCTTTGTATCTCTTCGAAGTGTATGTGTGTGAGAATCAAGTTTTGCATAACCCTTTTTTCCCTTAATAACCTTTCAATTTTGAACCACTCAGCAACGCTTTTCTATTATTTTTATTTTTATTTTCTTCAATTTTTGAAAAATAATTACTGTCAAATATTCTCGTATTGAACTTGGGCGATTAAAATATCCACTGAAGCAAAGAGTTATTACTTAACCTTTTTGAAGAATTCTCAAGTAGATATGGATATAGGACAGTTCATTATGATGGGAAATTGGCCTTGTTTATCCTATCGGCGCCTAAAATCTGAGTTTATAACAGTTCCAATATGTTCATTATTGAGTGTTAAAGCTTTTTCTGCTTTTCACGTATCTGTATGGGTTCCTTCCATTAATTGTTGAACATATACGGAGGGATTGGGGACTGGACTGGGGAGGCCATCTTACAGGGTGCAAAGTTGAGAACGAAGAACAAAAATTTACATGGGCAAGGATTTGTGTAATACCTAACTCTAGGAACCTAACTTCGAATTCAATCTTCATTTATGAACAACAGTTACAACTTTACTCCAAAAAGGTAAAATTTTTAAAACTTTTTATCTAACTTTGAATTCAATCTTCATTTTTGTAAAAGTTTTATGCTATAAAATGAGACTCATATTCGCTCTCAAACTATCTGTTAGCAATAACTATATATACACACTAAACCCCCAACTATACAAGAACTAGCCCCACCTACTCTTCCTTATGGAGGTCCATATAATTATAACAGTACAATTTACATGCTTCACAAATAGGGCAAAATATAAACACATAAAATGTTACGAAAGGGAATATAAACACAACATATTAATTTTTCTCATTGATTACTAATAAACTAATTTCTTCTTCTCTTCCACCTTAGCTACACTCCCACCAACTTCTTATTCCTCTTGGATCTACTGGGCCTTATGGTTACATAGAAAAGAGGGGTGAGATTCCAAGAATCCTAGTAACAGTAATCACATTTCATATATTATGTATGGTATAAAACTGAGTATGCAAAACAAGTCATGGAGAATAATGCCTTACAAAAAAACTAAACTAAACTGAATAATCAATTGAAGCATATTCACTATCATAGAACTGAATCTCATATAACTGTTGCGCATAACTAAGTAACTGAATAAATGAATAACTGTGCAACTGCTAACTGATTAACGGAATAACTGTGTAGCTGCTATCTGATTAATTGAATAATTGTGCAGCTGCTAACTAATTAACTGTTAAATACGCTTATACTGGATAGCGAAACATGAACATGACCATAGCAATAACTGGTAAGGCAATTTACATGTTCTCATGCTTAACTATAACATTATAGCACAAACAGACATGCAACCAAAACAAAACATACAAAATAATGATTGAAGCTACTTTCCGCTTGCTCCCCTATGCTGGTACCTCACTTTGAGTTTCTTCTGCGTATAGTAGGCTAGCAATCAAATCCTAACATTACGCGCTCGCGCTGCGTGTGTAGGCACAGGCGCGGGCGCGGCCAATCAAATCCTAACATTACGTGCATGCGTGCTCTCCTCCCATAAGGTGATTGGTCATCTTACACAAATTCCCATATTTAATCTTTATATTTCAAAGGTCTCTAAAACCTCCTCTTTTTCTTGCCTTCCTCTTGCTTCTTAGTTCATTATGATTTAGTTAAAATAATAAGATTCGAGCAAGTTTTCAACTTCAGAACATTAACAAAGCATAAAATCATTATAGAATTTAAGTAATGCCATTCAAATTCGTTCTATAACTCTTTGAAACTTTACTTAATAAGCTTTAAATCAATCCCACATTTCAAAATTCTAGCATGACTAATTGATATGACATTCAAAACATCATTTCTTTTCATTTAGTTATAAGCATATTTTCAGCATTTAATGCAATCAATCAATCAGCAAAGAATCAAATAGCAAGCTTTATGGTCACAGTTTCAGTGGTAGCTATTTTCCCATAATCAAAATAGCTTAAAACACGACACATTATTAAAACAAAAACACTTCAAACATTTTCGGACAGCAATTCCTTCTATTCACTTTGAGCCATTGATTTAACTAAAAGTAGCTTCTTTTAAAAGCATTTCAGCAACAACAATCAACATACACAAAATGAATTCAGCTTCCACAAACTTGGTTTTGTCCTTAAAACTTTGGACAACCTTGTGGTTTATTCTGGAAATTTCTAGAATTAAAATCATTCTTCACATTCCAGATTTCATTCCATTCATCTCTACACGGTACGCCAATCATATATAATACATAACTATTAGCTTTTAGATGCTATTGTGCTCATTAATAATCATCTAACATCCAAAGTAGTTCTCTAACATAACACAGCAACACACACAGTTATATATATTTATGCATATTTGAGCAACTTAGGGACATTTAATTTAAAATGCTCTTCTTTCATTGCTGCAATAAAATTTTAATCACAGCAATTTCAATCCTTTCATTATAACCATTCTGCCATTTACTTTCACTAATCAATTTCGAAATATTATTTCTTTTCAAACTTGGGCATCTCCTATTTCTCAGACGCAGAAAGTGTATTTAATAATCCATATACTCCTTTACTTAAGCGTATTAAATAGCAGGTTCTGTACATATAGCTTTCAACAACAATCTGAACTAGCTTTTAGTCAAAACAGCTGGAATCTAACAAGCTTATGTTCCCATATTACCAATTGTACTCATTTTCATACCATTCTCAAGAGGAAAGAACATATTTCCTTCGAACAAGAAGCTGTAAGCTTGGCAGTGGCAACAAATGACATACATACATATATTTATATAAGATTTGATTAACATTCCTTTAAACATCAATGAATAAACTTATTCCAGCTCTTAAATTTCAGAATTCAAACCTCACAGTCCCAAGCATTAAATCGAAACCATACACGCACACATACACTAGCATGCGATTATTTTATGCCATTCTTATCTAAACACAAAATCGGTCATCTAAATTCAAGAACTCCTTTTTCTGATAGTCAATATAATAGAGAAGAAACAAGAGATTCTCAGTCTCGGCAATCAAAAGTCAAAACAGAACAACCGCATACTCATCACAAAATTCCTATTTAAGCTTTGTTCTACTCCTATAAACCGTCTCTTAAATCTGTCGATGTTTCGCCCTTCCCCTTAACAACAAACGGTCACTCTTAACTCTCCAAGTAGTATTCTAATGCCGAGAAAGAGGATAGAAGGAGCATTAGAAGGTTTACCTTCGTTGGATCCTAGCTTATATGCGTCGAATCTTCCTCCTTCCCTTTCTTTCTTCTTCCTTTTCTCTTCTGCCACCAAATCGCACCCTTTCTGTCTCTCTCTTTTCAGGTTTACGCACGAGTGAAGTGAGCGCAAGGTGTCCTCCATAAGGAGAAGCAGAGATGCCGGGGCAAAGCAAAATTTGGGAAACAGCACACGCATACGATTGAGTCATCAAGCCACCACGTTTAGGGAAATTCTTACATACATCCGGAGCAGAGCACCCACATCATTCATGTTCTAACTAATAAGAATTAGCCACGTCACTGAATTTAATCTGAGGTGTATGCTGTCTAGAGATTCGTGCCGTCGGAACTCACCTCTCTCACCTCATCCGTCTCCCTCCTCACCTTTCTTTTTTTTTATTTTATTTTTTTCAAACTCTCTCCATATTAGCTTTTTCTGGACAATCCCAGGAGTTCTGAAACCGATTCTTCCTACCCTAGCTTCAATCAACCACGACCATGGCCACAAATATACCCACAAGAGCGATCCCGGTAACGAAGGTCTTACTAATGAAGACTGCCGCAAAGGGTAGTGCAGGAGATTCGGCACATGGCTTACAACAGGGCCGCCGCCGGCAGGTGAAACGCTCTTTGGAGCAGGTGAGGGTGGGGAACTAGCAGGTGATGCCATTGGTGAAGGAGTGATGGGAGCCGGTGCTATAGCTGGAGGTGGAGTAGCAGGTGGCAGAGTGGCCGGCGGCAGGGTGCAGGGAGCAGGTGCGATGGATTTCATGGGGGTTGCAGGGACCGAGTAGGTGCAGCTCTTGAGGTTTGAGCAAAGCGAGAAGTAGCCAAAAAGTTTAAGATGATGAACACTCGAAGAGTAGCGAAAACTATGACGAGATCTGAAAATGAAACTCACACAACAGTGAGCGAAACATGAGGAAGTGTAAAGATGATGTATTCGGTGATGTGATTTTTGTTTGTATTAATTTTTTTGTTAAAAAAATTCCAGTTTAAAAAGTTTGAATTTATTTGAATGAATAAATGATAAAAAAATAAATTTAAATATAAAAGAGAAAACTGTAAATAAAAACCCCTAAATATGTAAAATTATAATTTAGAATTCTAAATTTAAAAAATAGCAAATAAGGACTCAGTTTTATTTTTGTAAATATGAAATATGGGTGAAATGTCTGAATTACCCCTCAGCCAAATGACAAGTTGACTATAAAAAATGATAAGTTCACTTTAGCAAATGACAACTTCAGCAAATTAAATCACAACTTGATTGAAAGTATGCCAAATGACGAGTTAACTATGGAAAATGACAAGTTCACTTTAAGAAATGACAACTTCAATACACTAAATCATAATTTGGTTGAGAGGTATTTCAGATATTTTATCCACATTTCATATTTACAAAAGTGAAATCGAGTTCTTATTTGCTATTTTTCAAATTTAGGGTCCCTAATCACAATTTTATATATTAAAGGGTCTTTATTTGTAATTTTTCTAATATGAAATGATTGAAAAACACATAAATTTTATTAAGTAATATTATAATGTGACACTCGTAAAAAAAAAAAAAGGAAAAAATGACAAAAAAATGATAAATGAACTTCATAATGTTAAAAACATCACCTGAATTTGAGAAATCCCAATTTAGTTACAAGTAACTAATTTAGCATTTATAAATTTACTGAAATGATCATATTGCTCGTTATTTTATTTATTGTTTTTAAAAATCCAAAACCTTCACTGGCCGGCCAGTTGCCAGAGCACCTGCAGCAGCTGCGGCGGCAGTCACCGGAGCTCCAGTGATCGGGCAATAATTGGTTGCTGGAGATCCAACAGTCGGAAATAATTTTTTTAAAATTTTTTATAATTTCAATATAATGGTTAACAACTTTTGTAATACTATTAAAAAATTCAGTATAGCAGTTAATAACAGTTTTCCGGGAAATTCAACAATTGATCGTTAAAGCTCCGACAACCGGAAACAATTTTTGAAAATTTTTTTTACAACTTTAATATAACGGTAACAACTTTTGTAACGCTATTAATAACTTCAGTATAGTAGTTAACAACAGGTTTTTCAGAAAATTCAAAAAGTAACATTTTTACAATTTCAATAATGCCATTAACAAATTCCGCAACTCTATTTAACAACTGCAGTATGGCATTTAATAACAGATTTTCTTAAAAATTAAAAAAAAGGGCATTTTTATAACTTTAACAACTACTTTTTTAAAAAAATTTTATAACTTTAATATAACGGTTAACAGCTTTTGTAATGTTATTAATAACTTTAATATAGTAGTTAATAACAAATTTTTTAGAAAATTCAAAAAATAGCATTTTTACAACTTCAGTAATACCATTAACAAATTCAAAAACCTGTTGTTAACCTCTATACTGAAGTTGTTAATAGTGTTACAAAAGTTGTTAACCGTTATACTTAAGTTGTAAAAATTTTTAAAAAATTTGTTTCCGGCCGCTAGAGCTCTAGCAACCAATTGTTAAATTTTCCGAAAAACTATTGTTAACTGCTATACTGAAGTTGTTAATAGCGTTATAAAAGTTGTTAACCATTATATTGAAGTTCTAAAAAATTTTTAAAAAAAATTATTTCCGGCTGTCAAAGCTCCATCGACCAATTGTAAGCCTATCACCGGAGCTCCGGCGACCGATTGGTAGTGGGGGCTTTAGTTTTTTTAAAAACAATAAATAAAATGAATAGCAATATTTTAGTAAATTTATAAATGTCAAATTAGTCATTTGTAACTAAATTGGGATTTCTTAAATTCAGTTGATGTTTTTGACATTATGAAGTTTATTTATCATTTTTTTAATCATTTTTTCTTAAAAAAATATTGAAAAAAATAAAATATTAAATAAAATAATATTATATAATTATATAGCAAGTTCTAAGCAATAAAATAAGACCAAAAAGATATTTCTTTTACAAAAAAAATCCAAGCATTAAGTAAATAAATGAAAAAATGGTATGGTGCTTTTTTCTTTTCCAATTTTACGTTCACTATTCATTTATTTTGATAATTTATGCTCAGTATTTACTAAAAAAAATATATTATCCTCAATTTATTGTTCAACATTTATATTTTGTGAATGTAAAAAAAGAAAAAAGAAAAAAACTGTTCATGTCTAATGTTATGTGTGATGTCTTCTCTTTCTTCTCTCATTCTCTCTCGCATAACCTCCTGCCTTATCCCAAAAGCGCAAAAAACAAGCTTATGCTCAAAAGCTCATCAGATTCAAGAAGTCTATCACTAAAAGAAGTCAATCCAAAAAATAGTTTTTGCTGGTAGAAACAGACATTTAGGCTATAAAACATGATCCCAAACACAGCTATAGCCTGTAAAACAAATTTCTAGTGAAATTACTTCAAATGACCAATTTGTATGTGCTTATTTTTACGGTTCTTTTCATGATTGAAGCTTCAGCTGTGCTTTGGGTTGAAATGCTTCAACAAATATATTATGAGCATGAATAAAGTATCCGGAGGAAAGAACAATTTTCGTATAGCTTTGAGTACCAGGAAGGAGCTTGGGAGAAAAAGGTCAGGAGGGGCCAGGGGGACGGATGGATGCCAACTGCCAAGAGACAGGTGAGTGAAACTGAAGAAAGTAGGCACGAATCTTTAGAAGAGAACATTATTTGGATTAAATTGTTAAACTCACATAAATTAAAAGGTCGACAGCTCAGCTTACATGTCAGATTATATTCAATGATGTGGGATAGTTTTATGGGTCAGAGCATGAAGAATGTGGCGCTCAGGTCTATGCCAGAGTCTCTCACAAGTCCCAAGTTTATTATTTTATACACACATTCATCCTAAACCTATCCGGTAAGCTTGCTTGACTACCACTCCCATCATCCAGATTTTTAATGGGAGAATTATAATCAAATCTCATAAAAAAAATAATTACTAAAAAATTTTAATAATAACCTCAACAGTTTATAATAACAAGTCTATAGTAAGAATAATAATATTTGAGACTTGTTTTTTAATTGTTTTTTTGTTTGGGACTTTATTGTAATTCTCCTTTTAAAATTTCTCTGGCCTAGAATAACAAAAAAAAAAATTCCTCTGGCCTGGAATAACAAAAAAAAATTTCATCTCGCCTAGACCCACGGGTTGGGTTCCTAATTGGAATGTGCCCCACGTAATTTTCAACTAATGGGTAATGAGTTAACTATTTCTTTTTTCCTTTTTTTATATATTTCTTTATGAAACAACTCTTAAAAATTAATCTGGAATACATTATATGAACTTTTCTCCTCATTTAACTTCCTTAGCTCATAAAATAATTTTCCAAAAATTTTCAGATAAAAAATTAACCTTTAACTATTTTTCTTGAATTGCTGAAGAAAATAACTCTTTAATTTAAGAAATTAACTTTTAAATTATTTCTACCCTCTTTGAAAAATAAAATCTTCCATAAACTCTTTTATTTTTCAAATGATAATCTATAACTTTTCTTTGATTCTTATAGGCCTTTATCAATAATTATTTCTTTTTTTAATTTTTTTTCTTGAAAATAGGGTTTTATTTTATACTTATTTTTCAGAGGCCTTGACCAATTATTTTAGCTTCTTAGACATCTTATAAATTTCTAGCTTCAAAATTTGAGATATTATAATTTGAGTGACAACTAAGGGCCTTTTTTTTTCTTTCTTTGTTGTCTTGTTTTTAAAACAATTTTATAAAATTGTTTCCTAAAACAAGTTTTAAAAACAAAAAAAAATTATTTGAAAAATAACCTTTAAAAAATCACATTCAAAAAAAAAAATCATACTTGTGATGTGGTAGTCAGCAGTGATACGTAACTGTGGTAGTCAGCAGTGATATGTAACGGGGTAATAGGTGAGAAGAAAAAAATTCTCAATTTTTCAAAATAAAAAATAAAAACAACAAAAGCAAAAATAAAAAAAGTGCAAAAATTATTTTAATTGTTAAAACAGTCAACTAAAAATTACATGATGAAACAAATTCTTTTATTCTTATATTTTTAAAAATAAAAAATTGTTTTCAAAACAAAAACTAAACGATTCCTAATTTTCTTCCATGGAGGAAGTTTTTACTCTATTCGACACCAACAACTCAAAATCCCTCGACTTCTCGCTTTCTCAATCTCATAGGTCATGGCCAAGCACATAAAGTCTGAGCTCTTTGATCGGCCACTTTGCACCGCTTTCAAGGTGCTTGACAAGGAGTCCATCGACTTCTTCGTCTCCGAACTTCGGCATATAGTGAAAAGCTAGAGTAAGATCCGTCCAAAACTCAGATCCGGCACGAATGTGAGAAGAAGACAATCTGGACGTTAGGTGACTTCTAGCTTCCCGTCGCTGCACCGCCTTCTCGCATTCCCAAATCGCGAAGAGTCGAAGAGGCACCACTTTATTTTTTTTTAAAAAAAAAAGGCTTGGTCACCAGAATAAAAATGGCAACTCGTATTGTTAAGCCGTGTCAGCACATACAGTTAATTAACATAAGGAGTTAGAGCTTAATGGCCTTAAGCTACAGGGACCCATGCTTGAAAAAATAAACTCTAGGGACCTTGACCAGTTTGATTGAAGCTGTAAGGACCTAAAACATAATTTCCTCTTTTGTTTATCAAATTCTTATAATTTCATCTAACTTTTAATCAAATTTTTGTTTTTTCTTATTACATGCTTTTCCCTTTTTATCAGCCACCAGAAGCTAGAAATCTCACTGTAAATCGGCGATATAATGACCTGATAATAAAGAAAAAATTGTAGAGAATTTATTAAAAATAAGGTCATTAAAATTATAACGACTAATTGATTAATTTTTCCCAAAAAAGGACTCGCAAGTTTCTTGACTTCTTCGACTATACATATAAACGTCTCTCCTTGAAAGCTCGGACACCAGCATATTTCCTAGCCAAATCAGATCAAATGTCGCTAATATCAATTTTTTTCCTCCTCATACCCCATGCCTTTTCCTTAAGCTGCAGCCTTACCAGTTTCCAGCCCAATGATTATAACAAGATATCGTGTGAATTATGAGCTTATGGTGCAGAATCGTGTTGGATTGTTACGTTCAGATTCTATATTCCTTTTCTCATATTTTAAGAAACCGATAGAGTTTACTTTTCATTTACAACATTTCAGCCAATAAAAGCATAGCGAGAGTTGGATTTGAGTATACATTTATAGTGTTTGGCTGGGGTTTGAAATGTTAATTAGGTTTAGTAAAGGTAATAAATGTTTAAGATATATACATATATATTTTTAATTATGCCCTTGTTTATAAAAGATAGTGCATGAGAGATAATAAGTGAAAATTTATTTTTAAAAAAAAGATAATAAGTGACATATTGAATGAAAATAAAATAAAAGTGAATAAACTAGTTTAAAATTTTAAACAAAGAGGATTTACTTCTTGTATTTTGGAACACCACTATGAAAAGAGATTGTTTCTTACAAAAAGAGATGTAGAGAGTAAGATATATTCTAGTGTTATATAAGAGTATGTTTAGAGAGATTATGTCAAATTTGTCAAATTTAAATAATTTATTTAGCTTTTTTAATTTAATCATATTAGGTAAGCTCACTATAAAAAATATCAAATTAACGACAAAATTTAGTGACAAAATTTTCTTTATTAATCAAAATGAGCGATGGATTAGTGACTAAATTTGGTTAGCGACAGAATTTTTTCCGTAACTAAATAATTAGTGACGCAATTCAAAATTTCATCACTAATTAGCAACATATTAGCAAAAAAAATTAGAGACGAAAATTTGCTATTACTAATCCATCACTAATCAATGGTGGATGTCCCACTAACACAACATAGTGACAGAAAATTCCATCACACATTGGTGACAAAAATTTCCATAACTAATCCATCACTAAATTTTTTTTATTTTGTAAATTTAAAATACCACATGACAAAAAATGATTGCCGCCATGTGTCATGTATATGGTCGCCACCTCATCACTCATCGCTAAATTTTTTTTTATTTTGTAAATTTAAAATACCACATGACAAAAATTGATTGCCGCCATGTGTCATGTATATGGCCGCCACCTCATCACTAGTTGCCACTTCACATTCTCTTCTCTCCCATGCTGCCATGTCATCCCCTCATCAATATGATGGCCACGTGTCCATCACATGAGCTGCCATGTCATCAATGACAACCACTACTACGTGTTTATCATTATAAGCCGCCACGTCATTGCCTTGTCCACATTATCGCCACGTCACAAATTGGCTCAATTTTGTGAAGGGTGTTAGTTCGATCCTGAGACCTCCTGCACACGTGTTGAAGCCTTTGCCACTTAAACTGAGAAGCACCTACACAATTGTTATGAAAAAATAAATATATATAATATTTCTAATAACAAATACAAATATATATAACAAATATTATATACATAATTTAATATATATTATATAATTTAATATATTACTGTTTATTTGAATTTATTTTTTGTATTTTAGTCAAAAATTTCTAATAATTTATATTTTTGTTCATATATTTAAAAAAAATAATAAGTATATTGTATATTTTTATTTTTATTTTCTTTTATAATGTTTGTATTTTTTAATTTTTATATGATATATTATATTTTTATTTTGATAATAAGTTCAAAAAATAATTATTGTATTTATATTATATTTTTTGTGAAAGATCAGTGACGGAATTGAGACGAAATTTAGTAATAGAAAAATTCCTTCACTAATTTCCGTCACAAAATGTTTTGCAATGAGAGTTAGTGATGAAATTTTTCCATGTCTTCTTCACAATATACATACTATGACTTTCTAGTACTACAACGAATTCTCTAAATATGGTAGAAAAAGAATAGAAACAAGCAAAAAGCTTTTCATAATCTTTTGGTTATACAGAATTACATAATTATCAACAAAATTTTTTTGTTATTTTTATGAACTTAATCCGTAACTAATCATTTAAAACAGAATCAATGATAGACTTGTGACCGAATTCAGTTATTCCGTCACTAATCTATCACTACTTTAGCGACGGAAATTTTTTATCGCTAATTTTAGTGACGGAATTTGTGAGGGATTAGTAACGGATTAACGACGGAATAAAATTCTGTCACTAATTCTCTATTTTTTTTGTAGTGAAATAGTTCTTATATTAAGAATCAAATAATATTTAAGTGTTATGCACATTTAATAAATAAAACATCACCACACTAATCTAGTTATTTCAAGTCTATGATAATGACAAGATGCATAAAATCGACAGTCTCCAAACAAATCATCTTCGGGATCAAATTGAGACTCTATCAAGTTTCTCAGACCTCCAGGTACTATTCATTGCACCAAGAATTAATTACATTTCCGATCCCCTTGTTGATTGCCAAGCTGACTAATAATTAACCCCATCTATCTGACATTTCCAAAAGAAAATAGGGAGAATTATTATAAGGTTATAAAGAAGAAATGTAATCACACAAAAAATCTCATAACAATTGAGTAATAAGCAATGAAAATGACGACATATTCATGCTATTTTCTGGTTATTAGGATTTCTGAGCGATTATATTTGTTTTTTTTTTTAGACCTCACCGTAATTTTCCTAACAGAATATCTTTGATTGGATGCACCTTTGTCAACATCAACCATGCATTTATCTTGCAATTTCGCACTCCATCTTCATCGTACACAAGAGTTGGCCTATTCTAAGACTATAGTATATTATAATATAATATAATATAATAAGGGGTATATTTGTACTGAGATAAAGTTTAGGTACCTATATCGTGTATAACTCAAAAATATTTTGCCCCAGATAACTAATTTTTCTGGGTCCAAGCGCATGAGTTTCCCTAAGCAACCAACATAATCTATGCATCGATTAGTTTCGTTGAATTCCAATCAGAAACGAGGGCCTCAACATCTTGAGCCAAAATTTCCAACGATAACTCCCAATAGTTCAATCCATCCACATCATCACCAGATGTTGAAAATTTGCAAGATACGTACAATAATGAAGAGGTATTGCATTTTCCAGTGGGAAAGCATCTGATCAATCAAAATCCATGTGTGAACAGACATTTTGTTTTCTGGACATTGGGGAAGTTTGAAAGCAACATTTAGCAATCAAACTGAGACACATAACCCAACCGACGCAACAGTCGTGTTGATCTTCTCGGCTTCCCATCCGTACGAAGAAAATGAGGTCAAGCAAGTTTCCGCGTTGCTTGATTCATTAAGGGTATATTAGTTCCTTAATTTCAAAAAATAATATGGATTAAAGTTTTAAATGATTAAAATTATGAAGATTGAACTGCAGTGACTAGTCAAACCTATATGATTGAGATACCACGGAAAGGATTAATTTTCCTTTCATTAAATTCAATCCTGTTTGATGGATCGGCGAGATCAATACATGCCACTTGTCTATCGTGTAGAAGAAGTCAGTGGACTGGTTAAATTCCCACGCACTTACTTATGTGAAAAAGCCTAAAGTAACCCTTTCTCCTTATTCAGCCTGCACCGTCTTTCCTGCCTTCTATCCGTGATCCTTGCTTTCCTTCTTCTTTTCGTCATTATTATTTTCCACGATAATTTCAGTTTGGTTGTTAATTTTTCAATCAATTTGTTGCCGCCCTTCATATACGATACTCTCATGGCCCATCCTGACATTCCTTCACTCCTTTCAAGCTTTCTTGGGTGTCCCTGGTTAGATTTTTATTTTGAAATTAGCTCCAAGTTTATAGTTTTTTACGTCTTATTGGATGTGTTTGAGTAAAAATTAAATAATATTTTAAAAAATAATTTTATAATATATAAAGTGAGTATATAAGAAAAATTTTGTTTTAATTATATAAAAAATCTTTTAAAAGTGTTTTTAAATTGATTTTTATAATCTAACTAAATAGGCTATTAATGCAATATGATAGCTGGAAATAGTACTTTGAAAGCCACCTCTACCTTTAATTTTCACCTAGCACTTAGGCAGAAATCCAAATGATTTGACGTGACTTTATGGAGCTACTTGACTTGACTTGACTTAAATTTTTTTTTTTTTTAATTACGTGACTTTATGGGTCTGCTTGGCTTGACTTAATTTTTCTTTATTTTTTTATGATCGTTATTCCCCATTAGTACATTCCATTACCTTCCCTTTGATTCATTGAATTAAAGTGATAGTAAAATTTCACACTAAAAACTCAGTTAGAAAAAATTTAATTGGGATAAGACATAAGGAAAATGACCAAAATGAATCTTGAAAATAGAAAATTTCAAAAAGGACGGTAACACTTTTAAATGACAGGGAGGGAGGGAAAGCCTGAACTGGAATTCTGAAAGTGTGAAAAAATGACCAATATGCTCTTATGTGATGCTTAGAAAAGAATGTCGTATTCTGTATTAGACAAATGCTTTCATTTGAGAAAAGCATGTTGTTATTATGTATTCTAAACTTGTTAATTTATGTTGCAATCTTGTTATTTTCAGATCAAATCTAGTCATTTTCCCAAGTTGACAGAAGGGCATATTGGTCATTTCTCTACGTTGTCATATTTTCAGTTCAGGTTTTCCCTTCTTTCCCGCCATGTGCAAGTATTAGTTGCCTTCTTCGAAATTTCCTATTTTTAAGGTTCTTTTTTGTTCTTTTTTTCTCCTAATACATCAAAATCAAAGAATAAAAAAATTAACTGAATTTTTAACTCAATTTATTCATTTTTTGCAAATCGATTTTAATTTGAATATGCCTTCCTGAAGCAAAACCGGTTGTTCTTTACATAAACCAAGTCATTTCTTAAACTGCCTCCAATTTGAACAAACAAGTCTTTCTTATATCAGCTATATGGAGATATCTCTGCACAAGAGTAAAACCCATCTGCTTTCTCTTTTGTTCATGACCAAAATTTTCTTGTTTCTCACAATCAATGCTAGTGCGACCTCAATAACCTTCAATTATGAGCAATTTCGTGATGTGGATCATCAGAACTTGAACCGTCAAGGATATGTTTTCCAGGAAAATGGGATGCGCATCAACCTCACCAGGTAATTAATGTATACATCATCAGAATACTAGTAATTGTAGTTTCTTTCATTACATTCTGATGGCCCGATCGTTTTAGAAATATGCTTTATCATATATATTATAGCTTCTTTTGGCCAAAAAATATATTATAAACCTTCGATCCTTAATATAGAATCTAATTAGAGAATTGATATTGGTCCTATATGTAAGACTCATTTTATATATTTGTCATCTTTTTTTTTTAAATTAACCTTATTGATATTCCCTCAACAATAATCAAGAAGAAGAGAAAGGAAGGAAATCAAGGAAGATGCTTAGAATATTCTAAAAAAAAATCATATTGACTGATTTAATTAATTAATATAATTAATTTACTTAAATTAATTAATTAGATCTTGTATTAAGGATCAGGGAAGTAGTTATTTCCTTTGGATTTCTTAAATATATATTTTTTAATTTTGTCTTATGAGACACACACTCAGTTCTTATTTATAAATCATGCAATCTATAAATAATTTATATTTTTCTGTTTATAAGTTATTTTGCAAAATCCATTCACCAGTTGAATATGGAATTTATACAATTCCTCTTTTAAAAGAGTACTAACCTCACTTGAAAATTGGTCTATTTCAAACTTTAAATGAACAAATTGTTGTTGGTGGTTGAATAAATAAAATTACTTAAATGATGTAAGGTGGGTATGAAATTTACTATCACTTGGCTCATGAGCACCAAATCTCAACGATATATCTAGATTAAATTGAATGGTCTGAACTTAATATAATTTTATTTTTATTTTTTAATAGTTCAATATTCTAATATATATATATAATAAAATAAAAATTATCTCTAAACTATAAATTGAAAAAATGTTTTTTTTAAAAAAATCATCATTTAAAAATTTTAAATTTAAATTATTAAAACTGTATTTAGATAATATGGATATCACTGCAACGACTTATCATTACGATGAGCATCATGATACTCATCATTACTATTGATCAGTACCAAAACTTTTTTCCCTTCCTATTAAAGAATACCAAACCGAACTTATTTTAGTAATCATAACAATAATAAACACAGTGAGATCTGCACGGTTTAAATACAATTTTAATGATATAGATTTAAAATTATTAAGTAATCAATTTAAAATAAAATACAGTTAAAAAATTATTTTTATTTTACTTTATGCACATTAAAACCTTTTTTTTTTAAAGAATAGAAGAAAAAAGGAAAATTTAATATAAATAATTCAAATTCAAATTAAATCTATACGGGTTAACGGATTACGTTATCGCATAGCACCCCCACTGTCGGGGACCAAAAAAGGACTACCAAGAGAGTACAAGGCCGGGTATGAAATTGGCGCATCTCCTATACTGATACTGGAGGTACCAACTTCAGCTAATTAAAACCTATTTTAAATTTCGACTTGTTCTCTAGGACTGAAAATAGAAGTATTGAAACCAACAAGCTGTTTGTTAAGATAAGATGGTAAGCAATCTCAAACCATAAAGAAGAGAATAAAGTTGGAATCCTGAAAAACATACTTATCAGAAGGAAAATCTTAATGTTCCTGGCCTGACAGAGAATAATCTTATATCCAAAATAACGTAAAGATACGTTGAGTTATATCCCCAAAAAAACTACTGAAAATGTACTGATATGAAATTTGCGCAAAATCAGCACTATAAACAGCACCAATTCACTTAAAATTCCCTTATTCTAGTCTTGAGCTATAGAAGTGGGTATAAAATTTACACAACTATGCTATTTAAAAAACAGCAACCTGACTTGAAAATTCAACTATTTTACTCGAACTAAATTATTTAAAAATAGGTTAATGGCTTAAAAAAAAAAAAATGACCCTACCTGCTAGCAGGTCTCCGATGACCAAATGGCAGGCAAAAGGCATTTCTCTAAAGATGTGATCTGTTTTCTTTGGTAAAAATTTTATCCAAGGATCTCGTTGATTCCATTGGATTTCACTAATTTGAGGTAATGAATTGTAATTGTTTGTCTTACAAGTTCCGTAATTATTGTTAACATAAGAGCTTAGATAACTCTTTGGAAAGATTAAGAAACTTAGTTAACTTAATTATTTATAATAAATATATGTTAACTTTTTAAATTATCTTATTTAATCATATACATTAGAAATACTCCTTAGTGAAAACCCTTTAGAATCAAAAAAGATATTTTGCAAAAGATATTATAAATTTAGGAGACAAAATGAATTGAGGTCTTATACCAAATCCAACCTTGACTAGCTTTTGTATTTAGGGTTGGAGTTAGTATTTAGATGGAATCCTCTATTAAAATGAATCTTATGTATTAATTATGTATTATTTCTTTGTGATTGTCAAGAAACAAAAAGACAAATCAATCGTATTTGATTCTTTTTAGCTAATTTTCGAGTCTTGGGAATAAAATAAATTACTTAAAGAGAGTTAACCATATTTGGTGGTCTAAAAACTAAAATTTTGATTAGTTGATGGTATTACATAGTAGATGGTTAATTGTGGAGGAGAACAAAGAAATAGAGTTAAAAAAGGTCAAGTTGGATCTAACAACTTATCTTATTTTCTCATGTGCATCTAATATCTTGATTTTTTTTATGGTACATTTATCACCCCAGTCTTATTTTTCTGGTGCATCCATCACCCTAATCTTATTTTTATATACCAGAAAAATAAAATCAAAGTGTTAAATGCACCCAGGAAATAAGATTTAAGTGTTGGACACACTTTTTTTTCTTAAAAAAAAATAGGTAGCTCTATTTATTGCTCCCCAAGTCCTAAATATAAAAGTTAGTTATGGGTTAAACTTTCGTACCAACTAACTGTAAGACTCAATTTACTTTGTTTTCCAAATTTATAAATTTATTTCTCCAAATTATCTATATTGATTGCACATATTAAGGGGTTTCAATGTAGACAATTAAAAATGATATATTAGAAAAACCAACACATATTTTTAACAAATAACTTAACTAATTTTTTTAATAGCTACATACTACTTACGGTCCTTAATCTAAGAGCTGGCTGATTAATTTTAGTATATTAATAAAGTTTGTTAAATCAGTTATTTGTAATAAATAAATGTTATCTTTCCTAAAATATCCTTACTAATTATGTGTATTAGCTAGAAATATTATTTGATGAAATTTTTAACATGTGTGAATACTACAAGGACTACTTTGAAAAAAATATATTAATATGACAAACAAAGTGAATTAGGATCATATATTTAGAACTAAATTAAAATCAAATTAACTCTTATATTAAAAACTAAAGGTAGTATTAGTTATCTAGCTATCTGAGCCACAGAACTTCATCAAAAGATGATGCATGCAAAGACTACCTAATGGCCACCAACACAAAGGTCAAAACGTACGTAAGCTTGGTTTACTCGAATAAAAGATTTTGGTGTCATTTCCCAGGCACATGCTTAGTCATAATTTGATGTTATCTCAATCTCTACAGTTCAATTAAAATGGAAGACATATATAATAAATAAAAATAAAAATGCCAATGTATAAATTTGTCATGAATCTAACAATCTGATTCTCGTCGACTCAGATACAAGAAAGACAGTGCCGGGAGGGTAACATACATCAACTCATTGCAACTTTGGGACAATGAGACAAGAACACTCGCAAACTTCACTACTCGTTTCACCTTCATCATCGACGTACTAAATGAAACTCGTGATGGGAAAGGAGATGGCATCACCTTCTTCTTGGCAGAGCCTGGCTTTCCGTTTCCATCTCCCCCATATGGCACAGGGATTGGCCTTGTAAGTCGCACACAGATGCAGGATTAAAATTATCTCGACGAACATCCATTCGTAGCAGTGGAATTTGACACCTTTCCCAATACGGATGTGGATGATCCACCCTATCATCACGTGGGAATCCTTTCAAAAACAATGCAGACTAATCATAGAACACAATGGTACACTATGAATGATGGTAGAAAGTATGATGCTGAGATTACCTATGATTCTAGCTCTTTCCCTTCAGGTGTCATGTTTACAGGATATAAGGATAACATCAAAATCAGACAGAATTATTCCGTACGATTGATTTGAGAGACTATTGGAATCTCTTCAGCCACAGGATTACGGTTTGCGTTACATACACTGTGTTCATGGTCCTTTAATTCAAGTCTTGGAGTGCCGGGAGTGATGCAAAGGGGTGAAAACAATAATAAGCGTTTGGTCATTGGATTGAGCATTGAATCAGTTGTAGTGATTGGTGTGTTATGCATAGCTTGGTTTCTGATGTGGAGGTCAAATTGTAGGGTGAAAAGACGTGATCGCTTGGATCTTTCCTTGGACGAAGATTTTGAATGTGTCGGACCAAAGAAGTTTTCCTATAACGAACTTGTTAGAGCCACAAATAACTTCGCAGAGGAACATAAACTCGGAGAAGGAGGCTTTGGTGGGGTCTACAAAGGATTTATCAGAGACTTGAATTCTTATGTTGCAGCAAAGAAGGGTTCCCATGAATCTAGACGAGGAGTGAAGGAGTATGCCACCGAAGTAAAGATCATCGGTCAACTGAGGCACAAGAATTTGGTGCAGCTCATGGGTTGGTGCCACGAGAAGAATGATCTTCTACTTATTTATGAGTTCATGCCAAATGGAAGCTTAGATTATCATCTATATCGAAGCAGAAACCTTTTGACATGGCCAGCCAGATACAATATTGCTAAAGGCTTAGCCTCGGCAGTACTATACCTTCATGAAGAATGGGAGCGATGTGTGGTTCATAGGGACATAAAACCAAGCAACATTATGTTAGATTCGAATTGCTATAGAAAGCTTGGAGATTTTGGGTTAGCAAGGCTCGTAGAACATGGAAAGGGGTCAGAAACAACAATTGTTGCAGGAACAAAAGGGTACATGGCTCCTGAATGTGCAACCATAAGCAAGGCAATAAGGGAGTCTGATATATACAGTTTCGGAATTGTTGCTCTAGAAATAGCTTGTGGGAGAAAGGCAATTGACCACTATGCTCCCACTGACCAAGTCATGATGGTGGAATGGGTATGGGAACTCTATGGCAAAGGTGAGCTTCTTGAAGCAGCCGATAAGAGGTTTGATGGAGATTTTGATGAGCAAGAACTTGAAAGGTTAATGATTCTTGGGCTATCGTGTGCTCACCCAGATTATACTATGAGGCCTACAATTAGACAAGCACTTCAGGTACTTGACTTTGAAGCTTCACTGCCTACTCTCCCGCCAACAATGCCCAAACCAACATATGTTGCTCCATGTTTTTCTGATATTGGTTCTTCAATTTATTCATCTGCATATGCTAGTTCTTCTGCAACCAATGACTCTAGGCCTTCAACCAATTGGAGGTCATACACTAAGTCCTCACAATATTCATCCAATTCAGGGCACTCATCTGCAAAGGAACAATTCTGAATGAATTGGATTTTCCAAGTTACAATTTCAGACTTGGACTAATGCTAGTTCAAGTCAGAATTGATTTCCTTTCAATACACATTAGTAGTTCTGCAGGTAAGCAATTGAGAGGATCTAAAGTTATTCCTTCATTTTCTCTTTTGTGGTCTTTAGTCTTCATGCGATCTCAGCTTATTATATGTAATAATTTCCAACAGGCGAACTTCAATCATCTAAGAAACTTTTGTATGTTTTGGTAATATGAATGTTATTTGACTAAAAACATGTGATATTGTTTATTGCTTTAATTTACTTAATTTCGTTTTTGGCCTTTTGTTTACCTGGAAACTTTAACATGGTTGCATTGTCTGAGTCTGTATCTCATGGGAGCGTGGGTGTGTGAGAATCAAGTCTTGCATAACTTTTTTTCGCGCTTAATAAGCATTTCGAGTTTGAACCAATCAGCATTGATGATGCATGGAAAACCAGTGGAACTCTTTTCTTTTCTTTTCTTTTTATTTTTATTTTGTTCAATCTGCAAAAAATAATTGCTGTCAAATATTCTCATATTAGAACATGGCCAATTAAAATATCCACCCTTCTGAAGAATTCTCAAGTAGACTATGGATATAGGCCAGTTCATTATTATCGAAAATTGGCCTTATTTGTCCTATCAGTGCCTAAAATCTGAGTTTATAATCGTTCCAACATGTTCATTATTGAGTGTCATGCAACCACTAATGTAAAAAGTAGCTTTCTTGTTAGTCCTCTTTGTCGGTTTAGGGAAAAAAACGACATAATAATAAATGCAGTGACATGTTTATAATAAATTTATGGCTTTTAAATTGATTGTTTAGTTTATATAAAATGTCAATAAATTATGTCATGAGTTAATAGAAAGCCCCCACTGCAATAATGAACTTTTAAATATACTCTAATAATTTGTAGTAAACATATTTCTGTTAAATATTATCAACTGCTTTACAAGAAATTAAAGCTTTAAGTACAATTAGTTACTGTCTTAATTGCTATGATCATTTCCTTTTTCTTTTTCTTTTTTTTTTGTTGGCAATCAATCAAAGTAAGAAAAATGACAAAGTAGTCTCTATATACTGTTCTTATTCTTAACACCTACCTACTACTCTGTACTACTCTTGACAAAGCAGTCCATGAACCTCTTTCTTCAGGATAAAGGAAGAAAAGACCTTCCTCTGGAAAAGACTCAAGAGTCAAGATAGACTCCTTGGCTAAGAAGCCATCAAGGAGTCAACAATCCCAAATGACTTTGCATGCTTTGTTTTTTTTTTTTTTTCCCCTTTTCTGAAAAGGAAAAAAATTCCATCAAAGAATTAATTACAAGAAGTTAATACAAAACCCAGCTAATTACAATAAAGGAAGAGACTTTGCATGCTTTTTTTTTGGGGGGGGGGAATAAAATTCTAAAAATTGAAATTGTGAAGGCATCGTGTATCACCGGTTGTTTTAATCACAATAAAAGAATGGGCTTTGCGTGTTTTTTTTCTTCTTTTAAGTGTGAATGATTTGCCCCACCTCACACGGCTAGTAAATGCCTAGCGTCAACCAAATTAGGTGACTGATTGCTATATCAACAAATTTCTAGAAGAATTTGCTTGCGTGGCCCATGGTAAATCCATTGTTAAAATAAGCGTAAACAGATGTAACGTATATAATGTGAGAGAGACCAGGGTCATAGGGTGGTTTGAAAATTAAAAAATTATAGAGATCAAAGTATCAATTAACGTAAATCATAGGGATCAAATGAAGAATTTTCTCCATAATTCAATAACATCTATACAATTATACGCCTTTACGAAACAAAACCCACTGTCTCTTTATATAATCCAAGTCATTATTTCCTAAACTACCTCCAAACATAAATAAGTCTCACTTCCATGTGATCAGCCATATGGCGATATCTACCCAGAGGAGGAATAGTCATCTGTTTCCTTGCTCGTTCATAACAAAAATTTTCTTGTTTCTCATAATCCCTGCTCGTGTCACCTCAATAAGCTTCAACTATGAGAAATTTCTTGATGTGGATCATCAGAGCTTGAACCTTCAAGGAGATGCTTTCCAGGAAAATGGGATGCTCAACCTCACCAGGTAATTTGTACATCAGGAGACAATATTGGTGCTTCTAGTTTCTTTTATTACATTCTGATCGATGGTCTCATCTAAATGATATTTTGTGTGTCCACACACACACACACACATAGAAGCTCTTCTGTCCAAAACGTATATTATAGTTGCATGCTTTGAATTTCTTAAAAACATTTTTCTCACTTTTGTCTTATGATATACACCCAGAGTCCTTATTTATGAGTCACTTTATAAATGCTCTATATATGTTTCCATTTAAAAGTCATTTCAAACTTGGACTAAATTGTTGTCTCGAACGGAAAGTAAAGCTACTGTATGAAACTTGCACAAAACCAGTAAAGATTCTCCTATTTCAGTCTTGGACAAAATTATTGTAGGGAACTGGAAATAAGACTATTGAAAAAGTTTGGAGTGGGTATAAAATTTACACAACCTATACTATTAAAAAGCACCAACCTGACTTGAAAATTCTTCTATTTTACTGGAACTAAATTCTTTAAAAACAGTTTAACAGGCACCATAGGCAGGCAAAAGGCATTTCTATCAGTGCGTGTGTGTGTTTGGGTAAAAAATTTAGCTGATGATCTTGTTCCTTCCATTGGATTTCACTAATTTGAGGTATTCAAATGTTAACTGTTGGCCTTACAAGCTCTGCGTAATTATGATTTCTCTGTTTATTGTAAAGTCAATCTTGTATATCAAGTATGTATATTTTTTTTTTTTGTAGTTGTCAAGAAACGGAGATAAATCAATAGTAGTTAGATCAAATCTATCTGGATAATTTCCAAGTCTTGCGGATAAAATAAATCACTTGGAAAGAGCTAACCTTTTTTGGCGCTCAAAAAAACATAAATTGCGGCGGACAAAATAAATCTCTATTACAATCTAAGCCACAAAAATTAATCGAAAGATAATGCATGCGATGCGAAGACTTGCTAGAGACCACCACTTACGGTCCGTGCGTTTACTCGAAGTTTTTGATGTTCTTCCGCAGCCACACGCTTAGTCATATAATTTAATTTGGTGTTATCTCATATCTTTAAAATTTAACTGAAGTTGA
Organism: Neltuma alba; assembly: GCF_004799145.2. Classification (NCBI taxonomy): domain Eukaryota; kingdom Viridiplantae; phylum Streptophyta; class Magnoliopsida; order Fabales; family Fabaceae; genus Neltuma; species Neltuma alba. The sequence goes on along the minus strand of NW_021635344.1, from coordinate 31,084 downwards.
AGATATATGATAAGAAAATTCCTATACATGTATAAATTTGTTACGAATCTAACAATCTGATTTTTAACTCAGATACAAGAAAGACAGTGCAGGGAGAGTAACATACAAGAACCTGCTGCAACTTGGGGACAAAGAGACAAGAACACTTGTAAACTTCATTACCCGTTTCAGCTTCATCATCAATGTACTAAATGAAACTCGTGATGGGCATGGAGATGGCATCACATTCTTCTTGGCACACCCGAATTTTCCATTTCCAGTGCCCCCAGATGGCACTGGTATTGGTCTTGTGGGTCGTAGAGAAATGGGAGATCCAACTTATGCTGATGCACATCCATTTGTAGCAGTCGAGTTTGACACCATGCTTAATGCAAGAGATCCACCTTATGATCATGTGGGAATCAATGTAAAACAAATGTGGTCTCCTTACACAACACAATGGTACACTATGAATGACGGTAGAAAGTATGATGCTGAGATTACCTACAATTCTAGCTCATTGCAGTTAAGTGTCATGTTCACAGGATATAAGAATAACATCAAAATCAGACAAAATTATTCCCATCAGATTGATTTGAGAGACTACCTACCAGAACAAGTTCAGTTTGGGTTCTCATCAGCCACAGGACTTCAGTTTGAGTTACATACGCTATGCTCATGGGCCTTCAATTCAAGTCTTAATAAAGTGTGGGGAGGAGTGGTGCAAAAGAGTAAAAGCAATAATAAGGGTTTGGTCATTGGATTGAGCATTGGATCGGTTGTAGGGGTTGGTGGGTTATGCATAGCTTGGTTCCTCATATGGAAGTTAAATTGCAGGGCAAGAAAAGATGATCGCTTGGATGTTTCTTTGGACAGAGACTTTGAAAGTGTTGGACCAAAGAAGTTTTCCTATAATGAACTTGCGCGAGCCACAAACAACTTTGCAGAGGAACACAAACTTGGAGAAGGAGGTTTTGGTGGTGTCTACAAAGGATTCATGAGAGGCTTAAATACTTTTGTTGCAATTAAGAAGGTGTCCAAAGAATCTAGACAAGGGGTAAAGGAGTATGCCTCTGAAGTAAAGATCATCAGTCAATTAAGGCACAAGAATTTGGTACAATTGATGGGTTGGTGCCACCAGAAAAATGATCTTCTACTCATCTATGAGTTCATGCCAAATGGAAGCTTAGATTATCATTTATTTAAAAGCAAAGACCTCTTGACATGGCCAACTCGATACAATATTGCTCAAGGTTTAGCCTCAGCAGTGCTCTACTTGCATGAAGAGTGGGAGCAATGCGTAGTCCACAGAGACATAAAATCAAGCAATATTATGTTGGACTCAAATTTCAACTCTAAGCTTGGAGATTTTGGATTAGCAAGACTCGTAGAACATGGCAAAGGGTTAACATCAACAATTGCAGCAGGAACAAAAGGATACATGGCTCCTGAATGTTTGGCGAGGGGCAAGGCCACAAGAGAATCTGACATGTACAGTTTTGGAGTTGTTGCTTTAGAAATAGCATGTGGGCGAAAACCAATTGACCCTAATGCTAGTGATGAACAAGTCATGATGGTGGAATGGGTGTGGGAACTCTATGGCAGAGGGGAGATTCTTGAAGCAGTTGACAAAAGGCTTGATAATGGAGATTTTGATGAGCAAGAAGTTGAAAGGTTAATGATTCTTGGGCTTTGGTGTGCTCACCCAGATTACACTACGAGGCCTGCAATCAGACAAGCACTTCATGTGCTTAACTTTGAAGCTCCATTGCCCACTCTTCCACCAACAATGCCCAAACCAATGTATGCTGCTCCAACTTTTTCTGATATTGGTTCTTCAAACTTTTCATCTGCTTATGCTAGTTCTTCTGCAACCAATCAAGCTAGGCCTTCACCAAGTAATAGGCCATACACTGGATCCTCACAATCATCCACGTCAGCACAAATCAAGGAAGGAAAATAGCTAAGGAAGTTTCTCTTTACTAACAATTTTCTTACCTGGAAGGCTATATCTCAAGTCAGATTTCCTTTTTATGGTATTTAGTTATCTGACCTTCTAGCCTATAACAGTAAGCATACTTAGGTACTAGTTTATGTATAATAAAAAAATACTTTCGAATCAATACAATAAGAAATATTATTAATTCATACTGAGAATAACGTTTAATTTGTGTTACAGGAGATTTTCTTTGTTTGGCCAGTGGGGGATTTGTTTTCGTGTATGAAATAATGTAGGTTAATTTTTATAGAAAAGTTCTTTACCTCACGTTCCAGTATTCTTATACTAGTTGTTACCCCTTCATATGTATATTGTATGACTTTGATATTTGCAACATGCAGACTTTTCTTTTTTAGGACTTTTCAAAGACCATCTCTTATACACTTTCATATGTTTTCTTCCAAATCAATTAAAACCATGTGCGAGCCTTTTTCTTTGTTTTGATACTTTTCCTCAACCTCTTTAATAAATAAATCATTTCTATTGTGGACCTTTCCTAGCGTGAACCCGGATTGATTCTCGAAGATATAAATCTCCAATCTCAACTTTGTGTTTTAAAATTTTACTGGTTATATATAAATATTTTTGTACATTTTAATTAAATCATAGTATTTGAATCATGATTAGGTTTATTCCAATCACTATTTCAACTGATTCAAAAAAAGATTTTATTTTCAATATCTCGGTGGGAATATAGTCAGCTTCTCTGCCATGCCTTCAAATCCACAAAATCGGGTCAACAAATGCATTATGTGGGGGTTGAAAATTCAATTATATGATCAGAGACGGGACAATGTGCTGATTCCAAACACAGTTAATGCAAGCTTTTATCTTCATGGAGAAAGTCGACATTCAACACAAATGGGCGTTGATTTTTTCATATTGACTCAGTCAAATCAACTCCTCCCCCTCACAATTAGTATCCATTTTCATTGATCATTTTCTGGCTATTTTTTATGGTCATTGATGAAACCCAAAATTTATTATCCATTTCAAATTACATCCAATCATATTTCGTGAATTTTTTTTCCATTCATAAAGTGAACGTAAATAGTATACTATTTAAAAAGGAAAATAACATAAAAGACTGAAGTTATTCGAAAAGATGAAGTCATATCTTATAAAAGGGTGCACTAATTTCTTTGTTTTTTCCCCTTTTCCCAAATACAAATTCTACATTTATTTCGTTAAGGACTTAAGTTAGAAGATCCAAACACATTCGTAACTTTTGAACAAAAAAACCAATTCCGAACCACTAGTATAACATCATAAATGCATAATAATCAGGGATACAATGACTTGGTAATATGGGGGGGGGGAATTACAGAGACTTTATTAAAAATAAGATAATTAAAATTATTACCACTAGCTGATTAATTTTTGCCAAAAAAGAGGACTCGCAAGCTTCTTCTTCGACTGTATATATAAATGCCTCTCCTTGAAAGCTCAGACACAGCATACTTCCTAGCCAAATCAGATCGGATGTTGCGAATATCAACTTTCTTCCTCCTGATATCCCATGCCTTTTCCATGAACTTCAGCTTCACCAGTTTCCAGCCCAATGATTATAGCATGATATCGTGGGAATTATCAGCTTACATTGCAGAGTCACACCTCTACTTAGTAAGAAACCAAAAGGAGCTATCCTCAGACAATAGTCAAGGTCGAGCCACATATCAAGGACCGATGCCCTTGTGGGACAAAGCCACCGGGAAACTCGATGGCTGGCTAATATCACAGGAGGCAGATCAAATCAGGCTTTCATCAGCTACAATGTAAGTACACGTAATTTAAGTGTCTCCTTCACTGGTTTTGATCATTTTAACAACACTGTGTGGCAACATCTTCATCAAATAGTTGACCTGGGAAATTACTTGCCTGAATGGGTTAGTTTCGGTTTCTCAGCAGCCACAGGAACATCAGTTGTAGTACATAAGGTCGATACATGGAGTTTCTACTCAGAGGACTTCCCACGTATTGCTCCCAGTACAGGTAGAAATGCCACAGCACTTGCTATAGGATTAGGGGTTGGAGGGTTTGTTTTAGTTTGTCTGGTTGTATTGTTTTTCTTGTGGAAGTACAAAAAGAAAATAGAAGATGGTGAGTCTAATGACGACATCAGTCACGATGATTTTGAAGCAGGAACAGGGCCCAAAAAGTACTCTTATGCCGAATTGGCAAGTGCCGTAGATAATTTCAAAGATGAGCAAAAGCTTGGTCAGGGAGGATTTGGAGGGGTCTATAGAGGTTTTCTCAAAGATTCAAACTCCTATGTTGCCATAAAGAGAATTTCAAAGGATTCTAAACAGGGGAAGAAGGAGTTTGCTTCAGAAGTAAGAACTACTAGTCAACTAAGGCATCGAAACTTGGTGCAACTAATCGGTTGTTGTCATGAAAGGAAAGAGATGTTGCTAGTTTACGAGTACATGCCAAATGGAAGTTTAGCTTCTCATCTCTTTGATGACAAAAGGTTTCTCACATGGTCAATTAGATTTAAAATTGCTCAAGGCTTCCCCTCTGCCTTATTATACCTGCATGAAGAATGGGAACAATGTGTGGTTCATAGGGACATAAAATCGAGCAACATCACGCTAGACTCCAACTTCAATGCAAAACTTGGAGATTTCGGATTGGCACGACTTGTAGACCATGCAAAAGGAGCACAAACTACAGCTTTAGCAGGAACTATGGGTTACATGGCTCCTGAATGTATCACTACTGGAAGGGCCAGTAAAGAATCTGATTTATATAGTCTTGGAGTTGTTGCTCTAGAGTTAGTTTGTGGAAGAAAACCTCTCAACCATAGGGTTCCAGAAGATGAAATAAACATAGTGAATTGGGCGTGGGATCTCTATGGAAGCGGGAGAATTCTTGAAGCAGTTGATCCAAGGCTACAAGGAGATTTTGACCACAATCAAGTGGAACGCCTGATGATCGTTGGGCTGTGGTGTGCTCATCCTGATCATAACCATAGACCTTCAATAAGGCAAGCAATTCATGTGCTTAACTTTGAAACTCCATTTCCTAGTCTTCCTTCAAGCTAGCCCATACTAACTTATCATGAATTCCCAATGTCATTTTCAATCCTATCCAGCTCCAGTGCTTCATATGCAAGTCAAAACCAGAATATAAGCTTTAGTTCCAACACAAATTCCTCTGGATTCACTGCTTCAACTTCTCGCGGTAATGTTTCACCAAGTGTGTCACTTTTGTACTCGAGTAAAAATTGATTACGGTTATTGTACTTTTGTGGTTAATGTACAAAATTATTTTCCTGATGTATAACTCTCAATTTTTTGTTAAAGAAAGGGGTGCTTCAGCTTTACGGGAAATTTAAGCTTTTTGGGTAATGATGTTGCGTTTTCTCATTTTGTAAGAAACCGAAATTATGTCATAGTATTGTTCATTTATGCTCATTCCACTTGGAAGAAGCTTAAAAGTCATTGCAAATGGGATGCGATGTCATGGTATTTTTTCATAAGTTAAAGTAAAGAAATATAACAAAAGAAGGAAAATGAGGCCGCACATAGCAGCATGATGCATGTGAATCACTGAAAACATCGTTTAATTTATTAGCAGGTTCATAGTTACAAAATTTAATGAAACCTTAAGCCAATGTCCTTGCAATATGAAGTCCTTCCTTAAACACGTACGTACTCTTCCGATCTTTAATATAAGACCTATTTAATTAATTTGATTAGATTAAGAAAGTTAGGTAAATTAGTTAATTATAAGAAATATGACATGTTTTCCTAAAATACTATAATCATTTTTATTAATAACCTTCCTCCCTCTTCTACTTGATTATGATTGAGGGAGTCTTCATAGGGGTAATTCAGAAAAAATTAATAAATATGAGAAATAAATTTTATATTGAGAATTAAAATTAACTCAACAATTAGATCTTATATTAAAGATCGGAAGAGTAATTTGCAATTATACCAGACTTGGTTGCCCAAAAAAACATCGCAAGACTTGATCCCTTGTAAGAAATAGAGGTGGGAAAAACAATGCTGATGACCAGGAAAAATCTATTTATAACCATTTCTTAATTACGAAATTTACATGATTTTTTCAAGTCACATCCACTGTTAAAATTGACAGCTATTCTGAAAACGAAAAGGAGGACCCGGCGATTCCCTCATTTCCTATCCTTCACTTCAACCCTGAGACATTGACAAGACGCGTGAAATTGGTCTCCAAATTAATTAAATTATATCCTCAAGGTCAAGTTGAGACGAATGGGGTGTTTGGATAGAAACCAAACCATGGTTTCAGAAGTGCTTTTATGGATTACGAAGTAAATATGTGGAGGAGGTTATCTCGTTTTGCGGAAAAGTGCTTCTGAAACCTAGGTTTTGATTTTGCCAAACACCCCCGAAGTGTTCTTCCACGCAACCTCCTTTATTTGGTCACATTCCAGCTAATAAAAGCATAGCAAGAATTGGAATTGAGTATACATTTCCAAGGGCCATCCGTGCATGGTGGTGTGTCCAGATCCATAAAGTGACTTTTCACCTGACAAATAATTAACCCAATCTATCTGCTACTTTACAAAGAAAATATCTATCTTTGACAGCATTGTCCCTTGTGGACATCGACTGTGCTTTTAACTTGCAATTCGGGATTGAATCTTTTTTTCTAAATTTAACTAATAATATATGACACATAATATATAGCATTCTGTATATAGAATAATTGTTGTGTTAGTATTAGTACCTAAAACCTGCCAATATTGTCAGAGCACCTGAATCTTGCAGCTTTGGCTCCCTATTTCTTTTTTGGTGTTGGGACGATAAAGATAAGAAAAAATGATAACAAAATATCATATGAATTTCAAAAAGATAAATAAGACACCTGAATAAGCAAAATGACAAATAGGACACTGGGTACTAATTTGAAATTTAGATTTTTGGCTTAATTACCAAATTGCCCTGTCTAAAAGTGAGAGAAAGTAAAGAGGAAGACGCTGATGAAACACGAGAAGAAGGAAAGAAGAATGTTGGAAATGCTATTATCTTACTCCTCCGCATCACCATTCTGTAGACATTGTTGATTTGGTGGGTTTTGGTTGTGGGAAAGAGGATGTGTAGTAAGAGAGGAAGTGAAACCGTGGGAAAGAAGTTGATAGCGGGATTTGGATTATTCATTTTTATGGCTGCTTCATGGTGAAATAGGAACAAGATTATTACATTTGAGGGTTTATATTCAGTATTTGGTGAATGATGAAGCAGAAATTAGAAAAAAGTGGCAAGCAATTATGCAATATAACTGCTGTCACATGCCTGCTGATTTTTGGTAAATCTCATTACGTGAATGATAGATTTTATATACATGTAGTTAATTATAAAAGCTAATACATTGCCCTGTCTGAAAGAACTCGTACTCCTTGAGATTGTTGCCGTCGAAGAGGTCGCTGAAGTAACATCAACTGTGATAAACAAGTAGGAAGCTTAAATATTATTCTTCATAGAGCATTTTCGATGGGTTCCCATAGCTTAAAATGTTATTGCCTAGCATTCCTCTTTTTGGTTCTGTCTCTGTTCTTCGCATAAAACCATTTTCAGAGAATGTGAAACTGTCTGGTTTTCTAGTATTATTAAACCATTTGTTCTGAATTTTACAAAACACATATTGTGATTTACAACTTTCGTAGTGAAAGTGACCACTTTGTTAATGGGTTTTGCAACCTATTTTCAGGAGATAAACAACTTGTTTGTAAAAACTAATAAAATTCCACGCTAAAACATATAGTGTGATTTACAACTTCCGTAGTAAAAATGACCACTTATTCAATAGGTTTTGCAACTTGTTTTCAGGGGATGGGTAACTTGTTTCTAAAAACTAATAAAATTTCACGCTAAATTTGACAAAACACATAGTGAGATTTACAACTTTCGTAGTGAAAATAATCACTTCTTCAATGGGTTTTGCAACATGTTTTCAAGGGATTGGCAACTTGTTTCTAAAAACCAATAAAATTCCATGCTGAATTTTACAAAACATATAGTGATATTTACAACTTTTGTAGTGAAAATTACCACTTCTTAAATGAGTTTTGTAACATCTTTTCATGGAATGAGCAACTTGTTTATAAAAATCAATAAAATTTTAAGCTGAATTTTATAAAACACACAGTGAGATTTACAACTTTTATAGTGAAAATGCCCACTTCTTAAATGGCTTTTGCAATCAGTTTTCAGGGGATGAGCAACTTGTTTCTAAAAACCAATAAAATTTCACGTTGAATTTTACAAAACATATAATGGGATTTACAACTTTTGTAGTAAAAGTGACCGCTTTGTTAATAGGTTTTGCAACATATTTTTGGGGGATGAGTAACTTACTTTTCATCATCAATAAAATTTCATGCTGAATTTTACAAAACACATAATGTGATTTACAACTTTTATAGTAAAAGTAACCACTTTTTCAATGGGTTTTGTAAACCTGTTTTCACCAGAAAGGCAACTTGTAAGCATAAATAAATCATTCAGTGAACGTGTACCTGAAGTACGTCATAATAAACATTGAACTATTAACTTTCATAATTAACTACATGTATAATAAAATCTACCATTCACGTAATGGGATTTACCAAAAACCAGCAGGCATATGACAGCAGTTATATTACGTAATTGCTTGCCACTGTTTTCTGATTTCTGCTTCATCATTCACCTAATACTGAATATAAACACTCAAATGCAATAATCCTGTTCCTATTTCACCATGAAGCAACCACAAAAATGAATAATCCAAATCCCGCCATCAACTTCTTTCCCACAGGTTCACTCCCTCTCTTACTACAAATCCTCTTTCCCACAACCAAAACCCACCAAATCAACAATTTCTACAGAATAGTGATACGGAGGAGTAAGATAATAGCATTTCCAACATTCTTCTTTCCTTCTTCCCATGTTTCATCAGCGTCTTCCTCTTTGCTTTCTCTCACTTTCAGACAGGGTAATTTGGTCATTAGGTCAAAAATCTAAATTCCAAATTGGTACCCAATGCCCTATTTGTCATTTTGCTTATTTAGGTGTCTTATTTGTCTTTTTGAAATTTACATGATATTTTGCTGTCATTTTCCCTAAAGATAAACTAGGAAGTGCATACCGGTCGGATCCGCATGTTCATATTCAGGTTATACATCCAAAGCTCTATAAGTTGATCTACCAGACATTTGTTACATCTTAAATTTTAGGTTTAGAGGTACAAGAACTAACATAAGATAGGAAGGCTATCCAACTTTTTTTAGCATAAATCTCAGATTTTTCTGGAAGGATAAAAGAATTCTGAGAGATTAAATTGCAAAGTGAAAGTTTCTTACGACTAAAGCAAGATTAAGAAAGAGACTTCGATAAAATTTCGGGGTTAGAATCATATCCTATAAAATTTAGCCTAGCAAATGAGGGATTTAAAACTGTCAGAGGTTCAGAAGGTATAATAGAAACAGAGATGAAATAACTTTTGAGTTGAAACTTGGATAGGCACTGGATTGTCATTTTCAAAAGTTTTAGTCAAGAAAGGGCAGAATGGAAAAGTATGCCCAAAATTTCAGAAAATTCTCTTTTGTGGCTAATGCACAAAATTATATTCCTAATTTATAATTTTCAATTTTTTTGTGATAGTATAATTCTCTTTTAGTGCATGTAACTTATTGCAATCTAAAAATAAACGATGAGGCCCCACTGAGGAGCATGATGCATATGAATCATTGAAAACGTCGTTTAATTAACAGGTTCATAGTTGCAAAATTTAATGAAAACTTAAGCCAATGCCCTATATGAAGTCCACCCTCAAACATGTAATTTGCAATTACTAGACTTGGTTGCCCCAAAAAAAAAAAACTCGCAAGACTCGATCCCTTGTAAGAAATAGAGAGGAAAAAGATAATGTTGATGACCAGGAAAAATCAATTTAACTAACCAATTCTTAATTACGAAATTTACATGATTATTTTCAAGTCCCGTCTAGAGTTAAAATTGACGGCTATTCTGAAAACGCTAACAGGCTGACCTAAAGGAGGACTCAATTCTTTCTTTTTCTGGCTCGATTCTCGCATTTCCTAGTCTTCACTTCAACTCTAGGACAATGACAAGATGCATAAACTTGGTCTCCAAACTGCTCCTTCCATTCCTTTTTAATGAGAGGCAATTACCCAAATTACATTTTTCAAAATATTAGTTAAAATTAGTTGAAGAAAATAAATATGTAAAAAGTGTGGCGTTTTTGCCAAAATTACCCTCATTTATATGGAAGAGAGATAATTTGTCAAAGAAAGAGAATGTGTGGGAATTAAATGCAATGATATGAGCAATATGAGTCATTAAATGAGAATAAAATAGAAAATCAATAAATAAAATTTGAGACAATCTCTAAGTGATTTTTATAAAAAGAAATGTGACATAATTCACAATTGTCTCTTATAATAAGGAAGAGAGGGAGTAATTAAATTATTTCCTCAAGATCAAGTTGAGCCGAAGGGTTCTTCCACACAACCTCCATAGAGTTTACTTTTCATTTACAACATTTCAGCCAATAAAAGCATAGCGAGATCTGGATTTGAGTATACATTTATAGTGTTTGGCTGGGGTTTGAAATGTTAATTAGGTTTAGTTAAAGGTAATAAATGTTTAAGATATATACATATTTTTTTTTTCAATTATCCCCTTATTTATAAAAGATAGTACATGAGAGATAATAAGTGAAAATTTATTAAAAAAAGATAACAAGTGACATCACTACTACAAAAAATGCTAACTACAGCGCTTATTTTTTTTTTGTAGCATTTTCGAAATGCTACATAAACATCCGTTGCGGAAGATTATTGGTAGAAGCTATAGCGCTTTGAAAACGCTACAGGGGAGGGAGCTCATGTAGTGTTTTCTCAGGAAAGCGCTACAGGAATGTCACTTCCTATAGTGCTTTCTCAAGAAAGCGCTATAGGAGGGCCCAACTCCTGCAGCGCTTTCCTAGGAAAGCGCTGCAGGATGTCCCAACCTCTTGTAGTGCTTTCCTGAGAAAGGGCTACAGGAAGTGTGTAACTCTCTTGTAGCATTTTCTCATAAAAGCACTACAGAAGAATTTTTCATTAAAAAAAATTAATTAGTGAATGCGTTTTCAAAACCACATTTACAGTACTTACAGACATAGAAATTTCTGAAAGGATCTTCCCCTTTCAAAATCGAACGTGAAAGTTTCCTCTCATCCGGCTCAAGTAGTTATATCAAATAAAGAGGGGTTCTCGCTGCCAAAAAAATTTAGAGATCAAATTACATACAATAAAATTCTCCGACCAACATAGCTAATTAAATTAAACAAACTTATATTACCACTATATATATTGACAACAGTTGCAAAAAAAATAAATCTAAGTCTAACTCCACAACTAAAGCCAAATTATAAAAAAGAAGCAGCTACCCACTTTATATAAAGAAGTGTTCGAACACATATCTACACCCCTCTTCAATGACTTCATTTACTTGGTTGTCAATGTAGTTTGTGCAACATGGATCTTCATAATACTGCTCAATAATTTATATAGCCAATTCAAGTCACTAAAAATTAAGTATTTAACAATAATTAAAGTTAATAAACAATATAAAGTGAAAATAAAACTACTTACATTGTCAAGAATAAAAATTTGATCATAAGTAATAATATCCTTCATGAATCTCATAATATAATAACAATAATCATTATTATTGGGTTGGAAAGGGTACTGTAACAATATCATCAAATAGTTAAATCAATTTATGAATGTAAATAATTTATTTTCAAAACTTAAGAATTGGAATAAATACCTTAATTTTCTTCCACACGTAGCTTTTTGAGGTATCAGCAGCTTTAGAATAACTCAATCTAGTAGAACTTCAATAGCCAATCAATGCACTAATAAAATGAAGTTGAGATTAAATTGATTATTCAGTCATACAATACACATATACACAAGCATGGGCAGACATTTACCTATTGAACAACCACATCATATTAGGATGGTCTCTTGGTTCACCATGCTCTAAAAGATCCAAATAGTAAATAAGGGGACCTAAAGGTGCCACTGGATTGATCACAATTAATATCCAGTATTGCCTAACATTTTTTAAAAATTGTATAATTAAATTAAAAGTAGCAAAATGATTAACAAATATCATCATAACTCATAAGAGTACAACCAATGACTCATCCTGCATTGAACGGTGCTAGAAACAACATATTACGGGTTGCTTTTGCTAAGAAATACTCTTTAACCATGTTAGATTGAAAATCAATATCCTTTCTTCCAGTATGTTGGCCTATCATATAGGGATTGATAAATGAGATTTGTATTGATCTCTCAATGTCCATCAATACGTCATGGTACAAGTGCCTTCATGTAAAAACAAAATTAGATTAAAACTAATAACATTAAATGATAAATAATAAGAATGATGAAATACTTAATCCATATGTTAATAGTCGTAGCACCAACCCATATACGATAATGTCATTTAGTATAGGCCAATCAATATTATCAAATATATCACTTGTGCTGTAGATGTGCCAATCAAACTCCACTTGAATACCATTTCCTTCCCAAAAAAATTAGTGCAATCAATGCTAATTGATTACGATATGAGGTAATTTGTTTTTGACCTATTCGGCTTGTTAAGCCTTTCTTTTTTGACATACTTGTTGAACCCTTAGAGTTGTTGTCAACCATTGAATTTGTTTTCTCCTTTGTTGTGTAACCTATAAAAATCATCAAACTAAATCAAATATTTTTAATAAGATACATGAAATTTTTTTTATAAAACAAGTAAATTTATTACCTTTTGAAATGGCTCAATGAGACCTATACACCATGCAACATAAGCACCCACAGCATCTTTCACCATTGTTTGCTCATCTGGAGTAGGAAATGATAATTGAGCATCTTCATTGGTGCAAACATCAATCTTTACATGAAGTGTGTCCTGAGGCAATGGTGAATTGTGTAAAATTTCATTACTATTGTTGTAGACAACACCTACAGCAACTGCAAGCTTAAAAAATTGATCTAAATACAACTTGTAGTTTGAGTTTCCCTACAAAAAAAAGTCAATAAAGAAGAAATTATAAAGAAATTAAAAATTAAGTTGAGAAAAAACTTGAGAAAATTTACCCGAGGAATAAGGATTTTAGGAACTGAAGTACAACTGTCCTTTACACTTGAGCTATCACGTGCAAATACTTAGTCCCACCCCATATTGCATGTAGCTATGCAACTGGTCCATTAATTCCATATTTTTTTTGTTGTAATACATGAGTCTGTTCAAAAAATTGTTCCTGCATTTGCTACTTGAAAGAATTCATTTCCTCTTTTAATTGTGAAATCTTATTTCTATTGTAGCGCTTTTGAGGTCCAAAATAAGATGTCAATGTTTCTCCAAAACCAACACTGGAACACGACCAGGAACTTCAGGGACATTTAATGCTCTACTAAGCAAATCATCACGTCCAATATGTTAGGCTTCATCTGGTGATTCTTGTATGATTGATTGCTAGCACAAAAAGAATAATAAAATTATTTCTTATAAAATAGAATCATTTAAATAAAAAACTACTTAATGGAATATATAATACTTACATAATACTCTGCAACCCTTCTAACTTCATCATGAACAATTTCACCTTTCTTGTTAGTGCAACCACTACAAGAAAATAGCAAGTTAGCAATGGAACATTTTTAGCGATTCAAACAAACTGCTACAAATTTACGTATTTCTAGCGGTTTTACGATAAACCGCTAGAAATTAGCATCGCTTTGACCATAAAGACTGTAGGGCCTGCAATTTTCTAGCAGTTATATCCCAACCGCTAGAAAATCACAGCTAGAACTCTTCCTGGCTTTTGGCGCGAACCTGGCACAAAAATTCTAGTGTTTATTTTCTAGCGGTTTGGGTGACCAAACGGCTAGAGAATGCAAAGAGTCGTCCAATTATCGAAAACCGCTAGAAAATATTTAATTTTCCTAAGGTGGTTTTAATAACCGTTAGCAGTTTCTAGTGGCTGTCGCCAGACTCAGAAACCGCTAGAAAATTTGTATATTTTTCGAGGTGCCCTAAATGCGGCGGCCAATCGTTAGACATTTCTAGCGGTTTTAACGACAAACGATAGAAATTTCTAGTGGTTTGGGTAAAACCTCTAGAAATTCGCTGCCTATATATACCCCCTATGGTCATTTTCACTGTTTCATTCGTTCGTGAAGCGAAGCTTTGCCGAATTCTCTCCACAAAACATATCCGAGTTCGGATTTAGTTGCAGATCCCTATTTTCAGGTAGAAATAGTAATTTATTTATAAATAATTTCTATTCTTATTTTTTTATTTAATTTATTATATTTTTGTTTATAAATAATTTCTCTTTTCATTTTATTTATAAATAATTACTATTTGTTGTTATTAGGATGAGTCGTCAGCCAGGGAAGGTGCCAGTTGATCCTAAGAGGGCAGGACCTAGTGAGGATCGTTGTGATGGTGGTCATGATGCTAGTGAGCCATTTCCCAGTATTCATGACTACGATCTCAACGAGGAGGATCTCCTCAGCTTTATGGAGTAGGACGATATCGAGCAAATTAAGGAGGCTCATTTTACTGGGGATTAACAACCCCATGCTGATGCTGATGCTGCTAAGGAGGAGGAGGAGTAGGAGCAGGTTCAGGGGAATAAGAATCCCCATGCTGAGCAGCGTTCTGCTCCCAGACGTCAGACCGGTTTTAAGGTGGAATTTGAGGGTAAGTATTTATTTAACTTTTTAAAATTTGACAACTATTTAATTTATATAAAAATTGTTTTAATTTATTGATATATAATTTATTTCTTAATTAAATTTTGCAGACTCTAAGGGGAACAGGTCCTATAGGAGGCTGACAGTCAAAGAGCTGCTATGATGATGAGTGGACGGGTGGTTGTGCTGCTCAATGAGTTGGGCCAACCGACAAAGAAAGGTGGCCAATTGTACAACAAGTACGTGCGTCTCCTTAGTCAGCAGTGGACGCTATTCCCCATCTACGTGCAGGACTGGAAGAAGATCACCTCAGAGAAGAAGCAGCAATGTTGGGAAATAAGGAATGTAATATAAAATTATTATTTATAATTTTTTAATTTAAATAAATGATTATATATTTTGTTTTCAAATTATTTAATTGTTTGATTGTAATTTTTTATTTATTTAATTTATTTGTTATTTATAATATTTTTAAAGTAGTTAAATGAATATATATATTTTTATTTAAATTACTTTATTGTTTGAAAATAATTTGTTATTGATTTCATTAATTTATTACTTATAATAATTTTAAATTAGTTGAGTAAAAATATATTTTCATTTAAATTACTTAATTGTTTAATTATGATTTGTTATTGATATAATTTATATTTTATTTATAATATTTTAAAATTAGTTAAATAAATATATATATTTTTATTGAAATTGCTTAATTGTTTGTTTATAATTTGTTATTTACTTAATTTATTGTTTTAATCATAGAGTAAATTTATATTAGGGGAGGAGTTGAGGGCCGACACAATCAAGAGGCTTGGGGTGGCATGGAAGAATAGGAGAGCCGACCTGTAGAGGGAGAAGAAAGGTGACGGGACGAGGCTCCTGCAAGAGATACTGCCAGATGTACCTGGTGGAGTCCTGGAGCAAGACTGGTCCGGTTACGTCTATTTTAGGATGTCGGCTGACCAGATGGTATGATAATATTATATTAATTATAATTTATTTATTTTTTGTCCAATTTGACTAATTTAATTTAATTTTTCTTTTCATTTTGCTTCAGGCTCTTTCCGCGAGAAATGCTAGAAGCGTCAGGCATCAGATGATACGTCATAGGGCTGGATCCAGGAGCTTTGCGATCACCTATGACGAGATTGTGAGTACTTGAAATAAATTTGTTAAATATGTATTTGTATTTAATTTGTAACTAATTATTTTTTTCATTTCATTTACAGAGGGAAAAGACGCAGCAGGAGCGGGGATACACGCCCACTTATGGCGAGATGTGGCCGATTTTGTATAGACCTTGAGACGGGCGTGTGTCAGATGAGGTTAAGGAGATAGCGGTAAGTAATGAATTAAATATTAATATAATATCACAATATAAATATCATTTCATACTAATTAGCCTTTTTATATTAATTTTGATAGGCACGGATGACTCAGGTCGATACCGAGCTATGTGAGTCTTAGGGGTCTGCCTTGGATCCCACCACCTCACTTTTAGCGGGTCGTGGCCGGGCACAACACCCTGGTCGAGTTAGCGGGCTCAGACTTGGACCTACACCGACTAGGTTGCCCTCCTCAGGTGGCCCTGGCCCTACATATACTGCGAGGAGCTCTCGGGCGAGCGCGGGAGTAAAGCGACCGGGTTCCTCATCCTCAAAGGAGTTGCGAGAGGAGTTTAGACAAGAGTTGGAAGCCATCATCGAGGCCGAGGTGGAGGCCAGGATTGGGGAGCGTGATCGTCAATTGCAGGAGCGTGATGCTTAGTTCCAGTTGCAGCTTGACCAGTTCAAGGAGCTGCTACGGCTATACGTGATGTGATGATCAGTATGGCTCCAAACATCCCGATTCCTGAGATCCCTGACATAAGCTGCCACTACTCTAGCCCCTGTCCCCCATCAGCCAGTCCAGCCCTAGCACATTCAACAGCCTACCCACCACCAGCAGGAGGATCCAGCATAGGACGATCACGATGATGCTGCTTCTGCCCCTCACCCCTGATTTTCCCTGTTTTCACTGTGTAGGATTTTATTTGAATTTTGATTTTATGATTTTATATTCTATTTAGATATTTATTTAAATTTTATGTTTATTTGTTTACTTTAATTATTTATTTCTATAATTTTATTTATGTCAAGTATTAATTAACATTAAAATATTTATTAATTTATTACTATATAAACATTAAAATTTATTAAACATGTTAAACATGTTAATTAATTAAAATATTTCTACAATTTAAATATTTCTATAATTATTTATTAATTTATTAATTAAATTTATTAATTATTTATTTGTATAATTAAAATATTTCTATAATTTATTAATTACTATATAAAACATGTTAAACATATATTCTTTCAACATTAAAATTTATTCTTGAAATATGTATTTTAACATTTAACAAATCATAGAATTTATTAATTTAATAAATATTTATAAATGTTAATAATTTGTTAATAATTTTGTTTATATCAAGTATTAATTAATACATTATATTAAAAATGTTAATAATTTATTGCGGAGTATTTAAAATACTTTTGAAATATTTAATTTTTAAAAATATTATATTATTTCTAACAGTTCTTGAACCGCTAGAAAATTCAAGCCAAATTCAAATTTCCCTACTCACGTTTCTAGCAATTTATAACCGCTAGAAAATCAAGAAAATTTGTAGCAGTTCTAAACTACTAGATATTGTATAACCGTTGTCACATTCAAATTTATTCATAGCGTGAATTTTCTAGCGGTTATGAACCGCTACAAAAATTTCTATTTGTTGAAACCGATAGAAATTTTTAGCGGTTAATAACTGCTACAAAAAATTAACCATTACATAACCGTTGGCAGCCTCCTTTATAAGCTAAAACACTGCAACTAAAATTCATTTTAACTTCTCTTTAAGCTTCCTGTGTCATATGTTCACGAAATTTGAGCAATATTAGTGATGGATCGATCGTGGATCAACTTACATTGGTCGTCTCCGCAATACCTAACTGGTCTAAGCTATTTTTTAGATTTTGCTTTTGCCAATGCCGTCGTAAATGGTAAGATTCAGTGTCCATGTCTTAAATGTAATTTCAAGAAGTGGCATCCCAGAGATATTGTTAGAGAACATTTGATCTTTAAGCCCTTCTCGCAAGAGTACGTATTTTGGCAACTACATAAGGAACGACCAGATATGGTTGCTGAGTCAGTTCTAGTAGTTTCACGGATAGGAGTTTGAGTAGATGAAGCTGATGCCATGAATGATGCTATGCGTGATGCTTTTGGCGTTCATGAAAGCCTGAAACCCAACAAAGATGAAGTAGAGGGGCCTCAACTGGAGTTTCTTAGAAACGAAACTGCTTGGGAATTTTTTGACCTCATGAGCGAAGCTGACAAGCCTCTTTATTCTGGGTGCACAAGGTATTCGAAGTTGTCATTCTTGGTGAGGCTGTATCATATCAAATGCTTATGTGGTATGACTGACAAGGCGATGTCCATGTTGGTGGAATTGTGTTCATTTTTCAAGAAGTTGTGTGCGAAGGTCTTGATAGCGGAAGAGCTTGATTAGCTACAAAATAAAATTATTCTTCCACTTTGTCACTTTGAGATGATATTTCCTCCATCATTCTTCACTATTATGGTTTACTTGACTGTCCACTTTGTTCGAGAAGCAAAGGTTGCTGGCCTAGTTCACTATCGATGGACGTACCCTATAGATAGGTACTAGATTATCTTTTATCCCCGCCTTTTTAAATTTTACATTTTTGTTTCATTTGCTCGCAATTATTAATGCAATATTAACTTGTAGGTACTTGGGAAAATTAAAATCATATGTTAGAAATAAGGCGTGGCCTGAGGGGTCAATAATAGAAGGTTAGTCCAGAGATGAGGTCCTAACTTTCTGTTCAAGATACTTTGATGACATGGAGACATCTTTTAACCACCCGCATCACATAGATGATTCTCCTCCTAATCCTTCCACGTCAACTTTATTTCCTCTTGTCGAGAAACCAGTTGGAGGATATGAATTCTTCAGACTCACTCCTACAGAGAAACTCTAGGCATACAGACACGTTTTGATAAATTGCAGCCAAGTTGAACCCTTCATGCAGTAAGTATATCATATAAGCTCACTAGCTTTTACACTTTATATTTGTTTCTCACCAACTCTTTTAACAAATTACACTTTACTGTAGTGAGTTTAGAAGTTACCTTAGGCGTCAGCTACAAGGCATGCACATTCTGCTGACATTGATAAAAGAGTCCACAAAGAGTTTTCCAGTTGGTTTACACGTCGAATACGTAATGACAATAGCCCATACATAGATGAATTCAAAGTTCTTTCCCTCGGTCCATTAGACCATGCACGAAGGTTTACCGCGTATAATGTCAATGGCTTCAAGTTCTGTACAGTTGGACGTGATTAGGGATTGCTCACACTAAACTCTGAAGTTTGCAGGACATTTGGGATGAGATGTTATGCTAGCAGCAGTGATGGCGATATGCGCTTTAGAGACGTCACTTACTATGGAAAGCTAATTGATATTATTGAGTTGAGTTACCAGCTTTTCATCGTGACACTGTTCAAGTGCTCCTGGGCAAATATGACAACTTCACGAGGACTCGCTACTGAACACTTGGGCATCACCTCAGTTAATTTTGTTAGAAACAATCTCACCCAAGAGGGGGGTGAATTGGGTGAGTTACAAAAATTTACAATCAAAAGCGTGTAAGTAATGAATAAAAACAGAGAGTCAGAGTATGGAGAATTTTAACCGCAGAGAGGAGACACAAGATTTATACTGGTTCGGTCTAAACCACGTGACCTACTTCCAGTCCCCAGAACACCTCTGGGTATTTCACTATCTTCCAAGATCGACAGGGCTCTTGGTGCCTCGGTACAGTAATTGAATCGCTCAATCACTCCCCCTTACTCCCGTAAGGATACAACCCCTCTCAAGAGTCCACACTCTTGAGTGTCACTCAAGTTTTAATAAAAGTAGTAATTGGCTCTCTTACAGAGTGAATTTAATGATAAACACTGATGCTCGGTAGTAACGTGAAAACAAAGTATTGAATGCGTAACTAAATGATCGCAGGTGGTAGTTCCAATATTCAATCTCTTCATTAATGCTTCTTCGCGCCTTTTATAGTTGATATCGTTAAGTAGCCGTTAGACGGAAGAGCTTCTAGCCGTTGTGACTTCGTTTGCGTGTTTCGCTGGTTTCAACGGCTCCGCCATTAATGCGTCTGAGCTTCTGACACTGTAGGTCGCAGTCTACGTAATTCCGTTGAAGAGCCGTTGCACTCGTTTTCATTAATCTGCATATTTTAAGCTTTGAACAAATGAGAGTTTTGTGGTGAGTGCTTTAATCTTGAACATAGAAAGAAAGCTAATTTATCATTCAAAGATTTGTGACGAAATCATTTATCAGTAAGAAGAACAGAAAGTCATTCTGGTTTAGTTTGATCGAAAAGATGATCGATTACTTGATGATAGATCAAGTTATCGATAAACAGAATGAAGACTTTTCGAATTAGATCACCAAAATTATCGATCAAGTGTTGGATCATTGACTCTAAGAATTATCATAGAAAGAGGAAATCGTTCCATGATCGAACAAGTGATCGAACACATGTTTGATCGAACAGATTATCGATAATTCAAATGTTATTGAAATGAAGCTTCAGTCATTGATGATCGAACATCTTATCGATAAAGTATGATGGATAATGTTATCGATAAAACATGGTTATGTATATATTCAATGAAGGACACAGCTATCTGAAATGATCGAACAGATGATCGATCAATGAACATTCGAACAAGTGATCGATAAAGTGAAGAAAGAAGTTTATTCCTGTAAGGTAAAAGAAATGATTATCGATCACGTTTTGTGAAAACATGAATTCCGGGGAATTGAATGATCGATCATATTATCGAAAAACCAGTGATCGATTACTTGATCGAAAAATAGTTCACCATAACTTAATGCGAATATTTCAATCCTTAGACTCTTTATCGATCACGTTATGTGAAAACTTATTTAAGCAAACAAGTTAAACTTATCGATAATGTTATCGATAATTTAGTTGTAGCAAAACTGAGTAAGAGTAGATAAGGACATTGATTATCGATCATGTGATCGATAATTTTATGATCAATAAGGTTATCGATCCATCAGTGAATTTGATCACCTGCATTCAGAGAGTTAGAGCATAAAGTTCGAACACGTAATCGATAAACAAATGATCGGAAATATGATCGATAAATTGGTAACAGAACTAATGTGCAGAACAAGTAGATTGTGTTACCTTTTATCGAAGTCGTTATTGATGACTGATTTATCGATAACTTGATCGATAAATACACTTCAGATTTGGTTCTCTTATCAGTAACTCGATTGTTTACCTGATATTATCGATCAGCTTATCGATAATTTACCATACTCTTATGTGATTTTTACGTTAGCGATTATCGATCACTTTATCGATTAATTGCTCATCGAATAGTTCTTCGATCCAAAAGCCTACTATAGACCTGATTTACACTTGATCATTTATCTGAAACCTTAGCGATAAACGATTGATCGATCAGTTGATCGATCAAAATACTTAACCTTGATATTCTGACTTTGTTATCATCAAAACTATAATCCTAACATTCTCCCCCTTTTTGATGATGACAAAACACAAGTTATAAATCATCTATCAGAGAGAACATCAACCAGTTTTATATTCTCAAAAAGCATGAAAAGAGCAGATAAATATCAAGAACATATTATCGATAAAAACACTATCCAGATACACAAAAGGAGATAACAAAAGAGATAAACATAAAGTCATGACATAGAACCAAAAAGCAACTCATAAAACCATATAAGCTACGAAATATCATCAGTTTTCTTCTCCCCCTTTTTGTCAGCATCAGAAGGGGTAGGAACCGAAGGAATGGTCAGGGGAATAGGGAGAGGAGGAAGGGGAAAAAATGGAGAAATAGATGGAAAATGAAAGGAGGGAACAGGTTGGGGTACAGTGATAAGAGCAAGAGTAGTAGGGACTGAAATAGAAGTAGATGGAACAGAAGGAGAAGTGGTGGAAATAGGAGAAGTGGGTAAAGGAGAGGAAGGAGGTGCAGGCTCAGGGTGCGGTGGAGAGGGAGGATGGAAGAGGAGATCCTCATAGCTGAAGCTTGTGCTAGGTGTAGTGAAGTGCTGGCAGAGAGAGGTAACTAAGCCTTTAAGCTCTTGGAGTTCCTTGTCCACTGAATTAAACCTCTCGGTGACTTCTCTTTCCAAAACCACCATAGCTTGTTGGTGAAGATCCAGAATCTTAGAGATGCCATCAAACTTCCGGTCAGAAACTTCCCCATAGTCTCTGGCAGTGGAGTAGACTCTGGTCTCAAATGCCCGAAGCTCAGCCTGAAACATTTCCCTGAGGGATCTCTCCATAAAAGATGGACCAGGGGTATGAGATGGAGCAGCAGTGGATTCAGCTTCATCCTGGGTCCGAGATGTACTAGCAGCAGGTTGCTTTCCCTTATCCTTCTGAGATACTTTCTGTGATGGTGTAAAGGGAACAGAGATCCTCATTTTGTGGAGCTGAGTGAGGCCAAAAACAGGAACCTTAGTCTTGATTTCCCCAGGCTCAAATGGAGCAATGTTATGTGCCTGAAGGAAATAGGTGGCCAGCTGAGGATAGGGAATTGGGGTTGATCTGGACTTGTTAAGAACAAAGTCCTTCATTTCAGAGTAAATAAGATCCCCAATATTAATCTTTTCCCCACTAATAATCCGGGCTAGAAGAAGATAATCATCCTGAGTGAGATGTGAGAAACTACCGGATTTGTTTACCATGCACCTAGAATAGATGTAATGGATGATCCTATAGAAATCACACATCTGCTTAGGTGGAAAATTCAGCTCACCGGGATAATCACTGTTCTGCATCAAAATTCTATAAGCCTTTACTTCATTCATGTCACCACCTCGCACAAAATCTTGAGTCCCTAGCAGCTCATTTATTTTGGCACTGGTGAGTTTAAAAACTCTGCCTCTCAGTGTAACTTTCAGACAATTTTCTATGAGATTGTCTTTATCATCATATTTTTCTACTGATTCCATATTACAGTAGAATCTTTTAACCACTTCGGGACAGTATTCACCACCAATGATTAACCAATTCGAATAATGCTGCAGTGGGTCACTTAAATCAAGCTCAATCTGTTTATTTTTCCTCAGACCCTCTAAGTCCACAGATACCACAGGACAGAATTTTCTATTGGCAAAATCGGCCTTATACTTTGCTATATTAACTTCATTATCGAGATTGCCAGATAATAAGTCAGAAAATTCAGTGGGTATACCTTCAGAAGGAATTTCCCGTGCCACTCCTTCACTTGCCCTCTGTTTCTTCTTTCTCGGTTGCTTGGGGACTGATATATTTAAGGCTGATTCCACGGCTTTCTGAACTGAGACTCCATCATCCGACTCGGTCTCCGATTCTTCAGTCACAATCGGTAGCTTTGATTTGGACCGGGGAGATTTTCTGAGAGAGGCCGGTTGTTCTTCGGCCCGACTTTCCCGGATTTTCAGAGTAGCCCTCTTCTTCGTTGATTCCTCCCTTACCTTCGGTCTGTAACGTTTTCGAGTACCCGAAGCAGTGGTGTCGCTCGATTGAGGTTGTTTCTCCTGCGCTTCTCCCCTTTCCATGTTCGGTTGCTTCACCCGAGCCATTTCGGAAGTGCCGAGCGGTTTTTGACAGATTAATCGGTTGAAAAACGGTGATTTTGAGGTGGGTGAAGGTTGGGAATGTAGCAGAGAAGGATTCGATCGAAGGAACGGTTGAAAAATTTAAGATAGTGGTGATTCCTGACCGTTGCGAAAAACAGGGGACCGGTATTTTTCGAGTTAGGGTTCGAAAACTGACGAAGGGATTTCAGAACAGTACCGTTATAGTCTTCGAAATTATCGATCAAGTTATCGATCAACACTTGATCGATCACGTGTTCGATAATTATGAAGAACACACTTGAACATAGAGCAGATTTATCGATTACGTTATCGATCATGCAATTATCGAACATATTATCGATAAAAACAGTAAAAAGAAATGCGTACCTGATATAGTTTATCGATTATTTGTTCGATAATTAAGCTTATCGGTCAGCTTATCGATCAATGCTTACCAATTTTGACGGATGGGTCTCGAATCCTTGAGGCTCTTGATCGATGTTCTGATCGATATTGAGTTTATCGATCACGTTATCGATAATTGTAGTGTTGGAGCAATTCCCTTTCTTTACAAAGTGAATTTATCGATCAGTTGTTCGATAAATTATCTCCTACTTGCCTTCATGATTATCGATCAATTGATCGATAATCTCATACTCTGTTTACCTCTGTTTTTCTTCATCGAAACAGAGCTTCCTGCAAAACAAATTTCTACATACTCCGATGCTTAAGTTAGTTATTTTATCATCAAAACAATAAATTTAAACACTTAATCTTGAGTGATAGTATGACATTTCTTACAATTCATTGGGATTTACCATTCCCAATTCTCTTCTGAAGTAGCTGAACTTCTGTTGATCTAGTGGTTTTGTGAAGATGTCGGCTATCTGATATTCAGTGGGGATGAATTCAACCTTTACGTCTTTCTTTTGAACATGGTCCCGAATAAAGTGATGTCGGACATCGATGTGTTTGGTTCGAGCATGATGGACTGGATTCTTGGACAGACTTATCGTGCTCGTATTATCACATAAGATTGGAATCTCACGTAAGTTGATTCCTAGATCTTGTACTTGTTGTTTTAGCCATAAGATCTGAGCACAACAGCAGGCAGTGGCTACATATTCTGATTCTGTTGAGGAGATTGCCACGGTGTTTTGCTTTTTACTTGACCATGAGACAAGACATCCTCCGAAGAATTGACATTGTCCACTGGTGCTTTTTCTGTCTGTTTTATATCCACCGTGATCGGCGTCTGAGTATCCCATTAGATATTCGGTTCCTCTTTTTGGATACCAGATTCCTAAATTTTGAGTTCCTACAAGATATCTGAGTATCCTCTTGACGGCTTCTTCATGTGACTCTTTTGGAGCTGACTGATATCTTGCACACATTCCCACACTGAACTGAATATCTGGTCTACTTGCAGTGAGGTATAGTAAGGAACCGATCATCCCTCTGTATCTTGTTAGATTTATGTCCTTCCCGTCTTCGTCTACATCAAGCGAACAGGTTGAGCTCATAGGAGTCTTTACACTTTTGGCATTCTCCATTCCGAATTTCTTCAGCAGCTCCTTTACATATTTCGTCTGGGATATAAATATACCGTTTTTCTTTTGTTTGATTTGCAATCCCAGAAAGAAGTTTAGTTCTCCCATCATGGACATCTCGAATTCTCCCTGCATAAGCTTAGCAAATTCTTGACAGAGATCTTCATTAGTAGCACCGAAAATGATATCATCTACATATATTTGAACAATCAAAAGATCTTTCCCACTTCTTTTAATGAAAAGTGTGGCATCCACTTTACCTCTTTCAAAACCTTTTTCTATCAGGAAGTTGCTAAGTCGTTCATACCAAGCTCTAGGAGCTTGTTTCAATCCGTACAAAGCTTTTTTAAGTTTGTAAACATGATTAGGAAAATTTGGATTTTCAAAACCGGGAGGTTGTTCGATAAACACCTTTTCTGATATGTAACCGTTCAGAAATGCACTTTTAACATCCATTTGAAATAGTTTAAAATCTTTGATGCAAGCAAATGCCAAAAGAACTCGTATGGCTTCCAATCTAGCTACAGGAGCATACGTTTCTTCAAAATCGATTCCCTCTTCTTGATTATAGCCTTTTGCTACTAATCTGGCTTTGTTTCTGATGATCTGAGCCGATTCATCGAGCTTGTTTTTGAATACCCATTTGGTGCCAATGACCGGATGGTCTTCTGGTCTGGGTACCAATTCCCAAACTTGATTTCTCTCAAATTGGTTAAGCTCTTCCTGCATTGCAACTATCCAGAATTCATCTGATAGTGCTTCGTCAATATTAGATGGTTCAATGTGAGATATGAATGCAGAAAAAAGAACTTCATTGACTATTTGTCTCCGGGTTTTGACCCCTTCATTGACTTTACCGATGACTTGTTCCAGAGGATGATCTCGGTTGTGTCTCCATGCCTTTGGCTGCTCTAGATTTTCTTGTAAAGAAGGATCGTTTAAATCATCCCTGTTTTCTGAAACGGTTTCTGAAAATAGTTTGTTCGAGTTTTTATTCAAATCCAGTTTTTGAAAATTTTGAACGATTTCAGCATCATCATCTATAGGTTTCGAAATTGTTTCAGTTTCAGCAAACACTACATGAATTGATTCTTCTATTGTAAAGGTTCGTTTATTGAAAATTCTATATGCTTTACTACGATTAGAGTAGCCAAGAAACAGACCCTCATCAGCTTTAGGATCGAATTTACCCAGGTTTTCTTTGTTGTTGTTGTGGATATAGCATCTGCTTCCAAAGACCCTTAGGTGTGACAGATTGGGTTTTCTCCCCCTGTACAATTCATATGGAGTCTTCCCGAGCAGTGTTCTGATGTAGGCTCTATTAGATATATAGCAAGCCGTGCTCATTGCTTCTGCCCAGAATACTTGTGAGACCCCTTTCTCATTTAGCATTGCTCTAGCCATCTCCGTGAGTACTCTATTCTTTCGTTCAACTACTCCGTTCTGTTGAGGAGTCCTTGGTGCAGAAAAGTTGTGGTCAATTCCATGTTCCTCACAATAGTCTGCAAATTCGTTGTTTTCAAATTCTCCTCCGTGATCTGACCTGATTGACACAATAGATATACCTTTCTCATTTTGGACCTTTTTGGCAAAGATAATGAAAGCATTAAAAGTTTCATCTTTAGAGGAAAGAAACAAAGTCCAGGTAAACCTCGAATAGTCATCAACTATTACAAGAGTATAAAGATTTCCTCCGAAGCTTTTTACTCTAGATGGACCGACCAAGTCCATGTGAATCATTTGGAGTGGTCTTTCAGTTGAAACTATCTTCTTTGATTTAAACGAAGACTTTGTTTGTTTACCTCTTTGACATGCATCACAGATATCATTACGTTCATACTGGATTTTTGGTAAACCAACAACTAGATCCCTTTTTATTAATTTTGAAAGTTGATTCATATTGACATGTGCAAGTCGTTTGTGCCAAATCCAACTTTCCTCCTTTTGACTAATAAAACAGTTTTCAGAAGTTTTAGAATCAATTTGAAGTGTATAACAGTTACCGTCCCTCGGAGCTCTCAGCTTTGTATTCAGTTCTTCTTTCTTCAAGGGTAGGTCACTTTTGCTTATGATTAAGCATTCTTCGGAATCAAAGATCACCCAGTTGTTTTTGTCCGCACTTTGACTGACACTGAGGAGATTATGACATAGACCTTCCACGTAGTACACATCTTCGACCTTCATGCCTATGCTACTTCCGATTTCTCCAATTCCAGCAATTTTCCCGATTGGTTTCCTCCGAAGCTTACTTTTCCTCCGTCTTTTGGTTTGAGTGACGTAAACCTCTCAGTGTCACCCGTCATGTGTCTGGAGCATCCGCTGTCTATATACCACTTATTTGTTCTGGATGCCTTGAGACATACCTGCAAGATTACAATCATATTTTAGGTACCCATACCTTCTTGGGTCCTTTTTGGTTAGTATGAGTTATTTTTGGTACATAAGTACCTTTGGGCACCCATTTTAATGTTCCGTAATTTCCTTTCTTCTTATAGTAACAAAGAAGAAGTTGAATGGCCTTTACGGTTGCAGTGAGAGCAAAGTGCAAAAGGATTTGAGGAGTGCACAGAATTTCTAAAATACGTAAGATATGATCTACCACTACTCTTTTCTTTCCTTTGATTTATCTTGGGTTGGATCGTATCCTATACCAGTTTTGTCCATAGAGCACCGTTGAGCTCCTAGAATCACCTTAAGCATTTCGCTACCTTTAGTGAATTTTTCTAAGGTTCTGGTAAGATCTTCAATCTTTCTTTCGTTCTTTTCACAACTTTTACAAGTTAAAGTCGAGTCTGTATTGACTTCAACTTTTGATTGTTGATCTTCTAAAAACTTTATCCTTCTCTTAGAGCTTACTAACTCCTTTGCAATTCTTACTAATTCTAAATGTAAAGCATTGTATTCGGACTGTAATTCATCATAAGATGGTTCAGAAATTATTACCTCGTCTGTTTCTGATTCCTCGTTCTCTTGGGCTACTAGACAGATGTTGGCGGTTTCTTCATCATCACTTCCTTCTTCTTCATCAGAGGAGCTGTCTCCCCAGATTGATGTGACGAAGGCTTTCTTCTTTCTGAATCTTTCTTTCTTCTTTTCTTTGTCCTTCGTTCTGGAGAGTTGGGGGCATTCCGCCTTGATATGTCCTGGCTTCTTACATTCGAAGCAAATGATTGGATCCTTTGGTTCGTTCGGATATGAGGAAATTCTGCGTTTGGCTGAAACTTCTTTCCGGTTCTGTTTTTGTAGAATTTCTTGAACCTCCTGACTATAAGGCCCATTTCATCATCATCAAGATCATCTTCATTATCTTCTTCGCTCTCTTGAGTTTTAAGAGCGATGCCTTTCGGTTCTTCTCATTCATCTCCTTTTTGTATTTTTGCTTGCTCTCATATTCAGCAAGACTCCCGAACAGTGCTGCAACAGAACCAATGGATTCTCCTTGGTTTCTTCAATAGCTGTTACTTTCGGTTCCCATTCTTTTGTGAGACCGCTCAGTATTTTCCTCACTTGATCTTCTTGACTATATTTCTTCCCAAGTGCAGTGAGGTGGTTTATGAGATGTGAGAATCTGACTTCCATATCTCGGATACTCTCTCCTTCCTTCATTCTGAATAACTCTCGAATTCGGTGGTAAGAGTGTTGATTCGACTCTGTTTTACACCGGTGGTTCCTTCATGAGCTATCTCCAGAGCCTCCCACATTTCCTTCGCGGTTTCCAGACTTGAGACTCTGAAGTATTCCCTCTGACTAAGCGCACACGTGAGTATGTTGATAGCTTTGTCATTTAGAGTCACCAGCTTCTATCTTCCTATCGAACTCCCTGGGACTCTTGCGTACTTGCTGGCCATCTATTATTTTCATAGGGACATAGTTGCCGTGTTCTATTACGTCCCACAGCCCATACTCTGTGGCCTTAATGAAGATTTTCATCCTCATTTTCCAGAAGGTATAATTTTCTCCACTGAAGCCTGGCGGCTTAGATGTTGAGCATCCTTCGGGTAGCACGCTATCTCCAAATCCTGCCATTTGATCTCTCTTCGGACTGTAAATCCTTCGTGAAGAGACCTGCTCTGATACCAAATGTTAGAAACAATCTCACCCAAGAGGGGGGTGAATTGGGTGAGTTACAAAAATTACAATCAAAAGCGTGTAAGTAATGAATAAAAACAGAGAGTCAGAGTATGGAGAATTTTAACCGCAGAGAGGAGACACAAGATTTATACTGGTTCGGTTCTAAACCACGTGACCTACTTCCAGTCCCCAGAACACCTCTGGGTATTTCACTATCTTCCAAGATCGACAGGGCTCTTGGTGCCTCGGTACAGTAATTGAATCGCTCAATCACTCCCCCTTACTCCCGTAAGGATACAACCCCTCTCAAGAGTCCACCACTCTGAGTGTCACTCAAGTTTTAATAAAAGTAGTAATTGGCTCTCTACAGAGTGAATTTAATGATAAACACTGATGCTCGGTAGTAACGTGAAAACAGAGTATTGAATGCGTAACTAAATGATCGCAGGTGGTAGTTCCATATTCAATCTCTTCATTAATGCTTCTTCGCGCCTTTATAGTTGATATCGTAAGTAGCCGTTAGAGGAAGAAGAGTTCTAGCCGTTGTGACTTCGTTTGCGTTTCGCTGGTTTCAACGGCTCCGCCATTAATGCGTCTGAGCTTCTGACACTGTAGGTCGCAGTCTACGTAATTCCCGTTGAAGAGCCGTTGCACTCGTTTTCATTAATCTGCATATTTTAAGCTTTGAACAAATGAGAGTTTTGTGGTGAGTGCTTTAATCTTGAACATAGAAAGAAAGCTAATTTATCATTCAAAGATTTGTGACGAAATCATTTATCAGTAAGAAGAAAAGAAGAAAGTCATTCTGGTTAGTTTGATCGAAAAGATGATCGATTACTTGATGATAGATCAAGTTATCGATAAACAGAATGAAGACTTTTCGAATTAGATCACCAAAATTATCGATCAAGTGTGGATCATTGACTCTAAGAATTATCATAGAAAGAGGAAATCGTTCCATGATCGAACAAGTGATCGAACACATGTTTGATCGAACAGATTATCGATAATTCAAATGTTATTGAAATGAAGCTTCAGTCATTGATGATCGAACATCTTATCGATAAAGTATGATGGATAATGTTATCGATAAAACATGGTTATGTATATATTCAATGAAGGACACAGCTATCTGAAATGATCGAACAGATGATCGATCAATGAACATTCGAACAAGTGATCGATAAAGTGAAGAAAGAAGTTTATTCCTGTAAGGTAAAGAAATGATTATCGATCACGTTTTGTGAAAACATGAATCCGGGGAATTGAATGATCGATCATATTATCGAAAAACCAGTGATCGATTACTTGATCGAAAAATAGTTCACCATAACTTAATGCGAATATTCAATCCTTAGACTCTTTATCGATCACGTTATGTGAAAATTATTTAAACAAACAAGTTAAACTTATCGATAATGTTATCGATAATTTAGTTGTAGCAAAACTGAGTAAGAGTAGATAAGGACATTGATTATCGATCATGTGATCGATAATTTTATGATCAATAAGGTTATCGATCCATCAGTGAATTTGATCACCTGCATTCAGAGAGTTAGAGCATAAAGTTCGAACACGTAATCGAAAAAAATGATCGGAAATATGATCGATAAATTGGTAACAGAACTAATGTGCAGAACAAGTAGATTGTGTTACCTTTTATCGAAGTCGTTATTGATGACTGATTTATCGATAACTTGATCGATAAATACACTTCAGATTTGGTCTCTTATCAGTAACTCGATTGTTTACCTGATATTATCGATCAGCTTATCGATAATTTACCATACTCTTATGTGATTTTTACGTTAGCGATTATCGATCACTTTATCGTAATTGCTCATCGAATAGTTCTTCGATCCAAAAGCCTACTATAGACTGATTTACACTTGATCATTTATCTGAAACCTTAGCGATAAACGATTGATCGATCAGTTGATCGATCAAAATACTTAACCTTGATATTCTGACTTTGTTATCATCAAAACTATAATCCTAACAAATTTCTCTAGAC